>NC_050596.1:22687500-23304496 GCF_013368585.1 Megalops cyprinoides
ACAGATCAGATTTATAGGGCAGAAATCCTGTTAAAATGTGCAGGTCACATGACTTACAGTACTGTCTCCAGCTCCCACCAAGAAAATTCTGGCCAGACTAGCTGGATTCTTTCACAAACTTTCAACTGAGCTCTAAAAACAAGCAATCAAACATCTGGCTTCGGACGGACCGTTCTAACTACAGGAGTGGCACACACCGTCTGAAGCCATTTCCCTGTGGAAGCATGCATTACGCATTCAGTTTGACTTAAGCTTGACTTAAGAGAAGTCAAAGGAAGGAGGTTTCAGGCCTTGGCTGACTAGTCTCCAGGTGCTTCCTCCTGGAAAACTGAAAATAACTGGTTTTCATTTAAGAGTTCAGTTTAATAAAAAAAAAAAATTCACATGTGAAACATGAATGAGACACATACTGTCTTTGTCACAGACCCTGGTTATCTAACACATATCCACGAGAGTTAGCATAGATGTGTATTAGTGTAAAAAAGTTTATAATTGAGTAGTCGCCTCTTTTATGTGTGCAAAATGTGTCTGTGATGTGGAAAAGAAAGGAAAAAGGAACCTGATCCAGTGATGAAGATGGCTCTCTCCTAATTATTTGTTGATAAAAAAGATAGTCCCATTTGAACTAGATGATAATGATGTCTGGCAAACTGTACACTGAGAGTCCTTCAAAAGTGCGCTAATGCGCTTCTTAAAGCTGCTTTTATGCAAATGCAGCCAATTATTTTGAACATTGAATGGGGCCAATTGATCATTATACTGCAATTTTCAGAGAATGTTGTGTTCTTCCTTTTTGCACATACAGACCAATGGATTGGTATGAATTAAAATTAAATGACAGGACTCTAAACCCAAACAAGTTGCATCGAGACTATATTGCCGGATTTCAGACATTTCTAAGTTTCTAGCTCCAAAGAATAGATGGGATTGCATATTCAAGCAACAATATTGTCAGTCCTGATTGCATTACAAGGCATTTGTGTGACTAAACATTTGGAGTTAACACAGTCATCATTTAACATGTATACATCAGTAGAGTGTCACATTAATTTTCCAAAGGGGAGTCTGCCAACATACCCCTGGGAAAGTTTTTAGTTTACACCCCAAGCACTTTGTCAATGCCTCTCATGGAGCTGAATTATAATGTTTAGTGTGACCCATTCTAGCTGCCTTTTAGCAGTCTTGTTCCATTGTTTCCTTCTGTAAGATCCATGTCTTCGGCATGTACATGTTTATTATTCATCAATCACCAACATCTCCTCAGTGGGAACGCTGATCCTGTTTTTCCACACAGGCACACCAGTACATAACGAAGCCATGACGACAGGGAGAAAACATGCCTGACGGTTGCTCGTGAAGAATGTGTTTGGAGCTGTTGTCTGGAATTTGGTGTTAGAAAGAAGGAAATATGAGGTATTTCACATTAAAAAATAAGTTGTTGTCTTGGATTGTTTTAACACTACGGATAAGAAAAGATTATCAAAACCCTTGACTTTCCTATGGGACCATTTCCGATGCCTTATTTCCATGATGTCAGAAAGGTTTAATGATCGTATCAGTGATAGTGCATCAGGTGCTCCTCTGCATTGCTGCCGCTGGGTCCACTGTGCAGGCAGCCCTTGTATAAAACTGCACTCTTTCTATCTCCACATGCTCACCTGAGCCAAAGAGCCCCTAGGTGTGTTGCGTGTTACAGCGAGGAATTACATTTCCGTCTGACCGCTTTTACAGGGAGCTATTTTTGAATTACAGTCATAACCCGTGCATTCATAAAGGGGCTCTGGTTTTTGGGGACAGTGACAGGGACAGCTATTTTCTAAAAAAAGGTGAACCCCCCCCCATTTTCCTGGCTGCCCTGGGATTGTAGTGTAAACTCACTCACTCTTCTTATTCCACATACAGATGAGCAAACCCTCAATCAAAGAAGCTTTCTTACATCCAATACTGCTAATGCAAGATTAGCTCTTTCTGGCTTGCAAACAGAACCACAGTTCTATTGTAGCCTCAATGAATAAATAATGCCAAATGATCATCTATATTTAATACCAGTATAAATGTCAGGATTGATTGAACATACTACACACACATTTTTTTTTTTCAAGTGGATCGTCAATATTCTAAATTGAGATTAAAGAAAACACTTGTTGTAAGTGTCTGAGCAGCTGAACTGTGTTTGAAGTACTGTATGCGATAATGAACATGTACTCTGAATGTGTGCCTAAATACAGGCCTGCTGAGGATGTTCCAGAATTTCACACTTGGCCAAGATCATTACATGGGGGTGACATCATCTCAAATGCAGAGGTGACATCATCATCATCATAATTATCGTGGGAGCTTGTGCCAGCCTTGAAACTGAACTGTGGAATATCACAGCATTCTTGATGGCACACAACTTAATTCACATGACATCTTTGAAACTTTAAATGCTTCCATGTTCTTTTTTTGAAACCAGTGGGATGATTTGGTCTGGTTGTATGGAAAACTACTTGAATGAGAGGTCTAGAAAAAAAGGAAGATATTTCTTACTAGTCATTTCAGGAGCACATGTCCTTCGACATATCACCAACCTCACTATTCGACATGAGTTAACATTCAAGTCACAGCAGGTCTTCACTGTTTACTTCAATCTGTGTGGTCTGACAGGAGAGTGCTTGCCCAACCCTGGACAGTCTTGTGGTTCTGGTCTAGGAAGAGAGTCCAGACAACACTGAGCCAAGACCCTCTGACCCAGCCTTGAACAGAACTCCAGGCATCAGGGCGAAGTCTGTTTACACTCATCACATGACAGGGTAGGTGACCAGACAGCCAAAGTATGCAGCCAGGCCTACATAAAAGAGCACCCTATTTACTGTTTACAGTGCTTAAATTGTGCTGATGACTGAAACTTCTCCCAATAATGCACCATTCTATTAAGGATATCAAAACACAAAGCAATTTTTGGTATCCTCACAACAGAACACGATAGGAACAAATTACATTAATGAGTTTCTAAAGTACAAATGATTCACACTGAGTCACAGTGGACACTCACACTAAGCAATGCAGAACGTGAGAGTGGTGATTCAACAAAAAATATTTCACACTCCATGCCGAGACTGCATTTCAGTAAAACTGTCTCATCATCACCATGTGTGAATTAAGACCCTGGAAAATGAATCTGACAGGCCAAAGTCATGACATCGGCCACAGATTTGTAACGTTAACATTTTACAGTAAATCACACTGCAGCAATGGCCCCTTTGAGATCCTCTTCTTGGCAAGGGCCACTAGTTTTGTTTTGACTAAGCTTGGCCTACAACTATGACCCAATGTTTATACTTAAACTGGAGAAAACACAAGTGAGACAGAACACACACAATGTAATTGGAGATGCTCCCCACAGCCAACCGCAACCAGCATTTCACCGTCTCAAACGCAGCGAGAAGAGAGAGAATGTTTAGAGAGAGAATGTTTAGGAATTCCGGCAAGGAGGAGAAATTAACGCCAGAGTTTGGAAGAGCTGTCTGTGCCTCATTTACATCCAAATTACATTTTTTAAATATTCATGTCTAGGAGGCCATTTTGGCCAGATGAAAGGAGACGCCCAAGCAGATCAAGCCTTGTCAGTTTAATAAATACAGCCCTGCCTCTCAAAATGACGGATGCCCTTTAACACTTCACTTTCCCCAACTATGAAATATTCATTAATGATGAATATTACCAACCTAATCCTGGTGGTTTGCAACCTCCGGTAGGAATATTATCATAAATTGGGAGCTAACCATAATGTAGTGTGTGTTATTCAGGACCAGATGATACCAACGGGGTTATATACATGCTGTACAGTCAGATCTATGGATTTAGCTTTTGGGAAAACTGCTCTCCAAATGACTCCAAAAGAACCAGAAGTTAGCTTCACTGTTGTGAAGAAAATTAACATTGCAGAATTCTGCAGGATGCAATCTTCTGGCACCCAAGTACCTAATTAAATTAATTTATAGCATAAATTAGAAAAATGCTTGTATAGCTTTAAAAACACAGCAGTACATTCAGCTAAAGTGAGCTTTCATTAGCCAGCTAGTGAGAAAATGTAGAAATGAAAAGTTAAAAGTTTAAGTGCAGAGGTTATGAAGGTTTTCAAAAAAACTAATAAAATAGAATAGTGTCTTAAGTCATAATGTTTTTGTAGAGCTTTTAAAATATAATTTTATCCTGAACATGCTACTCTTTATGCAGTGTAGCTGGACAGAGTAATTGTAATCTAATTTAGGTGTTAATTTGGTAATATTAATCCCTGTACACACAGTGAGACTTGAGACTGCTCCAAGCAAATTAGCTGTTTGTCAGTGGTAAGACACAATCAACACATAACTGAAAATTACCACCACACCGTAACAGTACACATGGAAATTAGCACATACATGCTCACCACTAATTATGGGTGAACCTGTAAGCACTTGGCAGGAAAAAAACAATTTGCTTCTCACTTTTGTCAATTAGATATTTTGATGGTTTTTTTTTGGTTGTTTTTCCAAGTTGGGGGCAGAACACCAAAAATAAGCCACCAAAAAGCTAAACCACAAGTATGAATTAGACTATGATTTAAGAAAGAACAACAAATTAGGAATTAATTGGAATTACAGCCATAAATATGCCTGGAGTGCATGTTTTAACATGGCTGCAGTCCTGTGTTTCCGCTCCTATACAGTAGCAGTGCACGGCATTAATGTGAGATTGTGCAGAAATATGACCACTGATTACTTTATTTATAATTGCTTTCATATTTGTGTTACTTCACCCGACCAATTATCTTGAAAATCTACAGTCAATACTAAATGAGTCATATTAACAGTGTGCCAGAATCAATTGTTCTTCTCTCTCCCCTTCCTTCAGGGCATAACTGGCTAGCTGTTTTTTTTTTTCTCCATGATAATAACATGTCAATTTTCTTGTATGTGCCACTCTAATTACAGGCAAAACAGGAATAGGGCATTTTTGCTGGTGTTAGCATCTTTGTCAGCAAATGTCAAAGTTACTGGAAAACCTCCCGGTGTTCACTTTCACGCCTCCTACACCACATTGAAATTTCATGTATGAACTCCACTGAATCTGTATGTGTTAAAAGAACACATTTTTGTGTAAGCAAGAGATGATTAATGCGTGTGATGCAGGTACATAAGAAGTGCGTTTGCTTGTTCTATGCCGAGAAACCTGAACTGTTCTTCATTATGACTCACTCTCCTTTGCCTGTTTCTTAACAAGGACTTGCATTGGATACAATTAACTCTGAAACTAAAGTTCTACAGTCTGCCCTGTGTGCCCAGGTAGTAAAATGTTAATTGAGCCATTAGATATTACCAAAATAGCTGTGGATATGATGCACTGGCCTTGTGATTTGACATTTCCCAACTGCAATTAGCCTCTGATGCTGGGGTACTCAGGCCAATTAAAAATCCTCCTGATGTTTGTCCACCTTCATAGAAACAGTAAATGGAGCCTGGTGATGCAGAAACCCAGCTAGCGCTATGCTTTTTAAAAAGAAACAAAAAGTAACATAAAAGACAATTTGTTGATATATGTCAATATATGGCACATTTTATCAAAGAAACGCAAAATACTGACACTTGCTTTTTTGCAGTTTCATAAAAATGTACAGTACACTTTTTAACAACAAATGTAATTTTACATTGCAACTTACATTTTATGCTGTATTCTCCAATGTATGCGATACTCTTCAACATATATTTAAAATGTACATCTGGAATTTTATTTTTAAACTTTGATTTAACTTTTTCATAATGGTATTGTCAATCAGTGGACAGTGCTTTGAGAAGGGTGTGGGCTTTTAAAAGGGAACACCAAAGCTTTAATGGCACAACTCAGTGTGTAAATTCTGATACAATTGAAATTTCACACCATGGTTTTTCAGGGAATGTCAGCCAATGGTGTTTTCCACACCAACCCTACTATGGGCAGGCACCTTACTACTACTTAACACAACTGCCCTGACTGCTTTGCTTTCAGACGCTTGTGCTACACAATGCCAGCATGGGCACACAGTGGGTCCACTGCTGCTACAGGTGTCACAGATGAAATTCAGTTTGGGGGTGATGTCAGTGTTGAGCACTGCCATTTCAGCAATTGGAAATTTTTGAACATCATCTTTTAAAACAAAGGGAAAAAGGGAAAGCGTGAACTTGGACCATGAACTGGACCATGAACTTTAGTTTTACGTTCAACCGCATTTTTTTCCACAGTGTTAGTATTTTGTTTAACTTTTATTTCGGTTCTAAACATTACTTCAGCACCTCACCTGGTTAGTGCACAAACTAGTGAGGGGCCTGTCAGTCCTCAGACCGGAAACACATTCCTGAGCCAAGGTCAACAGAGGAACCAAGACGAGCCATCCGTCATCAGCTAACAGGCCAGCTGGCTCAGCTTTGAGCCTTTGTTGATATTTCTCTGGGTCCTGTTTTCATGTCAGTGAATAATATCTTCATTCGTCACAGGCCTGCCATTCCTACAGAAACTAAAGTACATATTGTGGGTGTTTACAAAATAAATTATTACTCTGGAATGTTCTGGTGCACCATTGGAAATGTTGACATATTCAGTATTTTCAACATTGTATCATACAACTTGTTGTTAAAGCTTCTGTTTCATGGGAAGAAAATATTTTGTCCCAAAAGACCTTATCGGTCATACCTGCAACATCAGTTGTGCTTTTGTTCTGAAAAACCTTACATGCAGCTGTAATTCAGTCTTAAATTTCGATGGGGGAGCCAAAGTAATCCAGTTTTCTTGGATCACTGAATTCAAGCGCTACATTTTGACAAAAACAAATCGTATCAATGGAAAACATCAAAGTGTATTGACTGGCGTGCTTTAATGGTCACGGGTTCCCAGCTCCAAATGTAACTGCGGTCCTCATTTTCTGCATGTGTCGGTTCAGTATGAGCAGGGTTACCAGCACCATTTGTTAGCCATTATCACAGAAGGAGGAAATACAGAGAGGTCACACAGGAAGTAGTTTAGGAGACTGCTGGCATATGCAAACCATTATCTTGGATTTATCAGCAGGTCTTAAAATCAAACCCTTTGAAAAAGGGCAAGATTTATGTACACATCCGAAAATACATGTGTATGTTTGATACTGGCCCTTTTTAATGACTGAATTCTGCATCTGAGGCACATTAATGTAGCCCTGTTTATCTGTCATTGGTACAGTGCTGAGAAATGAAGGCCTGCCTCCCCCCATGATCAGATGTCAGTGTTAACAAATGTTTAACGCGAGTAATTTGTGTGTATGAAAAGCAACTGTGTGATCTGTGTCAAACATAGGAAATGCATAAAAAGCATTCCCAAAAACCCTGTGCAAGGTCTTATAACTGAGCAACATCTTCAATCTAACGTGATGTAAGGTCTCACTCTACTGACTACCTGAGCCACACTTTTAAGGTTTGTGCTGATAAATGGCATCCAAGGTCTATGGCACTGGGCTAGTTTTCCTCTTCTTATAATGTACATTCACAATCCTCTCTCTACAAAGTTTCTGTACTCCAGTGTATGGACATAAAAGTAAACCTGGCGGTCAGACACATTTTACATAAAGTCAGACCTTGTAAAAGCATTTCAGTATTATTTTCTTCACTCATCTATTATATTACATTATTATATGCAAAATGAGAACTTTGCATGCATTTTTCTTTCACAATCAAAGGCATGGTTGCTGGAAATCTTGGATGCTGGATCTTCCCAGGGCATCAGTACAGTGACCACCCAATCCATTGTGGGATTTTGAAAAAGAGACATACCGTCATGACAGGATTTGGGTCTGAAATTAGCATAAGAAATAAGGGCCTTCTCAGCACTGCTGTGGCGAAACATATTCTGAAAAGAACTGGGGGGGCAGTTCAGTGCCAGACCATTAGTTGGCACTGAGTTAAGCGTCTGCCTCAGCCAGCTTCCAGTGTTGGATTACCACGCACAGTGATCTCAATGAGATCAGAGCCTTTGGGCCAGGAGTTACCTCCTGCTTGAAGAATGGACTGTGAGGATAATGGCAGCCACTGTTAGCAAAGCACAAATTCATTTGATTCACAGTGACATCACAGACTGCTGATGACAAAGCAAACAGGTTTGCAGCCAGGCCTGTAGTACCATTGAACAAGAGCTGTGCTCTCACCACTTCAAAGGAAGTCAAACAGTGCATGCTTGATTAGCCATTCATTTTGGGGTATTCTTATTTCTGCATGTCCACTTACACATGGTCTCTGGGGTTCATTCTCACATATTTTCTTATGCTTACTACAAATATTTTAACATTGTTTCAAGATATAGTCAGAGTTGAAAGTTAACTAAAGTGTGATACAGAGGTAAGGAACAGGATTTGTAACCCAAAGGTTTCCAGTTCAGTTCCCTGGTGGTCTGCTGCTGTTGTACCCTTGGGCAAGGTACTTAATGTAAATTGCCTCAGTAAAATATCCAGCTGTATAAATAGATAAACTGTAAAAACTGTACATTATGTGAATAGTTGGGGATAATAATGTCTATGCAAAAGTAATAACGTTTAACAAATAATATTTGCTTTCAAAGACAAAAATCCTTTTAAGGCCCACTTTTGAGTCCATGAGGCTCGATGGTTTTTCAGATAGGTGTTCTCCTAGTCAGAAGCAGATGGTATTCATTTCAGTGTTTACGCAGCAGTGAATCGGGGGAAATGAGTCATGAGATTGTGTCAGATTGACACACATTCTTATCCTGTCCTTTACCACATACTGTAGATTGATACAAAGCTATAAGGGTGATGTAAGAGTCCCCCCATCCCCCAAGCAATGGAGAGCCTGGATGCCCCACAACGCCGGTTCCTAACGCACAAACATCTCTGTCTCTCAGAGGCTGTTTGTTCTCGGCAGCGAGCCTGGCAGTATTGCTCTGTACACGATAATGGCAGGGGAAATGGGCTGCCAGGATGGCTGGCTCCCCTGCCTCACACGGAGGCCCAGCACTTCGAGAGCTGGGAAGCGGTGGCGCAAAGCCACAGCTTCAGTTATGATCAATATTTTCCTGAGAAACACTTGCTTTTTAAAAAATGGAGCCTTTATTCCCATGACTAATCAGTATGCATACAAACAAAATTTATGAAAAAAAAAAATGCAAGGTTTGTTAGTTTGTAATTCCAAGAATATTTCTGAAGTATTCGGTTCATTTTCTTTAGTATGTAAATATGCAACATAGAGCTTAGATGCACATTATGGTACACCCCCATAAATAAAGGTCCCCATGCTTGAATATTCTCCTCTCCGGTTCTATGGAGACTGACCCCCTACTGAAAAAGCGAGCACATTGGCAGACAATCTGTTTAGTCTAAAGGCAAAAATGAGTAATGAGCACTCTTAACCTTGGCAGGGGACCAAATGGGAATGATCTATTCAATAATAGTACCCATAATTCATTGCAGGGCAGCCATAATTCATTATGCCGGTGCATAAGCTTTAAAAACAAAAACCACCTTGTTACTTGTGCTAACAGATCAAGGACTACTTTTGTTCCAAATGGACAGGAAATCAAAGCAAGCTTTTTTGTCTGTTAATCTTGGTGTGTGTTGATCTGACTATTGAGATGCAAATGCATAAATGGATTCATTGGTTCAAGAGGCAAGACTTTTCCGTAGTTCCCTTAATGATGTGTTGTCCCTACAATACTGACTGAATGAGAAGGGGTGTCAAGCTACAAAGGTAGAGACAAAATGGTGATGATGTCTGAAGGCTACACTCGCATGCAAATGGAGTACAGAGTACAGTGCCCTCCATATTTATTCATAAATAGGATAAAATATTCACTGAATAAAAAGGGAAAACATATTAAGACAGAAAAAATGTACTGGATCTTTTTTTTTTTCTATCTAAGAAGTTTCAACTCCAATCTTAATATAATTTTTAAAAAATGACTTAATATAATGTATTCCAGAACACATGAAGGTCACATTTATTCACACACCCCAGTAGTCAGGCTTTTGTAAATCATTGGCATGGATTATTAAAGTCAATTAAAGCCATTTTTTCATGCCTATTATGAAATCTGGTCATTGTACACTGTACATAGTGTCAAAAATTTATTTTGCTTTTTAAAACAGAGATTAAATGACAAAGAAAAACACCAAAAAGCAACTGAATGGAAAGAAATAAACATTTTCAACCAACACTGATTGAATTGAACAATGATCTGATTAACAACTGCGTATTACCACAATTCAGGAGGGCCTAGCCTTGTCCCAGTAAATAAAATGAAAAGGTCTGTGGAAACAAGAAGCTGTCATTTTAAAACATAACACCCTCTTCAAACTCTGACTAACTACAGACACCTTTCATGAAACAAAACGATATTTGTAGTGATGCTGAATTTAGTAAAGTGTTGTTTTAAATGGAACTTTTAAAAGAGAAGCAGAAATAGCTAAGGCGAAGGGGCAAAAAGTGAGAGCCTCACTTGTGGGGGGTCTCCTTTTACATCTTGAGTGTTTTTGAAAGGTTTCAGATTGTTTCATTAAAGAGGGTTCCCATCCACTGGTATAAGTGGTGAAGTCACTGTTATTCCAAATCTACAGCACTCAAAACGAATAGAGTTACAGCTTAATGAAATGGCACAGTTACATAAAATTGCTGCCTGAGATATGAGCTCATTAATAAATGACTGCACTTTGGTGGAGGACTCATCTGAGGCCAGTATATTCTGGTGATTTAAGAAGAGCTTGACTAGTAACAACGACAGGGTGTATGAAAGTACTGCCTTCATATCAGCCCTCTATTAAAGTCAATTTTTATAGGTGCCTGATTTAGGCCAGCACACAGGATTACCCCATACAGTCCACATTAAGCCTCACTTATTGGCATCAACACAAGTGTGTCATTATTGTTCATTTATATAAAACAATAAAAGGCTAAGTCATCACTGATTCAGATTTCAAAACATTTGCTTTGAAATGCCACATCCCATTATTTCTTCTCCAGAAAACGTAAGTTTAATGCAGAAAATGCATGGTGTAAAAATATAATACAAAGCTGGACAAAATCATTACATACAACTATAGTTTTAAATGAGCTCTTTCTATTACCAGTTTTTAATACAATATTTTGAAATGTTTTACAAAAGAATTTATTTATCCTAAACTATATAATAGTGATGACATTAATAGCAATAGTGCTATTTACATGGTACTGTTTATGGCACTGTGTAAATAGTATGGGACTATTTATACAAGAATAATTTCAGGTAATGTGTTTTGTTGATTCTTTTTATCTGTTATGCACAAAGAGTATGACATCACAAAAACAAGAAAATATGTTGATAAGTGTTTCTCAAAAAACAGTGATCAACCAAACCAAAGGAGGGGCCGTTCAGTCTTGTACCGTGAATAAAATGAGAAATGTCAGACAGAGGCGTATGTTGAGAGAATGTAAATTATTAGCCAGCCAGGCATAAGACACTGTTGGGTTGGGAGATGGGCAACCATAGCAACAGCCACAAAATCAACCACAGCCTTGACTCCAAGGACACTCCTTTTAGTTGAGCTAAGCGCTATAACGCAATAAATCTTTAAGGGTGCTTCTCACATATGCACACTAAGATGACATAAAAATTACTGGTACGTGTCTGAGGGGGCCTGAGCTTGTTCTAAATGTACTGTAGGCAGAAGGGAGAGGGTTTGGGCTTCTTTGCTTCTTTTCAGGACCCAACACCAGCAACATTTTGTTGCATATTCTGTTAAAGTATTACATAAAGAAGAAGTTTAATCCCTATAATTAAAGGGCACCAGGGCTATTCTCTGAAACATCATAGGTAGTTCACCTTGCAAGTATTATCTAAACTGTATACCTAATTCCATCTAGAGAATAAGTTTCCAGGGAAACACAGCATTTGATAAAGAGCCCCAGGAAAAGTTAATGGCCTTTACAAGACTGAATTAAAAAGGCTTAATACATCAAACCAAACACAAACCAAGAAAACTAAAAAAATATTCTGGTGGAATTTCAAAATGCCATTAGAAACCTGTGAGTGCAGGTGAAAGGATCTTCTCAGGTGTGATTGAGTAAGCGTCCCGTGTTTCCACACGGATGCGCTCATAGCTCACCTGCACCCCGCGGCAAATGGGGAGCTCCGCTCGGGCGCAAGACAGCACCTGTCAAAGATCCAACCATCTGAGAGAAAATTAAAGGACCCCATCTGGCCAAGTTCTGAGCAAAATGCAGCGCTTCTTCCAGCTACAGCTGGACTCTGTGACTCTGCTCCGTATGCAGTAAACTAACTACAGACAGGCAAAAAAGCACAGAGAGTATTGAACAAGGAGAGAATCACCATTTTACTGAGTATTGTTGACATCTCTTGACAAGGCACTGTTACAGATGCCATAGGGATGTCTCCATATCTAAACATGATCTCAGCTTTCTGTTTTAAGGTCAAGGTACAACTGCAAGTTGAAGATTACAAAGGCACCAAACAAAATGTACTGTTTTGACTGAAGATATTTGTGATATTTCATGACACATTATTGTTGTATTGTTGTTGTTGTAATATAACTCAAAAGGTTTCAACTTCTTTCATTATGATTGTTTCTGCTTTGCATCAGATGCACTTTGCCCTTAGAGTAAACAGTCTGTGTGGTGAAATATATTCTAGACTATTCTGTTTCAATCTGGATCAGTGAGCGCTTAGGAGTGAAAAGAGTGATTCACCTGAGCCACCAGCAGGGTAATTTGAGGACAGCTCCGATGTGAAATCCAACATGAAACATTTATGGAAGCATCTATAGGTGTACTGAGTCTTTCCCTGGAGACATTAAACACAATTTAGTCTTTCATAATGCAACATCTTTCACAGAGTAACTCTGGATCAGCAACTTCATTTGTGCAAAACTCAAACCCAGGCAATCCATGCCAGTCTCCCGTTTGCTATAACTGGAAAATAAAAAATAAAAAAATTAAGAATGACAACGCAGCCGTCTGCCCCCCATCCCAAAAACTGCCTTTGAGTTGACCCCTCCGAAACAAATGTATTGTTTAAAATTAATTGTTCGCCTAACCTCTGTCAGACAAACCCTTCCGCTGCATCTTAGCGTATCTCATGTGTAGCCAGAAAACACAAGTTTTAATGAAACATGGCAGGGATTGATGGACCCTATGCGCAACCTTCCCTCTTCCATGGGAAACAGCTTTTCAGACCTCACACAAGGGCACTAACTGTAAACCGCTGGTATACACACTTGTGTTGTGTCTTGCCTGCACACACAGCCCTGCTGCTCGGTGGAGCCATGGAGCTGGGAGCAGGGCCAGTGTTTCAGATGTGTCTCGGGCTCGTGAGAGAGAGGCATCCGGTGGGGAAGGGGGGACCTACCCTGCTTGTCTGACCGCACTAATTAATCTGATTGTGAAGACAAGCCTGGGCCGTCCAACACAGGCGGAAGATGGAGGGGAGAGACCAAGGGCTCACAGGCAGTGAAAAAGCTTTCAAAGAGACGTGGAGGAGACAGCAGGGCTCCTCCCGCCGCCACTGTGTGTGTACGTGTTTCCTTTGTTCTGTTTCTTACACAAAGCAAGCATTAATGTACTTGAAACACTTCAGCGCAGCACACTTTCATTTCCCCCCAGAAAATTGTATGGCTTGTATACCTTGTTCCTATAGCAACCAGGTCTCTAAACGGCTGGAGGAGGGAACGGTAGATAAGGAGACATTTGCTGACAGTGTATTTACTCGCATGCGAACAACTGCTAAGATTAGGATTCACACGCCTTCAGTACACACTTCTAACCTTATTACCGATTCCATCATATTGCTGGAATATTTGGTCTCAGTATTTCTTCATTCGCTTCTGGAGTAAGAGAAATCCTCCTTGTCTGAGCTGGATCTGAAACGTAACATTATATACTGCAGGGTACATTTTTAAACCTTAAAGGAGAACTATCCAAAGGAAGGCTGTACAAACAGACTGTACATCAGAACCTAACAATAAGTCATATCTAATAGCATTGCACTAAGAGATGCTTTGTCTTTGAGTAAAAAGTAAGCGTTGTGTTTACATAATTACACATAATTCTTTGGTAATTTTGGTCTCTGCTGGTGATATTTTTCAAGTAATGAACATTTGTTTGAATCCATCACTGAGTTTTATGAACTCATTTTGAGTTGGGCATAAAGTGCTGTGAGGTTAGTCTGAATGAAGGCTTTACAGTGAACATAAGGTGCATGCAAGGTGGGACATTCTATCTCAGATGACAATGTGTGGGCTGTGCTGCTGTCCTTGTGGATTGGAGTTGAACGGGAGTGCTTTTCTCTCCAGAGCAAGGTCAGTCTGGAGGCATTTGATGCCCCTCCCATGAGGCCCTTGTGCAGTCCACCAGGAGGGGGCGCTGTCACAATACCAGAACTCTAATGAACTCGCAATCGCCATCGGCCTGTTTCATTACTGCCTGAACAGAAAAGCCCTGAGACTGGCCTGGCTGTCTCGGAGAGCAGCCAATATACAATATTGTCTCTCCTTTCATCCTCACTTTCGCACACCCATAACTTTTCCTGACAGATAAGAATAATAACATTTGAACCAGGAACCAGTAGCTTTCACGTACCCTCCGGGTACCGGTTGCCACGACAACGGCAAAGCGCTATCATGAAAAATCCTGTTAAGCACTCTGGATTAATCCCCGGACACCCAGGCAATATGTGCCAAATTGGTAAATAACTGGCTTTGCATTAATGGCAGAGGAAGGTCGGTCTCACAATCAGATCGCATATCCATTAATTATTCACGCGGGGGAAGCATAAATCTTATTTGGGGTGATTGAAAGACCGCTAAATAATTCACATTGGGGAAATTTGTTTCAGTGTTCTGGTCTCTCAGGGCTGTGCATTATGTTTCAGCAAACAGATCAGCAAATAGGGCTACCACTGATTTTATTAAGCAAATTCACCCTGACGAGTGATATACAGCCAGACACTTCAGCGGGGCTAAGGCCACAGTACCATACCATATGGAGGCATTTCCTTTGTGTCTGTCTCTGTCCAATATGTGTGAATTTTCCCACATGAAACAAGACAATTGAAGACACTTGCATGTTCTTCACTGAGGCAATCAACCACAGCAGAGGTCACCAGCATCTAAAATGGTCCATAAAGACATACTCCACAAAATGAAACTTATTTTCACAAAAACTACAAAATACTTTAATAGTAATATATATGTAAATTCTACAATAACATTATAATAACACTATAAAAACCAATGATCGCAGACTGAGGAGTCATCACCAGATGTAAAGTTCTGTGGTGTGTCCCTGCTGTGCTTTACTGATGATCCCTATTCACTGCATGGGGAGATTGCAGAGCTACCCAGGTGTGAGCGTGGCACAGGCATGGCATTTTTCTTTTTACTCACATGGGATGTCTAGACCAATAAGAGAAGAGTGCACTGTGTGGGGAAAAGCAACACACCAAAAGCATTACAGCCAAAAGCTTTACCATTAACTTCAACCAGCAGTGAATGTAAACCAATAAGATCCTGCACTGCGTTGTTGGTGCGTGCCTCATCTGAGCAAGTCTAGAGCAGAATGTGTATATTGTCAGGCCACAGAGAGAGCAGTAAGGTGCCTGGGCTTTTTTTTCTATTCCATTTACTTTACATTGTAGAGCTTCAGGAAGGTGACCGCCATTTTGAACACTAAGCACTGTTTTTCGTCTCATTGGAAACAAGTTCATGAGCATGCTACAGGCAGAGGTCAGTGCTGATTTCTCTGCCTAGCAGTTCTGTTGAGGAACAACATCCTGGATCTTTATCAAAGGTGCACGGATCTGTCCCACTGGTGAATCAGCCTATAACCTAACAGGTATAGCCCCAGCCAGATGAACTTGAAACAGCTGTACAGGAGTCAAAGGGCTTTTCCAGTAAAGCACAAGACAAATCTGTATCATGGCAGAGACAAAAATCAAAAATGTGTTTGACAAGACCCCGTCTTTAATCACAAGCACTCTCAGACTCCCGGCCTGGACCAGACCTTCCAGATGGGGTCAGGCCAGAATGAGTGATTGCAGATACGAAATCTGTCATTGTGTCAACGGCAGATGTCCATCACAGGCAGGGTAATTTGAGGGTGTGAGGAGAAGCGGGCTTGTGTGTTGAAACGGGAGCCCTCTATCCCTGGAACTCCCCGCTTTGACATTTCTGACATCAAAGCCCATGATGGCTTTGAAAGCATCCTGCAATGAGTCTCCCTATTTTCCCCCATGACTGACATGTGTGCCAGTTGACTCTGAAAGCACTGAGAAATCACCACATTTCTAGGTCCCTGTAAGCGACAGCCAGACTATAAACACATTCAACAGATCATCTCAAAGACAATTGCCGGGCTCACCTAATTTTTACCAGTAGGCCTCCATGTAGGAAAGGAGGAAAACCCTGTTTTCAGTGTGATACTTGTCTTGAAGTTGAAGTCTTGAAATGTGCTCACTGGGCTTTCAGCTGGAGGCAAAGCAGGAGTTTAAGTAAAAATGAAAAGGTGATGCACTAAGACCACAAGTGCTGGAAGACATTCATTTCATAAGGAAAGTGGACGAGCTGCAGTTCGATGGTGCTCTCAGTGTTGCCAGCTGAGATGCTATAGTGGTGCACTGGAGTTGACATTTTGTTAACTTTTGCTGCCTTTGCTTGGTTGCTGTGCATAAGACAAGTCGGGGAGGTCACCACTGTTTATGTCTGGGGTGAGTCCGAGCTTGATTCTCAGGCCTACTGATTCCTCTTTCCACATCTCTATTACCTGCAAGATGGTGCTGCGTGGCTGGTCCACAACCTCTTCAAATTCTCCCATGTCTCATCCCTCCTGATCTCCCTCCGCTGCATAGTGCTGATGGCTCACATCAGTTTCAAAATGGCGGTTTCAGAATATTGTGAAGAGACAGCTCCCCTTTATCTTTGATCCTTCATCAGACCCTACACACCGGCCAGGTCATTCTGTTCTGCATTCAGGATGCCTGGCTGTCTCCTCTCCCCAACGCCCCACCTCCTTTGCAGCGGCAAACCCAGTCTGCTTTCGTAATCTGCTTATTCTGGCCGCAAAGTAGCGGGATGAAATTACAGTAGTAGTCAGAACAGCAACGTCCGTGTCCATCTTCTACTGTAGACAGCCACCTCAGCACCCCCATTGAAGCATGCAGTCTCCTTCCACCTCTGTGCAGTGTACCCACTCATTCATTGCCAATCCACCATTCAGACTTCACCCGGGCTCTCTGAAATCTGACTTCTCCCCTTCCTGACACTGTAATAAAAGCTAATAGCTGTAAAACAGACCACAATTTAGGCCTAAAAGATGAAAGCCTGGTGGCACTTCAACTGGCAGCAACTGTTTAAACTTTTACACCCTATGACGGCACTAACTCCCACTTTGACAGCGTTTCCCCACAACGGCACTACATTTCAAGGATCTCACTAATGATTCAGAATCTGTGCAGCTAATTGCCTAACCTCATTTGACTGCACATCCTTTAATTCATTCTGGAAAAGAGAGATAAAAGGAATAAGCGCAAATGTAAATTTCTGTAGTTTTACTGGAAAGTAAACTGCAGGCTGCTAGATGTACAGTATGCACCTTCTTTTCAGTTTCACACCTAAACAGTTATCAGATATGCACTGAGTGACGAGACCAAAACACACACCGTGTACAGGGTCTCTCTGGAGCTTACCAACAGGAATCATGTTTATTCTTCACGGTAAGGGCTGTTCAGGAACACTGCATGCCCACAGACTCATAATAAAGATGCAATCAAGTAAAGACACGGCAGGAGCGCCATCACATCTCTGGCATGCATACAGACAGGCTCTGTCTATCACCATCTCTGCGCCCTGCAACTAAACACTGACACTAATGAGCCAGCGTATTGACAGTCCTCCCTGTTCAGTACAATGGAAAACAGTGTGGCTTTACTCTGGTAGGAGTTCAGACATGTACACATGCACACTCACGCATACACACGCTTATGCACGTACATGTACGCACGCGCAGTGGCGTCACAGAGGGTCGCTGCTGACTGAAACACGCCACAGACGTAGACCATACGCCTCCCTTCAGTACTGCAGCAACACGTTTCAGGCTGGGGGCGAAACCTTTCTAACACAACATAAAATCCAAAGAAACAGCATCCTCTACAGAAAGCTGAGCGGTGTAGGAGACTTGTCAGACTTCACCTCTCACCCCCCCCCCCCCCCAACTCCAAACCCCCCCAGGAGACACCATGCTGAGTGAAGGGGAGGCACCTCTGCAGAAAGCTACCCCCTCATTGTGTTCTAATAGCTACCCATCTGGCATCTATTAGTATTACTGAGGGCAAGACAAGCGAAACGATTATAGCGGGCAGATCATAAAAATAAACATGTATGAACCATTTATTCTAGTTTTCCACATGCACTCATTTTGCACAGGGAAAGTACTCAAAGTGTATGATTCCATCCAAGACAAGGGAGGAAAAAAACTGTTGGATTACACAAGCCCTAAGGATTAATGGACTTTGATATAAGAAATGCTGCCATCCCCACCCCCCATCTGATAATCCTGCTTTTAATGAGGTATCAATCTTAACAGTCAATCTTTCTTAATTCAGGGAAAACTATTTGACTGCTATTCACAAATCATAAGAGCAATTATGTATTTGCCTCTTTTAGACACTTGGCTGAATATGTATGTCCTTCTATAATTTTTTCTTTTTTATACATATGGTCTATGCTACATTTGATCTCACCTATCAAACGGTTATAGTCCACATTTCACAGTTACACATTCTGTAATGCATATCAGGATTACCATTTTGAAAGCACAAAGCATTGTTCTGCAACCCTGCAAAATAACTTGGTTGTATACACCAAGCATCTATAAAACATCAGAAGGGCCGCTGACCTGGTGTGCTTGGTGTATCCAATTGAACCAATGGGTACATTGGCCAACAATGACTTTTGTTCCTATAAAAAATAAATAATTTCAGGACTGAATTAGATATGCTCTTCAAATGACAACTGCAAGGCAAACTGGTCAATTTTTCTTCAGAGAATGGTCCAAAAGTTTAGATTATCAAAAACACAAAGAGAGAGCAACCTTTGATTTACAACAGACATTTATTACAGTAAAGGACATACTCAGTGAGTTTATTCACAAAGTGCACCACCACTCAACAACATAAAACGGGCTTGAACTTTCCTCGAGCACAAACAAGTTAGGTTTGCCCCATTTTATGTTTTTGAGTGGTAATGCATTTCATGAACAAACCAAGTTAAGTATGTCCTTTACTCTAATAAACATCTGTTGCAAATCAAAGATTGCGCTCCCTTTGTAATTGAACTGTTAACCCTATCACATTTCCACAGTGTATAGCTATTGCACAGCTCCACACTACTTACTGCTTAAGCACTAAAACTGTTACACTCTTCCCACTTTTTGGTCCATGTAAAATGCAAGCGCTTCTGTTGCCTCGGGTGTATGCCAGAGTAAATTATCTAAACTGAAATACTCTACTAACATGGTAGCTTTAGTTCCACAGCGCTGATGGGTATTTATTGTATTCTCACACGTCTCTGTGCGGTCTAAGTACTCTGTCCTGATGAAGTTCGGCTTTATCATACCAAAGGCAAACAAGGAGGAAGGTCAGTACGCTGCAGCTTGACCTGGCTTGACCTTCACCATTGAGTAATGTTGATTTATAGTGCAGGTGAACTTGGGGCAAATCAATACATACCACGAAAAATTACCGACAAGCAGTCAGTGAATCTTATATTTATCTTATATATAGTCATATTCCTGTTTTCTGTTTTACCTCATTATGAAATGGCTCTCTGAAATCCATTTCTGCAAAACACATTCCAGAATCATAAATCATTTTGACAAATTTGTTTAATAGTTTTCATGCTCTCAACAGGCCTGTTTACATGAAGTCTTAATTTGGGAAAGCAGCACTTAACAGGTAATACACAGAGAGTGTATTGTAAGATAATGCACTGCCCCAGATACTGGCATCTGCAAAACATTTTTAACTCATCTAAAAACAAATACAACATAAATTTGGAAAACATAAGGGTTAGAAAATAAAACAGGTCAAACCTGATAGAAAAAAAACTGTCTTTGAGCATGCACAATTCCTGATGAGCATGCACAATTCCTGGATTCATTTATGCTAACATAACTCAGGATTGGAGGGTCTAGGTATCATATTTAAAATAAGGTATCCATTTAAAATAATGATGCTATTATCATGCAAGTTATCATAAGCGCTGATTTATAAATGGAGTTGTACATCAAATATGGTCATACCATGTCCTCAGCCATCAATAACAGATGTCAGGGACACAGATGTGAATCCAGGTATTCAGTGCACTCCAATTCTGTCAGAGAAAATTTGTGATTTCACCTCCAATCCATCCACTGATGTCAGCTGATGGCAGTAGTGACAAAATTTGCTGGTGACTGAGTATGAATGTAAAGCTTTGAAATGCAGTAACTTTACCCTTATTAGGTGCAATGGCGCCCTCTAGTGCATTTTCTGCCAAAAGCGCGTTCAATTTTTCATTTATTCAAAACACCAATTCTTTCAGATGCTTGCCCACTCAAATAAAAACAAAAAAGAAAAACGTCTTCATTAAATATTTTAATGACATTGTGTAAGACTGAACAAATTATAAAAAACTGCCATACCACAGACAAAAAACATTTGAAAAATGTGCACTTCCAAAGGCTCACTTCACACTTTTGAATGAAACCAGTCCCACAACACTGAGAAAATGAAGATAAGGAAAATAACACAAAATCTTTGATTTAGTGAATAACAAACATAAATATAATACTTATATTATAGACTACTTACCTGCAATTTCACTCTTCGCATAACAGTGAATAGGTGATATTGGCACATTCTGCAGTTCTAACATAAATCTGTGAGTTCCGCATTTACCATCACACATTTACTCTACACAAACATTAGCGCAAGCAAACACCAATTAAAACTTTAATGGCTTGCCACTGGTTGCTCAGCCAATACCTTAATCAAGAAGCTTACATTATGATCCATTTATAAAGCTGCATATTTACTGATGTAATTCAGTAAAAATGCCTGTTCTCAAGGTATGACTGCATAGCTGCCAGGGAATCAAAGCAGCAGTCTCTGAGTTACAATTCCCGCTCCATACCTCTAAGCAGCCTTGACGTACCTGTGACATTGCAAGAAGCTGCAATATGAACAGGCTTCTTATAAGTCTCTGTAAGAGGGAAAACGGGCACCACTTGCCTCCTCTGTACTAAACGAGGTTAGGTACGCTGCCCCTCTGTTTGGTGGTGAATGCCCCTCAAGCAGAACTCGCCTGTGCTCCACCCCCTTACAGAACAGGTGACTTGAGGCAGAGGGTCCGATGACCTCAATGCAAGAGTCCAGTGGAATCAAAAGAATATCATTGTATAAGGCATTTAAGTCTCTGCACAGGTGCAAAAGCTTTTTCTTTTGGTGTTCGTCTGGGCTCCTGTAGTCGATCCGCTGAAAGCGTAGGGCGGACTGCCTGGTCATCACCAGATGTTCCAGCTCTGATTTGGCACTCCGTACTGAGGAGGACCGCCCTTTCCCCTTCAGTGTTATCAGAGTAAGATCGCCCACCTCCTCAAGACCCGCATCCACAAAGTACTTACTCAGACAGCGGTCATAGTCGTCGCTGTAAAACTTCTGAATGTACCTGAGAGTATTGGTATCCACCCATATAGAACTCTCTTGATCATCGCCAGAAGTGTCCTCCAAAGAACCCTTTAACACATCTGCTGACTGGTCATCTGTTCTCGACCCCACACGACGATCCCTACCTGTCCGGGCTTGTCTGAGCAGGTCTTCTCTCAGCTCTCTCACTGCCCTGAAGGGCCCCTCTACTGTGACCCTTCCCTTAGACGGCAACAGGGAGATTCTGACTGACCGGTGCACGGCCTGCAGATCCTGGATCAGTTTGTCGTAATTGCTGAAGAGCGACAGGTCCACTTCAGCCCGCACAAAGAAGAACACCTGAGACATCAGCAAAAGGACATATTTTATCAAGGCTGTATGTGCTGTCTTGAGTAGGATTCTAGTCTGACAAGATGGATTAGTTACGCTTTTAATGCCCCTGAGGGCTATTATATGAAAATGATCAGTATTTTACGTGTGTTATTTATTAACTACCAAATTGCAACTTAAAATTCATTGAGTTTGCTGGTCATTGATAAATGATGTAATACCCATTAAAAATATCCAGTATGGTTGGGTTTTTTAACCATACAGTGTGCAAACGACTTTTAGATCACAGCCATTTAACAAAAAACATGGTAATGTGTGTGTCAATGAACACAAACTTAAAATATACTTACATCATCACTAAATTTGAATACAGTAAGGGCATACTCTTTGGGGAACTCCTTGTCTTGCATTATCTGTTCCTTCTTAAGGACCCTCTCAGCATCTGTAAAGAAGAAATATTGAAAACCAAGAAGCACAGTTACCCGTAAAGAGGAAGGTAGTTCTGCAACCTATTGAAAAAGTGGCAGAGTCCCTTAAAGAAAATATTAATTTCTCTATAGATGCTGCTTGATTCTGTTGAAATTGTTTTAAAGTTTTTGTTTAACGATTACCTTCGATGTCTTCGAACGTGATGAAAGCAACACCCTTATAGTTTGTAGGGTATTGGATTCTAACCACGTCTCCTCCGTTACTTCTGGACCTTTGAAAGTGAATAACCAGTTTGTCCGCCATTCTACTAGATGTTAATATCTCCGGTACACCTGAGACCACAACAGTCCGGGACTCTTCCGACTGGTCCATCACCTGACGCATCACACGGAAACATTTAAAATAATCAACAACGACTGTGGTCCAGTTATACTGAAACCAATTCGGCAAGCAACGTCTGCGTAGCGAACTCAATTGCCTGAAATGTTAAAGGAATACGCGTTAGTGCTGGCTATAAGGTTCAAATAAGTAATGATGCTCTGCCAGTACTACCTAACTGGCTTCGATATCGCTATAGCTAAAGGCAAGTTTTATCTAGCATGTTAGAGATAGTGAGAATCTGAAACTGAAAGAAACAAATATTTACTTTTTAGACTAAGCACCACTCCAGTTCCAGCTAACTAGCTAGTCCACGTACTTTCTATAACTGAGCGTTAGAAGCGTTAGATTCCGGGAGAACGGCGACCAAGGTGACAAGACGTATACATGAGAAACAAGTGGGAATTGTAGTCTTTCTATCTGTTTCCCTACTTCTTTATTGTGATGGAGAAGCTCTAACAGCAACTTAAGAAAATTACCGCCACCTATTGTGTCGGAGTGGATGTGACCAGCCAATCCTGTCAACCAAGAGGACTGTATGGCTACGTCACGAGAACTGAAACATCAAAAATGCAGTACATCAAGAAATCACCTGCTCCGCTCTTCTCCAATCACCTGCTCCGCCCTTCTCCTGAAAGCGTGTAAATAAAAGCTGCTGATCTGTGCATACGAGGAGCAAAAGAAAATAATGCTCTCACTGAGATACCTCGCCAATATGCAGTCGTTTTCTGATTCAGCCTTGTTTGAGGTATGTTATATTGTTACATGGTTTGTGACACAGACGTGTATCAACAGATATTTCTAAAAATGAGTCAGGGACACAAGCAATGATCTATACATGGAACATGCTAAGTATACTTTATTATGTTCCTATTCAAGTCCAGATAATTTCCC
Organism: Megalops cyprinoides; assembly: GCF_013368585.1. Lineage (NCBI taxonomy): Eukaryota > Metazoa > Chordata > Actinopteri > Elopiformes > Megalopidae > Megalops > Megalops cyprinoides. The sequence continues at coordinate 22,711,228 of NC_050596.1, forward strand.
CAACATAACATAATAATACATAATAATACAGGAGTTTCCATACAGATGTAAATACTTATGACTGACATTACAGATTTAAAACTTGTTTTCTGAAGCATCAACTTCTTTCATACAGATGGCAGCAATGTTTCCTGAATAAACTCCTACATTAAAAAATGTCCATCGGAAGGCATTTAGAAAGAACATCAGAAACCCATTTAAACATTGGCTTGACCACGGTAAAATAACACTATTGTCTATATATATAAGAACATGTAACAGAATAAGAGTTAAACCTTTTGATGCTTGTATGAGCGTGTTGCCTTTTCGTGATGAAGTGCATCATGAATCAAATCTGTGAGAGCACCTTTCAGATCAATGGAAGCGCTGATATTAAACTCAATGGTTACTATAAGTGTTATGTTCCACCATAATGCAGCCAGAGCCAGAGTCATTCACTCTAGGTCTCAGGCTCTGTGGTATCTTCAGTGAAGATGGCCTCAGCATTCTTCCCCCTGGATAGATACTTGATGTTCTCCACCTCTCCTCCATGGCTGCTGGGTTTCTGGAAGTGGATCTCCAGGAGGTCCTGCTGGTCTTCCTCCTCTTGGATATCTTCGATGCCACTCAGCAACACAGTCCGCTTAGACACCCCGCAGAAAGTCTGAAACCAGATACAGCAGGTCAAGCCCCCCAACAGCATACAACATGTTCAAACTTCCTATTCTAATATATTTTCTGAAGATTATACAGCCAACACAACATCATACTTGAATTAATAAACAAAATTATTAGAAAGTTATACTGTGAAATGACATATCACATTTGGCAAGCACCTGGGGATATATTTACAATGATAACGAATAAGGAAAAGACTGCACTTGCAATGGACTTGTTCAAGAATGAGACCCAGACCTTTCACTCTCACCTGAAACTTTTTTAGCTGGTATTCAAAATATGGATAGATACTGATGACAACCTCACGACTGGCATCTACATTATATTTCTTCTTGAGGGCCAAATTCTCTGCAACTGAAAGAGAATTTGAATTTTTAAAATACTTTTCAACACACTAGACAAAAATTAATTGCACTGCATCTAAAATGCATCTAAAAAACTAACAAAAAGAATATGACAGAATTCTAAATCTATAACAACACTTCCTTAAAATTTCATATTAAATAATCAACCACAAATATTATCCAGCAACAGCGTAAGTAGCAATCAATAGAAGCTAATTTTGAATTATATTTACAGTCATACTCATTTCCTGTTTAAACACTTCTTACTCTTATTTTTACTTGTTTAAGTATTTAAACAACAGGAATACATATGATACTGTAAAAACATATCTGTAGATGCCATACAGACCTCCAGTGTTGAGAAAGACAATTTGTCCCGTCCCTGTATCCTTGTTGTAGACCACTTCTTCCACCTCCCCTCCTCCTTGGCTGGGCTTGGAGAAGCTCGCTTCCAGGCGGTCCCTCATGCGCTCCTCGGGCAGAACTGGTGGGGCATTGGAGAACTGGATCTTCCTCTTAGAGACATTGAGGTGCACCTGAACAGATGAAACAGATGTAATATGAAAGCGCGGTCAGTTACAGTCACCGTGATTACTTTGGTAGGTTCCCTCATTACTGCCTCCCTAGTGGTAAAGCAAAAGCACTTTGGGGGAGCTACTCAGTTCCTCCATGGTAGATGTGTAGATAATAGATCAGAGATGTTGTATCCAAACCTCAAATTTCACTGTGGGCTCCAGTGATACACAAGAGGGCTTCACATCCATCCTCTTGTTTTCAATTGTCACTGGGCACTTGGCCTGCTTTAGGATTTTTCCTGCCACTGGAAAAAGTACACCCAAACAAAGTCAAATTGAGTTTTGGAAAAAAAAACCACTTTGAATTTGTACTAATATTTACAAAGATACAGACTAACTGTGTTCCTAAAGGATGACCTTTTGAACCATTTCAGCATTTTTATTCACATGATAGCTTTAGGATTAACACCAAGTTAAGTAAAGGGTCAAGTAGTCTGATCTCAGATCAGCTGTTGGGGACAGAAAGTACTCAGAGTCAGGCAAACAGAGGTGCAAATGGACATGCTGGGTCCTGTACCTTCCTCTTCCTCAAAGGTGATGAGGGCCTGGCCACCCTTAAGGGGAATTAAGGGCCTTTGGGTAATGGTGAACATGCACTCAGTGTTCTGACAGTTCTCTCTACTCTCCTTCTTCTCCACTCCAGTGAACACCACTTTCTTCACAGGGATGTCTGCATTAATCTGGGGGAGGGGAGAAATTGATACATTGGTAGTGTTCTATGGGCCACCATTCCTTCATCTACTGACTCTCTTTCATGACCAATGGCAGTTCCCCTAGAAATGACTGCTTACCTTGAACTTCTTCTGGAGAGAGGCATACTCTGCCTTTTTGTTTTCAAGTATCTTTTCATATTCCTTTAACTGGTCCTCTAGGGCCCTGTTGTGTTTCTCAAGATCCAAGATTTTGTCCTTAAAAGGCATACAGTAACAGGACATTGACAACATTAAGAATAAATACATCTGCTGCATAAGATATGAGTCTTTGTTTTTAAAAATATTAAAGTGTGCTACTATGCATACAGATTTTTTCTTACATTCTCCAGTCGTGTTAATCTAAATTATGGAACAAGGCCTTACTGAGGAGGGGAAAAAAAGAACTACACCTCTAGTCCTTCCTTCATTTTCTGTGAAGCATCCATTCTCTTTTTCTGAAGTTCCATAAGATCTAGAGTCTCTTTCTGGGCTTTTCTCTTAGTCTCTTCTGAGTCTAGTTTCTCCAGGAGCAGCCTGGATTTCTCTTGGTCCGCTTTTTCAACCTTCGTCTAAATTAGGAATAAAATGAGAAAGTTCATTCAAGAGGAGAGAAATCCTGGAGAATACTGACAAAGGCAGGGGTCCGTTCTATAAAACGCCCCCTGTCTGATCAGAGATATTAAAATCAAGGCAACATCTTTGAATGGACATACAAAGCATGTAAAAATCGTCCTTTGAAGTGTGTTTGCTAAACTTATGTCACTTTTTTCAGGGTTCATTTTCAAATACTATCTTGCTTTTTTCCAGAGACATTTGGTATCAAGATGAAAACAGTACAGCTCCAATCATTGTTTCTTAGCACTGGCCCTGGGGACACTCTATATGCAGGATTTAATTTCAGTTGAGATTTTTCTTGGTTGTGATTTATGGTGTGATAAAAGAGTATTGATCTGAGTTTTGCCACCATCTGAGAGGTATCTGCTGTTGCTCCTTTGTGAGAGAAATATGTAAACAAGTAGGTGTTTGTGCAAACAAAAACATATTTATTAACGTATTTATCAACTTTTCATTAGAGCCCCTTTAAAAATTAGTAGTACAGACAGGTATTCAACTGATCTTATTGGTCAAGAGGAATTTTGTTTAATTTATTAATCCACCTTGTTATAGCCTACAAAATTTAACTCAAAGCCTAGTTACCCTTCATGAGGACTACTGTCTCATGATTTTTAAAAATGGACAGACATAATCTAAAATGAATACTTACTTGTACCCCTTTGCTGCTAAAATGCACCACCAGCAACACTTTCCTCTCACAAAGTATTTATGGCAGAGCCATCAGATGTTATGTAGAGATCAGTACTCAATCAACAGCTTTATTCAACATAATTAAAATCAATCAGGACAGGCTATACAATTGTGCCCCCTGTACAATTATTATTCTGGGAATGTTTCTCAGTGGCCTGTTACCTTCCATTGTTTTAGTTCTTCCAAGGCCTCGGTAAACTGCTTCTGTTCCTCTAGAGACAAACTGCCGTTGTGTAGCTGTTTAATAAGTCCAGGAAAAATGTGATTCATCAGGGATTAGAGTTTATTGATTATTGATTTACTGATTTATTGTTTTTTGCTTATCACAGACTTTTATACATTATTACAATTTAACCAATTTAAAGTCATTGTATACGACGTAATTGTAACTGCGTACAACGGAAAGCCATATGTCAACCGGTTTAACTTATTAGCCTAACAACTGTTCCTCTACCCATAACCATATTCAACTAGCTTAATCATAGTTGCCACCAAGTAAACAATAACATATGAACAATATTTTGCTTTGCTTACCACCTCACGGGATAAGGCATCTCCAGTTGAAGCCATAGTGAATCAATCTCTACGGAAATTAAGAGAAAACCATTCCATAAATTGAATAACAAATAAACAGGTATATGGCTCAAGTCAGTATAGCCCACTTTTTTACCATTGGGAAGAGAGGGTTCGGGTGCAGAACCTGACAGCATTTGTGGAAGTTCAACTTCAATATTCTGAAGAGCCGAGTCCTTTTAAATCGGTTTGTAGCTATTCATTATAAAATTATATGTATTTCTGAGAGTGACACTACGTTGGTACTATGTTCAGCAAAATGCAAAATGTTCAGCCTCTCTTCTAAGGACTATCATGTGAATTGTGTCTGCCGATTGCCTCTTGCTTCTATGAAACGCAAATATTGTTAAATAATTAATTAAATAAATAAACAAAATGAAACTATGTATGATCTAAACTAGCAAATACATCAACCAATAAATAGATAATACAGATCCACCCGTTTAATCCCCTTGGAGATGTATGCGATTTACATACGTTGTCTGTATTATTACTTACATAGTTGAGTATTTTGGAGCACTGCTACTTTTAACACTTTTCCAAGTTCAAAGTTTTCTCCTACTCGTCATTTGTTTCTTTTCCTGTCTCTGCCGAGAAATACAGGATCAAAATCGAAAGTTACTTCTATCTCACGCAGCCAAGGCAGACCTATGCGTTACAGGTTTGTAAAGGGGTTTTCCCAAAAACAAGTAGTCATCCAAACCATCCATGGTAATTACGATTTTAAATTACCTAGCCATAACGAATCGAATGCAGTGCCTGTGGCTTGAAAGCAATCAGAACCATTACGGGATTGTGAAGGAGACACTCACCTGCAGCAGGGTTGTGAAGGACTAAACACGGTTCCGCGAATTTAGTGTCATTTGACTGAACAAACTATTTAAACAATCAGCACTGTGTCATCGAAAAATACATTCGTTTTACTTTCGCTTCAGGGAAGGCTGCTCCGATATATCAGTCTTCCGCTTTTTGATCAGCACTTATTGAATTATTATTGTGTCCGAGATGTAGGCCTGCATAACATGCCATACAGTTGTCATCATGGCAGAGAAAACGTTGATTTTGGACGGTCTTCCTGACGATCTTGCTTCAGTGAAGTCAAAATTGGATTTACATTTCAAAAATAAAAGAAAGTCTGGAGGGGAGATACTGGAAATTCGAGATTACCCCGGTGACAAGAGAAAGGCACTTCTCGTTTACTTGGAAGATGAAGGTAATTTGTAAACAAATATGAAGGGAAATAAGACATGTAATACTGAAAGTAAAACGCAACATTACGCCAAATGTTCGCGCTACTCTTGTGTAAACACTTAAATGTGATCTACAAATTGTCCTATATGTCAAATTCTTCAAAAAGCAATATGTCGTCAAATTGTTATGCTTATTTATGTTCAGTTTATGTCTAAAATAATTTCTTTAAGGAAAGGAAGTACAGTTGAACAAAACCATTGCTTCTTACTAATGTAGACAAGAACTAAAAAGTTGGGTTTCTTTCACTTGTACAACCACCTGAAAACAAACAATGAAACTTATAATTACAAAACATATTTCGTTAAGAATAACAATAGTGATTTAAAGGGAATCTGTGTCACTTTTTCAGCTCTGAAGAAAGTGTTAGAAAAAAAAATCCACAAGGTCGATTTTAAGGCTTTGGGTATTCAAGACCTTAAAGTGAAACTACCAGAGGAAGATGATGGCCCCAATGTGAAGGGAATCAAAGAAACGCCTCTCCTTCGCCCTCGTCTGGAGGAAGAGACACTCACTGGAAAGTCTACACACGTTGAGGAAAAGGTACTTACCTAATGAATGCCATCAGCTAAATGTAATCATTCTGCAGCCTGAAAGAAAGGGTTGTTATCCCTGAAGTGATCTCAACATTAGTTATGGTCCTAAGTCTGTTGGTTTACTTATTACCTACTTACTTATTGCAACTACTTAGACCTAATGTGTCTTATTTTGTATCAGTATCACTCTGTATCACTCTGACACATAACTATGGGCATTTTTGAATATTTACCTGTCCAGATAAAGATAAAAGTTAAGAAATACATTAGAGCATGGAAGGACCCTTACGAAGACACACATGCAATGGGTTACAAACATACAATATCAAAATCTGGCCTGAATGATGCCCCGAAAATAAGCATCATATTGTGGTAAAGATCTGAGTCAGTCGTGCCAGAAGTCATGTTTATTTAACATTACATGACCCAATATTGATTCAATATAATCTGCTGAATAAATCTCAGAAAGCAAATGCATTTTAATGTATTTTGCCTGTTTTTTTTTTTGTTTTTTTTTTGTGTCTGATGCAGCATCCAGTGGTGTTTTGTCAAAAAGGTATGTCTGAATGCTTCATTTTGTTTTTCAGACTTGAAAAATGGTGTCAACACTATGAATACTTATAGTGTACTCAATACAAATGATCATAATTTATTATGTTTAGGGATTTTTTATTGTTATTAATATTAACAGCCTTACCAATGGAAACCTACTGTATTAATGCATTATTTATGAGTATGTTAACTATGTTACCTACAAAAGTTGGTATCTATTCTGATACCCACCTGCTGACAGGTAATAAGATGACTTACCTGATGGATGCCAAGCTGACTGTTCAAACTGACCTTTTTTTATCAATCAGGCTGAAGTTCCTTTACATAATGAAACATTGGTATTGGGTCAAAAAGGGTACACCTAGTACTGTTCTGAAAAGTAGTTCCCCTTACTATGATTATTTAATATGTGCATATAACTGGAGAGAAAACATGCCATCATCTTTAGTTTCATAGATAAAGGCTTGACAACAAACCCTAGTGAAAATGCTGTTGGATGTATCAAAGTTGGTAGATCTTAAAAGACAGATTCATGAAAGTTGGTATGTCTAACCAAAAACCTGACGTTAATTTTAATTTTGTGTAGAATATCTCAAGGTGTCTTCTAAGTAACAGCGAATCGAAAGAGTCACATATATGATTGTGAAAGCGATTGGTAAATACATTTAACACGTGTTTTTTTTTTCCAGACTCGCAGAGAGATAAGAACGATGACAAGGCACACTCGCTGATTGTTTACAGCGTTTGTCCAATCACAGAGGAAATTCTTCGGCTATACTTTGAGCAGTTCTCTGATGACGTTGATATCAGCATACTTGGAAATAACAGATGGGTTCTCAACTTGGCCAACCAGTCAGGTAAGGTACTTTTTCAAGCAGGGAATAGAACTCAGGTCTGTAAAGAGAGGGGTGAAGGCCTTTTGTTTGTGTTGGCTGTTCTCTTGACAGTAAACCAAGGTGGGGAATTTTATTCTAAGGTGTTCCATACCTTAAAACAAAGCAAAACATATAAGCTAAGCTTCATTTTGACTTTACTAGTGACACAGCTTCTGTCTTTGTTATGCACAGGTCTGATTGCTTATCTTTGGTAGGGATAAATTACAGTGTTCTGGAATATTACGACACAGCTGACTGCTGGGAAATAAGGGAGGATGAAGGAAGAAGGAAGTCCCCATAAATGATTGGCATAAATGCAAAATCTGGCAACACTTCAGCTCAGTTCTGTTTATGTCTCTCACTCTTTTTCACATTACATTAAGCATACATTTTATGCATAGTACGTGTACTAAGATCTTCAATATTCCTTTGAAATGGGTCAAGGTACAGTAAGTATGTAAGTATTAGTCCTACATGGACCCTGTCCCTTTGGGAGACTACCAGGAAGATTTATGTAGGACTCTAGATTTCCATGTCAATCAGAAGCTCTTCTTGGCCATGTTTCTGAATAGTAAGCCTGTAGTTTTTACTTACAAAGTTGTTGGCATTGTAACAGCATTCTCTGCCTCTTACATGTGTAACAGAGAACTAGAATGCACATATGGGTTTATAACATACGTATTTCCACCTTTTCCCAAGCTTTATCTTTTTCCCAACAGTGATGATTACATATATGGTTAGATTATTTTGATTATTGGTGGACAATCTATGTGGCCCTTAAAATGGTGACAGAACCCTGCTTGCATGCACTACCCCTTAGATGTGGAGAAAGTCCTGGCCAAGAAGGATCACACTCTGGAGGACTCCCCTATCTCTGTGGAGCTGTACGACAGAGAGGCAGAGAGCAGGTTTGACCCCCACAGGTTCATACTCAGTGGCTTCAGTGAGGACTGCAAATGCAGCCTCCTTTCTGTCTACATCAAGAGCTGCAGCAAAGGGGCCGAGCACTCCTGGGAGGTCCTGGATGATGGGGAGAGAATTGCAGTCACCTTCAAACAGGACATAGGTGGGTCTGGTACACCAAGGCTACCGCATGTGACAGTGGGTCATACAGCATTAGCTATTAAGCATATGAGTTTACACAGCCGAATGGCAATGGAACGTGGTAGCATGTGATTTTAAGTAAAGTAAGAAAATTAAAGTAATTGGTGTGCATGAAAATTCTATCAAGCAAAAGCCGATGACAAATGTGATGTTTCAGTGGATATTTCTATTCCCTGATGTGAACAGCCAAAACACTATTTAAAATCCCATACAGAATACTGATATGGCAGATAGCTCTATGTTATAATCATGTGTTCAATTTGTCCATCCTTTGTGCAGATGTAAATGCCTTTCTGAAGAAGTGCTCCTCCAAGAAACTTCAGAACATGGAGATCACTGCTTGCCGTCTGGAGTACACAGACTCCGTGTTGGTCGAAGGAAATATGAGTAACATCTCAGAGGAGACACTCAGCCTTTATTTTTCTAACAAAAGGAGCAATGGAGGAGCAATCAAATCCATAATTTGGGTCAATAAGGCAAAGAGTGTGATCATAACCTTTCAAGACTGCCATGGTAGGTGTCATGGGGGTTTTCATTCATTCATTCTGGTTTTCCAGTCACACTGTCTGTTTCAAACATTCATATTCCATTTCCATGAATTCATTTCATACTCGATATCAACATTACTTACAGTTTTGTTTAATACAGTTACTTATAGTTTTCTTTAATAAACATTTTTTAAGATGTGCAATGTGTCTCTGTTCCCTTTCACAGTTGCACTCAGAGTGGCCAAACAGAAACACAGTCTTTGCAGAGTCAGTCTGTGCACGCTGCTGTTCTACTCCAGTCTGCAGCAAGCCTTGACTGGGGAAACACCCACTCTCCCAAATTTTCCTAGTGAAATGATTATTCCTGTGGATGCTTTTCTCCTCGACTACATCAAACTGAATGAGGCGTGCAAAAGAGACTTTGACAGGATACTACAGGAGGTCTACGCCAGCATCTCCCTTGAAGAGCCCCATCAGGTGACGCTCCAGATGACAGTGGACAGAGAATCTCTGCTGTTGCACCGCTTGGCTCACACTTGGAAGAGGAATGCCAGGCAAGCAATAGAGACCCTGCTAGAGAAATACAGTGTGATTATGCTGATGTCAACAGAAGAGGTCTGGGAGAGAATCAAGAGTAGGTGCCTCAGTCTCAGTTCCAGTAATGCCAGTGTGTCTTACGAGAGCTCAAAGCACAGAATTGTGATAGTGGGACAGCAGAGTGATGCGAAGAGGATTTCAGATGAAATCCAGGCCTTGGTGAAAAAGGGTAAAGAAGAGCTGGAAGTTGAAATGAACACCATAGAGAGGAAGATCCCTCTGGACAGCAGGGAAGAGCTAGATTTTTTGTGGAACTTAGTGTCTGCCAAGCTTAAAGATGTTAAGGCTTCGAAAGATGAGGCAAACCTGACCTTTCACCTCAAGGGCCTCAGGGACAATGTGAGCAAAGGGGAAGGAATCGTCCAAGAGGCTCAGAAAGGTATAGCCACTCAAACTCTGAATCTGTCAGCTCAGCTCACAGAATTCTTGAAGTCTCTTGACCTGAAAAAGTTTGAGCGTGATCACTTTATACACAATCACATTTCAGCTGTGATTCTCAGCCGTGGCGACTCCTTCCAACTGCTTGCAGAGAACCATGACAGTCAGAAAGCCAGAAATAAAATAAAGGAGGTTGTGAAAGAAGAGGTAATCAACCTCACTCCTGACCAAGTAAAAGTCACCAAGGATGAGCAGTGGAGAGTCTTCTTTAATGGACTTAAGGAGGAAGTGGAATCCTGCAGTAATGTCCAGAATGTTAGCATTTTAGTGTCTGATGTGCAGATCACAGTGTGTGGGTTCTGTAATGTTGTGGCAGATGTCTCGAGGAAACTGAAGGGATACCTCAATAACAAAATGCCAGTGACTGAAGATGTCCCACTCAAGACATTGAAAGAGGTTGAATACATTGATGCTTGCATGCGACTGTCAGAGGCACCTGAAATCAAAGCTCTGGATGTCACCATACTGTCATCAAAAACACAGGTGTCCCCATGCCTGAAGGTCACTGCTGCCAGCGACAAGATCAAGGAGGCAGTGGCAGCTGTGAAAAAGCAAATAGCTGTGATTGTGACAGAGAAGCACACTTACTCCAAAGCTGGGGAATCTAAGGTGCTGCAGAAGCATCAAGCTGCTCTCAAGGCCAGAGCAAAGGAGTTTGATTGCAAGCTGTATCTGACCATTGAGCCAGCCAAACAGATCAACCCTGGTCAGAGCTACAGCTATAAAATAGCAGACTGCCTCACTTTAACTGTTGCCTTAGGGAACTTGTCCCAGCATACTGCTGCAGCTTTAGTTTGTCCACTGAGTAGCAACCTATCCTTCGATAATCCCATTGCCCAGCAAGTTCTGCAAGTTGGCGGACCTCAGATAAAAGATGTCTGTGACAATCTCTTGAAGGAAAGCCAAACTTTGGTAGCTGGGGATGTGATCATGGCCAACCCAGGAAAGCTCTCTTCCAAGGCCCTCCTCTTTGCTGCAATACCCACATGGGGCACTAGCAGCCACAGTGTCAATGGCCAAGCCCTAGAGTCAATCTACTTGGAGTCAGCCACCCTAAACAGCCTCCAGAGTGCAGAGGACATCCACTGTGTCTCCGTGGCGATGCCAGCCTTGGGGTGTGGCACTTTTGGTTTCCCCACCAGGGACAGCTGCAAGGCCATCCTGAAGGGTGTCACTGAGTTCAGCAGCTGTCACCAGCAGACACCCACAAACGTGAAGGAAGTGTTTGTGGTCGACGCGGATGTAAAGACTGTGGAGGAATTCCATGCAGTGCTGAAGGATATGGTAGGTGGCATTGCATGGATGAGCTTTTAAACATATTAGAAGAGGGCAAGTGACAGAGTGGTGCAAGAGCTACGATACATGCCATACAATGCATTCCTAAGCAATTTCATTGCTACATTCAGTGAAAGCTTATATTTAAATTATTAAGTAATTGTTAATTATTAATTATTCATTATTATTATTACTAGTTGTAGCAGTAGTACAAATAGTAGTGGTGGTGGTGTTTGTAGTTGTATTATCAAATAAATATTGTTTCCTTTCTGTTGAACAGGGATACCTAGGTGCAGCTGTGACAAACACAACATCATCTGTAGATTCTGCAAAGAAAACCCAGCAAGTCAGTCCTCCACCACTGTTACCTAAACCGGGAGCAAACCTGAAAGGTAATATTTTATTTCACAGTCTGTTGCCTTTGATCTTTGTACATAATGAATAATGGAAACTATATTCTCTTACATTCACATGGTCTTTCATTTTCTCTGTGTTTGATCCATGGTCAATAGTGATGCTCGGTGGGGTAACGGTACTTCTGAAACAGGGAGACATCACGAAGGTGGCTGTGGACGCCATCGTAAATTCCACCAACACGACTCTGAATCTAGGCACTGGTAATGTCTCCATGTCTCAGTGACATTACAACATTTGAACTTTATAATGATTAAAATGGTGCATTTAGCACACCCTGGATTATCATTTTCCTTGTTTCGAAAATGCTGAGGATAAACTGGATTTGTGTAGTTCTTCTCATGCTTTAACGACCATTGTGGAGACTGTGGCTGTATGTTTGTGTGCATTTTGTTAAAAAAAAAAAAAAAAAAAAACACCTGCAAATGAATTTCTGTAAATATGGCAATATAGAATGAATTTGATTTTGTTCCACTGCTAGGCCTATCAGAAGGTGTGGTTATTCAAAGGTCGACAAACCTGCCTAGAAAGTTCCTGCAGAAAATAGGTCATAATTATGCATTCATCCCCATTATACCAATCATTTGCAGGAGTCTGAATTGTAGTTTCTGTCTCTGCTTTCATCTCTGAAGGTGTCTCTGGAGCCATTTTGAAGGCAGCAGGACAATCTGTTGTAGATGAATGCACCAAACTGGGTAACTTGTACTTTTGAAAAAAGCCTGTTGATCATGAATGAATCATTTTCTTTGTGAACTTAATATTATATTATCTTCATCCTTTATCTATTTAAAGGGTTTAGGGCTAGGACTTGTAATGTGAGATGACATCATGACATGTTTGCTGCATCCAACCAGACACTTTTTCTGGTTTAACATTCTCATACTCTGTGTGAACATTTACAATAATGGAAAATGGTATGATCAAGGTTTGGTAATTCCTCATGGAACAATCCCAGGTCTCCCTGAGCTTTCGCAAGTTGTACTTGTACTGACACAGACTGTCACCTGTTTGTTCAGGTACCCAGAAAGCAGATGGGGTGGTTGTCACTGGAGGGGGCAACCTGAAGTGCAAACACATCATTCAGATGGTGGGGCCAAACAAGACCGCTGACATCACCGCCTCCATAGAGAAGGTTCTGAAGCTTTGCGAGAGCAAGATGATAGCAACCATGTCCATCCCGGCCATTGGAACTGGTGAGTCCACACCTCACCTATGGACTGGTTCCATACAGTGACAAAGGGGACCACAACCATGTGAGATTCTATGAACTTAGCGTAAAAAGGAAATTGTGTTATAGTTTTTGGCCATTCACATTATTTTGGCTCCTGACTGGATCCCATTAACGTGGGCCACTTAACAATCAAACTGCAAACTCGTGCTGTAGAATATGCATGTAGATGCTCTGTCTTTCTTTATGTTAGTGCTTTAGTAGTGGTATAATATAAATAGAACATTGTTATTATGTAATTTTAAAGGAGTAACGCTGGGGATGGGAGACTGAGGCTTCATGGAACCTCACTTTGAGGAGCTACCAGATGCTGTAACCCTAACCCTAATCTTATGCTGTAAATCATTGTAAAACCTACAATAAAAAAACAAAATACTATTGTGTTATTCAAATCTATCTATCATTGGTAGCACATGGTAGCCCTATCCACTTTGGTTTGTAATGTCCCATTCTCCCATCACTAATTAACACCATTACACTGTACTGCATCCCTACAGGAAGAGGTAACATCAAACCTGAGCAGTCCATTGAGGCAGTGCTGAAGGGACTGGAAAATCATTTATCACAGACCACATCCTCCTGCATCAAAACCATATTCATAGTGGCCTTTGATCAGAAGGTTTTTGACTCCTTCTGTGATTACTTCGCTGAGCGTAACCAACAACCACGTCAAAGCAAGCAGGTTAATATCTTTATGTACGCATGTACATCCATTGCGTGTGCTCTTAAAAATGGGGTAGGTATAGCTGATGTAGGCTATAAAAACCAAGGCATGCACATATTTGTTATAGTCATTGCAGATTTAAAAATCAGTTATTCTATGTTTCCATTAAACGCCTGCCTTGTCAATGCCTTGGGTTGCATTAACATCAGTCTCATTTTTGATTGGGTTTTTATTCAGGCCAGCACTGGACCTCCCTCGGCCAATGTTCAGTCAGGGTCCACACAGCTCCCTGATAATCAAGGTTTGTTGTGTATGTTTAAATGTATAATGATGTGTTGGGAAAATTGCAGCCATAAAGTGTCTGATATTTCTGTAATCCTGCTGTTTTAACAGAAAGTTTGTGTCCCATCATTAAAAGTAAAACAAATTAATGTGGAATGAATGTTTTTACATTCTGTATGTTTGTTTGGTGTGCCTTCACTATCATCACCAATAATAAATCTCTACAGTTAAGATCCATGACGTTAGAATAGAGGTTAAGAAAGGCAACATTACCATGGAAACTGTCAGGGGGATTGTCAACACGACAAACAAAGAGCTCAACCTGAAAGGAGGTAGGTCCCTGTTTGTTCTTGTCAGTGTAAAACGAATATGTATGTTCCGTTAGGTTTATACTCACATCTGAACTGCTATCCTAATTGCTTTTTCATGGATCTCCATACACCCATGGGATAATTGAATGACAGATCTTTTTGATGTTGACTTCAGGGGTTTCAGGAGCTATATTCAGAGCAGCAGGCCAATCAGTGGAGGAGGGGTGTAAAATGTTTGGTGAGTTTCGAGCATATCAATTTCGGAATGGTTCGCCTTCAAAATTTAAAGTGACAATTTTTTTACTTCCAATGTTTAATCTTTTGCAAGGCAAAGATGGGGAGGTAAAATGTAAGAAAACATGCATTGACCTCTTAAGCATCCTGGCGAGTTTTGCTCATATAGCTGAAGAATGCGGGGAGATGGCTTGCCATCCATGAGTGGGTGGCGTCTCACCTGTCCATCTCTGTGTGTTCAAAGGCCCCCAGGGGGTCGATGGGGTCGTGGTCACAAAAGGTGGGGCACTTCAGTGTGACTTCATCATTCACATGGTGGGGCCCCACTCCACGGCTGCCGTGACGTCCCAGGTGGAGAGGGTGCTGGAGCAGTGTGAGAAGAACCAGATCACCACCGTCTCCTTCCCTGCTGTTGGCACAGGTGAGGAGTATACCTGTCCACAGTGCTTTTGCCATAGAAATCCAGCTAAGGATTCACATAAATTATGCAGAGATATCTGATTCCAGATTCACATAAGATGCAACATAGACGTGAGAATAGAAGTCTAGTTTCAGATTCACCCAACAAATGCTGCCAAAATAGATACCTGAACCACATAACGAAATACCTTACTGCAAAAAAACATGCACCAGCTAACTGCTCAACTGACACATTACCCACAATTGCAAATGATACCTGAGCCCTCAGTAAATATCCGCCACCACAATAAATGTCGTTTCATGAGAAAACAAAACTGTTGAAGGAATTTTTAATATATTCCATGAGACTGTGCAGAAGCAAACCTCAATAATGGGATCAGTATGCCTCCTCAAAATAAACATTGACATTTTTGATATATTGTAAAATTAGAGGTGGATTCATATGATCTTTTTAAATAGACTTATTGTGAAACATTTCTCACTGCAGGTGGTGGTGGCCTGAATGCCGTGGATGTTATCACTGCGATGCTGCAAGGGTTCGACAATCATCTATCACAGCGAAATTCCACTGTGCTCAAACTGATCTACATCGTTATCGACCAAGACAAAGTGCTGCAGCAGTTTCTGCAAGGGCTCAAGCAGTGGACCAAAAGGGTACTGTACAGGAGCAATGTTGAAGAAACTCTTGAGATAAGAATAACACTTGAAGTGTTAAGTCACTGAGCAAACATCATTATCCAGAGCAAATAAATTGCATGCATGAATGTTTAACCATATATAAATGTATATTTGGATAGGTTTGTACACACCTGATTAAAATAATGGGGAACATGCATTCAAATACATTTTGATCTAAGGACTTATGATGAAATGCTTGAAATTTGTTTATAAATAGTGAAGTATGATTTTTCTTTACATTGTTGTGTTGTTTCATAGTTTTGATGTCTTTACTATTATTCTAAAAGAGCACAGTTCTAGTTGGAACATTTTTGTTTTATATGTCAACAAGTAATGATTCTTTTGGATTTGTGTGACATGCTTCTTACATGTATTCCAGGAAGATTCTGGTGATGAAGCAGATGATGAAGATGAGGATGTGGGTGAGGGTGAATTCACTGGTAAGGTTCTTTGAGGTCCTAGAATCCACAGATCTTCAGATAAGGTTGACTTAATCCTGCTCCATTTGTACTTAGCTCTTGTGAACAATTAAATAATTAAACATTTTTTTTTTCCCTGAAGGCAATATTGAGATATTCATAGGACCAATAAAAGTCAGAGCTGTATGTGGCAACATCACCGAAGAGAGGACTGATGCCATTGTGAACAGCACCAATACCAGCCTTGATTTAAACTCAGGTCAGCCAACTCTAACATATAGAATGCTACAGCCATATTGTCTGCTTCATTCTGATATTAAAAAGTCTGCTTGTAGATTGGACCCATCAAAACCCCTTTGCTACCACACACATGGATTGATTTATCGTAATCATGGAATAGGCATTTGATTATTTGATTACCTGTGTGTTTTCATTGGCAGGTGTATCTGGGGCAATACTTAAAGCAGCGGGTCAGACAGTTGTGGATGAATGCAAAGCTCTAGGTATGAAACTGATTGTTGCTCTGTTATGCAGAGGACGTTGGGAGTTGGAATTTTGCGTGATTTAAATAGTTTGATAGTTGTGTTGTCTTTTACTGAAGAAACTGTTGCTTTTATTATGTTGACCAGGGACACAGCCAAGTAATGGGGTGGTAACGACCAAAGCAGGAAACCTCCATGCCAAGCATATTGTCCATATGGTTGGGCAGACCAAGGAGAAAGAGATCACTAATTCCATGTACGACGTTTTAGTGGCTTGCAATAACATCAAAGCACAGTCCGTCTCATTCCCAGCACTGGGGACAGGTAAGTACATGAATATCCTGAGTGCATTATTTATTCAGTGACATAATCAGCAAGATCCCTCATTCCACATATCCTTCCTCTGTAGGAGCAGGAAATGTGGCTGCCTCTCAGGTGGCTAACGCCATGATCTACGCCATTGGGACCTTTTTGTTAGACAATCAGAATCCATCTGTCACCACGATTAACATTGTAATATTCCAACCAAAGATGATGTCTGACTTTGAACAAGTCATGAAGAAGTTCAAGAAGGTCACACCCAAGCCTGGTCTGGCTGGTATGTAATACATGACATGTGATCCATTGTAGAACAGCAATAGGAGTATGGGGTATGAGTATGGTTATAATTTTTGCAAAAAGCAGCATGGACATTGTATGATTAGGATCCCTGGCTAGATCAATTGTTTGCAAGAAAACACAGGTGATCAACTGAACTCGTCAAGGGCATCTTATTTTAAAAGTAGAGCACAAGGTAACATGCCCTTTACACTAATAGGTCATTTTTGCAGGGTTTAAAAAAGGACTGTTGCACTCCTTTATACTTTGTGGCATCCTCTAAATCAATACTGTGACTTTTTTCCACAAATACAGTCAAGCAGGATATAGCAATGAGAAGACACACCAGTACGACTGCAGTGGTTTAACAGGACAATGTCAGTTAATGAATGGTACAGTTAGGAAGGGCAGATCTGGATATTTTTTGTACAAATTAAGTGATGGATTAATGTCATGCCCACAGCAGCAGCAAAAACGCAGACGAAACTCCCTTCCACGTTCTCGAACCCAAGCCAGTCCCAAACCATTTCCAATACTCCAACCCCAAGCCATGCCAGCGCAGCAGCAGGAGTGACCTTACCCATCACAGTGGCCGAGGTTTACGGATCCTCCCCGGCCAGCCTGGCCCAGGTGAAGAGGTGCCTGGATGAGTTGATCTCCGAGGAGTGCACCAGTGAGGACGTGGTCAGCGAGTACCTCCGCCTCCTGAAGGATCCCGAAAAGCAGGACATTGCCGCTGCCAGTCAGAGGCACCAGGTCCACATTCAGATCCTGGCCGACAAGGTGACAGTGTCGGGGAAAAAGGATGACGTCCTCTCAGCTGTGCTTCAGATCAAAGACTCCCTCCAGAAGGTCCAGGAGAGGCAGAACCGAGAACGTGAGGAGAAGAGGATATGGGAGACTGTTCGCTGGAAGGCGGAGAGACTGGACCAGTGGACAGACCTGGATCAGAATTTCAACCACGACCTGGAGCTGGCCTTCCACAGGAAAGATAAGTGTTACACTTACCAGCATCGAGGGGAGATCTTCACCATGGACCTGAAGAACATGCTCCGGACAGACAGCAGAGGGAGAACCACCAAAATCAAGAGGACCCTGCTGACTGACTCCGATACAGGTAACATCACATAAAAGGCATTGAGGGCTGTATGTCTGTCACTGAACATCAGAAAAATGTAGCTATTGTGTTCTTCTGTGTCACTACCTTGATGGACCCTTTCTGGGATTGAAATGTCAACACTGAGGGGCTGGATCTATAAAAATTTGACCTATTAAAAGTCAAATGTGTATTTTACCACCACTACTGGAGAGGAGTGGAAATAATCATCCTTGTGTATCTGTATGTACCTGTACTGTTTTCCTCTGAAATGAAGAAGAAATTAAATTTTTTTTGTGCACAGATTTTGATGCTGTTATGTAATGAATGCGGCTTGGTGGAGCTGTGCACTTTTGTAATAGTAACAACTAAAGTGTAACTTTGTTTCCTGCTCTAGGTATGCTGTGAGTGACTGACACCCATGAAATATAGTTGATGCTATCTTGAAACATATTAGGATCTTAATTGTGATCAAAACTTGGTGTGTGAAATCCCGTAATTCCTTTTTCATATCAGCTGCATTACTATTATTCTTTTTCAGCTATCATTCAGCCACCACCAGCATGGACCAAAATGGGTGACAAAGAGATGGACATTATTTTACTCTCACCGAAATCACAGGAATTCCTGAAAATTTCAAAGGAATTTGTGCTGTCCTGCCAGGTCTTTGTACAGGAAAACAATAAGAACATTGAAGTAATTCAGGTAAAACAAATGATTGCCATAGAATCCATTTGCTTAGGCCAACTAGAAGTGAAATCTCTGCACATGAAAGTTACGAGTTCCAGGAATGAGACCTCCACCAACACCTCAATTGCTGTTCTTTTATCATATGTCTCCAGATTCAGAGAATACAGCACCAGGAGCAGTGGCAGAGGTATGCAGTAAGGAAACAGGCGGTGGACAAGAAGTATCCCAAGAACAAGAATGAGCAGTTCCTCTACCACGGGACAACCAAGGACATCTGCCAGAAGATCAACAAGAATGGCTTCAACCGCAGCTTCTGCGGCAGGAATGGTACAGATGATTCAGTTTCCCCCCTCAAAGAGTCCAGTGCTTCACTCACTCTCTGTACACAGACATGAAATTACTTTTTAAAGTAATTCTCAAATACCATCCCTATGTTAATGTTGTACATTAAAACAAGCACACAAATAAGTGATAAGTTACTTACGTCTTCTAAGGGCTATTAACTTTTCCAGGACTTTCCCCAAAGGTTTATTTTCAAATGCATATTCACTTTGTAAGATATGAGAATTACTGGTTAGCCATAGTTAGGGGTACATGTTTGCTAATAAATTCGATAAACTGCTGAGTTTTTCAGAGACCAGCGCTGCTGTTACACTTACTATTTAAAACCCGAGTGATGAACATGAACACATTTTTGATGTGTTATGCACAAATACTAAACGTGCCTTTGGGTGTTTCCAGCCACAAAGTACGGCAGCGGAACATACTTCGCCAAAGAGGCCTACTACTCATGTCACGATGCCTACTCCAACCCTGACGAGAACGGTCATAAGTATATCTACAGGGCCCGCGTCCTCACGGGGATGCCCTGCCTGGGACAGCACGGGATGAAGGAGCCCGCTCCCATCAACCCCAGTGACCACCAGGCAGGCCTGCACGACTGCACTGTGGACAACCTGCAGAACCCCTTCATCTTCGTCATATTCTGCGATTCCGGCGCCTACCCCGATTACCTCATCACGTTCAAGACGGTGTGACAAACAGGACAACGAGAAAGAAGACATCACTCTGACACTGCAATACTAGAAATGAATCAAAAGTGCCGTAAAAATGGTGTCTACATTGTTCTAATACAGTGCCAGTCAAAAGTTTAGACACAACTTTTATTCTTTTACTATTTTCCACATTTTAAAAAATTATGAAATAACACAAATGGTATTATGCAGTTTTAAACAAATCAAAACTATTTTGTAATTTAGATTTTTTTTTATTATTTAGATAAAACAATTTTAGAACATTTGCCACAGACAGCTTACACATACACATAGCTTTTTTAACGTATTTGTTCACAGAATTTTTAATCATCCCCTATGATCAGTCTGATGATACTAAATAAGCCCCATGAAATATTCATGGATGGATTGCTGTTGTAAAACCACCAAATGATAGACCTTAACACTCTCCACTCTGTGCACCCTTGCTACTGTATAGCCATGGGGGTTCTATCTGACACGATGGCTAACTCTCAGGGAAGTAATGAACTCAAATAAATCACTAAACAAAATGTGATTATTGCTAGGTTATTTTCAGCATTATGTCTGTGCAAAACATGTGGTCTGGTTAGCTTGCCTTTAAGCTGGCGCATTGCACAACAGAATTAACCTCTGGACACAGCATAAAGCTTTGGCAAACAATTCAGTAATGTAAGATGAGTGGAAGCTTTCTTGTCATATGCTGGGGCATGTTGCAGTACCATGTTGTGGCTGGATTCCTTATCTGGCTTTACAGTGAAACCAAACAATGCACCTTCCAATCTGCACATATCAGGCTTGTGTGGAACAACATAATCCCTTCCCTCTGAAAACAGAACTGTAATCAGATACAACTGGAAGCTGTAGCTTGTGTTAAGGAATCCAGCATTGGAATGATTGAATCCAATAAAAAAGCAAAAGCTGTTTGCTGCAAAACATTTTTATTCCTATTATTAAATGAGAGCTGCAAAGTGTTCCCATTTTTAACTAGGAGTACATTCTGCTGCCAACGCAGACCATGTACGCATCACTGGGTAAAAACCTCTATATAAAACACATCTGCCATCTGTCACATTTTCAACTGACTGGTCTTCTTCATGAGGTTACTGCTAAATTAACTGGGCCAGAAAATGAACAGGGCGTTTAGATTTTTGTCTTTGCATATAATGCATACTCTGACAATAATTCCCGTGTAATATCTTTTTGCCAAACTTAAGCCATTTTCACAACAACAATGGTGGCAAAATACCAACACTGCAATACTGTCACTGGTCACCAGCATCGCATTCACACCACCAACCAACAGTGTGAGAATTCCGCATTATGCAGGAATTGGGTCTGGATTATAGATGCTTGTGAATTATATGCAAAGGGAACAGTAACATGCCCACAATTCTCATAATTGCTCATGCTACATGTCACATGGTTAAGCACTTTGATCATGTCTCCTGATATGCAATAAACCAGTGTTCCAATATCTGCCAGTTTTCAACACAGAAGGTCAATGAATATCAAATGATCAGAAGCGAGTTGATTATATTTACCCATGCAGGGGTGGAGGGTAGGGGCACAAAAATCAGTAAAACGTTAGCAGGCTTGATATTACTCAAACCAAGTAAGAGGAAGAAAAACAAACGTTATTGCACTTTAGTCTACGTCAGCGAGTTACATCTGCTGGGTGGAGTTGCCGTTCCAAGTGTTGTTGTCATCCTCACTGTCTTCCTGTGTCCGCAGCCTGCAGATTTTGCCATCTCTCTTAAAGTCCTCAGGTCGCTTTTCTGGAAGTCGTTTACGAAGAGATTCTCTGAAAGACGAGTTTAATTAAGACACAGTCCTGGAGGAAGTTTCAGTTTGAGTTGAGACTTATTTCAACTCCAGAAATACATCTACACCACAACTCATTTGCGTGTCACAGATTTACAAGCCCAAATCTTATTTCAATACCTAAGGCATGTAACCGCTCAGGCAGTTACCTAATCGGAGACCTACAGCCATACTGGCCAGCTGGCTCAGCAACAAAGAGGACCTACCTCTTTGGTTCGCTGGATGAGGAAGAGGTAGGACCAGAGCGCTGGGGTGGAACTGCGGGAGAGGTGCCAACAGGTGGAGGACTGCCAAAAAGGAAGCTGCTGATGAACCTCCACACAGCCAGTAGTGGGCAAAAGAGAGACCCCAGCAATGCCCAGATGCCCCCTCCTCCCGAAGACTGCACCACAGCGTTGGAGGGCCGTCCTGTCTGCTGCAGGGCCAATCACAGAGCAGTCACACAGCATGCAACAGAATAAAAACAAGAGCAGGAAAAGGCACTACTCAGAAGCTGGGACTATTTCACTGGATCCTCATCTTTTGCCATCTAGCAGTAAAACAAAGGATCTGTAAAGATTTCAAGGAAGCCACCAAGATAGTGTCCAATAGTGTGTTAATGAGTTAGTGAGGGTCTCTACTGTGTTATTAGGCTGCTCATTCACAGCTAATGTGCAACACTTGAAAAACCTTTAGGGTACACCCCTGAAAAAATGAAACCCAGAGAAAACATTTATTTGGGCGTGAAAGCCATGTATTCTTAAATCTGCATTCCGAGGGTCACCACACTGGTATGTGCTCAGTACATCCAAACAATTGCTCTGGATGCAACAATGTCTCAGAGAACTGTCAACAGGTTCAACTTTTAAAGTGTCAGGGGCAGAGTAAGCACTGAGGGTGTGCACTGAGGACAGCGTGCAGTTGCAGGGGGTGGAAACTCACAGGCAGCAGTACAATGGAAGCACTGGGAACCAGCTCCAGCTCCAGCAGGGTCCTCTCTAGGTCCTCCCCTGTGAACTCCCTCCTGGGGAACATGGTCGCCAGAGCAAAGTGGCCATACCTGTTTCCTACTTCCTGTGAGGAGAAATCAATACCCTTTTCTTAACATAAAGGAACACAGTGAGAAACCAAAACCCCAAACTAGCAACCACTGACTTCTGCTGTTACTGATTGGTGAGTGATAAACCGCCTAGACAAAAATAAACGTAGGTAAGTTTACAAAATTTAAATCTGAAATTCTACGACATACGGCTCAACCCATTCTATCATTCTAGCTTTGACTTGTGGAGTGAAAGTGCAATAACCCACACACTTCACAGGATTCAATTAGTCCTCAATAAACTTTGTGCTGTTATCAAGTTTTTACAGACATCCCTTCAATTATTTATTTTTCAGAACAAAGTACCAATAGGGATGTCATTTACGATGGTATGGTGGAAGGAGACAAGAGCAATAATTCTATAGTTCTAGAGGTCTGTGCTTTGCTGAAAGGTGTTCAGGTAATAGTGTCCTCCTATAGTGTGAATGGCCAGTGAGACTCAAAAGGCAGAAATGAGTAACAGCCAGGCATGAGGGAGAGGGGACAGAGACGAACCTGAGCTGCAAACTGCCAGGCCTCCTGGAGTTTCGCCTCTGATGGGAACTGGTTGGTGAAGGAGGAGCCATCGGGGAGACGGAACTGTATTCTCGCTATCGCACTGCAGTAACAACACACACGGGGCTAAGCGCAGGCCCAATTAGCACAAGCTGATCACACTTCAATGTGCCGATACACCAGGGTCAAAAACAGCACCAAAATAGTAGCGGAGTTTGTAAGTTAATCTGTGGTTAATATGCTAGCCACTAAATTTAGTGCAGGTGCACAGCCATCCGTTTCTCAGATCTCTTCTTTCACTTTCTGAAACGAGGTCATTTTTAAAAACAAACAGCTTTCAGGACTGTTCATGAGAGGTTGTTTTTAAAACTCTGCAGTAAGCACGATTAAAGGGCCAGCTAATTACAACAACGAAATATTGTACGGTTAATAGACACAGAGGCAAAGCCCTGCCACTAATAACAGATCTAAAATCTAACAATTTCTTCCTTGTTCTGCAGGCATGTTTCAAGTTTGTCCATAAGCATTTAAGTTGTTGTCCAGAGAGAGAAACAAACAGAAACGGCCTTCACACTACATCCGCTCCACACAGTGGTGGAGGAGGTAAAACCAGTATGCAGTCGTGTTATGATGTTAGGATGTTGAGGCTGCTGTCACGGGCTGGATCACTGAGGTCTGTGGTGCGTACCTCCTCTCTCTCGGCGACGTGTCCTTCCTGGCCGCCTGCTCCGCCCGCTGGGACTCCAGCGCCGCCGCCTTGGCCGCTTCCACCTCCTCCTGGCTCCTGCCATACCGGGATGCCCTGTCTGCCCGGTCCTGTGGGAAGCAGACCCACGTTGTTAACGTCACTCACCACCCGAGTCACTCCCCGCTGACACACGAAATGGAGGCCCCATTACGCAACTCAGGCCCCTATAAACAGAAGTATGAAGTAGCGTCTACAGTACTAGTCTTGTGACAAGGCCACTGGGGATACATTACATTACATTTTACATTGAAGGCATTTAATGCCATTAATAAATGGCATTAAATAAATAACTTTAAAAAAAAAAAAAAAAAAAAAAAATTATCCATTTATACAGCTGGATATTAACTGAAGCATTTGTGGGATAAGTACTTTGCCCAAGGTTAGAGCAGCAGTGGCCCAGTGGGGAATCGAACCAGCAACCTTTTGGTTACGAGTCCTGTTTCTTTAACCACTATGCTACATTGCCACCCCAGCGTAAACCCAGATACCCAGGCAGGTCACCGCTGCATTTGAGCTGGACTGCTGAATTATACAAATGACCAGTTATTCATCATGCACGAGTAGCACAGAAATGTTCCCATCTATGAGACTCACACCAGCAGCACCAGCAAAGCAAATAAATTACAATAATAATGACTGTGCCATTACTGGGTTCTGCATGAAGATGTCAACCGAGAAAACATAAGAACGACAACAGTGACTGTGTTAGCAGAGTGGGTTGGACGGATCTTGCCCCGACCGGCATCCCTCACTCCCAGCCTGGACTGATCCTCACCATGGCGATCTGCTGTCTGACACGCTCCCTGGCCGCCTTCTCTTCCGCCTTCTCCCGGTTCCTCTCCTCCAGCATGTGCTTGGTCCTCTCCTCCTCCTGCTTCCTCTTGTAGTGCAGCATCTCTTTCCCCAGCTTCCTGCGCTCCACCTCTTTCCTTACTCCACTCTGTGCAGGGACAGCAAGCACCTGCTTACACACGGCTGTGCATCTGAAAATCGCACTGTGTCTGAACTGAAGTAACATCCCTTATCGGTTTCTCATGCTGTTAGATTCGCCTTATTCAATTACACATTCAGAACATTTTCACAAAAAAAAAAAAAAAAAATTTGGCACAAAAACAGGAAAAAACAGGAAAGCTATTTGCACCTAACAAAATACAAATTTTATGGTTTTTCTGATTCCTTGTTCTCTGGTTAACATTGCTCAAAGGTGCCATTCTGAAATGACTATTATTTGTGTGAAAATGCCTATTCTTATTAACCGGATCTAAATGAACCACATGCTGCTGAGGGTTTGCCTGTCTGGGGGGAATTACCTCTTCCTCTTCTCTTTTCTTTTGTTCCTGTCGCTGTTCAAGTTTCTTTGTCAGCCTAGAAGGAGTTTGAGAAAAACTGAATGAGACTTTCATAAACGCTGCCTGTCAGTAATAGAGCATTCCAGAAACTTTTCCTTGCAAACCCACCTCTCCACCTTGGCATCAAGACTCTCGTCCGTCTGGGAGGTCAGGGACACGTCATCCGACGACACACTCCTGTCTTCACCTGGAGTCACATGACCTGAGGCTCCACCTTCCTCCACAGATGTGGACAGGGATTCTGAGAAAATAGCAGAAGGAAGACGTTGTGGATAAAGCCAATTAGAGCACATACAGAGCTATGGACCCTCTGGAAAAATGTGATGCGGAAAAATAGCCAGGTTGCTACAAACCTACCTTAAAGGAGGCAGAGATGTTTCTACAACAATCTGATCAGTTGACAAACATAATTAAGACAGTAAGCTTGGTTAAAACGAGCAGAACAGAATCAGGCATGTCTATCAATAGGTACAAGTGGCTGTGCTCTACTAGTGCACCTACCTTTGGGAGCGGCTGATGATGCAGTACTAGGTGGCAGTGTGAGGCCAGGCTGGCCGTTCGGAGGAAGACAGACCTGCGGCATGGCCGGCTCTGGGGTGCTGGGGGGTGTGGAGGATGCGCCTATCTGCGCCTCTGT
This sequence comes from Megalops cyprinoides, assembly GCF_013368585.1. Classification (NCBI taxonomy): domain Eukaryota; kingdom Metazoa; phylum Chordata; class Actinopteri; order Elopiformes; family Megalopidae; genus Megalops; species Megalops cyprinoides. The sequence goes on from NC_050596.1 coordinate 22,737,164, forward strand.
CCCTGCCACGCCCAAACCCCCATCTGGTACCCCCATCTGCTGGGCATGCATCTGCCCAAAACAGACACAGTCCGTCCAGGTCACTGATGGTCACAGGAAGCCTATCACATCGCCCTGCTCCATAAGGACAACCTAAAGGGCCATTCTCAGTCAAAAAATGTACCTTGAAAAATCTCAGGTAATTACCAGGTCTTAATTTGGGCTGTGCTTGGTACATGGAAACAAAAAAACAACTTTTGTGGATTTAATTTTCAAACTCTTCTCCTTCAGCGAATTTAACATCGATTTCAATCAAAGTCCATTTGGATATTAAAGGTTATTAATAACTGTAAGGTTCAGACTTGGTTACTTTATGTGGATGACCACACAATCTGCATGTTGCTTCAGCACACACAGGCTTGTGAGCATTCCTGTACTCACTGCTTGGATACGCGACCACTCAGGCTGGTCATGATTGAGTCTGAGGGCTGAAAAGGGGATCTGGATTCTGGATCGCACCTGTTTGGCTTTGATGATCCGCTTCACCAGTTCCTCTGCAGACACACTGCCAGCGATCACCTCAAGGGGGATCCCGTTTTCACCTATGAAGAAACTGGATGGGACGCAGACCACAGGATCTTTTCACAACGCATTAAGGGAAATTAAACAGGATGAGCACTGAGACTCTTGTGAGCGATTTTGGGAGGGAGACCATCAGCATTCTGAGGTAAATAGAGAAGTCAAGGTTTTCTCTTCTGTCCCTTAACCACAGAGGGTTAATCACTGTTTCAAACAGTCGTATTCACAAAGCACTGCACCTTACCTCTCAGCTGCACCACCGAAAAAGGATACAAATCTGAGAAAACTGCACACACGTTTCACTGCAAGAAAGACAATCAACCATCAGTTTCAAAAGTGCAGTGAGCAATGAAATACACTTCTACTACCTATTCATAACCATCCTCGCCAGAAAAAAACTAAAGATAAAAATCACAAAGCCACATATCAATAAAGAAGCGTCCCTTTGGAGAAATTAAAATACCTGTACATCCCTTACCTCTTGGTGTCTATTTTTATGGCCACACAACAGCGGCCCGCGGTCTCGGCCACTCTGTCATCTTCCCAACTCGACATCAATTGTTCGGACTGCTCGTCGTCTCCTGAAAGACAGTGTCCGGAAGCCCGGTGTTATTCACAGACATGTTAAAACTGACGGACAGGTTGCTTAATTCCAAAGTTTCTCCTATCGCATGTCTGCTTCTTGCTCTGGGTGATATGGATACAGTTTACACATCTAACGTCGTTTGCTCCCGACAACGGCGTATGTCATCAGAGAGGGACTTTCGATAAAATCAAAAGGACTTTTAAGAAGTCAACTATTAACTTATCTTAACAGTATAGCTATATAACTAGCTAGCTAACTAGCTTTCATAAATATGCTACCCTATCACACACATTACAAAATTACGCATTATAAAAACAGATAGTCTTTTTAGCTAGCTAGCTATCTTCTTGGTATTCAAATACTCTATAGCTAAAGCGTATTTAAGCAGCTACATACACAATGATGACTGAGCTCATTTTCTGCTCGGCCTTTTTTGATTAACACTCGTCAGCTAACACGCTACTCATGCTTGTATTAGCTGTCCAGCTAGTTAGCTAACGTCAGCTGTGACAGCTAGCAAGCTAGCTACTCAACACTTGCTACATTCTCTTTTAACTGTTGCTAGCTAGCTAGGTGTACGTTACCTGTAATAACGACGACGAAGATGGCTTTCTGCTCTTTGGCTGAGACAATGGCAGCAGGAATTGTGCCCTCAAACCAAAGCATTTTTCCTAAATAACGTAAATCCCCACTTCTAAAATGGACTTCTCTTTTCACATCGATGTTGACTGGAAGCGTCAATCTCGCAAGATTAGTACACGTAAGTGAAGCCGACACATTTTGCTTCCATGATTTATAAACTTCCGGTTTCCAGTTCGTCAAAATAAAAGTCATTTCCGTATCTGTTTGAAAATGTGTTCATCATTTAAGGTTTTAAATTAATCAGTGAATTCATCGAGCATTATTTGCTATATTTATGAATCCTTATGCTATTTAAAACGATGAAGCTCACCTTTTTGCAAAATTTGTATCTAAAAGGTAGACAACTTTATTTATGGAGAAAAACAAAAAGTGCATCTAACCATGTTACGCTATGTCTGCCTGCCCAAACTACAGTAAACGTCTCACATGCATATCTTCTTGTGGAAATTTATTTATTTATTTGATGAAAAACTAAAAATGTCAATGTTGCAATGGTAAAAGGTGTTAGAGAGTTTACGTCTCATTTTTGTGAATAGATAAATGATACTTTGTACTTTCATGAATTATTTACAAATATTAAGGATGCTGTCCTCTTTTTCAAGCCCAAAATAACATCAAATACTTGAAATGAAATACAATTTAAACAAGCTACCATGCAGCATTGAGAGAAAATGATAATTACACTGATGAGGCTTTGGATTTTTGGAATCGAATCGAAATTTTTTGATCGAAAAGGCCCAGATTCAAATAATTTCTGGCCTTCCTGCTCAACTGTCATGATGACAACTGGTTTGTCACCACAAATAGAAACAACTTGGAGGACTGGCTACAGCCCCTTTAAAAGCACTTGATTTTTATGTTCATCGAGTTCAGGTTTTTCCATTGTATCAGTAATCTGGGGATTTTCCAGTTCACAGTGGCTGCAACCCTTAAATTCCCTATAATGTGAATAGGTGAAGTAGCCGGCCACCGAGGAATGCAGGTAGTGACTACATATGACCAGAAGATGGCACCATACACATAATTATGGTTTATTTCTGCAGAGCCAATGTAACGTGTTTTTCTGTTAAATATCTAATATAACAAAGGGTTAAGAAAGAATAAACGGTTATTTCATACTAAATTTCTATATTCCCTGGAGAGGGAAAGCACCATTTTTGCCATTATGAGTTCAATAAGAAATGCTACAACGTGACACTGAAACTTAAAAGAAAAACATTTATTCTTGTGTACTAGAATAAGAGGATTTGCAGTCTACTGAGGTGCGAGGAAGCTGTGTCCACCAAACTGGTAGCATATCTATCAAGACCCTGTCTGAATTATGGTATAGGAAGGAGTTTATTTGACATGTTCTCATTTAATCTGATGTTGCTTTAGGAATACAGGTGCTTATTCAAAGTACTTTTGTTATTATCTGCCCTTTGAACAAATTTTGGGGCAGCTGTGTCAATTACATACTGTATAATTGGTAGTGCAATTAATTTTCTTGGCCCCATTGAGCAGCTAATTGCTTTTAATAAAGGAAAGTATCAGTCTACATTAGTAATGAGTTTTCAGGGCTAGAATGAATACACAAATTACACAGTGACCTTTACTGTTATAACAATACCACTTCCAAAAACACGAATCTGACTGCAACAATGAAATAATGGCAAATAATTAAGTGATGTCAAATTCGGACCAGTTTTCATTGGACAGCTGAGTCATTATTATTAAACCAGGTTAGTCTGAACAAAACAAGCATAGATATGTTCTCAGGATCATCGCTGGGAAACACATTTATGCTACACAGTGGGGTTTTTGTGGTGTGGTGATAATCTAATGTTTAACTTCTGGGTTAACCTTTCTCCAGGAGATGAAATTCCTTTCTTCTATACATCTTGATATCAGACCGAGAGGAACATGGCAGGGAGCTGATCTGGGCACTCTGAATAGCACCTTCACAGTCTGACAGAAATGGCAAAGAACTGGCTGACTCCTGGATTCTCAGCTGCCCTTGATAAAGCCCTGCTTTGTTCATAACTCTATGAGCACTTATGATTGCAGCCGGAGTCACTGTGCTCGGGAACATGACCTTCCCTGTTGCTAGGGAAACTAATGTTGCATTTGAAAAAAGGTCAGGGTTATGTCAGGGCACCTCAGGTATTTTTTGCACCAGTGTTTTTCACCAGCATCTCATCTCACTTGTCTCCTGCTTAATTACTCCCTTTAAAACATATTAATGCTGCATAGAGGTACTTCATGTCAGAACACAAACAGTGGATGGAAGGAAAATACCTCATAATGGTATCCATCCCTATGCTTAACTGTGAATTGTAAAAGGGTGACTGAACAATCATCTGCCTCACTGCTGTAAAGCCGAAATGTCACGCCACCCACCTCACCACTGCCTCCTCCTCAATTTCCCATGGAAACGAGACTGTTTGCCCATGTTTTTGTTGCTAAAGATAACTGGAAGGCAGGCTCAGGTACAAATCAGGATAAATAGGGCATGGATCTGAGAGGTTAATCACTTTGCATTGCACATTTGAAACCAATATAATGAGAAGTAGCAGAACAGCACTTTGCTTAAAGCAGCAAAGAGAACAGCAACCAATGCAACGGCTCGACAGTTCATTCATGAAAATGGCAGACCTTTGAGGAGAAAAGATTTCCTGTGCTTTGAAACCAAAATCGTCAGAACAACAGTCCCCCCCGGGTGAAAATGGAACAAACACTTTCCATACTTCTTTGAACTCAATTTCACTGTCATGTTCACTTTCAGATTTAATAATGTCTTAATTACTCTGTGGTTAGAACTGAAATCTTTAACACAATGGCTACGAGTCTACTTGTCTATAAATTCCATGAAACGAAATATAAAGACTGAACCGTGATAATGTATCTTTATCATAGTCAAGTGCTTAAAAATTTTTTGTATTTTAAAACGGTAATCTTTAGTACCTCCATTCATGAAGGTACACTCCAACCGGGGGTTAATGTAGCAGACGGCTTTATGAAAATTTAACAGACATGATAATTAGTAAGACATGATACCTACCATAGAGTGAAATAACCAGACACCAAACTACATCTCTCTAACAGGAAAAAAGAAACTTCTGGAAATCAGTCATTCCTTATTGTTTTAAAAATATTTTAATTGTCAGTATATCACAGAACAGTTCTCCACTGGTGACAGACAGAAGGGCAATCGCAGGTGACTTACCAGCATCCAAATCCCTGGGGAAAAAATGCGAACCCTCCAGATTCTGACAACACACATCATTTGGTGTAAACATTTATTGGTTTCAAACTGAAATAAAAATGACTTGCACCAGCAAACACTGTACAGCCTTTCCGAATCCACACATTTGGGGGAGAAAAGGGAAAACAAGAATTGTATTCAGTTGTATAAATGTGCAAACTGACTTTTCCAGTGCCCTTTCAAACAAGATATTTTAAAAGATTTTTTAATGAAAGATTTGAAACGACTGGCCTTTGAGAAATGGGAGAGAATGGGAGAGGAGAAGGAGAGAGGTTAAGGCTGAGGATGGCTAATATGTTTCATTTGGGAACTACTGTTTTTCTTAACTTTTAAATTAAGTTAAAACCAGGAACACTGAACCAGACTTTTACTCCTATTTGCACCTATCACCAGCATAACATTCAGTGTGAAGAAAACTGACTGAATTATTTAGGTAATGTACCAAGTATTTACAAGGCTGGGTGGGGTGGGGGGTGGGGGGGGGTCATCTTCTCATTGTTACAGGCGACACTGGGGGTGTCCTCTGGGCTTTTTTGAGAATGAGACTACAGATTCCTGACAGAAGGCACAATAAGAGACCCGTTCTACAGCATGAGGATGACCCCATTGGTGGAACATCGAGTGGCCATCAGGAGGTGGGCCCTGTAGGTCTCATCTGGTGGATCCTCTTTTGAGTAAAAACAAAGGCAGGCCAGAGAGTGACTTGGGGGGGGGGGGGGGGGGGGGGTAGAGAACACAGCTGTACAGCCCAACTTTGGGTCTGACACAAGATTTCACAAATATGAAACAGAACTTAAAAAACGCACATGCTGCCTTTTCATGTTTGCTTCATTCTTTTTCTTCTTTTTTTGAATATTTGTGTTGGAATCTTTTAGTTGGTTCGGTTTTCAAATTGCATGAACATTACAAAGACAACACGTTGCCAGAAAAAAAAAAAAGAAAAAACTCTCTACAACTCAAATGAAAACCAATTATGTCAAGCCAATTCAGTGAGTAACAGGAAACGGGGAGTGAATGTGACAGGAAGTGACTGGTGCTGGAGGTGGTTTTGGTGGTAGCAGAGGAGGGCCGGAGTCCCGCTCTGTGGAAGTCAGGCCCCCTTACTGGGAGCTCGCCCTCTCTAAGCTGTGAAACTCAAAGTGTCTCTTGCTAGTTCTCAGTTTGAACCTTGCCGGGGAGCTGCTGTGTTTGTGGAGGGCGCTCTGCGCGGCGTATTTGGAGGGAAACATGGCGAGGATGGTGTAGGTGGAGGCCAGGTCGCAGGAGGACTTTGAGCGGTCAGCGTTGGCGTCACTGTCGCCGTCCCTGTCCCCGGGCCCGCAGTGCGGCCGTGGCAGCTGTGGCTGGCGATCCGGCAGCCACTTGACGGTGGCGCCAAGTTTGCACAGTTCCCCGAGCAGCGCGTCCGCTTCCAAACGGCTGATCCCCTCAGGCAAATCAGTCACTTCCAGGACTCTTCCGTTTACTGCGCGGGGACAGAAATGTCACACTTCAGCACAATCAGACGGCTTCGTGACGCGCTGTGAGACTGACATAACTCTGACAGCTGTGTGAGTGAAGGACTATTAAACCCACTCATACACACTTGAGTTTGCATTTACTGTTTTACATTTATGATAACTCTTGTCAAGTGTCATCCCCAGAATACTTATATCTCCTGCTCTGATACTTCGTCTGATTGGATAAGAACTTTGGTCCCAAGATTCTGCACTTTCAGTTTTCATTCATCTCTCAAAACAGAAATGTTTTAAAAGTTAAATGGAAATAGCGGAGAGGTGAAAACAGGACAATGGCACAGGCGAAATAATAGCTGAATGATCCTGTGATGAGGTCCCTTACTATTACCTGCTTCACCTACACTGAGATCTGTAGACAGTGCCTTCCTCGCTGGCTTCTTCCCTTTGCTCCCTTGCCGAATTCCCATAGGACCCTGGAGGGGAAGCAAGCAGACGTTCTGGCTCAAACAATGCAGCTTCAAATGCGAGTATTACTCTTCCTCTCATGCCTGCTGCTTTCCCTGAGACGTCTGAATGTTAAACTCAGAAAAATTCACACCCACATTGTGGAATAAAGGACACATACAACAGTGATTCTTCAGACACAAAGTTTATTTATATTTCCCTTGTTGCCATTTCTTGGTACCATCAAACGCAAAAACTGCCCAGTGGTGCTGCAGCCACGGCGTGATCCTGAAAGCTACCTAGTGCCATGGTGTAGTGTTTTGTGCATCACTGCCCTCCCATCTCCTTTGAAAAGCTTTCACCTGACAAAGTACCAATTGCTCCGAGTGCCACCTGCCACCACACTGCTCAAACCAAGTGTACAGGAGTGACTGTTTGCAACCTTTCCTAGATATGTTTTAAACTGAGGCTAAAAAATTCCTACCCCAATGTGATGGAACTAGGCGCTGAACAGCGCCCCCTGCAGGTTGAGGTAAGTGAGGCAGCGTGCCCCTGCGACTCACCTGGTGGTTGGGGACCATGTGGGGGCCGTGGAGCAGGGGCGGACGGATGGGAGGGGTATACTGGAGAGGCTGCCCCAAAAGAGGGTACCGTGCATCGCCTGGGGGGAGGGAAATGAGGGAAAGATTAACATGTGAGGACCCAGGGCAGGCTCAGTCGAGTACAAATCTTTGCTAAATTCCTCTAATTTACAATGCCCAACTCATGGATAAGATTTGTAACATGGATAAAATGGGTATCCATGACGCTACACGTAACAAATCACCACATACTTCACTTGAAAGATTGTATCCCGTACATGGTCTCTATGAAACAGAAACGCATAAAAGGGTCTTTGTTGGTGAGGAAGTCTTAAACTAAACATATCAAAAGGAGATTGAGGAGATCTGCAATCTTGAATGAAGCTTGGCCTTCATTCAGAGCATTTCAAACACTGAAAAACTTTCCCTACGGCTGAAAACAAAGAACAACAATATTTTGCCTGAAAATCCCCATTGATTAGTTTAGTCTGTACTTCCCCATTGCTGTAACTTGGATCAGTGAAATGTGACCTGAACAATGGAACACAGTCAGCATGAAAGGAGTGAAAGACCAGGCCCCTGGCTGCTCACCTTGTCCGGCTACGAAAGGTCTGGACAACTGGGGCAAAATGGAGACAGGGGGGTGGCCAGGACGGACATTCTTCATGTTGGTCAGGTGGGCCGGGGTGGGTGACTGGGCGGGGGAGGTGACCGGGCTGCCCAGCTGTGGACTACTCTGGGAGGGGTGAGAGGAGACACACACCAGGCCAGCAGAGTAAGTTGGTCTCAATAGACTGTAAACCTTTCACTGCAGCTAAACATCGGCAATGTCCTAAGGACAACGAATCCTTACAGCATATGGAGCAAGCGTTCCTCAAAGCACATAGAGTTGCATCAGTATTCTATGCAGCTGAAAAACAAAATCTAGCTTAATGTCTGGGCCCTTGGGCTGTCTCAGCCTCGCTATGGACAGTTAATTCTCACAATTTCCGTAAAGCCCATTTACAACGCAGTTTTATTATTTTTAGAATTAAGGACTCTAACCCACAACAGCACACGGGATCTTGCAGTGGCCCTTTACCTGTGAGGTGTCGAGTGTGGGGGTCTCTGCGGACTTCTGACCCCTATGGTGGTCCAGGCTGTAATACTTGTGGTGTTTCCACTGAGGGGGCGAGTGCGCCCGTGTCTGCTGGTTGGGGGGTAACGTCAGCTGCATCATGAGCATCCCACCGCCAGGAGGGGGAGGCACACCTGCCAAAACAGGATTCAAAACCAAGCCACATGACATCTCTAACCAACGGAGGTCCCACACTGGGAAACCATTATGCATGACTTCAGCATGAATTGCTGCTGCTAAGTATTTATTCTTTGTTGTTGTTCTCTAAAACTATAATCAGCTCCCTCAATCAGACAAACAAAAAAAACGGTATTCATTTTTCTGTTTATAATTCTTGGCCATTTAATTATGCATTAATTAAACTGACACTTTCCTTAAATGTAATGTGATACAATTCATTAAATTTAGAATTTGCACATGGAGGATATGTTGACTTATGAATTATTCATAGCGGCTTGGACACTAAGTATGAGATCCAAGGACAGCCAAACCTAAATACTTAATCATATTAACAATTCCATCCGCAAGGCATCCAATTAAATGTGTTTGCCCAACAGCGAAGGTTAACACACTCTGAGACCTCCTCTTCACCTCATTATTGCTACACTCCAAAACATCTTCCGTTCTTCATAATTATTTCACCAGATAACAAAACAAAATAATAGTTTAATCCGGCTCTACCGATAAGAGTGTTTCAAGGGTAACGAAACGCGTGCAACGAGAAACAAATATTTTCTGTATGATTTACTTTCTACCTGTTTTCTGCCACATAAAATTTAACACATTAAACGTCCCTGCCACATCAGTTTCCGTAATACTATTCACAATCTTTTGACCTTGAAATGTAAGGAAATGGACTACAACAATATAAAATGGATCATTACACTCATAATATAACGCTAATAAATGCCAATGTAAATGAATCTATCCATTGACATGTTTAATATGTTAAATGGAATAACTGGAATACTGAAAAAAACATTCAAAGAGGATCACTGAATACTTTGGATTTGCTGCATCTTAAAATTTTTATTCAATCGGTAATCTCTGTATCAAATTAAGCATTTCGGCCAATGATGTATGAACGGAAATCTAATTTGAGGCTTTGAATAGCCTTTTCAGCTTTTTGTTGAGGTAGGAAAAAAGATGTAAGACAGTCAAAAACTATCACAAGGTCTTCCCCAAAAAAAGGAAATTCACATTAAAGGAAAAAACACAAAACAGCAAATTAGTTTTTGGGGTAGGCCTTTTTTGATGGCTATAATAGTGAAAGAAGCTGCCAAGGAATTACTTTTTTAATTACCACCCCATATCTGTTCAATAATTAGATTGTAAAACCTCCTTAAATTAGCTCCTTAAACCTCACAGCTGATTAAATAGGGTTGCTCTAAAGGCATTTACAAGACTACCCTCTGTGAGTATCACATAACCCTCTGTGAGCCTCACAGAAACAGGCACCCACCTTTGAATCAATTCACTCAGTTTTGACTTATCAGCAAACTACACAAAAACAACTTTTTAACATCACAGTCCTTCATTGGGTTAATCTAATTTCAGAGTTCAAAACAGGTTTCTGAGCTGCCATATTAAAGGATGGGCTTGAATTATGGAGAAAGGGGAAATTGAAAGAATTTATTACAGGAGGTAGACAGAGTATAAAAAATTGAAAGAAAAAAAAAAAAGATCATGAACTAATGGTCTCCTTACGCCATCCCTACAAATTCTTCCAAAATGAAATAAATCAGTCAAATGTATCTCTTAGTAGGGTAGCATAACAAATGAGGCACAGACTTTCTTTATTCGTGTAAGCTGTGTGCCATTCATGCATTGTACACGTGGATGCAGCCTTTGCAGCAGGAGTGGGACTGGGTGGTTAGGAAGCGCGAGGGGCTCGTACTTGCACACTGCTGCCCTGCGAGCTGCTGGGAGCTGCAGGGGGACGAGGGGGTCCGAGGGAACTGCATTTGCTCTGTCCCTGGGGCTGGCAGAAATCCTACCGAGGAGCTGTGGACACACACATATGCACACACACGCACGCACGCACGCACACACACACACACACACACACACACACACACAAAGAAAGTCAGCAAGCACGCAGTCAGAAAACATGCACATAGACTGGTCACTGCTATCCTATAAGCAATCCCATAATGTGGATGGTGTAGGGGGCACAGCAGTACTTCCCCTGTCCTACCCGCTGCAGTCTGCAGCAAAAGGACAAAGCCACTGATATCAAAAACAAGCATCTAAACATGTAGCAGAGCAGAAAATACATTATACACACTGTGGCTCTATACTGCAAAAATCACTGAAGTAGAAAGATTACTTCACCCAAACGCACTGGGAGATGCTTCCACAGCTTATCTTTGTTTTCATAAAGTAAAAACATGGCCTTAAAGAGCATAGGCATTTTTCAAAATGTTACATTAACACAGGAGTAAAACAAAACTCATATGTTATATTAATAGAGCAAAACTATACTTTTATGTTATGCTAATGAAGCAGCAACACATTTTTTGTACTGTACAATATTTTCAATCTCTAAACCACTTCAGGACCAACATATGCAGCTGGGAGGACTTGGTGTGCCAGCCGTGCCCGAGGAAGCAGCTGCTGGAAGCAGTCAGTACTCCCAGGAGTAACACACATCCATGCTGTGGCTCATATGAAGGATGGCATGAGGAGAAGAATAGCCACATGGGACCGGCAGTGTTATATTAAGACTCGCTGGATCTCTCGCCTTATAAATCATCTTGAGAGCGACCTACTAAAACAGAGTTCTCCTTTGAGCCAGAGGAATAACGACAATGTGATAGCCCTGCTTGTTCTCGTTTGTCCGGCCTGCTGTGGCTTCACAAGCTGACTAACCCTTTTGTTTAATTAGCGCATGTTGTTAGCCAAGAGGGAAGAAATTCATTATACGAATGTTTCGTTTCACCCCCCCCCCCCCAATAACCACAGCCATTAATCACTATTAATTACAGACATTTAGCAACAGTAGCTCCTATCTGTGAAGGCCTGAGAAGCCCTGGATCATCAGTTTTAAAACCTGCCGTCAGCAGTGACATGAGCCTATAATTAGCGCACCTCATGGTGTTCTGTTGATTGGGTGGAATAACGCTGTAGTAGACCTGCACAGCAGACGTGGGCACAGGCCCTTGGCTGGACTGGTTGGGGATGATCACTGGCTGCTGATACGTCTGTTGAGCCATTCCTACGGATACCTGCTGAGACAGACCACCACAAAAGGACATAAAAGGGTTTACAATTAACACACCTTCTCCCCTTCCACCAAAAAACATACAGCTACATTTGGTGAAAAGGGAAGAGGAGGATTATGGTGAAAACTGATAAATCCTGATAAATACTATTACTCATTTAATTGTAAAAATTCCCTTTTATCTGTCCCCAGCAATCCTTAAAATACCACTTTTTACCACTCTCAATAAAACACAACGATTAAAACACTGAAAGTAATGAGTGCAGTGCGCGATACAGATGCATAGTTCTCTGCTCACTTGTAGAAGGCCTTACGACTTAATAATGTACGTCAACATTCACTTCATTTAATGAATCTGTATCTAGTGAGAAGGAAATGTACACACAGAACATGGGGACATTTCAGAGATCACAAGGAAGGGATATGCACCTGATAAGATGGCACGGAAGGGTACTGGACCATCATGCTTTGCATCTGACTTCCCATATTGCTATGCTGGCTGCTGATCAGGTTCTGATTCTGAGGTGGCTGCACTCCTACCACACTCTGATAGCTCTGAGACTGGTTTGGCATCACAGTCTGATAACCTGAAATAACACAGAGAGTGTGTCTCAATGACTCATTGCGAGGGATAAAAGGTACAACGTGACTGTGACACAGCTAACAGGATAGCGACAGACGCAAACCAAGTGTGATCTCTCCAAGGTATTGATATGATCTTGCACAGTGAATTAATATGCTTCAAGTCATTTTTATCCATTTTACCATTTTATCTCTTAAAATGAGATTTCTTTAACTACTGCCACACGCAACATACTATGTGGAAAATACAAAATTTTAATGGTGATAAATACAGTAGAATAATTGTGTCATGTCATCATTCAAACATCTCTTTTCTTGATATTCAGCTAGTGGGGAAAAAATGAAAATGAAAACAAAATTGATTCAGGAAGAGTACCATATAATATATTGGCAGCTTTTTGTAAATAATTAATAGCCTTGGACAAAATATGTGGTGCATAAATGTTGTTTCTGCAGATATTTGGGTCTTTGAATTATGATTTAACTTACCTGATGAAACTTGTAAAAATGTAATTTGTGGCTCAACACACATTACAGTCAGAGCTTTATCAGAAAACAGATAAATACACTGCATAAATTAAACCACGATATCAAAATGAAAAGAGGGCATTCCAAATGAACAAAAACAGCCCTTGAAGAATGGGAGAAAATACAGAACACATTCGACAGCATTCCACAATCCAAAATCAGCTGTCCCCCATCCCTCTTCCAGAACCACAGCAAAGAGCACACAATGTCATTGAAACTGTCCCTTTACGCAGACAATGCTCCAGACTGGAGGGGACTGAGAAAAAAAATCAATGTTTCTGCATCATAATAAAAGAAAAACATGCACATTTAATCAATACATCTTTCAGCCCCCACAAACCTCCATTCTTAGGGGTTAACTGCCAACAAAATCGGCATTACAAGGACGGAAAGACTTACAGTAGCCCCAGGTACATGTTGCAGCAAAACACTCCTTTCAGAGAGCCATTTAAAAGCAGCACTTCTTTGGGAAAAGCACATCAGTGTCAAGGTTACAAGGGAGACCTTTTCGGCCGTAACGCTGGCGAAAAAAGTCTCTCCAAGAAAGGCATGCGCCAGGGAGTGCGCCTGGGGGGTTGGGGGGGGGGGATTTTCAATTTCTCCTGGCCTTTTCGCTGGGGCTGACCGCTATCAATTTGTCCCAGATGGGGGGGGGGGGGGGGAGTTGGGGGTAAAAAGTGGGACAAAAAGGAACGGATGGCTCCAGTGGTTCCCCACGGGGACAAGAGGAGCCTGGCTATTTTCAGTGCCGTTCTCTCACCTCCGCTTACAGACCGAGCATGAAACGAATACGACATTAAACACACCCGGCTCTGGATGAGCGAGCGGAGGGGGGGGGGGGGCCGTCTCTTACGGCGGCGTACCTGACACCGAGCATTTTCAAAGGCACTCGTTACCGCTCGCCCTGCTCCCCGCAGAAGGAGCCACGCTGACAGGCGCTTTGGCGAGAGATGAAATATCGATGCTCCGCTCTCCTTCTCCCTGTCCTTGTTAGCAGTGAGAGCCTGTGGCGTTCGTTGCCTTTTTTATGTTCAGAAGCTCTACTTTCAGTTTAGAGAATATTCCATTATTGTTCTGTTCTGATAGGACATACTGTGATTTGACCGAATTGCTTTGTTTTTCATATATAATTTCTCACTGATGTTGCTGCATTTGAACAACCAACGCTAATGTGCAAATAAGATAAAACAAAAGGTTTAAGCAACATGTTTCTATTGTCAATACCACACGTGTCTCATATGATCCTGTGTATTGTTTAGATGTTTTTTTTCCCTAATCTGATTGAGATCAAAACGCCACTGCGGCTCAAGATATATTCCCAAACCCTTCAGAGGAAAGGTTCCTTCAGAGAGAAACACACCGAAGTGGTTTACAGATCTTTCTGTGGACCGGATTTAACGCAGAGCTTTTTAACATTTCAACATCACTCCATTTAAGTTTTACATTTTGATCAATCTACCAGCTCTAAAAACATGTTTGCAATGATTAAAAAACAGGTCACAGGAGACAATTTTGAAATATTTATTCATTTATAAGCATACCTGCAATGCTGACTCAAGAGCACGTCAGCAAAAGAAAGGAAGAAATGGCAACACAAAGAAAAAGCCCACGTCACAACCCTGCCAATGAGCAACCTGCACACTGCATCCTGAAAAGCTTCCTGTTAGGGACCTGAAGCACGTAGCCTGTCAGGTCGATTTGTTCTGGAGGGATTACATGGTCGGAATCCAAAAAGATGGCGCATTGTTGACTTCAACAATGAACCAAAAAAAAAAAAAAAAACTCTCCATATTAAAAATACATCAGCATCAAAATTACTGCGTGTCTGGAACAATGAACATGAGACCCTGCATGTCAATCGGAACCCACAGGTGATGTTTAAAGTTTGCCACTCTTTTAAGGGTGTGAGACCTGCATCTGTGGACGATGGCGTTTCCTTTGACGACCGGTCCTTCAGCAGCGCAGCTGAAGAGGAGTGAGGGGCTGAAAAAGAGACCGGTTCACTGTGAGAATCATAGTCCTCTCAGACAGTGTCCCGGCCCCAGATCCTGCCACTCAGGCTTGCTCTTCACCCCGCAGAGGTCCTGACCCCTGGACCCTTAACCCCACTCCCACCGTCCACAGAAGACCCACCAGTTGTGTTATCTCCTGTGGGGAATACATTCTTCCTTCCCCTCCTATACGCAAATATTGGGGCACCCAGGATTGACTGATCCCTTCCCACCTTAGAGGGAACCCTTAGAGAGTTTGTGCATAAAGCCTTGAGTTTGTGCATGAATTCCCCTTGAATGTGACATTTTAGACTGCACAAGAAAAGACAGCCACGCGAAGACATTATGGAGATAATGGCTCTAATACTTCATTTGAATAAAGACGATAACCATTTCAGCTGAACCGGCATTACTGTACTGATCCCTTAAAACAAAATAAGCCCATTATACAACATGATTAGCTCTGTGCTCTCTTCCCATCCTAGGAACCCCTCCCTAATTTCCCTACAGCGCTCTATTCAGACGACCCCATTATCTTCCTACATAATGGTGGATAATAGGAGACAATGCATCGCTGAGAGAGAGCGAACAATCCCTCTCCCCTGCAGCACGATGGAAACAGAATCAAAAATAAACAGCGGCACCGAGGGAAGAATCGCAGCTCTTTCTCCACAACAAAAACAACCAAAGCCGATTCCCCACTCGAGGCTGAGAAAAGTGCACTTCTTTCTGGTGAAGGCACACATCTGAACATCTGAAGATCCCCCTAGAATCTGAGGTATAAAGACACCCCACAGGGAAAGAGCCCCCACAGTGGCGGCAAGCTCCCAGCATGCCCCTGGGCGTGGTTTACCTGACTGCTGGGCGGGCTGGGGCAGCGGCTGGCTCTGAGGGCTGTTGTAGTGCACTGGGGTGACTGGCCGGTACTGACTGGAGTGTGCGTACTGGCTGGGCGCGCAGTAACATGTGGCCATCTACAAGATGGAGAAACAACAAAGCCCCCAGACCTTGAAATGTGTTCCATTTACCTCCTGCTATGATCAAACAGAATAAATGCACACAAAATTGTAAGACTCTGAACATGTATCCTCTACTTTCACAATACTAAGAGTATTGATAAAATACATAAGGGGTGACTCAAACAGGAAAAGGGGACCACTGGCCAGTGACTGCGTCTACCTGCTGTAAAAAGGGAGGGATTGTCACGCAGGAGGGGGGGGGGCTGTACCTGCTGCATCGGCTGCTGCACGTAGCTCTGCTGCTGCATGACCGGCTGGCTCACCGCGGGGGTGGGGAAGGCGGGGGCGGGAACGGGCTGGCCCGGGGGGGCCACCATGTAGCCGGCCTGCTGGGGCGGCTGCAGCACCATGGCGGAGGGGTACATGGCAGTGTGGGGGTCGGGGCCCTCGCTGGAGGCCTGCCGGGCCAGGCTCATGTGGCTGAACTGAGCACCTAGGTTGTCTTGCTGCGGGCCACACGGAAGACGGGTCAGTCAGAACCAGGCAGGGAGGGTGCAAGACAACTGTGCTGGGTCAGAGCACCAAGCCTGAGATACTGAGCTTGACTTACTTTAGTTTAACTGGTTAAGCAGGCTGACAACATACAATTTCTATTTAGAGAATATTAACTTCAACATCTGGTTCAAAATTAATTATTCAAAAGCAGTCTTTAATTAGTCATTAAGGGATGTTTGTTGGCAGAAGGAGGTCAGAAAACAGGTTAGCGGAACACATGATTTACATCAGAGGGCAAAGACACAACACATAAAAAGTAAACTAATTCTTTTACAAATCAATTAACAAATTAGGAAGAAGTTCACTGAAGTAACGCATACTTTAAATTGGGGCCACACTACCTTTAACTCTAAGGGTCAGAGCTCACTCATTTCTATCCACTTTCATAGGCTTGTGGAGTAGAATAACTTTGGATTGATTATAAATCCAAGACACTGAATTTTGAGTGTGTTCCCTCGATGCAAATTAAAATAATGAATAAAACGTGCAATGCAATTTAACATCATCTAAGGGACTAACTATAATCTCAGAGAATGAATGTGCCATCTATTTTCATGGTTCAATATCTACTACTACCAGGCACCATTTAAGGGCTGCAACTACTTTGCTAGGCCTTTTGACCTCTAGTGGTAAACTGAGGTGTGGTATAGAGAGTGGTATACTGCTGCTGCTTCAAATATTGCCCATTTAAACCAGTAACCATGACAGTGGGAGATCCTTTCAAGGGCTGCTTCCTACAGCATCAGCCAAAAAAAAAAAAAAAAACTTACACCCACTTTACAGCGTTCATTAACTGCAGTTTCTTTTGTCATTAAATTTACTTCCAAAAACCCATCACCATCAACTTGGTGACCCCAGAAATACAAAAGGGGATTGAGGAGGAAGGGGAAAAAAAAAACAGTCATAACCAAGCCAAGCAAAGAGCGATGTAAGACAAACGGACAGCTGAGCAAAATGCAAATGAGGCGCTGCGCAGAGGACAGAAGGCCAGGCGCGAGGGACGAGCGTGCGGGTGAAATCAGAGGATGAGGCGGCGCACGGCGGTCACACGCGCCCGGCCAGATGGCAGAGGGTGAAGAGCGAGCGAGAGAGAGAAAAGAGGAGAGGTACCACAGTGTACTGTTGGTTAGGGGACACGGGCAGGAGCTGAGGCGGGTAAGAGACCGTTGAGTACTGGACAGGCTGCGCGGGCGGCTGGAAGGGCCGAACTGGCTGAAGAGGCGACAGGTGGACAGAGAGGTCGGAGGTCAATGGCTTTAGTCGGAAGAGAAGAAGGGTTAAATATGGAGGGCTCTGGAAGGGCGAGACGCTCACTGCTTCACAGGGCAAAAACGGTGGAGTAGGAGAGGGCTTTCTGTTCAGAGAGTGGTAACATGGGGGGGAAATGTGATACACGCCAATCATATCAAATGAGACAAAGCCTCCATTAACACATGAACACAAAATGAACATCTACAAATAAGGTTCAGCGGGGAACATAAAAAGAGGAAATATTGACATCCTGTCTTGAATGAAATGATGAGAAGTCTTTTACAAGGCAGTGCCTGTGCTCATACTGCCTTGACCCAGCTGAGTGTCACAAGCTCCTTTTCTAGGGCACAAAAGGCCGTGCTTTGAAAAAGGATCTTTATTTCACCTTTTAACTATCATTCAGCATAAATATCTACATGGCAGCTTGAAATTAATTTGAAGTTTTCACACTGAGCATACCCAAGTAAACAGCTCTTGCTGATTAATAAACGCTCGGTGCTTCCAGACAACTTCCCGTTATTTTTATCTTCTTACAGAACAGACCTAGATGCCCTCTGATGTTGCGGCAGAAGCTGCACTGTGATACCGGTGAAGCAAAAACAATCCCAATCTGACATTTCAGCATTTTAGCACCGTCCCTTTTGCCCTCTGCAGCGCTGATTGGCAGCTTTTGATGAGAATCTGCTGTGTCTAACAGCGTGTCCTTTTCTGGGAAGATACAGCAAGTCTAATTTGAAACAAAACGGTCTTTGGACTGCCTGGTGATTCGTGGATATGTGGGGTTGTCTGTGTGGCATTAGTGTTGTGATGACAGGAGGAAGCAGTCAATGACCAACCTGAGAGAGGATGTGATTGGCTGGCTGGTGCGGGTGGGGGGCGGGCGGGGGCGGAGGCGGAGGAGGGGGCAAGGGCTGCTGGGTCCTGCCCTGCTGCTGAGCCAAGGTGGGGCTGTAGATCACAGCACTGCCGTCGGGGTTTACAAACGGCTGGCCTGTCGGCACAGAACACCCTGTCAGTCACACAAAGACAAAGAGACGGCAGCCTTGACATGTGACTGCGGACCCAACATACACCACACGGACAAATCCTGTCGTGTTCAGGCCTATTCTTCTGGCCTCATATTTGCGCCCATATACAGATAAGCCCAATAACATGCAGTAGGAAAGCCTTTGACCTCTGTAGCTGGAGCTGGAGATAAAGTTTCTCCTTTGTTTTATGGCCGAACTCACAACTCCAAGGTTCAGTAACAAAAAAAGCAACACTTGCTTGATGTTGTTCAAAGCTGAGGAGCTACCTTCACCTCACATTGCACAATCACATGACTTCCAACCAGCCACCCTCCCCGCCCCCCTCCCAAAAAAATTAAAAATAAATACTAAAAAAAAACACATTGCACTTTGAGCAGGACTTTCCAAAATGAATTCCTTTTACCTCAACACGAAGGCAAAATTCCAATTTGCCAACTTCTTTAAAAAAGGTCAATAAGCAATTACACACCCTGGCTGATACCGGGAATATATTAGTGCCAGCCATATACCCCTCTTATCTGCCTCATGCATATCTTAAAATGTGGCAGAATGCACAAAGTGAAGTGGAATATATTATACATCAGAGTCTAGACTGTGCATGTTTCTATATTCAATAACACATACAGTATAGCTTCATTATCTATTTCCCTGCACACTTTGGGGAGTTTGTTTTGAATAACATTGGATTTATTGATCTTAGCAGTGCAATTTCTTTTTCAAGTACTCCATTCTGTCAGACAGAGAGATCTCATTTGCATGTAAGCAGCATCATTAGACCATAGCAAGTCGGCTCAAATCGCAGTATCTTGAAACACATTTCATCATTTTCTTTTTAAGGACCAATCAAAGCAAAACGAGGTCTTCCAATTATTAAGAAAAATATTCAACTGCATCCACACTCAATGATACAAAAACAAATACCCGATGCATAATACATGATGGCGAGTATTTAATTCACGCCTAGATTTATACCTTTGTTTCGAACCCCTGTCAAACAGTGATCACTCCTCCTCCCATCACTTTACTGACTGTAGTGTCCCTCTGAGAAACTCAGTGAGAAGCAGTTTAGACCAGCAGCTGAGGTGAGTCGTATTAGTTTTAAAGAGGAGGTGCACTCAACACGTACAAACACCGTAGAACACAAGAGAGACACATGCATGTCCAACAAGAACGAAAACAAGAAAACAAGAACGTACAGGACTAACCGAACCCAGCGAGCCAGGTCGGTGGGGGGGATACCAACCTGTGTGCGGATTGACCAGAATACTGCCAGGGGGTATCCCCGCGGCTTCCAGCGGAAGCAAATAGTAGCTAGTGTTAGCTGTGGATGCCGTGGGCCCGCCCAGGACCCCCTCGTAGGGCACGGAGCAACTAGTGCTGACGGCGGGGTAGGCCGCTGGGGGGGCAGCGAGGCCGGGCTGCGTTAGTGCCGGGGCTGGGAGGGGCTGCTGGGAACGAGAGAGCGAACCAGTAGACGACCCTACACTACTAGAAGACTCAGAACCTGGGGAGGGAGTAACGAGAAGGGTCTTTACCTACAGAGACAAGGACAACCAGACTCACTGTTCTTGAGAAAATTGTGACGCATGCCGTGGGATCACAGGTCACAGGGGTTACAGGGTCACAAGGACACAGAGTCAGCCAAAGCAGGTTTGGTTCTACTTTAGGAGCCCAGCGCAGTTTGAATTCGTTAGATTTGTGTTGGTGTGGACATCTAAAGCTACTGTTGACTGGCTTCTGATCCAGACTGGTTTACCTAATCGGCAAGCTCAATTGAGTGGTCAACAAGGCACAATAACCAACATTCTCCTACATTATTCTGCTTCTGGCTTCCAAATGCCTTGTTGGAATGCTGGTCTGTTCGGCAGAGATATTATATGTATCATCATCATATCTCTGCCTCTGTTATTATTTATTATAGATATAACAGAGATCTATTATAGATATTATAGAGATCTCGGCTTCTTTTCTCTTCCCTCCTGAAAAGCCTCCCAATACCTGAGTGAATGAAGATCATTAAGATTCTAAATTGTTGTGATTGGAACCTGTTCTTCCAAAAAATAGTCTAGTATTTAATGCATACAGCTTACTGCTTCCTTATCTGAAACCAAAGCTGAGCTAACCAATGAATTCAGACGTGTGCTGGTAATTGTCGGGGGGGGGGGGAAGGGGGGCATTAAAATAAAATTCAAAATGAGGTGAGCGGAGTGAAGTAATATGAAGTGACAGGACGGCATGAAGAGCATGCAAGGCAGTGCGTGTTCTATTAAGGTCAAAGGATGCGCGCCATGCATACATGTGAGCAGCGTGTCACAAACAGACACAATGGAGGTAAGGCTTCTAATCAGCGCTCATTCTGCAGCACAAAGCCATCCTGTATCGTCATCACCAAATGAAAGGGAAGGGGTGTGCACAGTCCTCGGGCGTGATGTGCACAGACAGAACGCCATAATCACAAACGGGAATAAATAAAGCCTTCCCTGAACAATGCAGGCAGACTGAACTGGTCTTTTCGCTAGTCTGCCTTCATCTTTTGGGGAACACATCACACGCAATCACAGTGTGAAGCACCGACTTCAAATTGAGGAAACAATGAACTTGGGAGTGCACTGTAGTTTTTAGGATGCTCCGAGACATGGGTGTAGGTTTCAATTATCTATCAGCAGACAAAGACTTATGACAGTTAAAAAGAGCACAGAAGCATAGGGATTGGACTTTTTTTGTAACACACCTGAGCATCAAATTCAATACATCATATCACACAGCTGCTCTGATTGGCTGTGAGAGGATGGTGGATGGGGCATTTAAATAGGTACCTCACTGTGATGTTCAACAGAATGAGGGGCTGGGCCATGTAGTGTGTGTGTTCCTGTGGAATTGGGTGGTGACTGGTGTGAACCCCACTTGCCTGTCTTGGAGAGCCGGCCCGTGCTCTTGCTGCTGCCTGAACTGTCTCCCCGGATCAGAACCGAGATGCCGCTAAAGCTACTGGCCTTGGTCATGGCCGGCTTCAGGTTCCGGTTGGAGCTGTCCGAGTCTGTGCTGCTCCAAGGCCGCGGTTCTGAGTACTTGGGCTCATTCTCAGAACTGCTCTGCCGGCTGCTTGCCGACCGGCCGTCCTTCAGCCTGACAGTAGGTAGCAGAATATTATCACAAAGGCTCTGAAAGCCTATTGGATCTACCACCACCATCACAACCAAGATCAACAAATGAATGTTTCTAAATTGAGATGGTAAAAATGAAAGAGCAGGTACCTAAACATTTGCCGTCTTTGTTGAGTGCTGTTAGAAGCTTCATCTTCCTGGATCCTGTGGAGGGTACAAGACCAGACTGTAACATAAAACTTCCCTTTTAACTAAATTAGTACAATGTACTCACTCGGTGTCTGGAACTCACCTTTTATCTAATGGGAAATTTTCTGGGCACTGAAAAAAAATAAAGAGGGTTATTAATATTGAAAATAGATATCAATAACCAAAAAAGGTACAATAAAAATACAGCTGAGCATTTCATAACTAAACAGCTGACTCTGCTATTTTTCCACAGTACATAATATTGCTTGGATAACAACACTGCAACAAGTTTGAGATCAGTCCAGGTGTACAAGCCTTTTGCTCATATTATTGCAGTTTGCATATAATTTAGCTCTATACATAATTTACAACATAGCTTATGAGGAGTCTCACGTCTTGGGCGAATATCCTCTCTCTGGCTCGCTGGTATTCCTCCTCTCTCTCCTCTATGGACTTGCTCCTCCTGTCTTCTTTCAGGCGCATCCGCATCTGAAACACCAGCATCTCCCCGTCAACATCAGACACACTGTAACCGTGGCGACAGGATGTCCAGCTCTCTAAAAAAAAAAACTTCACATGGAAGTTCTGTCCCTTGCATGGCTGAACCCGAAGAGTTCGAGTGAAAGCATCTGCTCATGCATATTCATCAGCAGAAAGGCTGTTACTTGTTTGGTTCCGATTCTAATAGCTGTGCTGATATGCGCAGAATCCTGGTAGAAACAGCCAATGATTCAGAACCAAAATATGTTCCCAGCTTGCCTTTGTCTGAATATTAATTAGAGTCAACACTAGAGCTCTTACAGGAGTGACCAGAAATCTTGAGCTCCGGAGGAATGAGAAAACAGAGTTAAGTGTCAGTAGTCAATCTGTCTTTTGTTACCACCTTCGGTACCACAGACAAGCAGCCATATTCTGTATCGCCAGCTGAAAGCCTACCATATTGTCATCTTTGTCCATACTGGTGTTGTCCCTCTTGAGAATGTAGCGTTTCTGGAAATCGTCCGTTTTGTCATCTTTGATGTGCTCTGAAAACTTCTGATCTGGTCTGTGGATGGGGTGGGGGGAGGGGTGGAGAGGGAGGCCTTTATCAGCTCATTCTAAAGCTCGCTGTGAGACTGTTTACTCCACTCTCTCACGTAAACACACTTTCCAATCTTGCAAAAACTGCAACTGTGGATAATCGAGTTACTCCAAATTAATGTCAGAGCTAGCACAGAAAATGCGTTCTGCCTCGGCGGAAGATAATTTCTACAGTCTCAGCTTTTTGAATTAAAGTGGCACGGGAAAAAAAATTCAATTTCCAACACAGAAAGACAACACTTACATTCTTGTATTGCTGGTTTTGTTGATGATGACAGATTTCCCAGTTTGGTCAACATTGTGATCTAACCCGAAGTACGCAGCGACTCTATGTAACAGCATTCTGTGGTAGGAAGTCATGGGAGGGAATTTTCTTCTCTGGCTTCTGGGGGAGAAAAGAACAGACCAGATAAAGCCATGACATCAACAAAAACAAAAAAAGAGAAATAACTATTACTACATTACCATTTTACAGTTGCATTTCACGTTATTTGATTATACTGCTCCATATTTACAGAAATAATTGTCTCACCCTGAAACTCTGTGCTTACTAGTTCAGTTCAATCAGTCATACTTAAATTAAATCAGTTATGGCCAAGGAAAGAATGAACTTACTCGTTATTACTGATAAAATCAAGAATATCCTGTTCCAGCTTCAGCAGCATCATTCTGTCCCTGAAAGATTGGATATGAGAAGTTACTTGGAGATCTTTTCAGAAATACAGTGATTCTATGAATCTCCTAAATTACAAAGATTTAAGTAAGTATTTATGCCCATTTTCAAAATGTCTGGAGAGATGGTAAAAAACATTTCAAAACAGTTACTAAATCATCAATGCTGATATGTTGCTAAACAATATTTGGGGAAAAAATTACCCATTCGGTAATAATAAAAATTTGAAGCTACCACATGTTGGACCAACAAATGTACACACCTGGGGTTGTTTTTTAGCGTATTTACTAAAAACTCATGTAGATCAATCCCAGTAGAGTCTGTGTACTCCTGACTGGAATCTGAAAAAATTGTGTTAAAAGAACAACCATTACAGCAGCTGCAGAAGGCTACAGCAACAGAAGGACGAATCCAACGCAACAGAAGGCTGAATCTAAGGCATCTCAGTAGCCAAATTCTGGAGATCATATATCTGAGTTCAGGATCACAGTAGACAATGACCTATCCAAGCTTTCACCCCACAACCTCCTGGTTAAGAACCCTGATCACAATAAATCACAAGACTGATAATTTCTACTCCCATAACTGAATCATTTCCTGTGACAGCTCTCTCACACATACCTCTTGACAGCATCTTCCTTGGCATTTTCTCAGACTTCTCCAGCTTGTCCAAGATTTTCTCCTTGTCATTCTCATCCTTAATAGACGTTTCTTCTTTATCAAATGACTGGGAGAGCTGAATCTGAATTTTATCCTGGGCAGAAAGAGAGAGACATCAATGCTGCAGCAGATTATGATTACAACAATTATTTAACCTTTCTCTAAATCAATGGGACACAAGGTGAATGTCTATTCATTTTTCATATGTGGATATATATTTCTTTCACCTTC
Organism: Megalops cyprinoides; assembly: GCF_013368585.1. Classification (NCBI taxonomy): domain Eukaryota; kingdom Metazoa; phylum Chordata; class Actinopteri; order Elopiformes; family Megalopidae; genus Megalops; species Megalops cyprinoides. The sequence goes on from NC_050596.1 coordinate 22,761,847, forward strand.
ACTTGGTAACAGTTAATTAAAAGATATTGGGGGGGGGGAGGTTATATGCTTAACTATTCAAACAAGCCTTTAAGCAAGACTTCAAGACTAAGCAAGATTTATCACTCAACATTTCAGACACAGCTTTACCAAAACCTTATGCTACCTATTAAAACAATGAGCCTATGACAACAATCCCTTCTGCAATTAAGATTGAGCTGGGATTATCAGCCCCCTCCACAACTCCAAACAGCGAGAGAGATTTGAAAAGGGGGGGGGGGATATGCAAGATAAGAGTTGAAAATGACAGCTGTGCGCTACCAAAATACATCAGCTGCACAGCTGTCAGTTGCTAACGGAATGGAAGAAAACATACTTCAGCTCATAATATCCATCAAAATCATAACCTGGAATCCATCTTTGAGCCTTCAAACATCAGCAGCTCACCCGGAGAGGGGGGAAAATGTGCAGCGGCATTACAAGAAGAACCTCTTATTGATCACTGATTGTTTCTGGGTGGCTTGCTTTTGCAATGTTTCGAGAGCTGTGCGGTGACATGATGAACCCCTGATGATGGGCCTGTGGTTTTTATGGAGCTTGCTCCTGCATGCTTTAGCAGCGAGCTCCTTTCATCAGTCTCCCCCTTTCACTCCAAATATAAGATCTGGGCAGAAGTTTCACGAAGGAGTACGAAATTGTGAGGGAACAGAGATGTCTTTTTTAAAACAACACATCTCCAGTAAACAAAACCAAAAAAGATCCTTCAGATAATAAGCCTCGGTTGTGGATGGCAGCTGCACTGTTTATATTAAAAATGGTGAGATTTCAAGCCCTGTCGAGGAGAGCGGTACTGCTGGCTTTATGGAGCTACAGAGAGAGGCAGTGAAAAGAAAGCCTCTTCCCTGGAGAGGAAACCTCATTCACTGCGTTCAAGGACATAAATCTGATTGAATAAGCCTTTCATTTTACACCCAACCAAGGCTGTGGAGTGTGCTTATTCTGCGGGGTGAGAGCTATTTACTGCTGTTTGTTTGATTCAGCTTAACCGTTACAGCACATTTCCATTGGTGCTCCTTGATTGAAATTTCTAACATAAGCCAACAAGGCAAAGGGGTCTGAATCAATTTTTTTTTTAAACGGCAAGTAAACGGAAAGCCACCCTTTCACAATGCAAAAGGAGAAAAACAAGCATGGTTATGCGTAGGCATGTTATCAGAGTCTGCACAGTGATGGACCGATCTGTCTAACCTGAGAAAAACAAAATCCTGACGGCTTAGACAGTGGAAATTTCCGTGCAGTAAACTACAGCTGGGAACAGGTATGTATAGCACAGTGAACAACGTATTCAAAAATATTTCTAATTTAAGTGCAAAACAGATTAAATGAAAGAAATGTTCTCACTAGCTTTGTTTTTAATGTTGTTTTACATTAAATGGCAGTCTGAAATAAGCGAGAGGAGCTGGAGCAGTGACTTGTGGGTAATCTTGAGGTTTACCTGCTGTTCTCGCGGCAGTTCGGAAAGAGGGGAAGGAGAGGGCTCTTCACAAACAGCCAGGCTCCGAACTAACTTTAACTTTGCGTTAGACTGGGGGAGAGCATCCATCGTTAATATTCAGAATCATGTTCAATGACGCGCAGGTCAAGTTTCATCACAAAAACAAGTGCATGGACAGAGTTCTGAACACAAAACCAAGCCCCACAAACCCGTGCAAGCACAACAGCCCTCAGGGAGAATTTTCAGAGCTCAAGATGGGCATGGGCACCCTTGCAAGAGTGTTTTCTTCGTTTCACTGTGAGTGTCTGGAGCACTGGCAGGCAACAACCATTACCAAATAATCTGACTTGTGACACTCTTGAACATCTGAAAATGATGACGGCATATGACAAAGTCACAACAAAAAAGGAGAAAAAAAAAAACAACTGACTCGTGCAAACAAATGTTCCTTTCAAAGCTTAAAGACAAAAAACTGAAAATGTAAACTGAAGCAGGCATGTACAATGACCAACTGGCACAGGCAATTACGAACGTGACTAAAACAGTGACATTCAACTTTAAAGACCTCATAAAAGAAGTAAAAAGAGACACAAAGCACACAATGTTGTATCATGCCACTCTACTATACCTTTGATCTCTTCCCTGTCTGTCCAGGTGTTTGCTGCTGTATGGTAAGTAACAGGACAAAACGGGCCACGTCAGACGGCTTTACTACATCATAAAGACTGCCAGCTTTCAGACTAGCTCCACACAAAAACTAAATGAGCAAGATGACTCACACAAAAACAAAGTGATTTGCTGGGAAAAAGGAAGAACCCGACGAGTTCAAGGACAGCTGTGTGATTAAACATCTTCAGCTACAAAAAAATACTCAAAGATCAGATATTTCAAAGATTAAAAACAAAGATGCAGGAGGCCTCTGATGAGACAATGTTTTTGAACGAAAAACATATTCGGTATCAAAGGCTCATATATTCAATAGTTAGTAATTAAATTGACTGTGAAAAGCTGGCAAGCAGAGGAATGCATCCATACTTCACATATGCAGTGAAACTGCGATGCATGATGTAACGCAAAATAGGAACTGAAAGCAATAAAGCTTCAACAGCGACATACTGAATCCAATTCCGGAAACTCTGGTTTCTTTCCTGTCACATCTCCACTGTTTCCTATTCTTGTACGGTGGTGCGATAGTGCTGTTGCCAGAGGCAGAAATTGCGCCACATCTGTGGAACTAAACGCTACAACCACTAAGAGCAGCTAAAGCTGCTGCCACATTCAGAAACAGCCTCAATATCCTGTTCTTTGCCTTCCACAAATGATGAACCCCTACGTGATTTTAGCCCCAAGCTTCAGGCTCCCACCTCCTGATGTTTTCAGTCTTCCATGTTTTTACTTACCTTGACTGCTCATAATTTTGTTTAGTTTTTACTGTTTTGACCTGCATGGGTATTGATGCATACTTTTTTAAAACGTGCATTTGATTGTGATTAAGCAGACAGAGGAAGTACTCCTAATTGTGTGCTATGCTAAAACAGCTATCTGCATAAAAATGTATTTTACATTGCTATCCTTTAAACTGCAGAGGTTCCCAACAACGAAAACAAGATGAAGCAGTACTCAGGCGGAGGGTTCAGCTCCACAGGGGATGTAGAGACACTGTCCTTATAGCAGGGGGGCCTGGCAGAGACACTGCCATTGACTGAGACACAAACTGTAATTCAGCTCTTTGTCGGCTCCCCCCCGTTGCGGACTGAACATCGTCAAGCGCTTTAGCGGGCTGTGAAGCTCAAAACAGCAGCCTTCTGCAACTGTCCTCCAGACAAAATCAGAGGTCAGCTTTCCCAGGGGGGCTCGAGAGGTAAAACTAGATAAGGCAAGACGAGTTGGCAAAGCCGTCTGGGGGGAAAAAAGGGTGCTGACTGCGAGTCCTGTGGATTTTAAATGGTACAAGGGCACACACCGGTTGACTGCCGTATCGCAGGGTATGAAAATGTTTGAAGTGGAGGAAATGCATTCGCCACAGAGGCGAAAAGCTCCACCTTGTGTCCAGCTGACTGCCGCACTCTGTGAAGTGGCAGATGGCGACAAAGTCACTTGCCTGCCCCCCCCCGGTCCCCGTGCCAATCCCATGCATGCACACAGCACCAGGGTGACACAGAGGAAGTTTGTGGATAAACTGGGATTTGAGATCAAGATTATCGGTCTTCCTCTGCTTGGCTGCTTCACCAGCCCGCTTTGGCTCGGCACCTGCTTTTACCCGCCTTTTATTAGCTTCACAGTCACCTTTTCTTAGGAGCAGCAGAAAAAGCAATTTTCTACTTAATCTCCACAGATATCATGGAGAAAACAGGAGCACTACAAAGACTCAGTGCCTCAGCGCTCCTCTCTGAGGGAACATAAGAAATGTTACTCCACACCAAGGAGTCACTGTTCTAGCAATATCTGTCAGAGATGCATGCTGACCTTTGAAGATATGGGGCTTGCGCTTACTCTCTCTCTCTCTCTCTCACACACACAGACACACACACACAAATACTGAGAAGAGAGTTAAGAACTTAAACAGCTGCTAAAGGTCTCACAGCTCAGAGTTATCAACTGATGGATGTGTGTGCCAGGAGTTCTTGTAGGCCGACACCTCTGAACTGCATCTAAATTGTATTCTTAATTTTTCTACAGTCCAGCATTACCCCCAATTCCCCCTCCCCCCCTCCCCCAAAAACCCTCACAAATACATCTGTGCACACCTGCAGGAATGTCTGTATCAGCAGCCTTTGCATACAGATATATTCAAAAGGCTACCCCGCTGCTCAGGAATGGAGATAGTGAGCCTACAGATTGACTGACGGAGAGAAATGTTATTGTGGATTCTCTCCCCGCATGAAATGCATTAACCAGTAACAGTCCTGTCGCCATTTTTTTGTTTGTTTGTTTGTTTGTTTTTTACCTGCGCCTCGTTTTTGCCGTCACAGACGCTTTCATCTCTGTCCGGCTCGACTGGTTCCCGGCTTTCAGGCTTGGTCAGCACGTCCCCCGCCGTGGCGTCACCCTCCCCTGCCTCTGAGCCTCTCATTGTGTCAGCCGTTTCCTTTACAGTGACAGTATCAGACATCCTCATTAGAGAAGGCTACTCGGAGAGTCTACCAAAAGCCTGGAACCTAGAAGAGAGACGGCAGCACATTTGTACCACGTGGGTTTGGAGCGACGCAGCATGAGAGAGACGGTCACCTCCACCTAGCAGTACATAACAAATGCAGGGAGATGGCGCACACAAATACGTAAATATTACACAACAGATAACACACAAAATGTAAGGTAAGGTAAAACTTTCAGGTTTTAACAATACAATGTGTCCAAAAACTCACACCCACCCCCCTGAAGGTCACACAAAACAAAGGTCCAAAAAATAAGATGTGTGTGAATCAAGGTAATGTTGCCCTCATTGATCACTGATAGGCACTACGTCCACAGTGTCTTAGATGGAAATATTCCCTTTATGACCAATGATAAGCTCTGTGCGTATGCTAAAAACAGTTACACAACAAATACACAGCAGCTGTATGCTTAGCACGTATCTTGGCACTGTTGAAGCTTTATCACAGACGTGTTAATTGCTATTCTGTAGCTATGCCCTTGTTCTCGCTGGTCTTGTGACTTGTGCTCTCGGGCGGCGTAAGCCACGCTGGGTAAGTGCATTTGCCACATCTGATACGCCCATTAGCACATTAACGCTGTGAGACTGAGCCGTAAGCCAGGGAAGATCCAGGAGCCCTCCGCAGCGGACGTCTCTTTCGCTAGACTCTTCACACTCCCCGAGAGGTTAAGAGGAGCATTCCTTAAGCAGTGACAGCTTAAACTGGGGGCCTCGAACTCCATTCCCACGGGACGTGCATTTGCTGGTTATTGCTACACTCTTAATAACATAATCAGCCAAATCATTAACTCAGTTTATATTTAATTTGTGACCCATCGCTTGTTGAGATTATACTTATTCCAAAGAGCCATTTCAGTGTGATGTTGAAAATGCATGCATACAACCAACTATATGACCAAACCAACAAATAAAGGGAACTGGTGATGGAAAAACAGCATACACACAGTCCTTCAAGAATGGAGCTTGATACTCTTACTCTACTCAATCGTGGTGAAAACATGGTGGAGTCTCCGGGTCAGGATTTTAGTTTTTTGTTACAGGGTTGTGCCTTGCCTATCCTGATCTTACTAGGTGCTTGCTTCAGCTTTGCAGTGGAAGCCATAGCCCTCAAGACAGCAAACTAAGCACTCTTCTGTCACAGCAAAGAGCTGCAATGGCTCCGTACAGTAGAGTACAGCAATTAAGTTTAGTGGTAAAGAGGGTCTTGTCATACAAAGATTGCCAGTTAATTTCCCTGGTGAGCCACTGCTGTTGTACCTTTGGGCAAGGCCTTAGGCTATTAAACCTTAATAGCCTAAGCAAATATCTATCTGTATAAATGCCTGAGTAAAAACTGTAAACTAGGCATGTTGCTCTGGATATCTGCTGAGGAACTGCAATGCATGCCATCTTGAAGTGCCATCTGATCAGTCATACACTGGCTCCCGCACCATCGTTGACTTCCTCTTTGAACACTCTGCCCGTTTAATGTGTCACACAAACAAACAAGACTCCTGAATGCAGCTAATGCACACAGAGTGACTGTGCATCTGTGCTGTCACAGTGATTTCACGCTGAGCCGTCCGATTCCTCGGCTTTTTACCCAAGGCGCTTTGTGGTGCTGTGCCTGGACCTGCGGCGGCGGCGGCGTCCCGCCGGAGAGAGGGGCGAGCCCCGGGTCCCTTTCGATGCTGTCGACCAGGTCGTCACTTGTGTTGAGCCTGCAGGACGCTCGGAGGAAGAGTCCCATGTCCCTGTCACCAGCGCTGGGTCCAGGTCCGAAGAACGCTGTCCTCCGACGAGCCGGTCATGCCCCTCACAGACCTGTTGAGAGGGGCAGAGAGAAGGGGGGGGGTGTTGGGGGGAAGGTCAGTGGGGTTGTGGTGTCATGTGATCAGTTGTATTTGTACCGTTTGAAACCCTGATGGTAGTATATGGGGGATGGGCAGTTCTGACATGGTCACTTGCTTCCAGTCTCCCCCACCTTACTAAACCTGTTCACCTCCACAAGGGACTGTTAGAACCCCATAGACACCTGTACGTTTATAGGAATGAAACAGCAGCTTCATGATTCATGATAATCACCCTGGTTGCTTGGTAGACAGTCAATGCAGCTTGGCCTCTCACAAACGCACTCACGGTGAGCCACAGCAATCTCTGTGTTCTGTCAGAATGCACTGTGAGAATGTGACTGCAGATATATCCATTTAATTTTCTTTTTTAAATAAATGTACTCACGAAATGTACTAAAAAGACACATGCTTAAATGTCTACATAGGGGGACCAATGCCCGTAAACTTGTCACCGTATCTTTAGACCCACAGATTTTGCCATCTGGGCACTGTCTCCAGTTAAATTCAAAATGTAACACATGCTGAGTGTTTTTCGTTTTTAATCCCCATATCTGCATTCAATAGAGAAATAGGCCAGTACTAAAAGTCTTACAACAGTGAAGCATTTAAGATGCTGCTTTGAAGTGCCTACTCCGCACACAGTGTACAGCTGCCTGGTGACATCTCATATGCAGGTGACTAATGATACTCCCTGCTTGCAAATTCATTACTGCGTTCAACAGAAGTGCATTTCCACAATGGAACTGTACACCCTCAACTTCTCAGCTCATGATTCATTCTGCCACGCTGCTGTGATGACGGCATATCGACATCTCTCTCCCGTTCTCGGACCGGGTCGTACTCCCCATTTCCCGAAGTCAGACTGGCTTCGGCAGACCCGACCCTCACTGCACAACCTTGGCTCTTGCACCGTGCAAGATTCGCGCAAGAGACGCTGGGCCAAAGCCAAGCAGACTCCAGCTCACTTTATAATCCGTTTAACATCACCTTGCAGTCAGAACTGAGCTGAGCTCTCCTCTTGAATGCCGGCCAAAGCAGACGCACTGCCCTGCAACTTAAGTATGAGGGGAAAGCAATCCCTCTCTTACTGCCTAGACAGGCTGCAACCCCAGGGATGTAGTCTTGGAATCAATAAAATGGCACCCCAGCTGACAGCGTAGACAAACACAGCTGGTCGAAAACAGAGCCGGGTTTCAAAACAAAGAGAGCAGCCTTTTCTGCAAGCTTAAGTTCCAACGGATGCATTAAAGGACTTCCAGCTCCTTTCTGAAGCACAGCTGACCAAACACCAGCAGCGAAACCTGCTCTGATGGCGAAGCCCGTTCATCACGTCGGTGGAGCTAATGGAAAGAGGGCTGCATTATTAATACTGCAGAGGGCTGATTGGGATTCATGGTGGCTTTCTCTGAGTGCTGGCAACACCGTGTAGCTTCAACACAGGGACAAATGCAAGAGAGTGCACAAATGGACAATGCTGAAAAAGCATGGACACGCAGACAGACACTCATTACATTACATTACTGGCATTTAGCAGACACTCTTATCCAAAGGGACTTGCATAGCTTGCAGCTTTTTACATGTTACCCATATAAATGAGTGAAGTACCTCACCCAAGCGTACAACTGCAGTGCCTCAGCGGTGAATCGAACCAGCAACCTTCAGGTTGCAAGTCCTGCTCCTTACCACTATGCTACACTACTGCCCCACACACCCACAGTGAGTAATTCCATGCCATGGCTATCCCCATGTGACCTCCTGTCACTAAGTGTCCGTCACCCGTGAACCCCCCCCCCCCCCCCCCCACGCTGGTCCCCTGAGTATGACAGATTAAAACATGGACATGAGCAGGGCCACAGAGGCTCCTCGGGGCATTCTCCTCAGGTGCAGCGGAGCTTCCTCAAACTGCTGCTGAACCCTTATCCCCAAAGACCACTCAAGGGCGATAACCTTCTCAAAGGGAATGAGCAGTGGTTCCTCTGGGATGCACACTGTTGCATGTTGTGAGCAAGGGAGTCCACCGACACCTGCTGACCTCATCCCCCAGATTACTGCGGCAGGCACCCATTCAGCAAACCTGGCTCACACGGGGGGACGACCAACAACCACAATAACCATTCCCCCCTGAAGAATAAAAAAACCTCCAGAATGGCTGGACTCCCACAAGCTGGATGCCCAGACCATGGTCACCATCCAGAACTGACCGCCTATTGAGGGGTTCACGTAAAGGTGACAATCACTCACCCACAGACTACTCAACCAAATTCAAAAGCCTTACCCACGCACAACCGAAGTTATGAGTCCTTTTTCACATATTCATACTGAAACTGCCAATTCATGACTACTTCCAGGCAGCTTTGAGTGGATTCAAAGCTTATTAATTAGCTGAGCAGGACATCACACTACCGGATCAGTCAAAATGGTCTAACTAGAACAGGGCAGCTTCCATTCCATTGCACACTTCAGCATGCCAGATAACCTGAATGACTTAAAAAATATGCAGCTGTTTAAATAGAATACTATGTAAAACTGTAAGGCAGAGAAATATTCCTGCTCAGCAAATATTAATTATTTATACATATGTGCAGTTGGTATATAACTGTGTTTTTGTTATCTCGGTTAAGCATGTCATTTTAAAACCTTTTTTGCTACAGACTAGATAATCACAGGCATGGCTGAACATACAGCAATCCTAATGTCGAGACTCAGCCAGTGTGCAGCAGGCAGACAATGGAAGCCTGCATGTCTAAAACCACATCACAGGGCTCAAATACATCCATTTTCTTACTGTAGACTACCACCCACTGTGCAGATTCTTACGCATGGAATGGCAGCCACTTCAACAAATTAGGGCTGCACCGTCTATATGAAGCGCGCTGACAATGTTGAGATTTTAGCTACACTGCTGGGGAATTGTCTGTCTATCTTCCGCACCACCTTGCTACTTCACAGTCTAAGAATTCTTCAAGATTCAAATATGATGTCTGCAGTCATCTCTGCTCATCTAATCTAAACATCTCGGAGATATGTTGTCAGCGAAGGTAAATAAGTTGTTTGCCCTGCGTAGTGTCTGTAAATGAAAAGCGGAGTCTTATTACTCCAACCCCTCCCCACTTCATTCATTACATGATTTAACGGGGTACAGAGGAGCACCTGCCTGGATTTGACACTGTAATTATTTGCCAATTTGGCAGACACCTTCCTATTCCAGGGCAATTTACAGCGGCAAATGCACTGCTGGCAGGACTGCCGAGAAAACAAAATCAGTCCAAATAAAACCCAAATGGATACTCAGCCGAAAATTATACCAAGAGAGCTTGTAGGGAGGCATTCAATACTACCTTCATTTGTTCCGCAGTGTCCATCAATTTAATAAACCCAAATTTCTACTGTTACCACAGGGGAACAGGAGTAGAGCATCTATGGCCAGGATCAATGGAAATGTACAGCAGTATTATGCAGCGAGGGTCATAGAAACAGACATTTTTCATGGCATGGGGGAAAAAGGGTTTTGAAAGTCAGTACATCTTCATCATCTACCATCTCTGTGTAGTAATAATCCATCTAATACCTAGCATAGAGTATACTCAATCAGCAGCCAAAACACCAAGCCCTAATTACATTTCTGTTGGATCCCATTTTTTCTGTACATAGAAAAGCAATGTCCTGCATTAATTATCTTTATGATCTACAGATCAAATACATTGGGAAGAAAAAAAAATACCAAAGTAGAAAGAACTTCTGCATTAATATAAACACCCCCCCACCCCCAATCCGAGCCAAGCCAGCTATTGTTATTTCATGGCTAATTGTGTTCACAACTGATTGACAGCTGGCTGGCGTCCGAGTGGAATACAAATCGCGGATCGCGCCGAGGCGCTCTGTGCAGCTGCGGACTGCGAGCAAGGCGCGGAGGCGGGGGGGTTAACTCGTTTAACCGCTCTTATTAGGAATACACCGGGTCTGCAGTCAAACACCCGTCTCCCCGTTTTCTCGGCAGCTCACCGCCTCACTGACGACGGAAAACGAGGGGACACTTATTTCTCTTTTTTTTTTTTTTTTTTACCCCTGTTGAGCTGAGATGAGCTTAAGCGTCTCAGTAAGGGTCAATAATAGCGGACTTCTGGTCGCACACGTTCATTAGTAACAGAGAAAAAGGGTCAGCTGTGAGACTTAAAACACAGCCATTTGTACTTGTGTAAACCACTTTTATGTGATGAAAATTAAATGATGACACTGGAGACAGACAGAGGTATGGGTCAGGCTCAACAGGAAAGGCAGCATATCTTCTGTTCTGCACAGCCCTGCTGGTGCCTGTACTGCCCTCAGATAATGTCCCCAGATTATTACCTCTAATGCAACATCAATACTGCAATTCCGGCGATTTAATGTCTTTAGGACATTCAATTAGATAATGTTGAGCAATTTGCCGGTTTTTATCTATGAAATGATCTGTGTTGCTCTAAAGTGCAATGATTACATATAACCTGTATCTGCCTGGCCCGTGTTGGGATTGATCTTTACACAAGCATGTAACATATATATGCAGAAATGGACATCGCAGACATGGGCGTGCGTGCACGCACGCACACACGCACGCACGCACACACACACACACAGCACAAAGCTCATCTACATGAATGAAAGGAATTCATCAATTATCACATGATTCAAAGAGAAAGTATTAATGTAAATGTTACCCTTGGCTGGATATACACAGTTAGATCTGTTCAATTACTTTGACAACACACATAGCTACATACATGGAGCCGCTGGATAAAAAGCAACCATTACTGGTTTAACCTTGTCCCACTTTTTATGGATCTGATTGCCCTAATTTTGAGGAAGCACATTAAAGCGTTAAGGAAATACAATTAAACGTTGGCAGCAATGCATCTCGAATTATTCTATGAAGGGCACTTAGCATCATGATTTGCTAATGGTCCCCTGAGGTGAGCTATGAGAAGAGAATTCAGAGCAATTATGCCCCAACTATTAGCAAATTAAGTCTACAGCGCCTGGCATGATCCAGGTTTGAATACACAACGGTACATCAGCGAGAGGCGTTTGAATTTCCATTTGCTGAAACGCCTGGAAACCACATATATGAAACTGCTGACTGGGGAAGATGAAAGGGAAAAAAGGCATAACTCTGCCAGGTTCTTAATGGCTTACTAGAACTAATTAGCCTTTACTGGGAACAGCATCTCTCCCTAACACAGCGATTCAGTCCCATGTACCACTTTCACCTGCAGAAACATGCCTCGTATAAGACTGACTGATTTCCCAAAACGACACTGAACCGCCAGAAGGATGTGTCCGGGTCTATAAGACAGCGTTTTGCCATCTCCGCCTGGATGTCTGAGCAGGTGTTCCACGGCAGACGGGGAAACGTTTAGAGAACAGGAGTTAACAGCGCAGGTCTAAGAACGCAGTTAACAGCGCAGGTCTAAGAACGCAGGTCTACGAACGCCAGAGCAACTCACAGCATGCAAATTTCTTTACCATCTCCGCGGGGAAGAGAGCGCAGCGATTTCCTTCTCGCCCGGCACATCAGTTCCTCAGAAACACAGAACAAAATAATGTTTATGTGGGAAGGGAATGGAAGCGTGCCAAAATAAAATCCTGGCATGCAAAACCCCTTTCAGAGGGGTGTGCGGCAAAGCGCTCCTTCAGAATGCCGTGGCGGTAAGCCTCAATGAGGAAATATTTATCCCAATGAACATCACACTTCAAAAATCAGATTCCCCAAGCTCAGATACTCTAAACACTCATGCAGGCACAGTGTTACTGAGAAAAGCCCAAAACAGAGTGATAACACTTTCTTTCATAGTACGCTGACGACTAAGAACTAAGTCTGAAAGTCTGCATCTTGTATCCCGATTGAACCCCTCTCTGATTCTTCCTGAATTTCCCTACACACCACAAACGCACGATGTACCATCCACACACAATCACACCAGGGGAAACATACAATACCTGCCTCATAGTCGCCTTCATTATCTCCACTGGTTAGAGGTTTAGTTTCCATAGTACCCGAGGTAACACTGGCTGTGGAAGTCTCCCTCAAGCAGCCTCTCTCTCTCTCTCTCTCGCTCTCTCCTTCTCACTCGTCGCAGCGCGTGCGCTCGTCTGAGCCCTACCTGCCGGCGCCCATCGTCAAAGGCACTCACCCCGGCCTCGGAGACAGCGCCAAATCAACAGCTGTGCCGCGTGATGTCACCCGCCGGCTCAGCCAGTCACAGCGCCCCGAGCCCGGTCGCGGCGGCGCATCAGCGGCTGAACCGAGCTCTTCATTAGCGATTCAGCAGCCCCGGCGCGCGTAACGGCTCGGGATGGGAAAGTGGGGGGGGGGTTTGGGGGGGCGGTTTGGGGAGGCGCCTCCCCTCGCACCCCCCCATAAGCCCATAATGACCAGGGGGGGCTCAGTCAACGTGGCCCTTCCACACAGAGCTGGGGGGTGGGGGTGGAGGGGGGGTTGGAGTCTCAACAGTAAAGTCAAAGGGGTACAAGGCTGATGAGGTAGTACAATTCCCCTGGGGGTTTTAAACAAGACATCATTACTACTTACAAAAACAAGAAGGATTGTAACACCTGCTGTGAAACCACTCAGAGTACTCTATTCATTTGACAATCTCTGCTGGACATATTTCACTACATTACCAAAAAAAACAACCCAAACAAAACAAAAAGTGTTGACAAATGAAATATTAAAATGAGATATGTCTGTCTTGAGATATAACAATGTGGTGCTTTTGGGTGCAATGTGCTTTGCTTTTTTTTTTTTCCATCGTTTAGTCCAAATGATGTGTTTCACTGGCACACATCCTGCCACAGGAGTTGTCCTTGAACAATTTAACTACAACCAAGTGTATGTTATGAGGAGACGAAGAAAAAGTTTTGCAAGCATCCCTGAGAAAAAAAATCGTACAACATTTCTTTTCCGGGTCGATCCCGTAATGTCGCATTAGCTCTGGCAGTATTGCCTTTTAGACTAAAGCTACCCCTGAGCATTTCTACCCATATTAATATTTGATGATAATTCCTTCAATGGTTGAAATTAGCGAGTAGACGCCCTCTTTCTGCTGCAATTATTTGAATATTGAGTCCTAGCTGAGGCTGCCCTCCTTTAGAGAACACTGAGAAGGCAAACACGTCTGGTTAAAAAGGGGGCTGTTTGGTTTTTTTTTCTGCTTCAGTTTTTTTTGGTTTATTTTGCTCAATAAACAGCCAAGTGATGTTGAATCAGATTCAACCTGACATTAGTCATGCAGACTTAGTGCTTCAGTTTTCTTGCAGAAGTGGCTTTGCACAGCAGGCAGAACACTGACTGCGATGATGTCATACAGTAATTTAAAGGCCAACTTGACTTGGTCTGATAGGAAGCCAGTTACATTTCTATGGCACCTGCTTAGCAGTTAGCATTTTTCACTCCAACAAAATGCGCCGTTAGATATGTAGAGAAATGGGGGCTTCTGCCTGGTATAGCAGCCAGCTATGCGCGTGTGTCATTCCCACTACGTGCCTGGAACTAATGCATGAGAGAGTGTGGCTGTGAATCCGCTATTCTGTCGCAGACCTCGCGTCGTGTCACCCGCCTCCTGCCCCGAAATGTTGTCAAACACTATCTTTAACCCATCTCGGAGGAATCAGGCTATGCGCACCACAGTGAGCACACACAACTAAACTCTTTCTCTGCAAAAACGCATATTACAAAAGCATTCAGCAACTCTGCATTTCCATGTGCCAACTGAAGACTAAATGGGGGCTTTCCAATATCTTCTGTTCAGGATGACCAAACCAAAAGGCATTATGAGGTAGGATTCCTTAATGCAAATGCATACCATTACACCCCTCTTACATGGCTGTCCGCTGCAGACACAACCTTGATGATTTCACTGGATTTCACCCACTGCAGAGTTTCAAATGCAGATTTCTTCACTGAGCTGTTACAGTGTCCATTATTGTAAGCCAGTGTTAGAGACACCTGAAATCAGAAGTGACGCACGACCTGAGCGAAAGCTATTCATGAGCTGTGCATGCTGTCATATTCATCATATTTTCACTGAGTGCAGTGGGAGAATGCATTTCAGACTACTTAAGGAGGTGGTCGGCACAAATCCCTTCACATCTCATTCTCCTGAATGCACTGGTTGCATTTGCTTTCAGATTTATAAACAAAGGAGGGTTTTTGCAGGAGATGTGAATGACCTAATGAGTGTATATGGCAAGTCCATCTTCTAAAAAACTGGCCCATTTCCGAGGGACTTGTTCCTGGTCTATATCCTGCATTCAATGTGGGAGTTGAATTGGGGAACACTCACCTGCAGAGATCAGCTGAATGCAAAACAAGTTTGAGGAAAACAGCTTTACAAAGCAAACCCACCTTGGAAAACATACAATTTTAAAACTCTGCTTGCTTTCGGAGGGACAGAAACATTTCTCTGCATCTTAACGATCAAAGTGAGGGAGACTGTGAGACAAACAAAGCCCCTAATCACCCCTCCACACTCTCCAAAGAAAATGATTTCCTTTGTTATTCAATTAGAAAGAGCAGTTTGTCACAGACGATTCAGCATTCGCAAATTATAACCATAAATGAACCATAAATCAGTAGTGGCATCACTGCACAGCTAATTACAGGCGCTCTGGTTGTGAGACCGACCGTGTTGTGGAGCCATACATCAAAATAATTAATGACAAGACACTACGTTTCTGAAAGACTGTGTTTAATGAAGAGCTGGGGGGTGTCTGAAATAGCTGCCATTCTGAGCCAATTCTGATCCGCTATGACAGAATTACATATAATGGTAATAAGCCTCCCATTACACAAATCTAAATACCAGCTGCAGGCTAATATATGCTACCACAACTCACTGCATCATAGAGCTGTTTAACTACTCAGCTCAGAGACTAATTGAGAGACAATCTTATGTGGTGGTGTTTAATGTACACCTACGTTAGCAGCGGATGCTCTCGAGCCCCCACAAAACCACTGGCGTAAGCAGTCCTAAGCCCTCCCTTCACTCTCTCCCGTGTCATGTGATCATACCCTGATCAGGTGGGACTACGAGCTGAAGTGCACAGCAGCAGAACCGTCTCAGTGTTCATATGATAACAGCCCTAACCCACAGACTCACCCCAGAGGTTTGGAACATAGCCGTTTTCTGTATCAGTCACACGGGCTTTCACCCATAAAATGTATAACAATGGCGGCAACACTTGTCCCCTTGCATATTATTCTTTTTAAGTCAACAGCCTTGTCAAAGCAAAACTGCCGAGCATGCCAACACTAATGTCTTCCCAACACTAAGGTGATGAAGTGAGTTACAGCTCACTTTTCAAAAACCGATTGTCAAAAAAAAAAAAAATCTAGCCAGTCCTTCATTTCAGCACATTGCCGTCTCTTCTTTCGCCTCGGAAACAACACTTGGCACAATATTTCTGAGAAAAAAAGTGCTTTCATCGCACTCTGCTCATTCATTTGCATAAGAAAGGAAGAGTAATGGCATCATTTCCTAGTTAAACCTTGCGATGTAATTTGCTTTCTCAAAAGTGACAAATGCATTTATTTACACCCCCCACCCTCACCACCACCACCATCAAACAAGGACGTGCAATTTCTGCTAGGAGAAAAAAAAAATTTAAAAACACCACACCTAGTCCTAATCCTAATGAGGTCCCTAGGGATGGCGGGGAAAATGTAACGCTATCTGCTGTGGGGGACTTGAAAGAGCTCCCATGTCCTCGACGACGCTGCACCACATCCTCATTACGCCAGCAGCAGGATGCCGGTGCACAGACAACACACCGGGTCTGAGCGTGTCACACGGAGGCTGACGCACTGACTCCTCGCCCGGAGCGGGCTCGCGCCACCGCTGCCGCACGCGGGAACCGCGTTTCCCTACGTCTCCTTTCGCACAGTAATGCGCCCCACACCCCGCGCCCTGCTCATGTTAAAGGTTAAAGTTTCAGCCGCCAGTCAGAACACTTAGATAACAATGGTAGCTATCGGGGCACGGCATCACTGAGGTTTTGAGTCTGCTTTCTGCGTCTTACTCTCGCTTTGTGTGTGGTGTCAGTCACAGGTGGCGATCAATCAAGAAGGTATGCCTGGGAAAAAAAATAAAAAAAAACACCAGGAACTGTTCTGGAATAAAACAGCCATTTATACCCATGCAAACAATAACTAATTGGCTGCTAAAAAAAAAGAAAAAAAAAAAACGATATCCTCGAGCAATGAGAATCAGGAATAGGAGGCGGTCGCTTCTGGTGACCTTTGACTCGGTTGGTGACCCCCGCGGTGCTCCAGCCAATCCAGACTAATGACTTCATGGACAAATTTCCTGATTCCGCCGTATTTTGCGGAACAGGCATTTCCCACCGCTGCCACCAAATGACCCGAATCGACTTGAGCAACACTCTTAATGACAGAACTTTGACAGGAGCTTGTCTATCCCTTGGGCTTGTTATAGGAAACTTGTTCCTTAGCAACAGCTTTTTCTAGACTCGCGCAACAAGACCTTAAAATGAACATATGGCTCAGACGGTGTCCGAGACTTTATAAAGAATCACTAAATTTTAATATACAAGGAGACAGGTCACTGCTCTCCGTTATTAAATCCCTAGATGTACCCAGTACACAGAGCCTCACATCATATTAAGCACGGCCTGTGTAATGTGTGTCAGTTTCCTTTCGTGGGCTTCAAGTAATACAATTCGCCATGCAAAAGTCCCTAGGTGAATGACCTTTCCAAGCAGGTATGAAGCATACAAGGACTGTACTTATAATGGTGAAAGGGCAATAATATTTGACAAACAATCTCACATCCTAGGAGGTTCAACGTGTTCTATTTTCTGGGTTTCAATATGCAAATCTCCACAGAGAGGATCTTACAAGTTTCTCTGAAAGAACAAATTTATAAAATGAAAGAAACTGCAAACATATGGGGAAGACTGCATAGCAATGACAAAAGAATCCATCAACTATAGACTGTGTTGGCCACATTTACAGTACCAGAGAAGGGGAACAGGGTCTGTAAATCAAGCCTGGCCACTCTCCATACAGTGAAAATGTATTCAAATGGCGCACTGTAAAAACGGGAGAAAGAATCTGTCAGAGTGGCATGTAATTAGGTCAGCATTCATCCTCTACTTTGTCCTCTACCTTAGTTTAGTGAAACCTAGTGGACTCCCAGACTTACCAGTGGAGCCCAGGAGGACCATTACACCACAGACAAGACAGGCAGCCCAACAACACGAAGACTGGAGAAGTGTGAGCCAATCTCCTCATGTAATCCCTTGTTACATTTCAATTCTGAGATTATGACCCAGGACTACATAATACTAATGGATGGATCTCCATGGGATAAAGCAAATAAATGAGCTGATCTTCCAGTTGAAGAGACTGAAGAGAACCATTAATTGTTAACTATTTGGGAGCGAGACTTCCATTTCTACGCTAAATTTACTGGGCATGTAGCCTGTCACTGTCGCCATTACAGATTTCAATTCATCAATCCCCAATCGTCTGCAAAAACTACTGAACTCGCATGAAATTAAAAAGTAAAGCTGAGAAGCAAGAGCAGAGAAAAATCTATTCCTTTGCAAGCTGCACTTCTAATTGATTCATTTACATCATTACAGAAAGATCTGAGAATAGCACAGCTGAAACTACGCATCTCTCACCAGGAATACGCTGCATTGCCACCAGTCATTATAGGGAAGGAATAACCCCAGCTCCCATCCAACATAAAAGAAAAACTAATATTTCACATGGGAGGACAAGGGGAAGAGCACTGATGTCATATGAAAAGGGTGACTGCAAAATGGGAACGCTGACCATTAAAAGCTAGAAAAAGAGAGAAGGAAAGTGAGTGTGACAGAGGAAAAACAGACAGAGGAAGTGAGGGAGGGGGAAGACAATTCACTGCTGGAAAGAGCAACCGTTCAAAGAAACATCACAGAAGCCTTTTATATTATGGCTGGGACTGCGTGCTGAAAGAGTGAATGCCTTTCAACAACATGACTCCACAGACCTAATGTATTTGATCGTATTGATGGCAAGAGTGAAAACATGCACTGGCACACTAAAGTAGCACCCCAATCACAGCTTTCCTGCAGAGCAATCTGCTTTCAGTTATTACACCTTTGTCATGTAGGCTACACAGTGATTTTTCTTCTGAACAGTACGGTATGAGCTACCTCACTCTGAAGATTCCAGGAGTACATCTGCTCCCCTGAGGCTTCTTTGCCCAGTGCTGGAAGGAAACTTCTGGATTCACAGAGAAAACATCGGGACTGCTGAGAGTTTCAATGAATCAAAGACTGAGAGTCAACGCTCAGACAATCCTCCCAAGAAGGAGCTCGACTCCAGGGAACACAGAAATTAAAACATTCCTTTGAAATGGATGAATTCTCCATTGATAAATATTCTGAACCCCACAACATGGGTGGGATCAAAGTGCCACTTCTCGCCCAGCTACAGCAAATATTCCACCCGTCTGCTGCGAACCTGAGATTTATGCCAGGTGAGAATCTTTCACAGTTCACAGGATGTTGCCCTAGTCAAAGTCTGGTAAAACTGATCATTTCAGAGGAAAAAGAAAAAAAAAATCATCTCTTCAACATCTGGACCCTGCCTCCTTCAGCTCCTCTCACATAAGAAATGGGTCTTTGCTGGCAGCCAGAGTGTAATTTATCATGTAAATTATTCTATCCAAGGAAGCCTCTAAAAGAAAACCTCACTGCCAGAATGCAGCAAGGCAACTGAGCTTCCTACACCATCATCAAGCAACAGTGTTCCATTCCACCAAATCAGCCATTGGTGTTTTTAAACAAAGAACCTAACACAGACATTCATCAATGTGAGCATTGTGTTACAAAGCTCCCCAATGCAAGGCATACATTACCTACAACACAGGAGGTCAGCTAAGGCCGCAGAGGGCTAAATTAGGGGGGCTGATTGAACTCCGATCGCCTGCAGTGGACTGCCTGCGTGGAGTGAGAGCTGTGGGAAGGAGGGAAATGCTGTGCTAGCAAACACAAGGCTGGCCCATATTCTCAGGCGAGAACCTTACAGAGTGATGAAGACCGGCATTCGCCGTGTTCCATTTCCACTTGCGCACCCCCCCGCCCTCCTCCCACTATCCAGTACACTATTAATATTCCTCCTGACAGATACAGGCCAGGGAAAAGAGACAATTGCCAAACAATAACTGTGGTAAGATTAGCAGTAGTACGATTAGGTGGCCTGAAAAACCAACACCACCGAGCTTTACAGAGCAGATCCGGAGAGGGCTGTGGCCTTTCTCCCTTATTGTCTTTCTTTCTGAGTTACGGACACGCCAGGAATGAGGCAACAGTGAGCTCTGCGCTTTCTGACTGCCTTTACAAAGCACCCATTAACCGTGTGGGCACTTTCTCTTCAAAGAGGCTTTGCAAATCAGCCTGATCCCCCTGAGTAAATGGATGCCGTGATGAATTAATATACAGATCCCTACACTGGGAGACAGGTTAAAGTAATACAGGGCAGCAACATCTGTGGCACAACAGCAAGTTCATATGTGCCTAAATACAAATAATGATTCCAGAGCTAAACATGAGACAAAATACTGCAATACTGAATTTTGAAAACGACTAAACTGAATGTTTTGTGCTCCTCCTAAACTATCACAAACATAACGTGACCTAGTATAAAACTGCATAGAATGCCATATATGCCCCCCCCCCCCCCCCCCCCCAAAAAAAAAGAGATTGTTCTGAACATGATTTTATCAGTTACAATGGCTCAAAACCTGCATGTAAGTGCTTTAATGATTTTGCCTGATTTTTACAGAATGCAGATCTGGCTTTTCACTTGCTTTGTCTTCGAACAGGTGGTTGGCTTCTGTAACCAGACACCTGCATTTTCCACAGCATGAGTCCACCTGCCTATCATCAATCAAACAATCATACTGTATTTGGCATTTCTTTTGAAAAGGGAGTGTATCAAAGTGCACATAACATGAAGGTGGTAGCTGTCAGCAAACTCAACCGTCTGATTAGATGAATATATATCAGACAAGCAATGTTCAGGGCACAAATGCACATTTAAAAGTTGTCTAAGAAGGTAGATCATTGTAAATGGCCAGTGAAAGATCATTTAACAGCTCATCAGGGGAGTTTTGGGGCAGAATCAGGATTGAATCTGGTAAACCCTTGTTCACTTTACAGCACATGTCATCTATCAAGTTTGCATAAAACTATTAGCCCCCTGTGTATCAACATTGCTAATTAAACAGCACAGCATGTTTACCTCTATTTCATTCATTATCATTCCTAACTAAAAATATAAGAAACAACCATGACTGCAGCAAATCATATAACATCTGAACACATGCAGGGCCAAATGAGTTTCACAATGCTGAGAAAACTGAGGATTTAATGGAATCAGGGGTTTATCACAGAATTTGTTCAATCGAGGAATCACCGCTATTGACATCTGAGAAGTGCCGCAAACATCCTGTAAATCCCCACTGCCCTGACAAAGCCATCTCTGCACCCGAATAAAGAAGTGAAGAGCCGGTCCTTGAGCAAGCACTCAGTAACTTAGCAACAGCGTTGCATGAAGCCATGATGCAAAGGTGTTAACTCAATATGCGCTGCTAGTACACATATAGTTAGCAATTTCAATTATGTCTACAAGGATGTCCAAAGAAAGCAGCAAAAAAAAAAATTGTCAAAAAGTTCAGGGCAAATGACTGTCCTAATTTTTTTCTATGAGACCGGGAGTCTAGGGTTCCATAAATTTTGCACAGAAACATTAAAGTTACATCTTCAAAACTGCAGGAATAAGCACATGCAATACAATAATTACAATGTGAAAAAGTGCAAATGCCATGGGTATTTCAAAATATGAAATTCTAGACATTTTTACAATGAAAACTAAAACTGAGGAAACAGAAATCAAGAAAATATAGAAAATTGAAAAAAATAGAAAATTGCAAATGAAACAGGTATTTTTTTGGCCCTATACATGGGATGGTGAGGGCAGGGCAGCAAAGTTGACAAGGCCAACTTTGGCAGAGCACTTGTTCAAACCCATCTGACACTGCCCAAGAGCTCATTGCTCTATCACAAGTTTGATACGGCCTGCTATATTTGGACTACGTGCTACAGATTTGCACTGAGAACCAAATTTCCATGTTTGGGTCTCTATCCAACTTTCCAAGAGACCTTCAAGAGCCTATAAATGTGGAGTAACTCAAACAGAAAACCTCTGTTGGAGCGGTTTCTTCAGTCACTTCAGCTTCTCCTCACTAGCTTTGATCTGCTGCTGACATTTAGGAAAGGCTCCTGAAATTTAACAAGGTCAATGACATGCATCACACTGTAAACAATGATGAGGCAAGCTAACAAACAATTACCACTTTGTAGCAGTGACAAAATGCTTGTCTTTGCAAAATTTCAACAATGGACAAGTCACTGCTCATACAGGCTCATTCTGAAAGCAAATGAAACTACACTAAAGGTCAATATCATGGTTTCTAGAACTCGCCTCTTTTTAGGTTAGCAGGTCATCTTTGCAGAACATTCAGACACTACTTTATAGAGGCTGAAACACACAGTGGCCCAGAGAGGTGTTAGCATTTTAGGCTAGCCTCCACTCACATGTGTCCTGGTGCAACTGAAGGTGGGCTGCTGTAGATGAGCTGGTGCTGACAGTGAGAATCTCCACATACAGCTGTCTGCCTAGGACTCAGTGTAGCCAGTGGTTACACTACATTCGGCAGAAGTTACTGTATTTACGGAAATAACAATGGAGAAAGTAGCCTGGCACAATGACAAGTAAACAATTCAACTTCCTGAATTTAGAACTTACTTTTAAAAAGTAAACAAACATGCTTAAGCATTTGCCATGTGGGAGAAGGAGGGAGAACTTTCTTTTTCTTGTATTCACATCAGGGCATTTTCCGCACATGAACTAGCAAGCTAGGCACAAGTGAAAGATAAATAACCAAAGTTGGCTAGCTACATGGTTCCCTGCAAGTGAGTAAGTGTTAGACTTGTTTTTTGTTTTGCTAGATTTGATAGATAGTTACAGTTTTGGTTGATTTGTTGTAAAAGGGATAGACATCTAACATCCATGAAGCACCTCAAGACAACATAATGGAAATCCCCACATCCACCAAGGAGCAATATATAAAGAGGGTAAACAGAAACAAAGCATTCGCTGATACCCTGATAATCTGAAGATGTACAAACATTTTGGCAATTACTTTCTTTGAGGATCTGCATTGCACATTTTTTTTATGAATGCCTCTGAAAAAAACAGTCTAAGAATTCAGTCTTGGAATATCCACATAACTCAACACCTCTTTTTCCCCTGCCCTGTGTGTACCTCCAGTTCTTTCAAAGTAAATACTAACTCCTTTCAAAGGGATCTGTATTCACATTCACATGTTAAAACAGGGCAATTTCTCTATACATTACACAATATGTATATTAATGAAATAGGCTATCTTCTGTGCAAGCACCCTAGTTTTTCTTCACTGGTGAGGAAAAAAATAACACTGAATAATTTAAAAAATCAGCATTTACCTTCTTTTGGTCATTAACAACCATCTGAACAACAAGCAAAGTTATACATTATTGAGTTTTCAAATATGTTAATATTCAGATGCATCCTAAATAGTCACCTCTTTTTGACATGGAAACTGGGATAATTAAAGTCCTTACTTTAATTGCTTTGCCAAAGCAATTTTCATATATACTCTCATGGCTGCTTGGGTCCATGCTTAAGATTAATGCCATAACACCATTCAAGACGTCTAAAAACATCTCTCATCAGTGACCACATTACATAAAAATTTCAAGAGTAATAGAAGTTGTCTAAGGAGCATTCATCCTATATAATGAGCAACAAGGATATTTTAGGAAGAACCCCAAAACCACATTTTAGCAATAAGCAGCCACCATCAACATAAAAAAGTTGTGTGCATCAATTAATCATGATGGGTTTCATTGGATAAGTTATTATATACGTTTGTTACCAAGGAAATCATTATACACATCATATCTGGAAAAAAAAAACTTCAGAAAACATTACAGCACATTTTACGTACCACGTGGAAAGCAATTTACTTCAATAAAAACCGTCAATTACTCTGCAGTGCAGTTAATATCCAAATGACATGCCATTGTTCAATAAAATATCAGAATGAAGTTTAGAGTAATACGTTTTATAATACCCAGCTTGTTGGGGGTGGTTAACCATATTCCCTGTTACCCTGAAACTACAAAATTCTACTACTAATTGTCTGAAATTGAAAACCTTAATCTATCAGATCATTATCAAGCGTGTGTTAGTAAAAAAACTATTTTACGTCATCCCCAAGATCTGCAATGTTATCAGACCCTCAAAATGCCAGTTACATAGCTATATCTCATTTCATAAAAGCTGCTTTGTAGCCCATCCATTGCACTGCCGGCTCAAAAAATTAGCATAGAGTTCGTCACAGTAAACTCCAGGGTTGCTAGCTAACGTTCGTTAGCCAGCGAATCCCTCGGATACATGGTCGGTTAGAGTAGCTGTAACGACAGGGTATAAACTTAAAAGTTAAACTTAAGGTAACAATGCTTATCCAGCTACCCAGTGTAATCCCTCACAGAAAAATATTGTAATCCAGATCGCCAGTTAGCGTGTTTGCGAACGTAACGCAAAACAAAGTACAGACAGGCTGACACTTGTGCAGTCGTAACGTTACGAGTTTAAAATCTGAATGATTAGCAAAACAGCTCTCCAATTTACCATCTTCTAGCTAGCTAGCCACCTAGCTGGCTAACAGCTAGGCAAGTCTGTCTGTCGGGCCCAGCCTTTCTCATCTATAATACTGAGCTGTCTATCTAGCAAGCTGTGTTCATCGATTTCATCACGTTAAACACAAAATTAGCTAGGTAGCATCTTAACCCTAAAGTCATTATTGCCACAACGAAGGGGACAAAATTGACACTGTAAATCAACCACCAAGCTAGCTAGTTGGCTAACGTTAGCTAGCTAGCACACCAAGCAGATACGATGCAAAACGAGATTTGACTGGCCTTCACATGTTAGCTACCTAGCTAATAGAGGTATGTGTTCTCATACAAAACCTTATCTCCTCCAAATGAACAATATTAGCTATCTGGCGAGCAAGGTCACAACTGTTTACTATTAAGACAGCAATCAATACATAGGTAAACCGTGACAACTTTAATATCCAAACACAACAGCCGCACATGTATCCAGTGTGCTCATCGTTAGCAAGTCAGCTATATTTAATGTTTGCAAGCTAGGCCTTGGCAGCTAAAAATGCATTGGACCTGCTTGACTTACAGTAGAGTAGTGTACGCGATTGATTTGTAAATATCTGGCAGTATCTCGCTCTATCTCACGAACAACAGTAATAAAACAAAGATCTCCTTACCGGGTGCTTAAGGGTGACTGTATTCTGTTATTTTAAATAAAAACCTTGGCTATATATAAATATGTTGTTTTATTCAGTTTGTATCAGCAACACAACGCTTGACGAGGGGAGGCGGTAAATCCGGGATCGACAGGGACTGGGGGGAAGGCAATAGGAAACATCATGAATGACGGCTCTCTCGTCAAATCACTGCCCACTATAAAGCACGGCACCATTCCGAACACGTGCTAGATTTAAACGACAGACGCCCACATGGAAAAGGTGGGTCTTCAGCAATAAGTTTTATGAATGTTTGTTTTATTTTGAACGCTTCGATGAAGGCACCCTGAGTATGCTGTGCATACATAGCCATATATGTATGTAATATGCCCACATATATTTTACACACACACACACTCTTATGGGGTAGGTAGATTGAGTAGATTCATAAAAAGTCATTAGTGTATATATGCAATTGTGTTCACAGGTAAATACGATCCTGTCTGTCCAGCTAGTCCAGTCAGACTATCTGGTCTATGGGACCACATAGTCCAAATCTACCACAATGAAACAATATGGTTAGCAACCTACCTATGTTGTGATGATAAACTATTCAAAATAAAGTTCTTTTAGGTTGTACCAGCCTGTCAACTGTTGCCCATGAACAAACAATCCATCACTGTGGAGCAAACTGCTTGACTCTCTGAAAACACCAATAACAGACTCAAAAACATCTTGTATACATCACAATTTGTACAACTGCTGTGGGCCTTCATTGTAAATATAATGATAACTATTCTACCATGACAAAAATCTTCTGGGGCATATATTACACACATGCAGCTAATATTCAAACAAGGGAAGTGAATGGGTATGCATAATGTAATTACTTAAATAGATTCAAATGGTGGTGTGTGTGTGTGTGTTTTTTTTTAATTATTATTTGCTTATTTTAAATATCAATACTGTGGATCTGTATGGAAACAGACCTTCACATGTACACACACACACACAAGCATATGCAGACACATACACTCATTGTATTTCAGTTTTTTATTTGTCAACACAATGCCTCATATGACTATTTGCATAAATACAAACATAAACCGTCTGGAATGCATATTGAAAGAGCCTACCTTTCCTCTACAGTGAAACATTATGGATGGTTTCAAAGAAAAGCACAAATCTTTGAGTACTCAGTGTTGATTAGCATTGTGTAGACAATGATTACAACTGAGCCATGATTACACCCATGATTAATCATTGTGTGTGTGAAACCTGCTGCACTTACCCAAATTGTTTGTCTGTTGGAAACAATCAATTTCTTAGAATATAATCTCTGCTCACGTATCTCAATGTATCTCAAAGTATCCTCAAATGCATTTTTATTTTGAACTTTTATTTGCTCATTTTGGTGACAGTATAGCAAAGTGGTGAGGAGCGAGGCTCCTAACCGAAAGGTTGCTAGTTCAATTTCCTGCTGGGGCACTGCTGCTGAACCCTTGAGCAAGGTACCTTACCCAGAATTTCCTCAGTAAATATCCAACTATATAAATGGATATGTAAAACACGTAAAAACTGTAACCTATGTAAATTGCTCTAGATAAGAGC
Source organism: Megalops cyprinoides (assembly GCF_013368585.1). Lineage (NCBI taxonomy): Eukaryota > Metazoa > Chordata > Actinopteri > Elopiformes > Megalopidae > Megalops > Megalops cyprinoides. The sequence continues at coordinate 22,788,340 of NC_050596.1, forward strand.
ATGTGCTAATGTAATAAATGTAATGTAATGTAATGTAAATGCTTCTCCCTAAAGTAAAGGTTGTCATTATGGCTTATGTATACATTGGAATTTTATTAAAATGTTGAAGTTTTTCTTGGATAACTCAGTCACACCACCAGTATCTGATATCTTTACACAGGTATATGCTTACTATCTGAACTATGTCATGTACCGCTGCCTTTCAGCTAGAACAGATCAAGTGAAGTGCCTTCCAAACTGGACTATAGTTGTCCAATCAACAGCTTTCAGTGCTTCTAGGTCCTCTGGTCATTTAAAGAGTTAAATGCAAATGGAAGCCTCTAGCTCTAACATGCACCTTCCTTCTCAATAAGGATAACACTTAGAATAAGTCAGAGAATCCTCCCCTCTGAATAAATTGGCAGAAAAAGCCAAAAGTACCTATATTTTGCCCGAGGCCCCTCGTCTGAGAAAATGCAGGCATCCGCATGGCTTGCCATTTCCGTCAGCGCTAACGTGGTGATAATTTTGCGCTTCAGTGAGGGGCTAGTCAGCTTGTGTCTGACTCTATTAAGTGTCGTTGTTAAGTGACAGCGAGAAGTGGGAAACTGCTGCACGATGCTGCCAGATGAAACTAAGGTGGCAAGTTCCATCAGAGAGAGGTGCCTGCTCGTGGTTTGCCATGTACCTGGCCCGAATTTTAACCTTTTTTCACCCCAGAAATTCATTTTATTGTTTTTGTGTCACCTCTATCATCCCAACATTGTGAATGCAGTTCAGGACATTATCTTTCAGTGACACATCCTTCACTGGCCTTAGGTAGAACTGTCATGAAAGCTAATGGGATGGGCAGTTATTAACCATACCAGAAATGTCCACCAAGGACAGAGGCCTTCCTTGAGAAGGCATAGAATTAGCACCTTCCAGAGACAGAAGGTAGGTCGGTGGTCATTACTCAGACTGGAAAGATAGCACTTTTTGATGTCAGGTGTGTGGGATCATATCATATTGCCTGGCTCGCTTCCATTTTTATTAGAACTATGCTCATTTTCTCTCTCACAGGTCTGAAGTCTCTTTATAGGCTTGGAGTTGGAGCTGCTATACGAAAAAGCTGGACCTGTTAATGAACTCCCGCTTTCCGGATTAAACCTCCGGGGAGACAACAGGGAGGTGCCAGAGGAGGCTGTGATGAAGGATCGATAATCAGACATGGGGAGTGCTGTTCTACGTGGACAGGGTCAACTGGTCAATTAGGGGGGAGACACTGGTGTGCCAGCAAACGAAGCAGCCTGAGTCACATCGGGGTACTCCCGGGTGACTGGAGATCCACGCTGTCAGTACTGATCAAGACAACAGTGACTGCACCATCGATCTGAGGGAGTCCAACTGCATGCATACAGCAGCTGCCTTGGTCACTTGGGTTTGTCCCTGCGGCTTCACCTGTGACAGAGGCAAAACCGAACAGTGTAAATTAGTGAATTACCCCCAGCCCCACAACCCTCGTTTTACTTCCACATTGCATAATACACCAACAGGTGGTTCAACAATGCATTTTCCGGTGAAGGTGCCAGTAATTAATGTCTCCCCAACTCACCGCTCTCTCAGTTATGTGGAGATGGCTTTATAATTCACCAGCAGAGAATTAGCACAAGAACGCCTCACTTGGCTCAAGCGATGAGTCAGCGGCACCTACAGGAAGTGCTGCATGACCCGGGTCACGGCGGTCCACAGTTAAATAGATCGATACCTTTGAGGGGCCCACTGCTGACGCACATGCTAGTGTAAAGAGAAGGCCGATTGGACGCCCTGTTATTTTTACATAACTACTGTGTGGGAAGGCTGCAAAAATCACGAGGGCACTCCTGTCGACACAGCTGAAGAGCTATGTTTGGTGCTGTTGAAATGTGTAGGCAGTTATCTTCAAAAAACGGAAACCGTCTCCCTCAGTATTCTCTCTCTCCCCCTGTGTAGGAGGTTAGAACAATAAAATTATGTAAATACCGTAATAATAAAAATACATTTGACTGAAAATGGAACAGGATGGAGAGAATTGCAACTGAGAAATAGAAAAAAGTTGCACCCAGTTTTTAAAAGCACAGGATGTGTAATTATTAGCATTATTAGCTTGTTAATTAATAATACAAAAAGGCAGAGGGTGTACTATCGTGCTATATTTACAGATGCTAAATGCCTAAATGCTAAATGCCTAAATACCATCAAGAATTAGGCTGAAAAGTCACCTGTCAGAACTGCATTTTGAAACATAAACCAACCTCATTTAAGGTGTTTTGGAGTCAGGTTCTGTAACAATCTGTTTTTGTAACAGCAACTTTTTGTTACTGTATTATTTTGTAACACGATCAACCTTTGTTATCAGCTGGTATAAGCAAATAAGCTTTGACCACAAACACCTTCCTGTGTCCAGAGAAAACACACACTGAAGGGACATGACAGCTTTTGGTTTCTCTCTCAAGACTTTTGATTATTCCTTAGTTATTTTCTCTGATCATCAAATCACAATGGAGATGAAAACAGTAGCTGCCACTGAGATTACAGTCACAAATTAGACATGACTGATTTCTGAAACACCCACCTTAAATATGGCTCGCCAGTGGATGTGTGAAGTGCTGATTTTTTTACTACGCCTCCAGTGTGGGCCAAAACCTTCTTTCTCCATGGCTGTTATTTATTTGTAAATTGATCTGTAGCTCTCCCAGGAGGGCGTCAGCCTTCACACATATCCAGGTGAAATAAGGGGAACAGGATAAGCCTGCTCTTATTTTTCTTATTTGGCGTGGCTTTAGTCCGCTTAATGGAGCAATCTGCTCCCCAGCGGGTGTTCTCTGAAGCTTAACGCCTCTCTGATGACTTTGGCTGTATTATTCATTTTTGAATTTTTATGTTATTGGTCCCTGGAAACTATATTTTACAGGACAGTCACCCTTGATAATTCATATTCATGTCATCCTTGATGGCTTTTTTTTTAGCACCATCTGTTGCCTCTGGGCAGGAGTATACATATTTCAGCATTGACCAGTACTGTCCATGTGTGTGTGTGTGTGTGTGTATGTTTGCTTAATGCCTAAGATAAGTGAATTCAATTTAAGAATTAAAATCAGATTTAAGAAGCTTGATAATTCTTTGAATGGAAATCACTCTTTTTGAGCAGTTCTCCACTGTTAGTAGGGTGCATTTTTTATATGTTCAAGAAGTTTATATTATTATGGCTTGATCTAGTGCTATGATGCAATCTTCAAAATAATATATTATGCAGAAGTATGGTACAATGTTGAATCAAATAATAAACAATGAATTTGCCTAAGTGTGTCAGTTCTTCAGTGGTTTACATTCTGGGTACTACACAGCTACAGAAACCACCACAGATGATTGACAGATGTCTAATGAGGCTTATATTTGAAGGACAAATGTGTCCCTGTCATGAGGTGCTCGTACAATGATACTAGATAGCATCACGCTGCCACACAGCATGAATCAAAGACACGACTAATAAAAACAGAGCAAGTCATTTTTTGGGGGGGTTTCCTATAACATGCCTCCCTCATATGCACACACACACTCACTGGTTTGATCCATTCACCAAGACCGGTGTAGCCAGTGTACGTTACATCATTACAGCGGGGCTGCACGTTTGAAACTAGCAGACTGGTTTTCCATCGCCATCAGATTACAATCTCTGGGTGATTGGATGTGATTCATTGTACAGGCCACACCGAGCTGGCGAAGCTGGGACGGGAATTGGATATGACATTTGCAGCAGTGCTCCCCATGCGACAAACCCTCTCAGGAACACAAATGCCTGCTGTCTTTTCGAGGCATTGATTTTTCTCTGAGACACAACAGTCTTTCCCCCGGGTCCATCTGGAGAGGCCATTATGGGAGGAGAAGTCCTCCAAGCATAGTTGCCTCTAGTACTTAGTGTGCCAGAATGTGGCTCCCTTGTTTCCACACATAAGCAAAAAGCATGGTTCTTATCACATCTGTTTGCGTAACTCTCATAAACAGAGACCATTTATTTCCATGTTATTCCACTCCTCCTGATTAAAAAGCATAAAAACTTGAAGATAAGAAGGTAATAACAAACACAATTTGAAATAAATGGGGAGTTGGGTGGAGGGTGGTGCAGCTGCATTCTGTATAAATGCAAAGGTACATTTTCTGAGACAACCTGTGCAGAAACTAAACAGCAATTATGGAGATGCACACGACTCTTAATTTATCATGCAGCACAGGGGCAAAATGCTACAGGAATGTAAATTAGCACACTGATAATTGAAGCAATTAACCTGGGCAATGTTAAGGTGCTCTAACATCTGCTTCCATTGGTGACACACATACCTGCAGTTAGCAACAATAATAAGCAAAATGCAGTGAATTGGAGTTATGTTGATATTGACAGCCATCTCATTTACACAGTTGGCTACTATGAAATGTTTCACTGAAAGACATCAAAATGACATAGACAGATAGACAGATAAATAGACATACAGACAGACAGATAGATAGATAGATATTGGCTAGAATTGACCTGTATGACATGCTTTTGTATTTATTGCATCTGTCATATTATATACTTTCTGCCTTGTAAATGACACATAATTTAACTGAAATGGACTCCGGGAGTGGAATGCATTGGATTTTTTTGTCATGTCTCATTAAACATCATTATGCAGCCACCACTACGTGATGGAGCTAATCACAGAGCAGACTCTGTTGTAGGCACAACTCTCTAGACGGCAAATGTATACTCAGGTGGAACTCTTTGGCTCATAAAGAAATCTGGGTATTTCATAAATCAATAGACAATAAAGAAAGGCAGCTGAGCAATTGATCCGTCAGGTGCACCTGATGCCTGTTATGAAGTTCCTGGTAAAATATGCCAACAGATATAAAAGAAATAGGGGAATGAATTATCCCTTTATGATTATTCCTTTCAGAGAATGGCAGATTAGCACATGCAGTTCAATGGAAGCAGATCACCGCATGGGCACTCCACCCGGGCGAGTGTGGCACGTTTCTCGACACTTGGCCTCATGCGTTTCAAAGATAACATTTAAAAGTTTTTGCATGCGACCGTTAAGCAACAGCAGCTGAGCCTCCTCTGGGAAGGCTGCTGGAGGCCCGGGGTTTTATAAAGGGGAATGATTAATGGACGGAGAAGTGGTAAGCACCTGACTGAGACTCTCCCATTGTGTGTCTACAGTGTGAAGGGAGAGCGAATTCAAGGCAATTAAAAAACACCCAGCGCTGGAAAGAGGACATTAATCACATCCTTCAAATAAGGGGGAAAACTTGAGCCCAGGAAAAGATTTGGAGCTGTTCTCTTTTTTTTGCAAGCCATCAAACCATTGTAAACTCTGTTGTTGTAGTTGCTTTGGAGGCACATAGGGCAGTGTAAATAAACCGTCGTTTCTGTTGGAGTAAAATGAAAGAGGCCGAGGTTATAACCCAGGCAAAGCAAGCTAATAAAACTGTCGGCTTTGATTCGCCGATCCCTGCCAGACATATAATTTCAAAGCCGAGGGAAAAAAAAATAGGAAAAACAAATAATAATGATGCAGCCCATCTATAGCAGTTGTTTGCTGTGGGATTTTGTGAATGACTGATGCTCTGATGTTGATATTAATCTGAGAGGCTTTAACCATTGGAGGCTATGCAGTGGGTATGAAAAAAAATATATTTTTGATTAAGAGTTAGGGAATGTGTTGCAATTTATGCACATGGATCTGGCACATAAAGGCCTTAATGGCAAAATATAATCAGTCGTGTGTCTGAAGAATGTCCAAGTGCTCTTTAAAGACCAAATTTGGGACAGGAAATGATTTTGAGATGGATCATTATGGGCAATGGCTTCCTTTCTTAGAGAAACTCAGAAAATGCCCTGAAAAGTGATAACATCTTTCACACTCTCTTGCCACATCTTGATATTATGATGTCAAAGAGTCCTGCAAGACCTTTTTTCTAAAAGGTGATTGTCCCTGCAGTGGTGCATCTCAGCCTGAGCTGGACATCTTTTTTTGACTAATCAATCTACAACATGGTTTGTGGTATAACATCAACATGGTTTTCTTCCTCACACATGCAAAGCACAAGTGCATGCCCAGCAAGGTAACTAAAACAACTGTCCTCAATCAACTGATAGCAAATGAAAACAGACCTAATCAGTGAAGTGCCTGAACACATCAGGTTGCTTATGCCTGTATTAATGAGAGAATAGGAGAGGGGACCTGCAGAAAGAATTTGCCACTCGGTAACTGTCATTGATAATAATCCCACATCAGCAAGCCCCTTATTTTCCAGTCAGCCTGCTGATGTTTATGTCTGATTAATTGCAGATGCGTTGGTCCCCTAAGATGACAACACAGAAGTCTCTGCATTCCTGAAGATGATGTTATTAGCTCATTCACCAACAGGACCATATTTCACCCATAAAGATCTGTCACAATCAAGGCTGATTCATTGTTGTTTGACAGTTTTCTGGTTGTCCTTAATTAAATCTAATCAGTCATTAAACATCTGTTCATCTCACCCATTTCACTACTGTCATGAATGTGGACATGCTGGAATACCACCAAGTGCTTCTCAGTCATGTTCCATTAATACACAAGACCCTGATGGGTAAAATCACCAGTGAATTGTTGTTTTATGTTTGGGTATGTTTAGGTCCTTTATTGTGTAAGTATTAAAGGACCTACAAAAGACTTTGATGTTTCTACTTTCTTATTTTCTGTTTTCAACTATTTTTCAAATGAATATTTTAAAAATGTTCTGTTTCATAAATGAGACCTTCTTCCCCCTGGAAACTGCACTTCTTACTTGTGTAGATTATTCACAGTTCACTTTGTGAGGTTTTTTTTATTATTATTATTTTTTTTTTTTAGTTCTTGTACTAGATATAGTTTTAACTTCTATGCCACCCACTTGGAGGGCAGATGCTTTACAGCAATCTAAAACTTTGCTCTGCTTCTGTGTGCCAATATTGATTGTGATGTACACTCAAAAGCCTGTTTCTGCTGCTACCAATAGACCTTCTTCCCCCTGTGGATGTGTCCTGGGGCCACTTTGAGGGAACACAAGGTGATTTTTTCTGTGGCAAACACAGCTCTGTGAAGTCTGCTTTATTGAATTCTGCCACAGAAGAGCGAGAGCAGAGTTTGAAAGGGCGGAGCTAGAACTTTTGATGGTTCTTTTAAATAAAGACCGAGAGCAGATGTTTCTCGTTAACAGGCATTCAAGAGGCTGGAAAACAGGTAAAGGTGACAATTGTTCTTGTGCTTCAGTACTGAAGTGACACTTCTCTTATCTGCACTCTTTCACTTTTTTGTTTAGTTAACCTTATCATGATTTGAAGAATTATCCAGCGTTTAGTGAAATGGGGGTGGGGGGTGGATGGAGTGGGGGTAAAGAATAGCTTTTTGTGTGGTAAGATGTTAGTCATTATGTTGGTTGTGCATTAGGGATAATACTCCATGCTATTTCAACATGTTCTGGGTCTCAGCATGAGCCATGGAATGCAAGTGAACCAACTGCCAGTGAGCAGAAATTCTGTTTTTAATATACAGCATTGTTGCAAATAACCAATGGAAGATTAAACATTCAGCTGGTGATTTCCTATTTGCTTTGCCTCCCGTGGTCTGTGTAACATCCTGGCACCTCTGAATAAAGGGATGTGTCATGACTAAATGTATATGCTACTAAAGACATGTAATACACAGGAAAAGATATGGGAAAATAATGTTAAGATGAATTTAAAAACATTTATCTGAAGTGCCCTCTCTTATAATGATATACACACATCTGGTATTTGCTTATCTGATACTGACTGAATATGATAATTTAATTTAAATATTAAACAGTTCTCAGAAACAGAAGCACTAAAGTAATTCCTTCTTAAGGTGAGGGACATTATTTTGTCATTCTCTGAAGAAATGCACAATACTTACACCTATCATGACACATGTTAATTTAATATAGCTAACTGATGTCTTAAAATAATTCCAAGGTTTTAATTTGCTGATTCATAGATCTTTCTTGAATTTTTGAAAAAATGTGTTGTTCAATTAAACTTCATCATTCAAATGGTGTTTGCTTCAGCTGTAGCCTGAGTGGTGTGTAAACATACAATGTTGGTTTCACTGCCTGCTTACAGATGTTTTACTATCTACAAAATGCACAGTCATGTCTTTATTAGCATGCTTTATTGCATTCATTACATGTCTACAAATAGTATTGATGGGCTCTTGACATAAATTGCTTCTGGGTTTCATAGTAGCACTGAAATCAAGCTTGAAATAAGCTTGAAAGGCCCTGAATTTCCATTTATTATACATTTATTATATTCCAGTGTTTATTAGGTTGTTGAAAATATTTGTACTTCTGTTATTTGTATTCAGTACACTGCAATCTGGGAAAAGGCTTTTTTTCAGGTATATGCAATGGGAATAACTAAGATTTATAATGGCACCATACTGTTGTAAAAATGTAGTCAATTTGTATCAAACTGGCGGCTGTAGGCAATTTTAAGGTTGCCAGAAAGTGTGGTTAGGAATGTATCTGGGATGGGAATGTTTATCTCCTTAAAGTAAGCCGGATTGATGCGCTTATAGAAACATACACTGCATATCCTGTTACAGCACAAACAGATCTTTCGCCACCTCCCAACTCCCCCCCCCCCCCCCCCCCACCAATATTACCAATGGCCAGAAGCTCCCACACTTGCACACTGGCCCGTGAAAGATTGATATGAAACCCAACGGCCTGCCGTTTTTTTACTGTGCTGTTTTCTGTGAAGGAACATACATGTACAATCATAGTGTACAATGGTGGTCATAAATGCTTTATGGTTCTGGGCTATTCAGGGCCCTACAGCAGCATTTGGCTTCTTCGGGGGACTGTGGTGTGTGGACCGTTTGGAAAACACATCCCTGCAACAACCTGGGAACAGGGAAAAAAGAACCACCCTCTTTTGCCTTCCTTCTCGTTACTACTATGACACATTTTAGAGCATCACAGCGATTTCATTGTTTCAAACTCAAAACAAAAATGTTACGGCCACAGCACAAAATTATTACAATAAGATTTCAGTAGATAAGAATTTTCATACAATCAGAAGTGTAAGCATTGCTGTCAATGAAGGTGTAGGGGTATTGATCATTGACTTGCAGTACGACAAAGTGTCTATGTATGATTCATCAAACATTAGCGGCACTGTGTTCTACATTGTTGTCAGTGAAGAAAGCAAAAAAGAAATTATTACATGGTGTGCTTCAAACTATTCTGTTGCTACGGTGCAGCCAAAATTCTTCACTAAGGGAGGAAAAAACTGGACAGAAACATTCGAGAGGCACTTGCTGTCTTTGATGTGTCCAGATTAGCATGGCATCACACTTATTAGTGTTTCTAAAGAAAGCAGCACACAAATTGGTGCGTTACTGCAGAAATCTTCCTGTCTGAAAATTTCAGCATCAGGGTAAGTTGACTTTCCTGTTGCTGCCATGGTAACACTTAGTGTTAATTTCTGATGTAGGCTATATAGTGCTATGCATTGTATTTTTTTACAGTTCTGCACCTTATACTAGGTTCTTAACTGTGAGTGATTTTTGTTCAAATAAAATTCCTTGTTGAAATAATTATTCCAGCTTTCAGCTTGAGGATAATTAGGTTTATGAGTACTCAAAAGGTAATTACATGCAAATATTCAACATGTTAAGGCACTAGAAAATGTTGAGGATGGTCACCAACAGCTGTTGACAAGTGTAAAAATCTGTTTTAGACTTCTCTATAGCTCCCAGGGATTACAATACATCAGTGGATGTTGTGACAGTCTGTGAAGGCTTTGAGATGTTCCATCTGCAGACCCCTCACTTCCAACCTGTGTGTCCGACTGGACTCCTTTATCAGGCAATGGTGGTGGCTCCAACACCTCAAGTCCAAAAGCAGGGCACATAGAGAGGTTCTAGAGGTTCTAGAGTCATTCACGTTGAGGACACCATAATGGAGGGATGCATAAAGCAGTGCAAAACCAGGAGTGAACCTGCTTAGTTTACTGGCAACAGCTATAGGTGAGTGTATTTAAAGCCTGGCACATCTCATCTATATATGTATATCTATATATGTGTATACATATTGTGTGTGTGTGTGTGTGTGTGTGTGTGTGTCCATCTAGCTAAACCTAGGCAGAGCAAAATGATTATAAATTCTTTCCACACATACTAGTCCTTCACAAAGGAACTTCAAAAGAAATTCAAAGAACTTCAAAGGACAACTTTTTAAAATTTTAAGTCATTACCATAACCGTAATAGCCCCACCTTTAACAAACAGCGCATTTCTGTTGACAAGCTGATTATTGCACTCATTTTCATGAAGTGTTCCTGTGATCACCATAGTTCATTTTTTCACAGTCTTAATTATGCTGAATTGCTACATGGTTTATTTTCTAATTAACTATACATATGCATTTGCTTTAATGCAAATGCAATAATTCAGTGCAAATACACAACAAATTATGAAATGCTATATTGAATTTTCATAACCAGTCATGTGGTGTTTGGAATATTGCATCTCTAATTTACATAGGTAATGAAATGCAATCTCATCGCTGTCACATATTTTTTTTATTCATTGAAATCTGCTTCCACATCTGTACTGCGGTAGTGTCAAATAGCCCATTCGGCTTCTATCAGTGTTTAAAAGAAACATGTAGACTAGTGTATGTCACCCCATCGTGTAATACTGAATTCAGATTCTCGGGTATTTGTGGTTTCATAAAGCTTCGTTTGGAGTTCAGTGGGGCCTAGGTTATGAATATGTGCGGTGTTACTACTACGTCTGTTCGCACGGCCAGAACATTGAACGCGCATGCGTCTGATTCCGACGAAAGATAAGGCCAATTCACGTCACTTGCAATTACTTTGGTTCGACTCGTGTTCTTAATTGAACGTTTTAATAGGTTGTACACGAATATCAATACATAGCCTAATTGATATTAATTCACATGCATCAATCTGCTTCAGCAGATCGGAATTTACATGTATTACATTTTTAATTGTTTTTGCTGTGATAATGTGTATCAGTGTAGCACGTGTATTGTTATTAAATTTACATGTTAGCCTGCTTCACTTTAACTGATACTTCATTTTCCCTAACAATTTCACTTCATTCAATTGCGGCTCTTACATTCAGGCGCCTATCAGCGCCTGCAGTGGCGTCATTCTGCCCTAAGGAAATATCCATTCGCATGACCTGAAAAGTGCGAGGAAGAAGAAACAGTTTTGGGATAAATTTTTATTCCTAATTTGCATACTATGCTTAAACCGATTGTACGCGCAGTTCAGTATTACATTTCTGTCAGCACGCACAGTTGATATCTTACATTAGACCCATTCGTTTCGGTTCATTTTTGCAAACTAACCATACTAATGTTAATTGTTTACAGCATGCTATAAATAGATTAAGAAGTTAATTTAGGGTATGGTTACTCTGTTGAGGGTGAAAAAATGTGATCAATGGTCGTGTGGGAAAAAGCGTCCTTCATCGTTAATATGAAATGTACTCAGCGATACAGGTTGTTATCGGCAACACCAGAAATAGTTTCTTGGAAGACACTCAACAGAGAATCAAATCATGTGAATTTCAAAAGGGCACTGAAAGATTTTACTTCGCCGCCCCTGCAAAGAAAGGAAATGTATAGCACACTTGATATTCGCTGATTGTATTAAACGGTCACTCTATTTCCACAGTGTTATTTACAGAGAAAACAAATTTCTCTGTATTAGTGTTACTTTAATCGTCTTAAAAAAAGAAGAAAAAAAAAACATAAATTTTCGCTGCAACTGATGCATTCTTAACGTCAGTCAATCTTCTCCAATTTTCTTAATCTAGATTAACAATGGGGATATATCCAAGGACATTAGAAAACACAGAAACACTGTCTGGGTTTTTTTTTAATCAAATCAAGCAAACAATCACACCAGTGTAGGCTACTCATTTCAGTTAAACTTTTTTTTTTTTTAATTAGCAAGTCGCCTTGGTTACATTTGAAAGAGATTATTTTTAGCTGTTGTTGCCTTCCAAACCTTCCGACAAAAAAGAACATCGATTGCCTTTGATATTCTGATGATCAATGGAATGAGCTATTAGAAAAATTAATTGGACACCTTCTCATTGAGGCGCTTTCTTTGACGAACTGTGTGACGCTGCACCAATTGCTCCAATTCAGATCAACTCAATTCAAAACTTATTACCGAACGTGATTTGCCGCGAGATCTGTGGTCTAAATAACAAATGTGTGAATTATCGTTGTTAGGTAGGCCTATAGACAGGGCGAATGAAGGGGATACGTGGGGGAAAAATATGTATAGCGTGTTGAAATTTACCTGTATGTTCGTATTCTGGTTACCCTTGACTGATATTTGCAACGCTGAAGGATATTTTCACACCCCCGCCCCCTATGATATTAGCATAATTGTTGATCCTGCATTTGTTCTCCCCAAGTATAGTTTTCAAGTGGATATGTAAAATGAACGCGAATCTGTTTTTGTTTCAACGTGCATTATAATGGTCCTTAATACACACGTGATTGCATCACTCTGCAAGAGGGCTTCACATGTATGTCTGTGATCTTTATTTCTGTCGTACCAAGAGTAAGTATGCAAATCATCCTTGTATCGCACCGGCGTTTAAAATATGTATCCCACTTGGAACACTTTGTATGAAACATAAAAGCACATAATGTGCACGTATGCATGCATGCCTGCATTCAGTCGAAATGACTGTACGTGTGTGTTGCAGTCGAACTGCGAACAAGCATCCGTGACTGATGTAAACATCGTAAACTGACATAAGATCGGTTTGCATGATTATTAATAAAGCAGCGTGCGTCCTGACACTTTCAAAGTTCTTCCGTGAGGAAAACTGCGGTTCAAATTCGATCTCCTTTTCCACCATACACACACACACACACAGACCGAGATGTGTGTCTTTCCAGCAATGCACAAGATGGCAGTGGCCCGAGCGAGATCATGAGCCCATCCAATCCCCTCCAAAAGCGCATCCCGTTCGACCTTCCCAAAGACGCCCCCCTTCCACGGCACCCAAGAGCGGAGACAGAGAAGCTAAATATAGACTTCATTACTTCATTATTACAGCCCTCCGTCCGTTGCTAGGCAATAGTATCAGATTAACACTAATTATCATTTTATCACACTTTTCCCTGACGTTTTTTCTCTTTCCATTTCAAAGCCTGAATTGCAAAATTGATCATTTGCATTGAATAGCTGTCGACAGTCTTAGAAACCGTTTACATCCTGATGCAATACATTTTTCTATATTATGCTTCTCTATAAAGAGTTTCCAATAACGGTATGATAAAAATCATTTATGCACTGTTAAAAATAATGGGTATTTTGAATAAAAACAATTGAGATATGCAGAGAATTGAAATCATGATTATGAAATGGTATCTGAAGGGCTGTTTGTTAATAAAATATAGAAATGGCATTTAATTAGCAATAAAATTACACAAAGTACAAAGCAGTCTTTACGACTTCTTTCGGCAGAAAGGGAATCCTCATTTTTTTATTTTCAAAATTTTGACCCTCCATAGTATGCAGGGATAGGAAGAGTATGTCCCAGGTGCTCATCCACTGTTAGAACAGAGAAGAGCCCACATCCCCCCACTCCCCCTCTCCTCAGACTCCCTGCCCATAAATCACCATAAATCACGCCTGTCCCTAACGCACGCATGCACACACACCCTAGGGAGGGAGACAGACAACACGCACTAAGTTAACAATGTGTTTAGTCTGTGACAGAGGCCTGAATTGTCTGCAATTATACATGCAATAGCACAATGTTGACTTGTTCTTTATTGGCCAGGTGCACATGTGTATAGATTGGACATAGATTTAAGCAATGGAAACACCCATCTCAAAACTGGTTTCTTTTCTAAAAACTGTGTGATCTTACATATTGATATGTAATCCTTAATCCATGCAACGATATAATGCATCTGTACAGTCCATACCTGTCCTTTACCGGTATTCCATGCCCTAATTCCTTCTCTATAATTCCTGACTTTCTAACTTCCCTAAATACTGCCGGCATTTCACCTTGAGAGCAAACTATCTGTCTTTGATTTATTATATTGGTGCAGAGAGTTTCCATCTTCGCCCCCAGGTTGTCACAAACGTTCTATAATTGGGAGAGCCATGTGACCGACCTAGCTGGTGTTGACGTCTCACGGTACAAGAAGACCAGCGTCTTTGGGAATTTTCCTCCCTTTTTTTTACTCCAGCTGTGGGAAAGTAGGGCACCATTCACAGTTTCAATTAATTGTTCTGCCCCTTTTTGCTAAAAAAAAAAAAAAATAAAAATAATAATTAAAAAATGTCTTTCTCTTTCCCTCTTAGGAAGCCAGTGCCAACATTGCGGAATGGGACGCATTAATAACGAGGATGCTGGATTCTTGGACTCTGTCGGACACGGGGGCAGGGACAACCCTTTTTTCGTGGAAGTTAGGGAGCACGTTGAGCATAGAAATGGGCAACTCTCATGGAGGTACATGCATAGCCTGTGCTCATGTTCACTTTCTTCGTTGTGTCTCGTTGTATCCTCTTTCTCGTACTGTGCTATGGCATCTGTGTCCTTGCGACACCACTGGAATATTCCAGGACTCAAAGGGAAACAGCCACGTCTCTTAGCAGGAGACCGCTGGAAGATGACGATTAAAGGAGACAGCCGATATCACTAGTACTTCCCTTTTCACCATAACAGAGAACACTGACATGCAGACCACCAACAGTATTTACAGTTACATTTACCCAGAGATAGAGATGAGACTATGTAAGGTATAAGACACAGTTCTCTCAGTCTGAGGCCGAGGTCATTACTGTGTGGAGGGCAACAATCTAAGAATAAAGGCCTATGCCTAAAATGTTTATTTCAGTTAGACTTGTTGATGTTATGTAAATTAAAAGTGTGTAACGTTATTTCTTATTATATACAACACATCTTGATTATTAATTTAAAAAATGTTACAATTTTCATTCAAAAAAGGTCAAGTTGGTGAAGTGCTGAAACACATAAGCCCAAACAAAATGCATTTCTGATCGTATTAAGGTTTCATATTTGTCAGAAATCTGACCAGCAAAACAACCCCAAGATTTGGAATGTGGGGGAGGGGTTATAAGGAGGTTATATGTGTTTTTAACATAAGAATGGCAGTGCGGTGGCTTCATAGTTTAAACACAGGCCTAATGCTGGAAAATGTTTCACTTTGATGGATGGTGAGGGTTACACTATGGTTGAAAATGCAAGCATCTTATCCACACAAAATAACGTCCCTGCAACATTACAAAAACATAAAAAACCATTAACTACATTTTTCAAATAAAATTTTAAATAACATTTGAAATTTAAAAGATCTATGTATAGGCTACTGTTGGTTTTGTTCAAACATGTTATGTGCTCCAAATGTGAGGATGCGAAATTATATGCATATATTTCATATTAATGTACTTACTTAATGCTTCAGTCCTGGCCACATAAACATACTGAAAAAGACATGGCTACACTGTCTTATGAATCTCATTTTAGTGATTATCACAGACTATGAAAGGTTGTCTCATTCCAGATGTCAACAGTTAGTCCAATCGAGACACTTTGTTTTGGTTATGTTAGGTCAAACAAATATACAATTTGATAAATCTGGAAATGTAGACTATGGATGGATAATCTACAATTTGAAAAATGAATTAATGAAAAGTGGTGCAGCATATGTGTGTGTGAGACTACACAGACCTGTAACACTAAATATTACAAAAGAGAGATTCATTAAAAGCAAGTATGGGGTCCTACCCATGATAACAAAGATACTGAAGATCCATTCAACAGCTTTTTTAAATTAGAAGTGTCACAGACTGAGGGGTTAAAGAGATGTCCTTTGTAAGAACTAGCCTTTTCAACTAGGCCTACTTTAGGTGAGCAACTAAAAAAACTAATATTTGACAATGTAAACAGTTTTTAAATGCGTTCATGCGACGACTGGAGTCAAATTTTGGGAATTATTGTGGGCACTGTCGTTCGTATAACGTACTTCTCTAAACATAACGTCCCTTGTTTTGCGTCCTGACGAAAATGGATCCATCAACCGTCTGAACTGTTTATTCCAGGCCTGTGCATTTTATATGAGACTTCTTACAGTTAGTTTTATTATCATTGAAATCTGTGCCGTGCGCATACCGTATGGAGGAATGGCTCACAACAAAAAGGGCATAGTTTATCTGTGGTCGATTTGGCAGAAAAGGGCACTTTTGACTTTAGGAACTCTAGGGCAAGGACTCTGGTTACTGGTTTAACTCGGTACTTTGCAAGTTGGTCATCTTCTCTGTAACGCCATTGTTGTGTCTACGTGTATGGAAGCCCTGAGAACGATCCGCCTGCATCCGACAACTCCAGCATAAGCACATCGCCTTGGCGACAACTACCGTGAGTGTGCGTGAACGAAGACACACATGTAACTACAGCCGCAAGCAACCTTTTAAAATCTTAACTCCGCCACACCCTAATGTAGCAGAACTTTCCTAGATGCTGTATGAATTGGTTTCTACAAGAACTGAACTTACTTCAATGTCACTTTTATCCAAATGTAAATGAATAAAGTCGGCTGGATATCTATACCGAGGGAAAAACAAAGTGCTTTTCACCATACGCAATGTCAAACTGAGGCAAACACAAAAACCCGCCTGGTTGCAAGCTTAATTCGGAAATATTTGTTTTGCTTTATCAGCTCGGAAAACTCGCTCTCTGTGTCTCTACAATGGGGAGTCATGGAGTGGCTTTTAGTGGTTTAAATGGATTGAAACACATATGGGCAATACCAGGTCCACTATGATAAGACATCCCAAGGTTGATAAAAAAAAACTGCAAAGGAAATGGCCTGCTGAACGCGCGCTTAAAAAAGCATGTCATGCTGACTTTTTAGGATGGTGGGAGGAGAGCTGATGGGAATTTCACTGCAGTTTGCCTCTTCCCCATTAATTCATTTTTATTGTCGCTTACCGCTGTGAAAGTCGTCGGGCTCCGTGTCCTTTCAGGTTGCTTAGTTTGGTAGGCTCTGCTGGAAAACGGAATAGGAAAAAACACATCGAGAGAGAGTATGCGCACCCCGTCGAGTTCTCTTCCTCATCACGTTGCTACCGAATCGAAATACGCATGCATTTCACCCCGCTAACATCTGTCTCCAATTACTGTGGCCGCATCAGAGTCGCTATATTTATTCAAAACGATACTTTCAAGTAAATTATAATCATAAATAAATACGAAGCCATGGTGTGATGTCCGATCTGACTGTGCCCTGATTCACAGAACAGGTGGGTTGATAACACTCTCCCAAGAATACAGCCAGGTAGGACGCATGAGATATTTGCCAAAGCCACCTGCCAGTGGTTCCATAGCAAGGTCGTTGGACGTGCGGGCTGCGCGGAACCGTCACCATTGCCAAAAGTGAGGGGCAGCGCTGTGCCCGAGGGACAGTTAAGCATTCAACAGTACGAATGATGTAATCGCTTTTCATCTGTCTTTTGTGAATTCGCATTTTGTTTCTACAAAAAGCAATGGTTAGGTTCCTAAGTTGTCCATGGAAACTCAACACCAAGTTAGGACTATTAAAACTTTAGCATTATTAGAACATTAGACTATTCCGCTTAATAGTTCCTGCTACACTATAAAAAGATATCATTGTGCAAACATGTGGGTGTTAATGTAACTATCTATGATTTGCATGACTGCTTCCAGTACGGTAAAAATAAAAGTAAGGAACTGAAAATGGTGAAATAATACTTGGTGTCATCTTAGTATGACAATGTATAGTGTCGGACGTCAGTGGGAAGCAAGGCTTTAGTGTCTGTGACTCATAGTGTTGAAAACTTTTGGACTAAAAATTACTTACTTGTGTTCTTGTGAGTTATATAACCGCGTAAGTTATTGGCATTTATATTTCGAATCCACATGAGTATGTCCACGAGTGAGCATTACGCTCCCTTTTATTGGATACATCAGACCACGCGCCAATTGGATATTATAACATTCGTCTAATCAGTGAAAATGAGATGTTTGCCATCTTCACTTGTTTTCTAGGCAGGAGCTGCGTGGGACTGCGTGAGGTTGGCACAGGAGAGGCCCAAATTCCTCGTCTTCGTCCGTCACCTCGCCGAGCTTCAGGAGCGCGCAGAGCCTGTCATCGAGCCCGCCCCCGCATCCTGCATGCCTTGGCACCTGCAATTACGGCCACCGTGCCCATCATTCCTCCTGTCACGGACTTGCTGATTACCTACGCGGAAGGGGCTAGGCCTGCCTCCTTTTCGCGAAGCTGGGCGCGGGTGTGCTGCATATGCAGCACATGTCTGTCAAAAACACAGCCTGTGTGCTTGCACATTGTATGGGGAAAAGGTCCGCAGTTTATCATTTTGTAACCTCGCTTTAAAGGGTGTATGTCAGGTCTGCCTCACTCATGCAGCCTCGCTATACAGTAACAGAAGTGCGCAGTTAGGAAACGCAGGCTACTTATTTTAGCAGATCGCACGAGAAAGAAAAATCAGTTTGAAAATCTGTGAGAATTTTATCCGGTCTTCTATAATCCATGTTCCCATCATCGCAAGTACTCAGGGGCAGGAAATTACATTTTTATTTATTAAGAATTTTGGTTTACAAGATAAAAATCTTGTTTGCAGGTGTCCAGAAAATAGAGGACAAAAGACAAACCAATCAAACAGCAAATTCATAAACAGAACATTTTCGGTGTTTTAGAATTATGGCATCCAGTTGCAAAACATGCTGTAAATATGCTCTGAAGAGGTACCCAATAATTGTAACTCCACATTGTGACATGATTTTCAGGTGGGCTAACAGACCATTCTAATCATTTAGTGCCTTAAAACAAAAAGCTTTCTTCCCAGGTTCCCAGTGTGCACTTGGGACATTAAAACAAACTATTTCTGTCTCATTTATTCTCAAGGAACAGGTCTTTTACAGCAAAAAGGCATTCAAGGCTTAATCTATTGTTATTATTAGATTTTTGGGACAGAGTAGCATATAGAAACCTTCCTGCAGAGCATAGATTGTACTCCCCCTGGGCTGGGGTGCTGGAAAGGTTAGGGCTGATGATGTTTCATTTGTGACCCATTTACATGCATGCACAAGTTAAGGGCACTATTGTTTTAAATCAAGCAAACATATACACGTGTAAAAGTAAGGAATAGAATGCATAAAATCCTGTCTTGCGGGATACGCTATTCTCGAAATTTGCTGTATGGACTTTAAGGTAAACCTTGGGAGTAACTGTCAATCAGTGGTAAGGAGAGTAAAGGAATAAGTCCCATGTTCTTGAATCGTGTGAAGCTGGTGATACCTTAGTTAGGAGGCAGGTCTCATTTGCTCCAGCCACTTTACCAATGCTTCATGGCCCCAGTCAGCATAACTTTATACTATGGAGAAGGTAGTCATAGTGTGGGAGTCATAGTTGTGCGTCTGGTGTAAGTGGAAAAGTCAGTTTGGCAGATCCTC
This sequence comes from Megalops cyprinoides, assembly GCF_013368585.1. Lineage (NCBI taxonomy): Eukaryota > Metazoa > Chordata > Actinopteri > Elopiformes > Megalopidae > Megalops > Megalops cyprinoides. Next base: position 22,807,898 of record NC_050596.1, read on the forward strand.
TTATTGGCATGTTGGTTTTTGTCTGTATTCACTGACGGTCATACTCAGTTCATGCATCATAAAAGCAGTGTACCCCTGTTGTGCTTTGAAACATTGTTTGAAGAGTAGATCTGTTGCTCAACATCTGTATGCTAAATTCAGAATGGGATGACTCCTAAGGCACCAAAAGTATTCAAGTTTTAAAGAGAGATTTGCTTTGTTAACTTCACAGTTAGTTTCGAGCCAGTTGGGAAACCAATCTTTTTAACACACCATTAATAGCACGCCAAGAACGTGAGATAACGAAGAGGGGAAAAAATGTATCTGCTGAAATGTACAGGATCACACCTTAAGCAAGCATTGTCAACACTGTTGGATTCATCAGCTCCAATTAACAGAAACAGCGCTAAAAATAGAGTCCCCGAACACTCTGCACGAACACATGGTGATGGTCTGTGGAGGGGAGGAACTTGTAAAGTGAGATAAAAAAAAACCAACCACAGCGAAAAGGTTGTAAAGCAAGTCTAATCTTGGACATCCTGCGGGGCATTGAAAGGAATTTCTTAATATGCATATTCTATTAATTAAAATCTGTGGACACTTTGTTTGTGTCGTGTGTTCCGTGAGAAGAGTTATGCCCGTTTTAGTGCTGCATTCAAAGCACCAAAGGCAGCTGGATTGAATTAGCTTTAAACATTTTATCATCATTAACTTGCCACTCATCATTTTATTGTATCGCCACTCAATCCACGATAAGAATTCTAATCATTACCCTAACGTTGTATCATTAAGTCATGACTTGGGTAATTTATTGTATGTGGTGTTGAAATGTACTCATGCATAGGATGGATTTGCGCAAAGGCATTGGTGTGTTGCTGGCTGTCTTGAACAGTGCATGAATGCAGGAATGAACTGTCAGAAATGAGCAACTCGCTGCCTGCAGACAGTCATATTTAGCTTCTTCACATGTAAAGCTTCTTCACATATCTTGCATTCTCTTCACTCTGAAGCATGGCACACCAAAGGAGGCGTCGCACTTTGCAAACTGATACACTTGGCACATGCGTTACAGTGAAACCCTGACACTTGAGTGGTTGCCCTCACTGTTGTGGCTATTGGAATGGCAGATCATCCAATTAGACTTGATTTTTAGACAGAGAAAAAGCCCCTAATTTGTCCAAGCTCCAAACAAAGCAATTTTTTGCTGTTGGCAACCCCGGTCTTCAAAGGCCTGTTCCCTCATCTGGTGTTTATTGCTGAAATACAAGGTACTTGATCCTTGAATCCAGTTCCTGGTCCAAATCCAAATGAGATGCAGTGTAATGTTGCTTACACAGATAATTATAATGCATTATGGGTAAGTTAACATGAAACAAGGTAATATTGCTCTAGTGGATCATTATCTGGCAGAATGTAAACATTGTGATATGTTGTAGCACTGTTTCTTAGCTTAACGTGTCACTGGTATTCAGTGTGTCTCACCATGACAGCTTTGTAAATTGCTCTGGATTAAAGCATCTCCTAGATAAATTCAACCTTAACTATAAGGTTATATTCTCCACACATTTGCAGTGCATTCACTTTTGTAATTAAGAGGTGGGCTGAAAAAAGTAGCATCCTCCAGAGAGCAGAGCTGCACACCACAGGTGTAGGAATGCCCCTGAAGGGCTAAATGTCCTCTCTGTCTCAATACACTGCAATTAGATTCAAGGTCATGTTCAAATTCAAAGTCACTTCAGTGGTGAAGAAATGTGTTACAAGGGTTTGACTGTACTGGGTAAGGAATGAACTGAAATGGCAAGATTCAGCGTAGATTAAAAGGTTGCCTTGGTTGTTCTCTGGAAATAGAGTGTGATTGGATATAATAAAATTATACTGTAATTTAAATATACATTATTTAAATAAATAAATATACTATTTTACTGTAATTTAGCATATGCTCTTATCCAAAGCGACTTCCATAGATTCTGTAAATTCCATAAATTCAGTCTCTGTTTGTATGTTCAATAACAGTAAAATTATGATAATGATCAACATCATAGAAGATATTACATGTTGCAATTGTTTTCATTCCATCAATAGTAAGCAGTCTTTCACGAACATTTCACAAAACCACAAGCTGCGGGCCAATCTGCACATACAGTAGAGAACTATATCATCAATGAAATTAATGTTTTTCTATATCAAAAACAAAATCTGCACTTCAAGACAATAATGCCTATGTATGTGCTGAAAAGATAGAAGACATATTTTTAATAGTATGATGTACAGTAAATGAATGAAATCTTTATGAATATACTGTGTTTATTAAATAAAACAGCCAATGGTGAAAATACCACAAAATGTCAGCCACCAGACAGAAAATCATTACTGGAGGCAGCTATTTTTGGTGTCTGGTTTTCTCTTGATTTCCCCTTAGTAACAGTGCGCCAGCAATAATGTCATACAAATGCAGGTTCTGACATTCCATCATTGCAAAACATGCACACTAAATAAACTGCCATTAATGTGCCACCCACTGAACGAAACTGATTTGGAGCTTGAATTATCTGCATAAAATAGCAATGGAACAGAATGTTTCTGTCTTTATAAAGCTGTATCTCAGTATTTAGTTTTATACAGTTTTTTTTCTTCAAGAAAAAAAAATCTGCGTTGTTCTAAAAGAGCTTTAAATGTGGTTGACAAGGTAACAATAAAATGACTGACAGCTATGGGCAGGCCATAATTTTATATGAATTCAAACACAGGAAATGAAAGGAAGTAATTATTGTAAAGAGCAGGTAGGCCCCCATTTAGTTTGGTTATTCTGTATGAATTACAAAATGAGCCCAGATGTTCTGAAAACTGAAATTGCTTAATAATCTTTAATGAAATGCATTGTTTTTGATATGTACCAGCTGGATGAATGTACTTTGTATCTGTAAGCATTTTACATTGTGCCTCCGGGGGTGAACGCTTCTGTTGAGCTCAGGGCTTGAACATTGCATTTGACAAAATAAAGGTAGCTTTTATCATTACTTTTTTTCCTCATCTGAAAGACCTCCTGACCCACGCCCAGAATAGCATATTGCGCGTCACATTTCTAGTGATGAATTCTGATTTTAAGAGCAGAGCTACTTAAATGTGTTAGCTGGAATGACATTAACTCTGGTAAGTCAAAGCTGAGTAGGTTAAAAGAAGCCTCGACCCTTCACCTTGTTCAAATAAACGTACTGCTCTCAGCTGTCAATGGGGACATGGAGTGTTGTAATGTTTTTGCAGGGACTATAATTGCTGTATTTTAATAAAGGTATTTTCCAACTTATATAAAAGACTGCAGTGGAAAAAGTACCAAAAAATAAAATAATAAAAAGCTAGCAGTAATAACATCCCTTGCTTTCCACGCTGTGTTAACACCTCAACCTTTTTTATGTTTTCTGCCCTTTTTCTTTCTTTGATGTGTTACTTAGTAGAATAAAATCCTATTTTTTTCTGTACGAGTCAGTCATAATTACATGCCTTTGACAGCAGAGGAGCAAAAACAGCTTGCAGTCCTGACCCACAGTTTAGGAACCACTGCTACAGCCGACATATTTAAGGGTTGGGCCAATAGGCCCATCTGAATAGTGCTCTGGACACATGATATGTTTCAGGGCTGCTGACAAATTGAGCTTCATGAGTTTGGACATGCCTTATCACCGTGGCGACAGGGTTGCCGGTGCATTATTTTTACCTACAAGTGAGAAAGTGGAGCTGCCTCAGCGTATCTCAGTCTCAGAGTTTTTTTTTTTTTTTCCAAAGCTGATGAATATCCCTCAGCTGAAGTTTTAGAGTTCTCTGTCACTTTGTCAGCTCTGTGATGCCGTCTAATAAGACTCGGAGAATGCAACTTTCCCTCCTCGTGGGAACACAGATGCCTTTCAATTCAGACGAAGGTACTGGAAGATCAGCTCCTGTCTTTACAGGATTACCTGTTCCTCCATCCATCACAGCCCGACTCAGGGAAATTCACTTATGAAAACATCCTCTCGTCTCAGAATAACCTTGCTGGTGTCTTAGTATTCACGCAGATTCCTCTTCACTTGCAACAGTATTTCTGGGCAACTGCCCTTCCAAGCTAACACACAACATTCTCACAAAGTTACTGTTATGTTTGTATGATCATAGTGCAGTGGCGTTGCATGAGTGTTATATTTTTGCTGGGAAAGATCATTCTATGCGACTATTATAATTACATGTGAGATTTCAATCACCTCTGATGTTTTTTCCTGACTTCAGATCATTTCAGGGCTCACTGTAGAATAACCAGACTTCTGATAAGTGGGTTTTGGATTAATAAACAGAACAGTTGTGGAATTAGATTACATGGGATTACTTAATTGTCCTCATCTGAGAATATTATCTTCATATCTCAAACAGAAAATAGGATAGTGCTGACAACAGCATAGCAGTCCCTCAACTAGCTAATGTAACTGCAGTCTTGAGTATAAGTATTTTTTACAATCCCACTGTAGGTCCCTTGAAGGTTCTTGAAAGTTTGAAAAACTATGGTCAGTTTGACTGGCCAGACCGGTCAGATGGATATAATGGGTATTATAAGAAGAGATCAAGAGTCTGCTCCACACAATGCCACTAATTAACATACTGTAGATGTATGCATTTGGATGATATATACATATATGAAATGCATACACTTTGCCACTTGCAAATTGCCTGAACAGTTGTAGAAATGGGTGATGGAATATGTGTAAGACACACAATGCAGTACAGTAAGTCACCTTGGATTAGGACTGTAGCACAGAAAATGAATAATGTAAAATAATGTGGAAATCCAAATGTAATTTACAACTTATCCCTAGCATTTAATGAATAAGGAGACAGTAAAAAAAAGTGCACTCCGACTGCAGCCTCAAGACAAACGATTCACCACCCGTGACTTTATGAATTTACTCTCCACAGAGTCTGTTCTGTTTCAAAATATTTCCCCCAAAGTAGCACCTGTGACAGTGTATTCAAATGATGTTGTTATGAATCACTAAGACAAATACACATCTACAGTTTTCTCTATTTCAGGAATTGACTGTAATTATCTGGAGAATAAACTGCTCCCTCTTACAACATTCATCAAGGCCAATAATTAGTTGACTTTACCATGAAGGTTCTGTGGTCTAGAATTTCTAATGCTTCATGATGGAAATGTTAGCCACAAACTATTCAGTGCTACGGCAGGTACAATATTTTTAGTATAAATAGACCAATACTATCACTCAGTAGCTTTAAATAATTATTTTCCATGGAGCTTTGAGGCACATTGATGGATGGGGTAAGGTCGCTAAGATAAGTGCTCCTTGCCTCCCTCTCGGTTAACAAAATGTGTTCCATTTCACGCTTGGCTGGGATGAGAAATGTTGTGCTGTTTAATCAGTTTGAAAACAAACACAAGTCACGCTCTCTCCCGGTGCATCGACACTGCCGCTTAGGAGACATGGAATTTAACACCCCGTCACATTTCTAATGACTGTGAGAGCCCAGCGACCGCCCAGCTGTTATTAAGATGTTTCTCAGCATCCATCGCGGTTTATCAGGCAGGTACCTGCTATAGCCCAGTATTATTAATAAACAGATCTATACAGAGATAACAACAGCTTGATTTGTCAATATTAGGTCCGGCAAATGGAGGAGGCCTTAATGGGCCAGTTGAGGGGCAATTTTCTCTGTCGGTCAAGTGTTACAATCAGCATGAACAAATGCAAATATTCCCCTGAGCAATTGAACAAATCTGACTGGTGCTACAACTCAGTGCTGGTAAGTCATGTTTGGTATGTTCATGCCGCTAAACATGTGATATCTATGACATTGTGAATGACTGTAATTTGGACTATTTAGACCAAAGTAGCCTATGCAGTAAGATCCTATTTATTCTGAAGTAGCCAAAAGTAACTATCTCTCACAAACAAACAAAATAAAACTAATTCACAAAACTTGGTTTAATCTGCAGAACATATAAGAGTAGCTAAGGGCGTGGTGATTCAGCTTAATACCACCGACACTGTTTTGCGTTAAAAAGTAGTCTCATGTTAGTTTCATTATTTTAATTATGTTGAGTTGTTGTTTAGTGGTAGTCTTGCACCTGCTGCTCACCTTTTTAAATATTTTATTATTAATATCAAACTTTTATATCTACCCTCTCTTCCCTCCTTTTCTTTCAGCTGTACTGAGATGTAAAGGCATTACATTTACCATGAGCACTCAAGACATTTTGAGTTGTTAAGAGGAGGTGGGAAAAAAAGCAGTGCACCTTGATGTTTTAAAGTCACTCAATGGCTGCAAAAATGAAGTCATCTGCAGGGTAGAACTATCTTCAACATCAGGATTAAGATATATCATTACTGAATCCCTGTGCTCATCTTATTAAATGATCCTGACGGAGTCTCTTTTGTGTTTGAGGGTGAAATTAATGGAAAATTGAGCAGGCTCAAGTCATTTCAGGTTGCTAAGAAAACGGAAGCCCATGTTAAGGTAGTGTAGGACCTGAAATTCAGATGACATTTCAGAAAATCCATAAGTGCCTGGCCTTTGAGAAGCAGACCTCAGGAAGGAAAGACAATTAATTCTCTGTCTAAGGTCCGCTGAAAGGAGTAGTTTCTGTTGCGTTCTCGTAATCTCTACGGAAACTTACTGTGCTTGCAAAGAAGGACTGGGAACTGTTAAAGCATGTAAGTCATTTCCCGGGTCAATGGTGACCTAAACCGCTTTTGTAGGTGCTGTTTTTGGAATGCTGAAATATGTACCAGCAACAAAAAATGTAACCCTAAAATATATATTGCTAAAAATTTTATTATACATATGCACACAACTTGTAAAGATATCTTTGACTGTTCTGTCTGTTCTCTATTTGAGGTCACCCTTACAGCATGTTGGCATTACTTTAATAATACCCTGTGCTATCACTGTGAATCTGTTTTATTTGACTTTACACAGGAAATTAATCTTTTCACAGCTGTCCACAGTCAATGTGGATGTAAAATACAATGGCCACCGAAATGATTTCTATAACAAGGATAGCTTGGCTGCATCTCTTTACTGGAAGCAATGAATTTGATTTTTTGACTTTCATTCTAGAAGTATTATTGTCTAGTTTTTGTTAAGTATGTATATTTCTTAAACAGTTAAGCCACAGAAACCAGCTGGTTTCCCCAGGTAGTCTGACTAGTACTCCTTATGTTGTTCCCTCTTTCTGTCTATCAGACCTGCACTGAAACTGCTAGATATAACTGTTCTGTGTATAAAAGTAGCAATTAGGCAAGCTGGGTAACACCAGGGCTTGTAACCAGACAGTCAAGGGTTCAAGTCTCAGGCAGGTCACTGCTGATTTATCCTTGAGGTATCCTAAGGTACAAACCTGAGTTGCTTTAGAAAATAGCCAGCCGGAATAATATGTCAAATAATAAATAAGATAAAGTTCCAGTACAGAGCTGAACAGTGAACATGCATCAACAGAGCAGTGGGTCCCCAGTCCTTTTCCCCGGCCATCGTGTCCTTTCCCCCACTCCTTTTAGCTTTGTCCACAGTCCCTGTATTCTCTTTCGGAGCCCCAGCCCAGCCCCCTTATTTAAGAGAAAGTGAGAGAGGAAGTGACACAACCAATCCACTGTGGGGCTTGAACCCATTGTCTGATACAATCATAACAATGGCAACCCACCTTTATTCTTCCTTATTCTCATCTATATTTCTAAGGATTTCCACTATGCCCATTATTCCTGAGTCTCTGCATGAGCTTTGTGTGTGTGTGTGTGTGTGTGTGTGTGTGTGTGTGTCTGTGTGAATTGGTACCCTACGGTGCATTGTCACTCTTAATAAATGAAGAAGGCGTCGATATTTGCAGAGTTGGGGGCGCTTACAGATCATTATCTTCCTGAGGATATTGCCAGTTTCCTTGGTTTCCTCTGCAAACTGAAAGACTTTAAAATATCCTGAAATATAGATTTCTATAGTCCATTGAAAATTTCCCTTTATTGTTTGCTATTATTACCACTTGCAGGTTTCACTCCAGTGAGAAGGACAGACCAATAAAAGAAGGTATATTACACATTCACAAAGCTCACCTATTTTATAAATAAAAATCTATATTGCTGTGATAAGAACCTGACTTCTTGGTATACAGCTTATTTTTTATCATTACACCATGGAGGAATAACTCAATTTCCCACTTCTCAATACAGAAGTCATTACACTGTAGTAACTAAAGGGTCTGCTCATTTGAAATTAGTGTTATAACGAGAACCGAACCAACCCAGAATTACAAAGGCATCACCAACAGTGTCAAAAGTTGACCAACAGTTTGACAGCACCTACATTCGAGTGCAAGGGTAAGACCTTGTTCCCCCAGACTTTCACCAGGGCAACCCACCCAAAGAAAAGCATTAGAAAACACTGTACTTTGAACCCTGAACCCCCCTCCTCCATCAAACCTTAACGCCTTCAAATGCCTGCACCCTGCACACAATTTGCTTCCTGACAGAATGTGAGGTGAAACTCAAATGCAGGATCTGAGAATAAGAGTTACCACACCACCTCCTCTGCTCTCCTTTGAGGCTCTGTGCAATACCGGCATGTGCTTTCAGGAGAGCTCCTTTTGATTTCTGATGTCATCGTGTGATTTCTGACATGCCATTGGTGGGCTATTTTCAGACTGTGCTTTCCTTATTCCCCCGGGGGCAGTGCAGGTTAATGTGAAACACAACAGTGGGCCAATAAAGGCAGTCCATAGGATATTGAAGCCTAATCATTACCTCCACATCTAACGGTTGTCAACAAAAAGCACTAGCAACACATTTTCCATTTTTCACTCTTTCACACACACATACACACGCACGTATGCAAGCACAATTTCCTTTATAGCAGAGCTGGCCAAAAACACCAATCCTCTGGGTTTCATATTATATATATTATACATCACATTGATACAAAGTTGAAGTAGACAATACAACAACATTATATGTTTGTAGGTATGTACCTCCCCAGTAGTAAGCGATGGTCATCAGGAATGACAGGAGTGTTGATAACCTGCTACTAATATATACCGCAATAACAGAATAGCATCCCGTCACACTACTAGCTGCGGTGCCAGATATGCAGTGCCAACAGCAATACAGTCATACTGTGCAAGAAATATAGGTAATCATGTATATGTTTATTGAAGGCTATAAAACATTTACTGTATATTGTGCATGTGAAGTGAAGATACAATGTAATGGATCACTTATTTCCACTGCCTGTCCACCTCATGCTATGATTCTGAAGCCTCTGACAGTAAGGAAAAACACCCTTATTTGTCTCTCCTCCTGCTTTGACACGAATCATGTGCCATTCAGCTATCACTACCCTTCCCCTGTACGAGGGGCCCGCAGTTCTCTACCAGCCAGAACCCTGACAGGATCCATCTCCACTCCAAGGTGCCAGCTCTGTCACCACCCTGCAGGCCAGGTCTGAAATTCCCCCGGCTGACACAGCCGCTGCGTCCCTCGTCTGATTAGCAGCTCGCATTTGCTGAGGAAGTCAAACATAACATTTCCCCCGCCTGAGCTCAAACCGCACGACTTCGCTTTGACTGTCAAGGTCCCTTGTTAGGCTGATAAGTGCGAAAAGCCCCACCAGTTGCCACCCTGCCGTATTACCGCGATTTCAGAGCAAATGCACGTCATGAATGATGCATAGACAGGATGGGTGATGCTGCACTCGTTAAAAACGAGACTCAAACCAGAGCGTGATTAAACACAGCCAAGTAATAAAGCAGGGCTTAATTACACATTAAACATTACCTGCAGTGAACCCGGCGTTGTTTTAAACGGTCTCTGTTGGGGTAATAACACGAAACGGCAACACCATAAATGCACTTAACTAAAACAGAATAAGAAGGACAAGAAATGATAGGCAGAAGAGGCAGTGTTCAAGGGCTTGCGACTATTTTGGTGGATCCCCTTATTAGGGAGTTTCCATCATCTAGTGGTGACACAAAGGTACTGTCAATGCTTCGGGGGAGCTTAGCCAGGGTAGCCGAGGGGCTGTACACCTCTGTAGGCATGCTCCATTGCATCCACCAGGGGGAAATATCAGATGTACATGTTAGCGGATATCAAAAACGTTTAGAGAGTCAGGAACATAATCTGATATGATGAGAGTTCACCATCTCCAAGAGATCATACGCTGAAGCCTCTGCTCAAATGCGCAGAACAAAGGAGAAAAGGATTTAAATGGCATGTCAGATTATATTAATCCTGAATTCTCATCGGGTTTAGGCCTTTTTGAAAGGGATTAGTTTAAATTTGTAATAAGATTATGGGTGGCAAATGGTGCCGAAGCTTAAAGAGAATTATCTCAAGAGAAGGAGCGAAATCAGTGTCTCTTTCCCCTCAGCCACCTTGTATTGATTGTATTGTGAAGATCTGCAAACGTCTCCCACTCAATCTTTTCAATTGACTTCAGGCAGGCAAAAGCAGCAGGGAGATAAACAATGTGTCAAGAACATGATGTGACAATTTATCGGCAAAGAGATGCAATTGAAAGGTTGCTACTTCAGGTGAATCGTTTTCTTTTTTGTTTGTTTAACCTTAACAGTGATGCATAGACTGTGTCCACCTTCCAATCAGTCCATTCAACTGAAATGTAATCTCATCAGACTTTGTTGAGTGTTTATGAGTATTTGCATTTCTGTGTAGAGGCCATTGATGTGGACAAGCATGAGGCAACAAGGGGTCTTGGGCAGTCTCCATGGATACAGCTAAAATGTATTTAATAGACTCATAAATAAATAACCTTAAATAACCTCAATCCATGAGTAAATAACATATTTGGGCCAATCGGGTCATCACAGTTTGTGATGGTTGTTCTTAATTTCTTTGAACCTTAAGGGTTTATTAGCGTTCAAAATATCACCCAAACATATTGTTAACACACAGTGTTTCTTAGCATTCAGTAATGTTCACTTTCTTAGCTTTCGATTCCTAGTGTACGCAAACATGCATGTCCAGCTGCCTCAGTTATGCAAAGTTTGTGTTTTTGTTTTCAAGAAAATAGCATTTAAGTCATTAGACCCTCAGCAGGGTTGCGGTGAACAGGAGTTGATTAGAACTGCAAAGTGCCCCACAGATCTCTCTCAGGGAAGTATCCAGCTGTTCAGAGTTCATCTACAGCACCCCCCCCCCTCCCCAATCAGCTGCAGTGAGGGAGAAATGCGGCAATTAAAAGGTGAGAATCCGATGGAGTTATCTGCCATCCTGTATTCTCCGGAGGGCCTGTTCCCAGGGAGATATTTCCAGAATCAATTTACACATTGCCCACACCCCCCCCCCCCCACCCCCACCCCCACCTGTATGTCAGGGTAGGAGGCGGCTTTCATGTGATCCTTTCCAGCCCACCTGCACTGCGCTCCAAGAAGGAGATTAGGGAACCTGTCCCCCTTCATCTCGAAGGACGGCAGCCTCACCAAGATGAGGCCCGAACCAGCTGGCCAACCCAGTTCCAGGAAATTTAGGTCACGCGTTTCCAAAAGTAGGACCAGAACTCACACTGGCGAAAAGCACTGACATGCCAAACCAAGGTGATCCGAGGAGAGATTTGGCTGTATTTAATGAGTTACTGTGAATGAATGTCAAAAGAACTGGAGCTTTGTAAAAATGGAGAACTGGTGATTTGCAGGACGGTTAACATCACAACATAGGAGAGGAAATCACAGCACACGTGTGCCACTGTGTATGTTTGTGACTTTGATCTAAGGTATGTGGGGAGTGGTAGCTTGTTCCTCTGTGCTGGTGGTGATAGCATGGAAACTGCGCATTACTCTCTGATACCCCTCCTCCGAAGAACTAATATTGAACTAATATTGAATTTCAGCAGAATGAAAACTATTACAATAGATTACAACAGTGTGGTTTTTGGATGCTAACTATATCCGACAGCTCTGTGGTGACTGTGTGCGATAATCACACATTCCCATGGTGTCAACAATATTACTCTTGGAACTGGAATTGAGTGGGCATGTATGGGGCTGGAACGGAGATGATCAGATTCCACAGAGGTAGGTAGGATCAAGAATGTAACCAAAGAATAGAACTGACCCCCCACACCTGCATAGCTGGTATCACTATATGGAATTATGTCTGTTTGATCTCACAGTGCAGTCACAGTTTTATTAGAGAAAGAATAAGATCAATCTCCATATATATACTTTTCAATAAGATGTTATTTGGTGAAGCATTCACATCTCCTAGGGTTTTTTTGAACGTAGCTCAATATGAAGCTTGGACTCAAAGGAAGAAAGATGTCTCCTCCAAACAGATGACTATTTGCTTTTCTAAGCCTGTGGTTTCTGAAAGAAAAAAAAAAAAAAAAAAAAACCTTCTGGAACCTGCGAATATTTAGCTCAGAGGGATGAGGGCTTAATCCACTGTCTGGAAGGCAAGTGAAGTCTCATTGGCTGGTGGCGTTGCCATGGGAACTGAGGTAGGCTTGCCGGCCCAGAAGGTCCCGCTGAAGAGCAGAGCGGGCTTCTGAGAGAGCAAGAGTCAACAGCCTCCCACCGGTATAATACGGGCACTGGCTCAGTTTAATCAAGTTCTTAAACCTGAAGCACACAAACCAGCTCTATGTCTCAATTGCAGATTGCAGGGCATTCACATACATTTTGCTCCCCGTTGTACAGTTATTTCATTAAACAATGTTGTTTTTGTTTGCAAGTTTTTAAGTGCGATGTGGCGAGGAAGATAATAGGGGTGGATAAACTTTAAACAGGAAATAAATCCTCGTTGAGGACAACCTGAGCAAGGAAAGAACTACTACGATGCACAAATACAAAGAGCCAAGCCCCCTTCCTCTATGTACCTGGGATCTCCCTATTACCTACCTCAGGGCTTCAACAACAGGCTGGGTCCACTTCACAGAAAGGATGGGCTTTCCCCAGGTGCCCATTCTTGGGGCTCAGAGGCCTCCTGGGAGGTGAAGTACCTGCAGGTGCACTCTAACCAGGTCTTACAAAAAAAGGCACAGGTGTATTTATTGAGAGGCAGAGTGCTGAATGAGCCTCTGCTATGACTTCTGATGGCCACCTGTTGTTCAAGCTCTGCACATGTGTGATGCCCCACTGGTACACAGGAAGGAGATACTAAAGATCACCTGCGTGGCAAAAGCACCATTTTATTCCCAGAATTACAGAATAATGGGAAAATTAAAGGGGGGGCAGTGTATGTGATGGACAGTCACAACACGTTTGAGGTCAGTATAATCCTGCTCATATCTCTAATTTTTATGGCATCACAATGACTTTTGACTCTAGCAAGATTAAAAAAAGACGGCGCAGCTACACAGTGTCACATAGAACAGGATGCTGCCAACACATTATCGAACTGCCAAAAATAAACCATAAAAAGGATGAATCAAATGTTCTGGGGAAAAAACCGACAAGTGTTTGTTTTATAACAGGTACCAAAAAGAGTATCTCTCCTGTTGTAGCTTTTAAAAGTCCCGATATAAGGCTGGATGACAAAGGGTTTATTTTAGCCCTCCGATGGTGAAACGTGGCTTCCCCTCCGCAGCTACCTCGGAGTGGCAGCAGTGTGAGGGGTGCAGAGACGCAGCCATGTGAGCTTCCCTCTCTGCGATCTGCGGCTTTGTGCAGGCAGGAGATAAAGGATTGAGAGCTGCGTGGGCTGAACTCCCCCTGGAAACCGACAACAATGCGGAGATGCTGGGTCATCTAAGGTGGAGAAGGGGAGGGGGGATGGGGAGATGGGGAGATGGGGGCGGGCGGGCGTATGCACGCAGATGTCTCTTGGAACTCAAGCCGCCCAGAGGAAATAAAAAATCCGCCGGCCCCGCGGCATCCAGCATCGATTCCAAAACCCCCTCCCCCAACCCCCCCACCCCGCAGCACGGCCCCCGCCAGACGTCCGCTTGGTACCACTTTACCATTTTCCCTCCAAAGCCCCCCGGGCACACCTTCTCACAAATCAGCGGGCTGGATATGGGCTAACAGGGCCTTCGCAGGGAAATGGCCTGCACACCACATAATGACTACTGTGGGTATGGAGAGCTAGTGGCCTGGGGGTTAACGCAGCATATCGGGGGTGGGGTGGGGTGGGGTGGTTTTGCCTTCAGTGGGGAATCTGCCAAGTTATGGAGATATTGACTGAAGGATTGGGGGGTTGGAGGGGGGGCAGCTGTTTCCCTGCCCAGCCTCCTCGCGGTCCTCCCCACCTCCCCAGTGGAGCAGGGCTAATTATGGTAGAGGAATACGGCGGGAACGGGAATTGATTTCTTTCGCTGAACTCTTCCCCTGGGTGGTTCTGCCTAAAAAGGCACGAAAGCCCGAACAGCTTTGCCTCAAATTGAAATGCCAACATTTAGTCTTCGGAGTCGCTTTAGGGATTTTTTTTTTATATTTCTTTCCCCTTCTCTCCGTCGCCTTTCCTGATGAATTACAGCTCTCTTATTCTCACTCAAACGCCTCCTGCCATCAAGATGAGACAAAAAAGCAAAGGGAAAAATGTACATGTGATGGGAGAAGCATTTCCAGAGTATTATAATACAAAATCATAGCACTCTCAGGATTTCAGCAGTGGGTGTATGCTTTATACTGGAGAAAGCAGAATACTTAGTGTTGTATTTCCCACTAACCACTAGCAGAATTAAGCTTAGCATGGGCTTAATGGCACCAGCACCACCAGCACACTATATTGTTTCCCGCATGAAGACGCAAACAGCCCCTCATCAAATAAAACTTAGTTAACTTCCAACACAAAATTTCACAGGCATGTGCCTGGAGGCATACACCCCCTGATGCTAATTTAGAGATGCTGTGTCCTGGTCGAGTTAAAAGGTTCTCTTTTTGGGTTTTTCGGGCTGGTGAAATACATCAGGTCTGCATAACATGAGAGGTAGGCCGCTCTCCATGGATAACCTGGAGACCCAGTGTGGGTCTACCACAGTATGGTGGGTGCCCCTGCCCACCACATAGCATGCGTCTACACCTACACCAATAAAACTTCTTGTTCTGCTGCACCACATGCATTTCTACCAATCAGAGTGTGTACATCCAAGGAATCTTGCATGAGGGGGAAATGGGAATAGGTTTATTTTTAAGTGATGCTTTGCAAAGTTCAAATCTACGCAGCACTATTTGAACCCGATGTTCAGACATATTAAAAGAGCATAACTGATTTACACCCTTACAGAGTTATATAACGGCATAAGAACATCACTTTTTTTTTTTTTTTTTTACCGGTTCATTGAGGTGCCTTAATGGGAGACTTGGCATCACTTAGCAGGAAGAGCATCCACCCACACTGTCCTATCTTTTCTTGAGCCAAGCATCAATTCAATCCAATACACAAAAACAACAACACAACAGAAATCTGGCTGTTTACTTCACAGAAGAGGATGGCCCAGCATGCCAAAAAGAGGAAGCGAAAGAAAACGCATATGGATGCCTCCAAGGTGGTCTCAGACATCAGATTCTTCATCATCATGCAATAAGGCGTCTTTTTTTCCCTCTCTCAAGCAAGGAGAGGAAAAAGGGAAATTTTGCCTGAGGAGTCTCTTGAGTATGGAGTGTAATTTCTCAAAGAGCACACCGCTCAATGACAGGATGTGAGTGACAGTCCCCGCCTTTTCTGTGTCATTACATTTCATTATTTATTTGCTTCACAGACAGCCTCACCCAGGGTAACATACACTGCTACTTTTTAATATTACATTTACATAGCAGGACATTCACTGACAAAATTCAGGTTAATTAGCTCGTTCAGGGGTACAGTGGAAGTTCCCCCGATTTAGGACACAAATTTTTGGGCTATTTCCCACCTCTTGAGCCACTAGACCACAGCAGTGTAGAAATTTTGTTGATACTTCAGTACAGCTCAGCATGTGTGCTTTTGCTCTCTATGTGCCCCACGATCTGTCATACAATATTCTACAATGGCCTAAAACAACAGTTTGCTCTGAACAAAAAATAAAAAAGTCTGCAATATTGTGCAGGGCTGCATGGTCTGCACAGAGAAAACGGGGGTGTACAGTTGTATTGAACAGTCTATACCCGGGGTCGGCAAACTTGCCGCGATCCAGCAGAGGTTCCATTTCTCTCTAAATAGCAAAGCACTAACGACTTTAAGCATATGGTCAGCTGCATGAATGAAGCCTAACTGAGCTCAATAATTGATCCACGTGTACAGTTAAGGGTCCACATAGAATAGAAGGAGAGGCGTGTCCAGCACTGCAGGACCAGGGCTGTTCATCCCTGGTCAATATAGATGCAGCACTTCATGCAATATTGTCTTCTCCTGTGGACTGACAGAAAGGGTGTCAAAAACCAGCATACACACAGCCCTCCAAGGGAAAAGAGGCTGACACCCCTGGTCTATTCAAATCACGGCGAAAAGGGGAAGGGGTGTTTGCAAATAAGAGCACTGGCTTAGAGGGTCAATGTGCAATATTAGAGAAGAGAAGGAGATGCCTGGCGGCCCGGCATCAAGCGCGTAATCCGCACTTATCCCTTTTTATTTAAGGCTTCCTCCTGAAGTTTGGCTGCAGAGCAGGGCTGATTTATGATGAGCTTTTGGAGCTGAGAGGGGGAGGCAGGGGGGGAAAAGGGTACAGCTATTTTCAGTTGCACAAACTTTGAGAAAAATGGGCGACGCTTAACACCTACAGTTTTTGTGTAGCTCCTCTCCTCATTTTTTTTAAACTAAGGCCTTAAATGTACAAGGGATAAAAGGAACTCTTTTTATAAATGAACAAACCTGACTGAAATAGATTTCCCCTCTAGTCCTTTGGATATTTTTGTTGGTAGTACACAAGACACTTTGGCACCGAATAAAAGGTCTGTAATGAGCTATTTGTGATCTATCAGGCTGTGATTTCACCACGGAACTAAAAACTAATATTTACACTTATTGACAGGGAATATTAAAGCTACATGTGATGCCAGCACCTACACTGCCAATCTTTGCATTATGCATAATTCAAACAAATCAGTAGTGATTGTGTGCCTGCACGCCAGCTCATACATCAATCCTTCCATCTGTACTTGTGTGACTGCCTCTCACACTTGTAAACTCAAGTTGAGGTGGAAGGGGGTGGAGGCGAGAATTGGTTGAAAGTTACTATGGAAACCAACCTGAGTGATAAGTGGTGCTCAGAATATCAAACCATTTCACAGCTCTCCCTTTATAGAAACGCTACAGGATATGTTAGCAGCTCCCAATCAAACTACAAACGGCTCTCCCGCAGTACACATTTCACTACGCCCATCGAACAATATCTCACGTTGTCTCCCTTTCAAATTAGGGGGGGAACAGAAATAAAAGTGCTTGAATTAACAAACTGTCAGGAAAAAAATGTTGCATTTTTATTTCGGGCTCCAAAATCACAGTGGCTTAATTAGAGTGGGTGATAAGTATGAAAATTTGGTTGTGACCAAATCAGCACTGCCCCTGCAAAGTGTAAATTGACTCCCTAGATGTATGAGGTTGTTCCATTTTAGAAAGCCATTCCATTTAGATACACACAAAACCTTAAAGCGTAGAGATACTTCAACACTTACATCCGGTTGCTTTCTTTCCTCACGATTCATTGAAAGACAACAGACTGTTTGTGCTGAAGAATGTGCAAGAAAGATTCTACTGACATCTAGCCAGAAAAAAGTCAAGCATAGCCGAAAGCCTAACTTCTAAGCCCATCCTCCGTATGAGCAGGGTTCAGACTTGTGACAGACAGGGATTGTCCACTCCCAGTGCCGGAGATTTATGATATGAAGGGTTAGGGCCGGTGTTCAACCACAAGCTGACTGACACCTGGAACAATGGGTGAGTCAGGTTCACAGCCAATCGATGGCCCTGATGCCTACCGCCCTTTGTCTCACTATCTCTCTCCCACACCTTCAGTTAGCTTTTATTCCCTTCCCACATCTCCCTCATCTCTCATTCTCTCCCAGCCCGTCTGCATCCTTCAACATGTCTTGTCTTTTCTTTATTAGTTTGTGTCTAATCCCATTTCCCTGTAGAGGGCCACTATATTTTTACATAACAGTAATCTCTGTTAGATCATGGGTATTTTGAGGGGAAAATTAATTAATTTTGCGTGCATACATGCAGCAGGTGATCCGCACAACGAAACCTGGCAGGCAAAGTCCTTTTATTTGGCTACATTTCAAGGAGAAAAAAAAAACTCTCCCATCCAATATGGCAATCAATTTGCAAATACAATTCCTTGCATGGATATGGAAGGGGTAGCTGGAATTGCACCAAAAATGATATATAAATAGTGTACCATATGCATTTCATAACATCAGTTTTTTTTCACATATTGTGATTGGATTTTGAGATTTCTAATGTAGCAGAGCCCAGAAGACCATTTGGGTCTGCTGCAGAAAAAAACACCTTCTGGAGTGCGACCTAAAATAAGGGCAAAAATATGATTGATATACAGAGCTTATGCTATTTATTTATGCTAAAATTTCCATAGATGCATTGCTATTTATGAACGCTAAAAATGTATGTTGCTATTCATACCCAGATTAATTTTTTTTCTTAGACACCCCCTTTTACAGAGCAAGGTACACAGCTAAGTTTTCATAAAATTGGTTTCCAGTCAAATATACAACGAGACAGCAGCAATTCAAACCTGTAAACTTCCCGTCAGACTTTCCACTCCCTGCTGATGCAGAGTTACACAACTAAAGAAGAATACAGAATACTGGTCACTTGAAAACCCAAGATTATGAAAAAGGGTTTGACAGTTCATTACAAGGACATTATTTTAACTGCACTATCTAGATTCCCATAAATCATTGCAGGTGTACAACTGATTAAAATAAAAAGGATGCTTTTATTTCCCATTAAAACTTTATTAATACCCTTTTAGGAGTACTAAACTAGGAGCTGTCCAACATTTAAGAGCAATACACTCAGTTAACATACTCAGACTTTGGCTAATTCCACAATTATAATCCACCTACTGAGCCCACCTCTGACAATGTAGCATAAGAAACGCCTGCCACTGACTCTGCATGTTATACAGTAAAATTACCCAGTAATTTAACTATTAATTACACTTTACATCATTCGTCATAGGAACTGTACTAGCGACATTTACCATGACACTTTGATCTGTTCTTATATGTAAGGCTACATATTCACGATATATAATCTCTATAATTGCACTTTCAACCAATGTTTTTGTATGTAATAAAAATATGGTAATTACCATATCTACATGCATGCATTGTGACCTTCTAAGTGATAATTACATACGCTCCTGGGAATACAGGAGTGTTGGCCAAAGTATAGCCATTTAACTGTACTGAAAACAATGAGTAAATAGCATCTGAGAGCCATTAACATCACAATCTAGTGGCACAAAAATAACCTGATGTGTATCTTAGTATCTTAAAATATAACCTCTTTGTTATAAGGGATGTGACAGGATCTCCTGTACTTGTTTTACAGATACTCATGTTATACAGCATTACAAGTTCACATACAGTACACCACAGTGAGTTTTCTTCTCATTTTTAAAGAGTTTGGTAATTGAATTATATAATGTAGACACCAGGCCATTGGGTAATGTTGTGAGGCTGAGATGTTCACTCAATTGTCAGACAACTACAGCTAAAGTTGATTTTTTACCTTTGTAAGCTCTCAATAATTAATATAATGATTGACTTCAACTGGAAAATGCATACATTTAGAAGTACACACCAAAACTTGCAATGTGAGAAAAACTCAATTGATAAGTTCCCCACAAAATATTCTGGTTAAGTGTAGACGGGTCTAAATGTATACGTGCACAAATGTAATTGTGATTAATTACATTAAATAGTTAGATGGATGAGGATACGGGACAGTTGTGCGAGAAAGAAACTGGGCTAACACCGCAGCCCTCAAGAAGAGCGTGATATCCCTGCTGTGTCTGATATCCTCGGTATGTTTGATATCCAGGATGCATCCCATCCCCCTCCCCCGCTCCCTAAATTGTAGCTGGCCTTCAGAAAAAGGATGTGTCCGACGAGAACGCCCCTGCCAGCCGGAAGTCTTCCCTCATGAGCACGCAGAAGAGGCGCTGGGGCAGGGCTTTGGAGTAGGGGGCGGGGCGCGGCACGCACGTCCGAAGCAGGATCTCCCGCCCGGCGGGGGGAGGAAAGTCCGGAACCCCACTCGCACCGGGCCTCCTGTCCTCGGCTCCGCCCATCCTCCCAGGCTCCTCCTCCATCGGAGACAGCAGGGCCGCCTGAGGGGGTGGGGAGAGAGACGGTCACTAATGAGATGTCAGGCAGTGTGTGAAGCCCCGCCCAGAAGGTCAATGCAACACTGAGCTTGATGGAGACTTCATTTCTAGCTTGCTAATTTGAAACAGTGAATTTATCTCAGACTTATTCTACACGCATTTAACTAGCTGTGAAAAGCTACCTTCAATTACACAAATTAGCAAGTCTAACCATATAAAAAATAGCATCAAGGGGAGGCTGGAAAATGAGGATGGAAAAGCACACATACTAGACTGGAAAATTTCTACACTATACTCCAGAGAAATTTCCTTCTGTGGCACATACTACCATGAAGCTGTGGAAATAAAGCGAAGACCTCCTTTTCTACTAAAGGTTTAAAGACAGATTGTGGCCAAAAATTATCTAGAGATCTTCTACCAGCACAAGACTCACATACTAGGGGAGCTAGAATATGACCATATACCTACCTCCACGTCCACCAAAATACTCTGAATTTTTTCAAGCCCATAAAAAATGAAAGCAGGTGAATGCACAACAAAAGGACCAATCAGCAACAGGAAGTGGAAAGGTGAGTGTGTGAGGTGGGGGGGAGGGGGGTGTTTTACAAACTCTCAGCTACAGTTTTCGAAAATTGCCTTGCCAGTTCCAGACCGCAAATGACTGTAATTCTCTGTAACCTTGTTTCAGGTACATGCAGCACACTGGGAGGTGGAGGGGATGGGAGGTGGGGCAGGGGGGGGGAGCTGGGGAAAGGGGGGGGGGGGGGGTTAGGGTGGTGAGTGGTTACCTCTTCAGTGGAGTCAGCCAACTTGAAAGGGATGGGAGGGAAGCAGCGTTAGGAGAGAGAACAAGAGGGCGGAGAAAACCAAAAGACCAGTCAGGGATGGTTAGGCAGAGAAAAGCGAAGGTTAAAAAAAGCACAGCATCACTGTAGACACACATGCATACATATGTTCACAACAGAGGCATAGGCAAAAGCATGCAGATTTAACAGGCAACTGACACTGGACTCTGGCCACAAATGTAGTAAACACAGGGCTTTTTGTAGCTGTCAACAACATATTCAGTACTGTTCTTGTTTGAATGTTTTTCCCCCCCTCTGAGAATTTTGTATGAATTTATGCAGTTATTTTTCTTGCCTGATATACATATACTGAGGATAATTAAAGGCCTTCTGTTTTGAACTCCAGATCACAAAAGCAGTAATTTAATGGTGAAAAATATCTCCAGCGGAAATCTGTCTGAGGCAGAAATTCTGGAGTGAGGAAAACACTTTAAAACTGTTTTTCACACTGTGAAGGCGGCATTTAGTAAAAACACTTTGTTGTAGGGATGTATTACACAAGCAAAGTTGTACTGTAAAAATTTACCTCAAATAACCTATTAATGCGCACACCTGCAATTCTCTCTGCGTTACTACATATGCTGTTTTCCCCCATTTCATCCAGTACTCTCCAAAAACAAAAACACTTGATTTTTCTGATTTTCTATTTCACATAATTATGACTTAGTACAATTAGTGCGGAAGGGAAGATGGAAACAGGTGCATTTCATGATACTGAATATTAACTGGAAACCTAGATTTTGAGCATTGGTTTTCAAAGCAAACATTAAATGGAGGGGACAAAAAGCAATGTTAAAATCTTCAGCGTGTTTTTAGCAGGCAAAGGCCATCAGGGGAAAAACTCGTGTGCTCTTCACCCTGCGGGAGGAAGGTAGCAGGAGGTGTAAAGGGAGAGGACTTTACCCTCTGCGCGCTCACAAACAACTTGTGAATGATGCTGCCCGCTGGGCCACGCCCGGCGCCGATCACCAACACCTCCGGCTCCTCCAGGAGAGAGCTGACAAAACTGAGCGGAGGAGAGGAAAGGAGGAAGGAGGGAGAAAACAGGAAAGAGTGCAGGAACAGAGAGAGAGGGGAGAGAGGGGGGATGAGATGAAAGAGAGGAGAGAGAAGGAGGAAAATGGAGGAGAGATATTAACATTTAATTGCTTTAGATATCACAGTTGACTGAAAATGCCTGCAGTGTTGGTTCATTATGTTTTGGGACCCTCCTCTCCTGACACATGTATACACACAAATCCAAGCATGTATGCACACACCTTGAAGTGCAAAACAGGCAGCTTGAGATTAATCACACAAACACTGAAAGTGTACCGGGGTTAGAAACTAGGCCCAGTTCTCTTTCCCAACGTTGGTATAATGACTGCCTGGTGGTGCTTCTAATCACAGCAATGTCTACATCGACAAATCACTCCAACTCTGCCACAGCGCGCCAACTCCCACTGAATCTAAAGAAAAAGGGTTAAAAGCCCCCCCCGGCTGGTCTGGGTCTCCTTTTAATAAGGCTGCAGCAACACTCCTGTCTGAACCAGGTACCCCTGCGTGTAATGAACATGTCACAGCCGGCTCTCTGACATGCCCTCTCTGTCCCCCGTCAGCCCATTCCAGTCTCTACACCTGCGGCTCCGCCCCCCAGCCTCTCCCTGGATCGGTCCCAGCTCCGTGATCATCGCAGGAACCAGGAGGGTGGAAAAAAAAAAAAAAACTTCAATAACGTGGAAAAGCGGAGCGATATTGGCCAACAGTGGACAGCAGTGACAGGAGCGAAACTTTGCCATTCCGATGGGGACGAAAAACAAAAGAAAGCCAGGTCCAAATTGCCGTCTTCTTTTTTGTTGGCTGACAGCTGTTGTATCTTGCAAAAATGAACACATAAATAAATAAATAACAGCCTTGGTCTTAATAAAGGAGAGGCAAAAGGGCAAACAGGAGCAGCAGAGACGGGATCTGAGCTCGGGGTATGAAACCTGCACCTGTCATCTGATAAACTGTCACTGCGAGAAGAACCCTGCATTACCCACGAGCCAGTGGGGCTGGCTAGTAACATTGTGCACGCTGCTTATGAAAACTGCTAACAAACTAATTAGTCACTCATAATGATCAAAATCCTTGTGACAAATCAGTACAGAACATTTATTTTCTTAGCAGGCACCCACATATAGGTTGACTTAAACGCACTGATGGATGATATGAGATATTCAGGTGCCCTGAAGATGCACAAGAACCTACAACCTTCTGGTTCTAGATACGGGTCTACAAGCATAATGCCACTTTACTGTCCTGCTGCCACTATACATAACAAGTGCTCTTCATGTGGAACAAATGTGTTTGTTAAAACTAGAGTGCATGGTATAAGCTTTGTGCACCAATTAACTAGACGACAGAGATGATGTTGGAGCCACGGTGGCTTAAAGAGGATCCAGGGCGCAGTGGTTTTTGAATGTTGCAGTCTGTGGCGTCCCCTACCTCTCCAGGTCCTCCGCGTCCTGCCCTTTCTCCCCCTTCCCGAGTCCGAACTTGGCCTTCAGAGACCGGGCGCGGGCAATGACCGCCTCCAGCTCCATCATCTGGTTGATGATGTCCTGAAAGAGGTGGGGGTAGGGCCACATAAAACTCTGAATTTTACTCGACTCCAACCCCCCCAACTCTAACTCCAACCCCCCCGACACACACACACACACACACACACTCACACACCATGCCCCATCCTCTCCCTCTCCCTGCTCCCACAGCATGCACGGGAAGGCTCACCTCCAGCTTTTTGATGTCAGGGCTGGGGTGGCGCAGGAGTTTCCCGGCCTGGGAGGTCACCTGCTGGATGGCCTTGCGCACGGACAGGATGTCCTCGGATGATTCTGTGGAAGGGAGAGGGACAGCTCTGTGAGAACGCAACAAGGCGCTTTGCTGACTCTCTTCTACCCTTCTGCTGTGTGTTTGCTTAGTCATTTCTCTCAGCTGTGCCATGCATGGTCATGATGAGTTGTTAGACTCAGGGATTTGTTGATTGTTTGATATTATTTATTTTTTATTCTTATTTCCAGTAAATTAAAGACATATGTTTAGTTCTTCCTCAGTTCAAATTAAATACCCCTCTATAGCTGCTGGTCTGTCTGAGTTTTCCTGGAAACCCTCTGAGTTTATGTCATATGACACACCACTGCTGCACATGACATTCAGAGTCAAAAAAAACAAAAACATGAAGGAATTTTGCCCTGAATTGATTTGATTAATTATCCAATGTGCTGCTACTAATGATGGCCTGAAGGGGGTGCTGCATAATACTCACCCTCATCTTTCATTTTGAGGATGGCAGCATGTAGTATACAGGGCAGAAGGTGGCGAGTGAGATCAGCTGGCTTCTGTACTGCCAAGTAGTGCAAAACCTGGGAAAAGGACACCAACAATCTCTCTTTACATACTGAGGTGTTAGAGCAACAGAAATTATTAGAGCTCAAATTTTTACTGAACCAGAACAAAACGAATCGATTTATTTCCGAGGAAGAAAAGCGGAGTCCGGGTAATGCTGATGTACTTTTGATCCATTCATTTTCAACACCATTATCTCTCCAGTATCTGCGACACACTCTTCTTCTACTGCTGTGATGGACAACACTGAACTGACACCCATTACTGAACATTACATTTAACACATTAGCATTTGGCCAGCTTCTGTTGGAATGTCTATACTAGGTACGACCTGATGCCCTGTGGTGGTCATTAAGCACCAAGCCGCTGTCTTCATCCTGGAGCTTACTGTCTGGGATCCGATCTGACCACAGATAGGTCCAAGTGTCCCAACAGCAGTTTTCAGCATTTCTAGCAAGTGTCCGAAATGAGCTTTTCAAAACTGGTTAATTCTTTGATGAATGAAATTGTTTTTCATTGATACCTATATTGAAGCAACAAACGGCAGTGCCATCATCCTTGGTGTTTGAACCACACTCTAATGGCTACATGCCCAATTCACCTGCCAATATGTCAGATGTAGCATTTTTCCATACTTACACAACATTATTTGTTACTTTAAGTGAGCGTGATGTTCACGACACAGAAAATGATGAGACCTTTTTTAAATCTATTATTCCAGATGAAGGAAAATGGCACTACTGGTTAGAGATCTGACTCTAAGCACCCTTATTTTCTTACTTTTTTTACTGCACTCTGGAAGCTAACTTTTAATGATAGATATACGAACGTGTCTGAAACCTTGAGAGAGCCGTCAGTTGACAGGTGGCAGCTGTCTAGATACAATAGATGTGCTTGGTGACTGTCAGGAAGAAAGTGATGCTTTTTAAATTTAGGTACCTGAACTACAGAAGGTCTGTCATTCTTTCTACAGACAAAGTCAGAATTGCATGTACTAAAATGTGACATGAAACCAGAGGTTATTCCAGACAAGCAAAGACAAAAACTGCCTACAACATGACCTGATTAGTATCTTCTCTAGAACAAATATGTTCTGCAGAATAAATATGTGATATTAAGTGGGATGTGATTTTAACAAGGTTCCAATCACTATTCAGTATTTCTCAAAATTACATTAACTGGAAAGGCACTATTTTGGCTATGCTGTTGGTTACAAGGCAGGAGACACTAGCTTTATTAACTTTGTTCATTGTAGCTAACCAAATACTTTTCCATTTTTCTAGTTATTATATTGTACATTTCAATTTTATAAAGACTAATAGCAAACACCGAGGCATACCAATGCTCTTTACTCCTACCTTCTCTTGGGGAACAGCATATACAAATTTGAGGTTCTCGGGTTCAGTGGTTGTCAGATAGAAACAGCCAGGGATGCAGCCAACGCATTGGTAGCCTAAGCAAGCTGGTAATGTAAGCAACAGAATGCTACTCTTGCTGGTGGTATTTTAGACAGCTCCCTGAGATGTTATGACAAGCCTCAAAATCAGAAGTCAACTTCAGCTGAAGCTTGACCTTATTCCAAAAAGGGGTGCACTGTTGACATTTTCGGCGCAGTTATGACAAGCTTGCTAACCAGTGTAGGGGAAGCTGATGATATCCATATGCAATACCATTCCACTGACTTTGACTAGTTGGTATTATTGGTTAAATTATTATTACTAAAACTAAAGGGAAATTAAATTACCATTGCCTATTGTGGAGGAGATAATAAACTTTTTAATGTCACCTGAAAACTCAGTTTAAGTTCAGTTTAATTTAACGCTGAAACCTACAGTGAGTGGCAAGTAGTTCTGACAATAAATGTGATATTAAGAAGGTTTTGGAAATAAGCAAGGTGATATTAACAAGGATAATCTGTATTTCTGTACTTCTGTACTGCAGTAATGCCATACTCAGATTTTGATCCTGAAAATGTCATCACAAAGCTAACGCACAGCTGGCATATAAAAAGGCTGCTAATAGTAATGAAATAGTTACAGCTGCAAAAAATATTGTTTCCTCTTGTACCTCTAAACGCCTCAGGCTCTCTTTGAAAGGACATAAAACTGTTTTCAAAGGTAAAAGACCTCCTTACAAGGATCTTGACTGGCATCAAAGGACTTGAAAATATATATCTCATAGGACAACTCATTGAAGGAGAAAAAAAAAAAGTTTTAAATCAGCAAATTAATTCATACTAAATCCTGCACCTGGAGTTTCCTCTAAAGAGCGACAGACGGATGAAGGACATGGTGAATAACGACCTTCAAGCCACACAGGGTTTCCCCTGCTCCCAAGCTCAAACTCTAAAGGAACAGCCCAATGACAGGGACAACTTGTGATGCTTCATGCTCTGCCCCACTTTCATTCGCTACTCTTGATTGGTCGACTCCGGAAACATACAAACAAATCCCACCGAACCTCCACAGCACCCAATGCCCGCGCTGTTCTACAGTTTTAATGAGAGGCAGGTGGACTGCGGGAACGGCATATATGGGTTCCTGTTATGAAGCGATGTTGCAAAATCCAAGAGACACAGTAATATGCACTAAACGGCCTTTCTATATTTCACACACAGACACACACACACACACACACACACACATAAACAACAACAAAAAAGCAGAAATCACTGTCCCAGCTTCCTACCTTTTCTGCCTCCTTGGTGTCATCGAAAAGCCTGCGCTGCCGCCGTGCAGGGGTGGCCCTGGCCGTCTCCCAGGCTTCCACCCACATGTTCCCCGGGATCTTCATCCTGGCGCTCAGGTCGCCCTTGACGACCTTGGCCCCGCTCTCGTCCGTCACCTCGTCCTCCACGTAATCCCTCGGGGAGTACCACCGCACAAAGTCCTCCAGACAGCAGCCGGGATTCGCCGCCTGAACCCACAGGTTTCAGGACCATCAGGAGCGGAGAACGAGAAAAGCCACATCAGCGGCGAAACTAAAAGGGAAATTCCATTCACTATAAAACTGAACAAATACAAGACAACGTCAGAAACAAGCTTGGGCCCTGAGATAATGTAGCGTGACTAAGTTGTGTTAACAACAGTTAGTCTTTTCTGAAACCAAATGTAGTTGTTAATCAACACGATTCGGGTATTATGCTCTCATTTCAGGTAACTAATGTGGGAATATATTTTAAACAAGCAAGCTGTAGTTGCAATTCCAAAAAACTTTCCCCACACATCTGTGCCACCGTAATTTAATACGTTTTGCCAGAGCCATTGTTATCGGATGCTGTCACACCATTATTACACTATGAACCTGATTTGCTTTACCCATCCTGGCGCAGGATCAGACACATCACGCCATCTATCTTCCTCACAGTGTCCTCCACTCTGTGATTCTGCTCTGCTCTTATGACTCTCTGCTGCTCCGTTTCAGAGCAAGATAACCAGCAATAATGGAAAAGTTCACTCCATCGATATCGCTTCTTTTGAATGTTCAATCATGCACAGATGACAGAAAGCAAATCAGCGTGGACTGTAAGGGGGGGGAAGTCAATGTGCCAGACGATTCCTCCGCTAATGAGCCGCGGTATTCTCCAAATCTCTGCTACATTTAAGGCCTGACCTTTTACTGGGCTTCCAAAGGCTGCTGGTATCTTCACAGCACATAATGAGCGTAGCGGGGATAGAAAATTAATGAACTCCGAGAAGCCAAAAGAAATAAGAGGGAAACGGGCAGGAATTCAGTCGTCGCTGGTTGTCAGGACAGCGCAGCTGCTTGTTGCGAACGATGGCACATGCATTGAGCAGGGCGAAACAGAACGAGTGACACTTGACAGAAGAGTGGAGAGTGTGAGTGTGTGTGTGTGTGTGTGCGTCTGTATGTGTTCGGGGGGTAGGGGGTGCTACTTGCATCACACCACACCGCTGCCCCTCCATTGTGAAGGTGGCGACAGTGAGTGAATACGGGGGTGGGGGGTGTCATATCCATAAATCACATAATTCATCATATCCAGACTCAGCACTCTGTCCAAAGAGAGCTGATTATTAAAACCAAGATGTCAGATTATGCTTCGCTAAGCACAATCGCAGACCAGGCTCCCGCTAAATTTAGGGGCCTCCTTCAGCTAAGGGGGGTGTTTACTGAATACCTGCATAAGCAGAACTTCCTGCCAGAGGAGGCGGTTATTAAGGTGGGCATATGTTTTTGCTGCGATAGGAGCGCGTTGTGGGATGTAGCATGCAGTGGAACGCAGAGGTTCCTGCACGGTAGCAATAGCCTCTCCCGGCACCAAGCTGCACGCTCAGAAAACTGACACCAGCCTGAGCGAAACGCGCGAGCCGTTTCTGAGCAGCGCTCACACTGGGCGGTCTCGTTTACATCCTAAATCTGCTCGCTAAAGACGCCCGCGGCGTGTTTTCCTAGGTGCATCGCGCTCGGTGGATAATGACCCTAATGCAATGAATTCCGACGGTGCGGGATAAAGAAGAGCAGAATAAGGTGCTTATGATAATTCATAAGTCTTCCCAATCTGCGACAGACTCATTTATATTGCCTTAGCAGTTTCGAGGCTCAAGTCTGTTTTCCCCACTTCGGCTGATGAAGAAAGAGGCTAAAGTATTGTTTTTTGATAGCTGAAAGCTTGCACATGGCTCACGGCTGTACATTTATACGCCCTGCAAGAAAGGAAACAAGTTTGCATGAAGTGGGTTAGTATTGATTAGGTAACTGCCAGATTGATGTGGTTGTGCTACACAAAGATTTATAACACCAATGAAGGGCAGCGGCTGTTGGCGCTGTGGCATTTGTCTTCTATGCGTTTAAGCACTGGCTCAGTCATTTTTATGTTACAGATTGTACATTTAAAGCCGGCGCTACGTATCGATGTTTAGTAATCCCACACAAATAAGATCAGTCTCTAAGCTCCCCGTCAGCTAGAATTTAATGATATTCGAATCATTCGTAAGCTGCCATTCGGAATACCACTCTGCACATGCAAACTCACTCAGGCTATATAACCCTTATTGTTCACAAATCAGCCTGTATAATGACAGGGAATCCATTTTGGGTTGAAGCCATTACTGGGCAGGAAGGAAGAAACAGCGCACCCCCCCCAGTTGTCAGCTGCAGGTTAATGCCGTCCTGACCCTTGACCCTCGACCCCTGACCTTGAACGACTCCATGTCGGAGAGCAGGCAGGCGCTCTGCATGCGGGCTCTCAAATGCGCCCCCTCCGCCGACGTCCCCAGCTTGGCCAGCACCTCCGACTGCTCCTCCAGCAGGTCCTCCGTCATGGGTGCCGGCTCCTGCAGGAGGAAGGGACGGCTCATCAGGCCTCTGTGTCTGAATACAGCGTGCGTGCAAGATGCAAATGCTAATGCATTAGCGCACAGGCAGGTGACTGTGCATTGGTGCAAGTGTGCACGCGGGTCTACATTTTGCTCGTGGTGCCGGTTGGAAAGACTGGGGCTGACACAACGGCTGGCCCCATCAATCAGCCAGATGCTGGTCCTCTTTAGTGCCATATCAGGGGTGTGGAGGCGTCTGCAGCCCAATGTCGACTGACCTACGGGGTTGAGGCAAGCTGACAGCTAGCTCCTCAATGCCACATCACACCACTAATGAACACGGTGCCTGTGTGAGACTGATCCCTACTTACTGAGCTCACATTTCTGTGGATATTGAGGAATACAGAGAGCTGGGACGTCCTTTCACCATCTGATCAGAGAACCCAAAAGTAAATCCCAAATGTATACATTACTACTATTATTATTATTACTGCTATTACTACATTACTACACTTAATTGTCCTCATTTTTCGGCTTTGACAACATTTAAATGCAGCCATCACAAGACAAAAACCTTCAGGTTGGTAGCAGTTAGCAAGCCGTGTAAATAATTATTACATTGAAAAGGAGACATGTTGCCATACTTAAAGTGGCTGAGCTGTTGATAAACAGCTAGCCAAATCTCTTACCTATCCGTTTTCCCCCCAATGCACTGGCAAGCTACCTTACTAGAATAGATCTTGTTTTCCCGCTAACTTGTACCATACAGAACCAGAGTCTACTACAGAGATGGCCATCTAGCTAGGTAGCTTAATATCAAGAACATCATCAAGCATGTGATTCAGAAAATAGTCCAAACAAAACCAAATTTTTTCCTATCTGCAGTGCTGGTTTTACTAAACAGCAGTAGCCAGTAATGGCACAAAGCAGTTAAAATTTAAATAACTTTCAGCTTTAAATTATTGTACACACGAATAAAGTCAGAACGTAACCAAATTTACACATTAAAAAGTATTAAAAACTAATGAATGGAACTTAATAAAATTCAACCATTTCTCTGTGGCACACAGAGACATAATGTCATCACATTTCATCCGCAGTCCAGCTGCAGAGAAATCGCGCTTCTCAAAATAGTCTTTAATACAGAAACCACCAGCAAGTCTTGCCTCTACAGACGAGAGAAATTGAACAAAGTACCTCTCTTAAGATTAGCCATCCCACCTGGGCCCCTACGTCAGCACACAGCTTAACACACCTGCTGCATGTAATTAACCTTGTTAGCTAACACACGAGTGTTAGTAACATGTAGAACACACTGCACTGAATAAATCCCTCCTAAGCAAGTTCTGGTGAAACTAAGCACCACCGGAAGCTGGAGGGCCATTAGCTACACTCCTGAGAGGGGAATGAATAGTCTGGACGAGTGCGGCGAACACCCACTTTACCACCAGACTAATTAAAGGCAGGGAAGGTGAGACCGTGGAGCAATCCGATTCATTATAGACGAGGTGGCAGCGCTGCGCATACAAAGCAACCCTTCCTCTGCCTTAAACACACCGGTGGACGGGGGGTTGTGGGCTCGGGGGCTGCGGGCGCACTGTGATTTGGGGGGGGGGATGCGCAGTGCTCTGTCACCCCTTGTCCCCGACAGCCGCGGCGCGCAGACAGCGTCGTGTCGGCCTGGGAGGCGACGAAGCGCCGCCGCTCATTATTTCTGAGTTAGCGCACCATCCATCTCCTTCTGCTTCTGCTGCTGCGGTTCCCTCTCTCTAACCGGGAGACACGGGGCCTATTTAAATATCTGCAGCAGACAGTCAGTGGTGCAGGGCTCCGAAAACATCGCAGTGTCCTCTCCTTTTCCTTCCGCGCCCTGAGGAATCTATACGAACTGGGTCAGCCGTTTGCCTTAATTAGCCCGGATGACCACGTGGAACGTTGCTCAACGACCGGCGAGGTGGGAAGTCTCGCTCTGCAGGCTCGTACTTGACTTGCGGAGAGGTGGGGCCAAGTCAAAGCTGGCCAATGAAATTGAGCGTAGGGACCTTGTCTTACTTAACGAGGGGGCATGCTGGTGATGATCTAGCAAGAGGTTGGATGATGAAAGAGTGGGGTTCCTCTGACTAAATCCCAGGAAGAACTGTATTGCTATTCCACTGAATGTGGCACCTAGCCAGTAGAAATCTCACCATATATCACCAACATGGTTCATCATATCTGAATATCATAGCACTGCCACTAAACTCGATAAACAGATGAACGTAAAAAGAAAAAAAATGAGTTCTTAAAGTTTTGGGTGTTACTCAGTTCACCTCAATCATACTGTCTCAGGATATTCTGGATGCTAACTGACAAATTAAAAAAAAAAAACATAGACAGTCTTTACTTTCTAATTCTGAATGGCGTTCACCATAGAGAATAAAAATGAACAGCTGTTCAGTTTTGGATGACTTTAAGACAGCAGCGTTGATGATTGGGAACACTGCACCGAATCTGACAGTCACTGCAGAAGGCGCTCGGAGGCGTTCCTCTGACCTGTGTGATGGGGATGTAGAGGGGCTCTGTGGAGTTCAGCAGCGTCAGCTGCCCGTGGGGGTGCAGACGGCCCTCCGGCTTCACCTTGGCCGCGCCCTTCTCCCCATCGGGCGGAGCCTCCTTCAGCTCCTCTGTGTCACTCAGGCACTCGAAGAACTCATCCTCGCTGTCGCTCCAGGAGTCCCAGCTCTTCCCCAGGGAGGCCTCGGCCCCCTGCCCCGCCCCGTCGGCCGTCAGGCGCCCGTTCTCGCACCCCGACACCTTCCTCTCCCGCCCGGCCTCCACGGTGCCGCTCTTCTTCCCCTCGTCTCGGCCCCTCTTCCTCTCGATGCAGCAGTTCAGCATCTGCAGGCAGAGGCGAGGGCACAGACAAGCAACATCAGCACACCTTGGCCCCCACCCACACACACACCCCAAACACACACATACACACACACGACCATGCACACAAACACACAGACACACAGACACACACAGACCCACCCCACAACACACCCACGCACACCCACGCACACATACGCACACACACACACACACACACAACCACGCACACAGCTTGTGAACACCTCATGTCTAATCTTCCGGACCTTGGCAAACTTAAGGCTATTCAACATACACAGCTGAGCTACCACACTGGTTTCAGTGAGTGGCAAAGTTGCTTATTGGATGATCCTGCAACCAGAACTTGTGCCGCTGCATACTCTCAAGTTGGGTGCTTAAAACCAAATTGCTTCAGTAAATACAGGACTGCGGAAACACACTGTATGTAAAACATAAGCTGTGTAAGTTGCCCTGGATAAAAGTACCAGCCGAGCCAATAACTGACAACAATGAGGCGGGCTTCTGGGAATTGTATGAGACAAAGGGGAGAACCGCGTGCCGCAGTTTATGAACTGCTGTAGGAACAGCTGCCGCCGCAGAGGTGCGTCGCCTTATTAAAGCGAGTGCAGATAAAGAGGCGGTCCACCCCTGCCCGGGGGGATGATATCACTTCTTCCTCAGCATCTTTATTACCGCCTCGTCTCTCCGGAGGCACGGTGTGGGTGAATAAATATTAAACAATCCTGTTTATAGCACTGCCGCAGATGCGGAGAGAACAGGCGTCACCGGGGCCTCCGAAGACGGCGGGGTGAAAAATAGCACAGCGCAATCAAGGGAGAGGCACGCAATTACCTGCAGCTTCTGATGGAGGAGGCAGCACCTCAGGTCTGGGGGGCCAGGGGCCAGCCTGCCGGGAGAGAGAGGGGACGTCACTGCGAGGGCGGCTGTTTGACGAGCGAGCGAGCGTGTGTGTGTGTGTGTGTGTGTGTGTGTACAGAAACAGTGGGCCTGAGGCTGCAGTTATTAATTGGTGTGGGAGACACCTGCAGCAAACTTCCTGGCTTTTACACGCCCAACGCTACTGTCACAACAGCTTGGACTCTACTATAGATCAGAGCCTTTCACACAAGCACCGGCAGGATCTCAATGGCACTCGTTCGTCATTCCTAATGGCTGGGCGGGGAGGGGCATTTATCTTGCGAAAGGGACTGAGGTAACACTGGGCTGGCAGAGAAAAACTTTGTGTATAAATGTAAATAATGTTAACAGCATCTCCTCAAACGCACAAGCTTCGCCCTCGCAGGAAAAACGTTACATCAAGGCGTTACATCATGAAAACGCCTTTTCATGGCATGATGAAAAGCCGCACGGCTCACCAGTCATGCAGTCATTCACATCCTTTGCAGTGATATTTCAAACCTTTTTTATGTAGACACCTACTCTGTTGTTCAGACTGCACTGAGGGAAGCAGACGCTGATCGAGGTTCAGCAAGGACTGGCACACTGGAAAACCACTCCTTAGTGCAGCAATAGTCCCCCATTCATCTTGGGCATGTGACAGACCCCCCTGCTGAGCCCTGATCCCTGATCAGTGTTGTGAGGGGGGGTATCGGGTGGTCAGTCATGCACTAGGCCTCTCTCTGCTGCTGTGACCTGTCTGGCTGTTCCGGAACACCCCATTCCCGCTCGCAGGCCGCCAGCTCTCCTCACCCGAACACCAGGTGGTTGTTCTCCCAGCGGTAGCGCATCTCCAGCACAAACTCCTGCCAGAGGTGAGCCACGCCCCTCACCCCGCCGTGGTAGAAGTTGACTAGGCAGATGCAGAGGGCCAGCCGGTAGGTGAGGCTGTCGGAGGGGGCAGACTTCAGCTGGTTGTACAGTTTCTGTCAGGGGATATTCGACAACACACTAGTCAGCCCACATGCACAATCCACTAGCTTGTGAAAGTGGTAATCAGCACTGTGAACCGCCCTGAACAGGTAAAGACAAAAACCGAACAGATCGTTCTCCGGAACTGCGACTACTTTGACACTTTGCCCTCTAGTGGTAAAAGGCAGTTCCATCGTTACCTTGAAGAACCTCTGAGTCAAGTGAGCACTACTCAGGTGAAGGAGTGAGTGAGTGACAGAGTGAAGGACACTTCCATTTGTAAGGGATGCCTCTGACAGTCACAGCAAATAATGTACCTCACAGAGTTTCTGTATCCATATTTCAAGCTGAGTAAAGCAAATCACCTTACTCTTTGATGTAATATGAGAGCAAATTGCCAAAGATGCAGTTGGTTAAAATCAATTAAATCCTGCACTGCTTTAAAGGATTGCAATGTCACAATCAAGGAGGATTGCCAGGGGGAGGTATCACCCTGTATTCCCCAATGGACAGTGCCAAATAGCCATGATGGATTTGCAGATATGCTGTGATAACCCATGGTTCATGAACAGCAATGCTGAACCTCAAACTCTCCCCCCCCCGCTGTTTTTACTCAGAGTACACTGACCTGAATTTGGTACTCACAGACAAAGATATCTGCAGATGCAGATGACTACAGATGTCCCTATTTTGTATTATGACAAGCTACGCAGTGAGGACGTTCTTGAGACAATCACACAGTCAGATTTTGTTGCTCAGACATACGTAGTCCTCAGACTCCTTGTCCACCTTGCCGTCGGCGTTTGATTGAGCGGCCTTGCCCTCACTTCCCTCTGTGGGTTTCTCTGCACTAGCGTCTGGAAAGAGATACTGAGCAGCCACACAAACACAACCATTAGCACTGCCAGAGTCTGTAATACAGATGCAATACGTAAAATATATTGTTCTATATATGGCTTAAACATTAGACTACAGCTTAGACTTTTTACTTTACTTTTTCTAATTCTATCATGTTTTGTGACCATTTGATCAAGGATATGATTAACAAATATGGATATGATTAACACATTTATGGCCCTGTAATACCTACATAAGTGGGGAACATACAGACAGAGAAAATAAGAAAATTTAGGCACTGAATAAGCAGTGGAGCTTGGTACAATCTGTGTAACATACACTGGTTTCTGGACGAATCTCTAACGACTCGCTCTGGTTGTGGTTATAACACAGTCCTGGAGCTGTTGATCGGCAGGGCAGGTGTCCCTCACCAGCAGGATGGAGTTGAGCACGTCGTTGCTGAGCGGTGACTCGTCCACACGCCGGTGCCGGCGGATGCGCTTACGGGCGCTGTGGACCATGTTGGACACGGACAGCCGGGACATGGGCACCGTGCTGGGCTCCGTCAGCTTGGACAGCGCCTGGCTGATGTCACTGTTCTCTGGGGGGAAGACACAGGAAGTGAAACATGGGCTGTGACATTCAGGGTACAGGGTAGGCCCTCTTCGCAGACTGGTGGCTTGCACGCCCTACTCCCCTGAGCTATACCCTTCCTGGATCAGAGCTCAGTCACTGAAAACATTCACATAACATCCTGACATGCTGAGCCCTGATCAGAGATTAGTGTTTCTTTAGAGGGTGCAGAGTAGGAGCCTGGTTTCAACTGCATTAGTCACTCCACCTAACTTCTCCCTGTGTAATACCATCAGAGCACCCCCATGTTGTTACTGCAGTCACTCAGCGACTCAGCTAGAAAACAGGGAGCACTTGCAATTCTAGAACTGCTTCCTCCAATCACGGCTGAAAAAAAGGACGCTTACCTTTGCCCTCTTCCTCAACAACATTCCTCCCCAGAATATCCTCAGTGGACTCTTTCCGACAGCACAGTTTAAAGAACTCCATCAAGAAGTCACCTAGAAGGCAGTGGCATTATGTTATTTGCACTGTTTAGTAGCTTAGCAGGCACACTTACTTAGGGCCATTTAAACAGCTCATAATTGAAGCTTTTGTACCCTGGAGCAAGTGCTATGTCACACCCAGCAACTGAACTTGCAACCTGCAGGCTTTAGGTCCACATGCTTAACCACGACAGCTTTACACAAAAAAACCATGGAAGTACAGTAAGCAATGATGTAGCCATCAGGTCCATCAATATAACCACTCATCAGTGGAGGTGATGGGTCATGCATTAAACAGACCACCAATGTGCTCCTGAGCCAATAATATTGGCAAAGACATGCAATGGAGCATCTGCTGAATAAAACATCTCATACAAATATTACATAGAGTATCGCGGAGTATGACACAAACAGAGTGACAATTACAGAGAGAGACAAAATTCCATGTGTTAAATCTGGTAAGTGCAGCTGTGTCTTGGTGGGAGGGTCTTACCCAGCAAACACTGGGGGTTTTCCGCTTTCCTCACTCTCACCGACCAATGGGGTGCCTGGAGGGGGTCCAAATCACTGAGGAGGCACACAGAGAACCCGTCCGTCAGGAACAGCACACCTCAGGCAGAGATAAAGGCTCTTTCATTTCCGTCACTAAAACCTGACAACAGGAGCACATGCTGGTGCAATTTAAATAATCCCACAGAGGTGATGGATTCATCTATCGCTTCCTTTGAATGGAATGCATATTTAAGGAAGAAGTAAGAATGGTAATTTGATGCAGCGGCTTGCTTCAGCAAACTTGCACGAGCAGATCATTCAGTGCAAATGAATTCTAATTTTACCTTGGTGCCAACTTGATACTAAGATGCTCAGCAGTCTGCACCATCTGATAACAGGAATTTACACAGGGAGCCATCGCTCTAAGTGTTTTTCGGAAAGGTGATGACACCTTGCTGTTGCTTTTTTTTGCCATCAAATGCATATTCAATGGACAAATTTGACTTAAAAATGCTTTTATCATCACATGCCATGGAGTAAGAGCCAGGCAGCTGGTCTGCACTTACGAGTAGACGTCATTGTCCACGACGATGCCTTCGGTAAGTTGCGGCCATGTGGTTGCCAGATGCAGCTCGCTGATAATACGACACAGAACAGGGAAAGGGCAGCTTGGCTTCATTCATGTATGTAACACGAAGCAGATCACCCATCCGCTTTGCATTACAAAGCCATTGCAGTCAATCTGTCAAACTGACCCACTAAAAATGTTGCAACAGTGTTAAAGCTACATATAAGGAACACTAATCAATACTGATCTGTATCACCGGGCTAACTATAACACTTTTCATTTCGCACACCAGGACTCCAGGCAGATTATACCCATTAGCATTGTTCCAGGATCAGATAACACTCTTAATCTTCACTCCAACTATTAGGCGAACAAAAGATGAAGTTCATTCAGGTTCAGTGCGTGAGGGTAGAATCTTTTCAAACCCCACACCCAATAAAAGGGAGAAACCTCAAGCGTGTCGTTACTGTGGTAACAACCTAGCCTTACCTGATAGGGTCCTCGCATGCCCCGAAAGGGAGTTTCCCAAACTCCACACCTCCCACCTCCCCAGCCAGGAGAGCGTCAAAATCTGCAAAGAGGAACCCTTTTAAATGCATTTGAAACTCAGACGGACCAGTGGGAGGGGGGAACACTTTTCCTTCAGTGTTTCAGCTTTGTTGCAAGAGTAACAAAACTATCTTACAAAATCATTACAAAAAGATTAAGCATAACTGACATGCCGCAC
This sequence comes from Megalops cyprinoides, assembly GCF_013368585.1. NCBI lineage: Eukaryota > Metazoa > Chordata > Actinopteri > Elopiformes > Megalopidae > Megalops > Megalops cyprinoides. The sequence continues at coordinate 22,846,021 of NC_050596.1, forward strand.
TTATCTACTTGAAAGACGACCAAGGCAAGGGAGTTAATGCAGGATTAGGACACATAAGTTATTAAGACTTTCAAGGCCTTACGTTATCCAGATCTCTTCTAGGACAGACAATCTTGATTTGGAGATGGCAAAAAGATGAATCCGTGACAATGGGCTGATACATGGGCTCTGAGGGGTCGACCCATTTAAGCTCATTTCCATCCCCATTAGAAAGAGGCAAAAAAAAAACCACAGGAGAAAATTAGACCTGTCTGTCACGCCTCGTTCTTTTCCGAGGAGCGCCTGCGTTATGAAACGGCTCCATGCCTCTGTCCTTCAGCGCTGTCTATAAGCACTCAGCCCTCCCTCACTGCCTTCCCAGAGCCCACTCTGACTGAAGGATCACTTTGCAATGCAGAAAGGCAACTTGAAAGTGGAGCACTTAATATTTCAGCCACCAAAGACTATGGTTAAAGGGGGATGCAGGAAAAAAAAATGGATGAGGGTGGTGTGGGGGGGTGGAGGAGGAGGGGGGGTGTGAACAATCTCAGTAGAGACAGCTGCTGTTGAGGGAGAGAACAGCCAATTCGTGTTCCAAAGAGCCATCATCTTCATCCTTTGCCTGAAGAGTAAAACACCTCTTACTCAACAAAGAGTGCCCGTGCTTACACCTACCCGGGGGTTGCTGAGGCCAGGAGTACTGCTGCCAGTCCTGAAGGATGTACGTGAACCTGATGGCAATGTTGATGGGTGGCAGCGGCGTCAGCGGGCAGCCCTTTGTAGAACAACAGCCAGAGGTTAGGTGTTAGCTCGGCTAATTAATGCAGAATATGCTCCTAATGCAGAATGCATTTCCTACACGATACAAAAAAACATCAATTCTGGCTCATGGCATTAATTCTTCAGCACAAGTAGCCAGCATAATCAGCCAGACTACAGAGTGCAAAATTCACTGAAACCTAAAAATGAGCTGGTTCTTAACCAAGACAATATAACAATTGCAATAAATGGAAAGTCTGGACAGCCCAGAAGGCAAGCTCCAGACTTAAAGCACCTAGGCGTGCTCTCTTGTAGATGATCAGGAAGCTGTCTTCATTTCACATGTGCAGATAATTACAGCTTGAAATTAATCTTAAACTTTGAGGGTAAAGTCAGTAATTACATGGAAATGAACTCCAGGGAAAATGTTTGATGGAACATACCAAATCACCTGTCCCTAAGATTACAATTGAGGGAACAGGGAATACATAACTGCCTAGGCAAAATGATTTCATGGCAGCACTACAGTAAGCATTTCTTTTGACACCACTGTACTCCTTCAGAGCCACCGTCATTGTGGCCTGTTCTTGGTGCCTTTTAAGACTCAGCAACGTGAGAACCGCTAGTCACTCTTGTGCGAAGCGGCTGCACCATACTCACAATCTTGGACTTGAAGATGTCCAGCAGGCCGGACAGGTGGTTGTACTGGCTGGGCACTTTGCGGAGGTGGACCATCTCGAAGTCGGTGCGCACGCCCGGCCCCTGGCACTCCCCAGTGTACATCCGCCGCCATTTCTGCTGGATCTGGACGAACACCGGCACCTGGCTGTTCCACACAGGGCGGGGTACTTTTAAACAACAGCAACAGCACTGCCGTGGCACTCCCCACTTATCACACTGCTCTACTTGTGGAAAGGGAGCATCTCCAATGCAATACACAACATCCCTAAAATAAGCCAAAGAGCTCCATCTAGAGGACACAAGAAGAATAACTTACTAGAGCAACAGCATCCGTCTAGGTCAATGATTCTCAGTCCTGCTCCTGGGGCCCCCCTGCTCCGCACATTTTCCATCTTTCCCTGCTCTACCTACCTGACTGAACTCATCAGTGGCACTTTTGATTAGCTGAGGACACCTGATTTAATCAAGAGCATGGTAGTCATTTCAACCAGGTGTTTGGAGCAAAGACAGATAGAAGATATGCGGGACAGGGAGCTCCAGGAGTAGGATTGAGAAACACTGGTGTAGGTGAATAGATAGTTTTCTTACTCTCATATTAATCTGACATGTTTTTAATTATGAAACTCCAAAGTAGTCCACTTACTCCAGTAAGTCCAAAACTCTTGACAAGACAACCTAAATTCCCCACCGCAGAAGCAAAAATCTCTGGCATGTACAAAACCCAGAGTTTCTGTCAGATTTGACCGTGTATTTGTTTCTGCAAGCTCTATTTACCAAACCACAAAATCATTTAATCAATTAATAACCTAGTAATTCAAGCAATATAACACAATCCTAAAAGCAACTTTGAAAAACAATGTTATGAAACTATACGTAAACGCAAAACATCAAAAATCTCAGAATACAAAAATCTTTAAAAAAAACAAATTGCCAGAGGCATTTACAGGAAATAGGAACCAAACCAATGTAATCACATTGCATTAATCACACAAATTAATGTAATACTTTGCAAATGCAAAGATAAGTTATGCTTGTAACCCGTCATGCCAAGCACCCATGGTAATGCTGTGCCTTTTCAAAATATTTGCAGTTGTGGCTGAGCTTATTGAACCAGACATGGAACATGTCATTACATGTCATTTTGGCTTGAATCAGAAGCACTGCAGAGCACATTCAGAACTGTGTCCACTTTTCATACTGGCTCTCAGTACAGACTACTCAGATTAATGAAGAAACAGTTGACAAGCTGTTCAGCTGCAGACAATCACAGTCTTCAGTTTATGGCCTGATGAATTGCTGCTGCTCTGATTTCGGTTTTGCACTTTGTAACAAGCTTTCAAGGAATTTATAAAAGTAGCTGACAAAAAACGAATAAAACCGGGTTAGGGCACTCAGGTGACTGATGTGATTGTTGCACACATTCAGATACCTGCCCAATAAGCACTCTAGATTTAAGACCATTCTGGCATGAGATACAGACCCACATATAATGGCTAGGGAATATGGTTAATTCGTAAGTGTGTTTCATCATTGCTGACACAGACTGTGTCAACAGCTTGGAGTGCTTGGATGTGTCTCAGTAAGACACTGAATACACTCCTGAAGTTATGTTAAACTCAAAACTGTTTAATATTTGAAAATATCAAACATAAAAAATACATAATAACAGTACTATATAATTAATGGACAACCTACAGGTTGTAATTAAAAATTCATATTGATTTCCTATGAAGAGGGACTTAATTATTTACTTGATCGGTGCCTCGTTTGGGGTTTATCCGGTGTATTTACATATGTTGCTAAGTAGAAAAATATGCAGTGCCTCTTATTCCTCATTTCACCATGGGTAGCCTGGTAAAATGGAGGTCCAGCCTTAAGCTCAGAGTTAGCATGCATGTAGCAATGGATTGAACATATTACAAAGATCCATGTAGTAAGACCCACTGAGCATGCATCTCCGAAATCTCTAAATGAGGCTATGGGCTCATGAGTCACAATGCAACTATCCACCAGAAAAGTAGCTTTATGACTGTAACTTAAGTCAGATCAGAGCCTATAGTTAGTGTACAACAACCTCTAGCCAAAATTCCACATAAGCTGTCAAATACTACAAGAGATTCACCTCCTACAAAAGGATCTCTCATATTTTGACACAAAGCAAAATCAGATATAGAATGAACGACTGTGGGGTCCAAGAAAAACATTACAGAAGACAGCACATGATGAAGACATGGAACATGAAAACCATCCAGAAGTGTTTTGCTGGAGCAGTGTCTCTCAGCGGTGGATCCTGAGAGTGGGAACGTACCAGCCCGTATTGGCCAGGGAGATGGACACTGAGCTGAGGAGCAGGTTGCACTTGGACTCGCTGATGATAGCCTCACAGTTCGCCCCTGGTGATATGACCACAAACTCACGTACACCGTACCTGCAACGAGGAAAGCAGAAATCACTACCAAAATTGAAATAAAATAACAGAGCACCCTACGCACTATCACAATCAAGGCTGAATCCCTTTCAATTTAAGGTTCAAGCGCTTTTGCAATGAATAATTGCTTTGCCATCTCAACCAACAGCAAATTCCAGTCATAATGAAGTCTGAATTCCTAAGCGCTCAGATTGAATTGAACACTATTAAGACTAAGTTACAGCGACAATCGAGACTGAATTACAATTATGGCAACTATTTCAGTATATTATGTCAGTCAGGACTGAATTTGTTTGTTGATCAAGACTGCTGATGAGGAAACGAGGAAGACTGCTGTCGAAATAAAGAAATTAACCTCATTGGTGTCAGAACATGAGGTGCCCCATGATTGTCGGTTTGTTTCTGTCAGTGGTATAGAAATGAAAGAACACAATGCGGGGACTTTCTGCACCGCAGCAAGTCCGTGATTAATCCGTTACCACAGTTACAGGATCACGCTCGTGTCACACGCACCATCTGACGAGGCAGTGTGCTCTGGGAGGGAAGTCATTGTTCATGCACAGCAGGTCCTGCATGGCCACTGGGACAGCATCTGTGGGGGGGGGGGGGGGCAATCACACACACCAGATTATCTCAGAGTCGTCCTCCATCACAGCCATCACTATGGCCGCCGCCAGCAGAGAAACATCCAGCCACGTGGACTCATACACCTGTCTGCAGACACTGATCGGGAGGTACCGGCAAAACCCCCACACCGCCAAAACGATGGGCCTTCTGGCCGATGCAAGGAGCTGTGGTCGGAAAGCTCATACCTTCCTCCTGTTCCTCCTTCCCGTCGTTCTCGGACGGCTCCTGCTTTAGAAAATGGTGCGTTATTGAGAACTTGAAATCAGCAAAGTTGATCTCCCGTGTCTTCTCCTCCCAAGTGCTGCTAGTATACTCCCCCTGGACAGAACAAAACAGGCAGACAAAAATTTCTGCAAACACTGGATTCCCTTCACAGCCACAAGAGGACAGCTTCTACAATGCATGAAGAATGTCTTAAGAGAAAACCATATATATCTATATACATTTACTAATTCTACTAATATTATTAATCTTAGTCTTACTTAGATTAACTTACATTGTGAAATACATATACTGTACCAAACACAGAAGTTAATGTAACTGTATTACCCCCATAAACCCATCAGAAATAAGTCTCTTCGAGTAATCAGATCAAAAACTCAAGAAACAAGTGTAGCATAAGACTGAGTTACTCCAAAATGTGCATTCCAGGGGTCTGCTTATGGGTGTAAACCATTACCGCATTGCCCACTCATGAGAAAGCTTCAGTTGCCATGGCAGCGAGATGTGGGAGATGCGAGTTTGTGAATGAGGGGTCTTACCTTCTCCAGAGGTTTCCCTACAGTGCTGCCAATCAGCTTCCAGTCATTTAGGACCTCCTCCACCCGGGTCACAAACCTGTTCACAGACAAACACCACAGGAGGAAAGGGATTATAAGCCTCTGCACAAGGATGCAATATGCACATGTGTGCAGGTGTACTGGTAACACAGGGGCAACAGACATATCATACACTGTGTATGGAAGATAAAGACCACTCCCTCCTAGCTCAACTTCAATATCTGGAGTCTAATGGGGAGTTAAACCTGCCGGAACTGTCTATAATTGGTAGCAGCACTGCAGTCGAAATCAACTTGGTCTTGTTGCAGTTACCACCAAACTGCTGAGGAAATATTTATTCTATTAACTGAGGGCCAATGTATCCAGGAAGAGAACAGCTGAACTTGACTAATTTTCTGCAGGTGTGGAAATGTTTCCAGTCATAATGATAGTTCTGTATACTTTAATGTAAATGAAAATGACCTAAAATCCTGTGTTTCAACGTTTCACTGTGTGTGCTCCATTTAGCAAGGCGATTAAAATTGCTACGAATGATTTGTGCAGCACCGGACTTCTTCCCACAGTTTCTACACTGTTTCAGATGACCACAAGTGAACTTGTGTTGATGCTTGAATGGTGTCGAGCATGCATGCACTTCGCTGGTCTGGGAGTGTTATTAACCAGATCTGGCACTGTTTTTCGTATAACTTGGGTGTACAGACTTCTGTTTTCTTGCACCGGAAGTCAATCTTTGTAAGAGCATCTGATGAATGCATGTAATGTAATATAAATGATTTGGCAATCGGACTTTGGCCGCTTTGGCTGCCATAGCCTCTACTGTTTTCTAAGACACATAATGTCAGCACCGCAGAACTCAAGATCAGCAATTCAGCCTTACGCTCATTTAAAGAGATTAAATAAGTGGTGCATCTGCATAATTGTGTCACAGGCGTTCAAGTTGTATTGTGTATTCTCACGTTCATATGCTGTAATAACAATATGAGAGAACAAAACATAGAATTCTGCAGTGTGAAACAGCTGTTCCAGTTGCCTTAAAGCTCATGTTGGATATAGCCAGCTACTCTTGCTCATTCTGGGCAAACCAATGTAACCCTTGTGGTTACTGTTGGTAATTATCATACAGATACAGTAATCAGTTCATTATTAACCATGCTCGTTACTGTTCGAAGACTACTCTACTAATGCCAGCTGTAACACAAGCTCCTCTTTAATTTACATTAAAGTGACATTTAAGTCATGTTGTTAAATGATGATGATACTATGGCGATGTAAAAAGCCCTTGCGAAAGGTGTTGTTAAAAGGAGAAACAGGAAGGAAAGGAACTCGGGAAATTGTATTTGCCAGTAGAACTTCACCGTATGACTACCTACGAGCTAGGCAGCTTGTTCAGCGCCTCTGAAATGACATCTAAATAGCTGGACTAGCCAGTTATTAAAAGCACCGAGACTCAACAGACCAGTAAGCTGGTCCAGCTGGCTACAGTTTGGATAGCTAACTTAGCTAGCCTGATGTATGCCTGTTGGCAATGAACTCATCTTTATCCCTTCATTAAAACGCAAGACAGGTAGTAATCAGTTACCAATCTGGGTAGCAAAAGAAGAAAATACAGTACCTAACTAGCTGGTTGTCTATATTCTCAAATTCTGACTGTCATCTTTCACACTTGCTTGGTCGGTTAGCTAGCTAGCACAAACAGAAGGCTGATGTCATGTCATGGGTTTCCTCTCCACCTACCTCTCCCACTCCGATGCGGTGGTAAAATCCGTGATCTCAAATACCTCCGACTCGGGCTGTACGAATATAACACATTTGCATTAACTTTTATCCCTCAACAATAAATTCGTGCAGTAACGATATAATTAAACACATTCTAATACTCACATCACTGTCAGCCGCCATCATGAATTCTTTTTTTGTTTTCCTACAGCTGCATTATGGGAATTATTTGCTGTAGATCGTTAAGTTGGCCGTGTTTAGGGAGCGTCGTTAAAGTGTTGTGCTTTTTAAAATAATAAAAATTCTCACAGATCATGTGAGAATGTGAGTTGAGGTTAAAATTGAATTTATCGTCAACGCTAAGATCAGCGCATTATAATGCTTTATATCTCCATTTAAGTGTCAGGCTTCTCCACTTCCCATTTGTGCATGAGGCCGTGCTACAGAATATGGATTTTGCACAGCGCATTTAATGTGTATTTAATATGACGGGTGTACTCAAAGAAAAATAGATAACAATTTAAAGAAAATAAAAAGTCTGAATTAGTGACAATGTAACTTCCCTTACCACACAATACAAAATGTTTTTTAAACAGTCCATTTGTCCATGATATAGTCAGAGTTCCAAGTTGTACAAAACAATGGTAAACTTTTATTGTTTGCAAAACTGAGCAACAGCAGTCTGCCCGAAGGGAGTTCCACCTCATGTTATCTTTCTGTGAGGGGTTTTGGGTTTGCACTCAAGGGCGGCGATATGTTAGCCTGCCCAGTAAAGAGATAAGCTGTCCGTCAAATTAAATTTCCATTTTGAAATGAACCACTGGGTGGCAGTAAAAAACAAGAAGGGCATACTCAGCATCACGCCAAGGTGCCGGTTTCCTCTACATAACGCAACGTATAACGGAGCAATTGACGTCTATAAAGGAGCACACCAAGACTTCTACATGTGCGTGAAGAACAGGAAAAGCTTGCTTGAGTGGAACGTAACGTGGCCTCACGGAACGAATGTAGAGAAGTTCCGTCGTAGTTGTTTGTTTAGTGAATTATGTCTTGAAAGTTCATACTTTGCTTCTAGGTAGATACTAGTGTTAGAAAATGCCAATACAATGGCAATACTGACACAATGAAATATTACTCCTGAAACTGCGTGTTCTAAACATTTCAGAAATTTCAACAGTTCTGTCAATATGTTAAATACATGCTGTGAAACCAGACCAACAAAGCTACAATTTCCCTATGAATAATATGCAGGTAGGGGCGTGCATCTAGTATGCTACCAGAAGTGTGTACCAAGTCACATCACACTGATATACTTTATTGAGGGGCTCTGCAAGGCTTCATAAATATACTTTGCAAATAAAATGTCTTGAAAACAGACTTTAAATATAAAAACATGCACTGGTGAGGAACGTGCTCAGCTTCCAAACTGCAAGAGAACATAAGGCAGTAGCCGGGTGGCCCACCAGTTCAGTAACAAGGCTGCCAAACGGCAAAGCAAAAATTGTTGCGTGTACAACCCTAAACACCAAATTAAGGACCACTGTGGTGCCTGTGAAGTCAAGAGATCTCAAAGAGTGACAAAGGTGAAGTGCCTTTGTGAAACTGAGGCGCTGCAAGACTTATTTTCCCATTTGGCTGTTACTCCCTACAGTGAAAGCTTGGAGGGATTACTGACTATGTTGAGGTGGTTTGTTCAATCTGGTGTGGACCCCCAAGGTCACTTAAGAGCAAAACTGAAAGAGGAATGTCAAGAGCACATTGCAGAGGCCAATACAAGTATCCTACACCCGTGCCTGTTTTGTGAGATGGCTTGCAACCTGGATTTGAGGTCAGAAATGTTAAGCCAAATCCTAAATTCACTGTACATGAAGGCTGACCTAAGATATACACCTATCTAACGCTGCTTGGGAAAACACACCTGAATACCAAGGTGTTCTGGCAAAATTACACAAGCACAGAGAGAGCAGTGCATAGAGCTCAAGCCTATGCTCTTAATAACATCCTTCTTTGGCTGGCTGAATTACAGGAGAGAGACGCCATCGCCCCGGTCCTAAAGATGAGCAAATGGGGTCCTCAACTGGTTAGTGCATTCAAGGCCAAGCACTGAAAATGGTATTGTGTTCCTTGCACCCAGGGGAATATGAAAGCAGTTTTTTGGCAGTTATGGAGCGACACTTTCCCAGAGTTGTAAGTGCTGACCCAGAGCTCACCACAAAAGTGATGGAGTACTGCCTCCGCACAAGTTGTCACTACCCTTCCATATTCAAAGCTATGGCTGAGAGCTTTGTTTGGAACACAGAGAAGTATAGCGCACATCAGATCACACGGCAAGTAGTCATAATAGGGAAGTTGAACTAGCTGCCGGTGTGTTGGGGTCAGCTGTTCAAGACGCTGGAGAGCGGTTTCTCCTCCAGGTTTTACATTTCATCCAGGTGACCTGCTCAACCTGCTGCATGCAGGATACTTCTCAAGAGGTTCCCCCCTTAACTTCTTGTCCAAGATCTTCACACATTGTGCAGTTTCCAGATCCACTAGTTGCCATTTGCACTTTTTACTGAACAGGGCAGATTATTGTGAGAAAGCATTAATGCTTAGATTAAGCCTTACTTTATAAAGCCAGAAGAAGATGATTTAATGTGATACTTCCACTAAATGGAGCCACATTCAGAAGGCTTTGCATGCAAGTTAAAAGAGTTGTCACATATTACATCATTGTGCCTAATTGAGCTTACACAACGTGTAATGGTAACTTGGATCAGAAATGCTCTTGCTGTCAGTACATTGCGTACAGTACGCCTGTTGGGGAACAGAGGCTTAATTATGTCTTTTGTGTTCTGTAGCGATACTTCCTAGCTTTCAACAGTCACTGTGCCGAGAATGAGTCTTTCATTACATGTCAATGAGAATAAAGGCTCTGCTACCTCTATGGCTTTATATAAGTTCTGCAGATGTTAATTGCCTACTCAAGCGTGTCATCTGCTGCCGCCCCTCTACTCTTAATACAGTGAGTGGAAGAGCCCTGTGGCATGGTCAGTGTGCGCTGACAAGCGGCCATTCAAAGTTGAATTCGGTGGCTGACAGTGTGATTGTGACAGCGGTGGAGTAATGGTGGGTTTGCATTCACTGTACATGGGAAAGGTATGGACAAGAATTCTGTGGGTTAGACGACCCAAGTCAACCTGTCTATCATACTGGAGTGCTCTCTCTCTACCAGGTGACAGTATCGTTCTCTCCTCATTTCACATGTCAGCATGGTCATTTGTCACCAATGTGTGCTCATTTGCTTGTCAACCATACTCTACATTGTGCGCACATGAAAGTCATTGCTCAAATGATTTATGAATCACCCTTTATAAAATGTATTTGTCGCAGCGGCTTTTAATGAAAGATCTTAATACCTCTCTGATCTATGGATTTTGACTGAATTTGTATCTGATCTATCAACAATGAAGTGTAAATGGCAATTGTAATAAGGTATGACATAAAAAAAATAGACAGAGATAGATAGCTTTTCAAGAGCAGGACTGAAGAATGCCAGAGGAGATTGTGGGAAATGCTTGGAAATATCTAGAAAATATTTAGACAATGGAGCATCTAGTTCCCGTGGCTGTAGTGCTAAGTACTTCATATCAATTGCAAAACTTTTTCCAATGTTCCTTTCTCTGCCCCTTGGAGGAGTTCCACTCCCCAAACGGTTTTGAGAGAACTTTGAGAGGAGTATCTCTTCAGGAAGGTCAGGGAGCCTCAGAGGGAACTCCTAGGGGAAAAACAATGCTTTACCTCCACAGAGAATGGTTACACCATAGGTGTGAAAGACTCAAACCTCGTTAAATTAACACGTAAATGAATAGTCTAATTTGAATGAATTTCTAATAGTCATTGGTGTCATTAGCAAGCATTAGACACACTTTGCCCTTTTAAAGTCACCTCTTAAGCTGGGAGTATGAAGAGAGGAAATGTACCAGCCTCCAAAAAGAACAAGATAATCTAATGCCATTTTCAAAATATAGAAAAAAATGAATGACCATTATAACACATACAGTACCAGTCAAAAAATTTGGACACATCTATTTATAGAAGGGCCTTTCTTTATTGTTACTATTTTTCACATTTTAGAATAACAGTAAAGACATTAAAACTATGAAATAAAACAAATGGAATTATGCAGTGATCAAAAAATATTTTATTTTTTACATTCTTCAAAGTAGCCACAAATATTTTTTGAGATTAAATTTCTTTGGAGGCATCAACTTCACTATTTAGTGAACCCTGGCAATTTTTTATCCCCACAACAGTCCACTGTGATTAAAAATTAAACTTATATATTAATCATGACGTTCACATTCTTCATATTCTTAGACTGTATACGATAAGAGAGATAAGAGAGCTTCAGCAAGTTGGAAGTTTAAGCGCTATAGTCATTGTGATATATTAATTTTGAATTTATATGAATCTAATAACAACGGTTACCACGACTTTTTTTCATGCTTTATTGTCATCACCCTTCTAAAGAAACTGTGATCACACTCCCTTCCAAGAAATCAAATTTGTCAAACAGTTTGACTTATAGTTATTTGCTTCTTTACACAGTTTTGGTTTGTGTTCTGTGTTGTACTTTCTGATGCGTAAAGTGAAAATACAAGGGCTTTGGGCAGCACAGGAACATCATGCTTTACAAGAGTTTACAAGGTGACTCTGAGCGTGTACCTCATTCAGGAGATGTGCAGTTCAGCCTAAGTGCCCTCTGCTCTCAGAATTGCCTTCAGTCTGGGTGGTCCAGATCGATTTTGCGTTAACTCTCATCACCTCCTGGGGAAGGAGGCCACATATTTAAGAACACCAAGGTTTTTGAACTGAAGGGCTAAAGGTGTGAAACACACTTAGAGAAGATAAAAATTAGCTTACACAGATTAAAGGCAAAGATAAACGAAAACATTGTCTTTACTTCTACCATAGAGGCTTTGGCATACATAATACGAGACTCCTTACTTTGAGTCAAAGAAACTGGGAACATAGTATGGGAATGTGGAGTACCTTCATCGGAAGTTGCACCCCACTGTCCTCAGGTTTCATCAGTGACACCTCAGCTCTTTTTGGTCAGAACCAGATTTGACAGAGGGCTGGTGCAGGGATGTGGAACTGTGTGTAATTGTTGCTTCACCTGGCAGAGAAATCAGTGAAAAGCAGGCAGAATCTGAATTCCGTAATTCTAGTTCCTGATTCTAGTTTCAACACTGACAAAAGGCCAATGGGACTCCACATAAAAACCAAGGTTCAGAGCTTGATCACATGACACCTGTTCCAGCACTGAAATGCTGATTTTTATGGTGGAAATACATGGGGACTGATGTGCAATAATTATTTTATGCTGTGTACATTGAAAATTACTTGTTACACATAGAACTATATTAAATGCATCTATTTGGGTGCAGTTCATTTAATTTGTACAGGTAGGTGTTCTTCCTGCTAGGCTCTAGTCCTGTCGTACCTCCACCGGTGCCTGCTTTGTTAGCTGCAGGGTCATCAGCCGGGGACCACCGCTCATAGATGTTTCGCCCCTTATCCCGGAACATCTCCTGGTGGCGGGGCAGTGAACAGGGACGTCTCCCTGACACCCCCTGCAGCTAACCTTCTTCAGGAGTCTATGTTTGCTTTTTTTTCCAGGAAGGCAATGTCAGAGTTAATATCTCCTTGCCATTATGGGTTTTTCTCCCAACACCAGATGTTCTTGCATACATTGATGAGCGGTATTTCATATAAACAACTGTTTGGGTAATTATCTGGTTTAATTGTGTTTTTACTTTAACATGCCCGTGGCAAATTGTTTTGCTTCACGAACATAAAAATAATTAATTTGCTATAGTAAAAGAAAAATAGTACAAAGTTATACCGGTTGAGGTAGCTGATTAACACCATTAATGTTCTGTGATGTAACATGAAGGGCAAGGGGGACTACAATGATTAGACCTTTGCTGGGCACTTGGCACTTCCATTATTCCAATAATTCATTAAGAAGTATCAAAAAAATTGCCATTGGTGCATATGTTTCTTTTGAAGTACTGTTGAGTGTATAGTCAAGACTGTAACATCATACCACAGAACCAACTATAATTTGTAAGTAATTTAACTCTAAATAACAAACATTGAGAATTCTGTCCACAGAATGTTCCATCAGCAATACTTCTCAACACCAGAACCCCTGCAATTCCTCAGCAAGTTCATTGCTGGGTGGCAAAGGCCACTCCTTTGTCAAACTAGAATGGAGGAAGTAATGACCTTTATTAAACAGTCTAAGAGAAAGTTGTAATATAATCTTGTCTTCAATCCTGGAAAGATAACTAATAAAGTGAATACTGTAATTCTGGTGTTTCCCTTCAAGCTAATGTTAAACACGATCTCTTTATAGTTGTTTTAATACCTGTAAATAAAGTTTCAATTTAAAGTCTCATAGCAGTAAATATCTGTGCCACTGCTAATCCAGCAGTGACTCTAATCTTCTTAAATTATTGTTTGTGTGACCAAAACAGACCAGCATTCATTGCTTTGTTGGCATGCCCGGCCGACCATCTCCTTGGCAACAGAATGTAAACTGAAGGGTCTACTTTGCACGAGAAAGCCTGCCCAGTGAGGAAGTAAAAAGCCAGTGCTGACGGCTTGAAAGAGGAGGACATTTGAATGCTGGACAGCAAGCTGTGGACAGGAAGCTGTGGATGCAACTTCTAAATTAATCTTAGCATGAGAATCAAATGCATTCCTAATGAAGGGTATTACAGAGCAACACAAAATCATAGAAAACTCAGGTAAGTCTTTTTGTTTTGCATTTTGAAACTCTCATGACTGTGGCTGATACACGTACGCTCTCATCTTGGTTTGGATGCTATTTCACTCTTATTAAAGGTCAACTTTTTAAACTGTCATTGTAACTCATCAGTTGGATCTATAAGAATTCAACGATTCATTGTTCATACAGTTTTAGCAAAACAGTGCCTGTGGAGTTCTGGGTCAGTCAATCGTTGTTCCAGAATGCAGGTCGTTGCTCTGGAAAGCCATTGTTGGCTCCATTCCTGTCAATCCAGACAGTGATATACGTTGCTTGCATTATATCATTCTTTGACACTGTTTCATTCACCAGAGTGTGTGTGTGGCAATTACTCACCTGTAATGGAAGGAGGGGGAAATTTTCTATGCTGCCCCAGACTCCACACTCTCACTCTGTGGGGAGTTTGTCACCAGAGACCAGCGTCACCAGTCGAGACATAACACATGACTATGTGTGCCAGTCCTCATAAAACAACCGCATGACATACGAGAGGAGAGACTTTGAGTACCTCACAACATCTTGGACACTTTTGCGGCAGCAAAACGGACACAGCCTGTGACAGAATAACCTATCAAAGAGTGACGAATCCGCCATTCCGACAGTGCCGTTTGTTTTACTGTACGGAATAACTAGGACATCCAGTGGGCATGAGCGGGGAGTTTGCGGAGGCCGTCCTGGCGGGGGACCTGGAGGAGGTTGGACGGCAGATTGAGGATGGGGTTTTTTCCCGCGAGGACGTGGACCGTCCGCACGACAAGGAGGGCTGCACTCCCCTTATCACCGCCTGCCAGCGGGGCCTGACTCGGGTGAGAGAGATTAGATTTTATTAGAACCAGCGTCCTCTGCTAATTTGGGGTGACTGCTCTACACAAACAGCATTTGCAAGACAATGAGCCGATCTCAGCTGATAAGCCATCTCCGCTCGGCCTTATTCTTATCTTGTCACACAGAGTGTAACATGTTATCAGTTGTCAGCATCATGGTGTTGTTCTGGTCAGCACTTGTTATGGCATATTCACCGTATTTGTGGCAGTGTTTTTCCTACAATAACATGTAAATCATGTGACAAAACACTAGGGGGGCTGGGAGGGGCAGTGGAGGGGGGAGGAGATTACCTCATTGTCTTGTTTAACACTCAGAAATTCTCTGAGGAGTCATTTTCAAAACAACCATCAGCTTTCCGTAAGCCTGCACGCACAGGAGAGAAAGTGAATTTCCTGCAACTCATTTGTATACTCTCCTGGCAGGGAATTTTTAAAGCAAACTTCCCGCAATACATAGGAGGCAACGGCATTAGGTTAGATTTAAACAAAAAAAGAAAATTAATTATACAGTCTGGAACTAACAGGGCATGGAGGGGACTTTCCTACAGACTGATGATGATCCTGAGGCTGTTTTTTATGAATAACAACTTACAAGCTAGCTGATTCCTTTTTGATTATGTCTAATGTGTCTGCATTACGTATGTGCTCTTCACATTAAATAATAAAAAAAAAACAATACATTGGGTGGGTCACAAAATTTTGACTTTAACAAGTAAAGTAAAAATCAGTTTTTAACTTGAAATATTTTTTTGTTTTTAACTAAAATGACTGTTTTTTATGAAAAGTGTTCAAAGGCATTGTTATGACATCAGATGCAAGTGTGACAAGGAATAGGCTGGTAATGGGTGATGTTTATTTACATTGGCATACTTGTTAATTGTGTGAATCAAAAACAATTGATTCATTAATTCAGGATTATTAAAAAAAATAAATGTAAGCTCCCTGTCTCCTCTGTTGGTAACTTGTACAGTGGTCCAAAGGGGACTGTTTGTGTGTGAGTCCCCATAGACCAAGGTCACAGCAGTTCTCTATTTCCATTGCAGGCTGTGCACTTTCTACTGGAGTGGGGAGCCGATGTGACGCTCTGTAACCACAGCAACCAATCCGCAGTTCATGTGAGTCAGCCTGCTCTGCAGGGGGAGCTGTTGGTGGCGGTGGCCAGGTCCCTGTCCCCCCAGGCCAAACTGCTGCACGCGGCCTGGCAAGGAGATCTCCACTCCTTGCAACACCTGCTGGTAAGCAGCTCCAATAACCTTCACACACAGCCCTCAGCCCCCAGGGCAGCAGAATGATTACACCCATAATGCCGATCCCATTGTCTGGCTTGGAATGCGATACTTATATGAGGTTGTTTTCCACTACCGAACAATAGATGAGAATATAGATACACCTTTGGGGTAGCGCCGATAGTCTCAGTTTCATAACAAGTACCCCATCTGTGATTGTATCAAGAGATTTCATGTAGAAGTGCAGATTCTTGTCAAATTTGACTGTTGCAGTCCTACACTATTATCATTCAAGGGTATAGTTGTAACATTTATGTTATTGTCATAGCTTAAGTAGCATTAATAGCTGTGCTGAATGTAGACAGGATCGGTGGGGTAACAGTTCTGTGGCTCTGTTTATCTTGTAGGGCCAGAAGGACCTTGTGGATGTGAACACACAAAATCGAGATGGACTGACCCCCCTGATGCTGGCAGTGAGGGACGTGGACCTGTTTGAAGGACTGGAGGCCCAGATGTCCTGGGAATACCGACCCGTAGAGGTGGTCCAGGAACTGCTGGGCATCCATGCGTAAGTACCCATCCATCCCAGCATGCTACAGACAAAGTCAGTGCGTAGTGTTTCTACATGTCATCTACACATAGATGTGCTTTTTCCACTGCCATTCATCACCATTTTTACCACAGCCTCCCTGGCCCAAATGAAGTGAATGAGACCTCTTTGAGGGCCCTTACTTTATTGAAGCACTGTCGTAAAGCAGCCACAAAGGAGAGGGGTTTTTTTTTCCTATGTCAGCATACAGGCTGTTTGGGGAGGTCATTGGGGTTTCGGATAAAGGAAGGTGGGTTTGATTTCAAAGCACACAGGTGAAAGAGAGCTGAAGCCAGCCCCCTTTACTGCCCTGCCCCAACCAGCCTGACACCTGCTCTCCCTCGCTCTCCGACAGCGCCCTGGGCGTGCTGGACCACAGGGGGCGCTCTGCTCTACACTACGCCGCACAGGTGCAGAGCGCACTGAGGGACGAGCTCGTCCATCTGCTGGTGGAATCTCTCTCGCCGCAAGGTCAGATTCTCACCAGGAAGCGCTAAACAAGGAAGAGGCGCCTTATTTCACTGCTCTGCAGCTGTTGTTGATTTGGGTTACACACACTGGGGGTGTACTTAGAATACCCCCCAGCAGGTTCTTCCGTTTAGGCTAACAGAATTTGCTAAAACATTACGACAATCCTTTTGCCCCTCCAGAATATGTTTCCTCTCGGCAAGGTTGGACTGATTTTATAGCACAGAAACCTTATGGAATTAATTATATTCTCTACCGTGCATGGACGTTGCTGTAACATTTTAAAATATTAACATTGTTGGCCGAACTAACGCCCGCTGGATCTAATGCCATTTATCATTACCATTTTTAACTTGATCCTTAATTAAAATTGAACTTATGTGCACATGCACTTATGTACTTATATGTACAGCCCATTAATATTGGACAATTATTTTTAGATGTGTTTTAATGTGTAAAATTATTTTAAAGGGCACTATATGCAACTGTAGATATAAGAAATCAAGCCATTTCTGGAAAGGTGTGATTTTTTTCAAGCATTCCAAAAAAATTCACCCAAAAGAACACATTTTGGTAAGCCTTTCAGAGTCCACAAAAAAAAATCTCAAGGACACTCAAAGCCATCCTTTGTAAGCCATGAAGGCTTGAGGTTCTCTCTGCAGACCCTGTTATCTCCTTGAGCTAACAGAACCTCTCTCTTTGGCAACAGGACCCGCAACTCTGAGCCTGGGCTATTTTGACCCTGAAGAGCCCTCCACAAACTCCACCCACTCTCCCCTGGTGCACAGCTTCCTCATACAGACCTCATGTAGCACAGAGGTGGGTTAGCACTCCATCCACGCTATCACCGCTGCAAGTAAAGTCATGTTGCACTGATACAGTGTCCGATTAACGGTTTATAGCGTAAATGCCGCTTCTAAAACATACGTTAACGCTCTCTTCAAGGCTGTGAAACAATATGAAAGACAGTGTTTAAACAATATGCAACTCTGCTGAAAAGATACCCATTAAGAGAGGTAAGAAATTTGTGCAAATGGTATAAAAAGAGATCTACATCACTGACTTTTTAATGTGTGTTACCGGCACGAGAAGGGATCTGAGTCACTGTGTGACTGATTTTTAATTGTGTGTAAGGGATGTGAGGAGCGTTCTGTGACTGACATTTTAATGTGCGTAAGTGGTGCACTGAGGGACCCGTGTGACTGACTGTGAAAAGTGCCTTGAGGAAGGTTCTGTGTGATTGATTCTCAATTACATTCACTCTGTGGTTATGAAGATTAGGATCTCCAGAGAGGAGGCTGGGAACGCAGCTGGCCGGTGCCTAATGGCCAGAGCCGCAGATTGAACTGAAGCAGATGGTGGGCACCAGGCTCATTAGGCCATAGAAAGCCAGAATCAGGAGCTAATGTGGCGCCATGCCTGGGGGAGCCGTTTAAGTGTATCGGGGCCCCCGCGGGATGTCCTGCTTAATTACTGAGCTGATCTTTCCAGCCGGCACCGGGCCATTAGACAAGGACTGGGACCGAGATAAACTGTTAAAAAACACAACCTAAAACATCACAGCCACACAAACTTTCTGTGACATGGCTACAATGCTGCCACCATTGTCACCTTTGTCGTAATATCAGTCACTCTAAAACCTCTAAAAAGTTTTTGGGAAATAACATGGTTATTGCTAAGTGATGGGAAGTCAGTTTTGCCTCAAGGTCATGAAAGCCCGAGTAAATTCAGTTACATGGACCCACGCAACAATCCTTTTGACTTGCATGTGCTTTTTAATTGTGCTGTTAATTTTTTTTTTTCTTTTTTCTTTTTCAATTTGCGCTGTAGGACCTGGTGGGGTTGTCAGAATGTGCCTCCTTCTCTAAGAGCAGGAAAGCCAGAGATGGTGAGTAAAGAAGTATTTATGTCCATTTCCTCTGAACGGATCAGGTCTGTTCTTTCGCTGTGAATTTTGTTTCCGTACTTAGCTGCCAGAGGGGCCTTACAGGACTGATACACCTGCAGTGCACCCTGTGAGTAACAGTAACTCCCTGTGTTTGGGTCCTTTCACGCCTACAGGGCTAACGGCCCCTCCCCTCACACCCCCCCCCGCCCTGACAGAACGCCCCCCTGCACACACACATACACACACATACACAAATAGCCCATTCCAGTGATGGGGGGGATGGGGGGGGGGGGGTGGTGGTGGGGGGGGGACAAAGGCAGGGGAGTGACAGCAGGGGTAGAGGCCCAGCTGATTGGAGCAGGCTGAGGTGGGTCATTGTCTGCTCAATCACTCCCGTGGACAAAAGCCGTCTCAGCTGGGACCTGTCTAACTTCTGTAAGGCTCACAGAGCAAACCGGCGGAGGGACAGGGTGTCCTCTCTTTCTCTCTCTGTGCCTGTTCATTGAAGGGACAATCTGGCCTTTAAACAGGTAGAGCAGCTATTGTCTTGTTGTGAGGGACCTGAATTTTGTTTGTTGCTTGTTCAGTAAACAAGCTCAGGGGGCTTGTGTGATGTCTTATTATTTCTGATATTTATAGTTATGTTGGTAATTAGGTGCGAGTAGTCTTTAAGTCATTCATTTAAATTGAAATTGCAACTTGTTTTGTAAGCTGGAAGTAATGCAGTATTCGTTGATCAAACACAGATCAGATGATGGAATTGATATATTTGTCTGCTTCAGTTGTCTGGGGTTTGTGTTTTTGGATCCATTTCCACAGGCAGAGCTTGTATAACTTTATTGTGTGTGTGGCTAAGGTGTGTGTGTGTGTGTCTGTGTGTGAGCTGGCATCCCTGATTACACTGTCTTTTCTTGCAGCATGTGTGTACGTGGCTGCAGTTTTGTGTGTGTGTGTGTGTGTGCGCTAGCAACCACAACAATGACGTTGCTGTTTTTCTGCAGATCAGAGGATCTCTCTCTGCTTCCAGAGAGCTGCAGTGACTCTGAGGGAAATGAGGCAAGAGTACCAGGAACTGGAGGAGCGAAGCAGGTTAGCAGCATCCAATCACACACACAGATAATAATACCACACAAACACATGTGCACACACCCACAGCCACGCACGCACCTCTAACAGCCACATATGACTGAGTGCCTCTGTAGAGCCCAGCTTTTTCCCAGCCTCTTTCAGACCCACATACGCAAACACCGCAGAGCGGACAGACACTGTACCCTCTGTACATAACTCTGTACCCATTCTCTCATTCACTCTCTCACACACACACAAACACACGGCGGGAGGATCTAGTTACTCAGTCAGGCCAAGCAGCAGTCAGCACCTCTCAGTCTTTCTCCTGTAGGGAGCAGAAAGGGGGGGGGGGGGGGGGGGGGGGCAGGAGAGGAGGGCCTGTCCCATTAAACAGGCTTCTGTCAGAGGACAGATCTCACCGCTGACAGGGACTCGCAGCCAGCCTGGGAGAATGGGCCTCTCTCAAAAAGGCCTTTCATTCAGGGCAGCGGCTTCCTGGGCCATCGTCCTCCTGCTGTGCCCGCAGAGCAGGGAGCAGGAGACCGATATCTTGATACCTGAGGAGTGCAGAGAGAGGGCACAAATGAACGAGTGTTCAAAACGGCTGTAAGATAACGTCCAACAGCGCTGTCATTGCGCTTAATTACAAATCAGTTCAGCTTAGTAACTGCAAAGGGCTTGATGGCTTAATGTTATGCTCACACTCACTGGTCTGGGAGTGTTGTTAGCCTGGTCTGACACTGTTGATTATTCAACTTCAATGGATACATTTCTGTTCTTTTGTGCTGGAAGTTGCTGTGGATAAGAGTGTCTGCTAAAGGAAAGTAAAGTAATGTAATATAGTGTAAGGATTTCTTACACGTTGTATTGTGGTGTTTTTTTTTGTTATTTTTTTACTGCAACAGTCGACGCACTTCCCTGCCCAGTCTGTGGGACCGGAGCAGGCGAGGGGACAGGCCATGCCCCCTGGACACGGGACAGGGCCTGCTGAAGACAAAGGGGCGCTCCTGCCTACCCTCGTCCCCCAGGCCTAAAACGAGAAGCGAGCCTGTGCCCCTCAGCCTGCCAGTGCCCCACCCTCCCCTGCTGAGCCAGTCCGCCCCCACCCTGGGGGAGCCGCTGCTAGACTCCGGCTCCCTGCTTCGGGTCCGGGCCCACATCCACACAAGTGAGCATCGGTTCTGTTCTGATAGGAAAGACTTCCACTCCCATTCATTCTTTTATTAATTTGTTCTTTTAGTAACAATATTTATCAACGTGCACAGACCAACGGGTTATGTATGGCAGAAGAGCAATGTACAGAACAGAATCATTTAGTTCAGACAAGTTAGTTATGATTAAATGAGTGATCATTGTTTATGTTTTTTACTGGCTGTCCTTCACAGGACTTGGAGGAAGTGAACCTGAAGCAAAAATCCACGATCGAAAGGTAAGCACTCTCCACTAAATGTTGCTGGACAGGTGAACAAAAGGAAATTGCTCAGATTTTCACTCCATTTATGACCATAATTACTAAAGCCCACCCTTCAACTCAATGTCAAAGTCCTGATCTCACAAATGTACCTTATTGAAAGTGCCACTCTTTGATGCATTGAGTATACTTGCTTTTGTGACCTTCCTATATTCATTACTGTATTACTATATTCAGCATATATCAGGGCTGTGACCTCCATAGGTACCCCCAGATATGTCCCTTCTAATACTGAATTACATGCAGAGAAGTCATGGTTACCAAATTCTTTGTATGACTCATCTGGGGGATTAAATCTCTCAACTTTCTGGTGTCAGGGTTAACACTCTCACCACACTGATACAGAACGGACATTTGTTTAAAAACATTCCTTGTTTAAAACTCATACTACAGTAACAGTCATTGCAGTCGATGAAGCAGCAATGTAGCATAGAGGAAGGAGCAGGGCTTGTAACTGAAAAGGTTGCCAGTTCAATTCCCCACTGGGGCACTGTTGCTGTACCCTTGGGAGAGGTACTTAACCCAGAAACGCCTCAGTAAACATCCTGCTGTATAAATGGACAACATGTAAAAATTGTAACCTGTGTAAGTCACTCTGGATAAGAGTGCTATGCTATTAATGTAATGTGATGCAGTCCTTGTGCACTAGAGCTGTCAGTTCCTGAAGTAGAGAGGCTAACTAGTAAGTAGTAGGCAAACTAGTTCCGATGTGGACCTAACCCCTTGCTCCTCACTGCGCTTTTGTTGAAACTCCATGTTCTTACTGCTTACAGGGATCGTTACCCTCCTTGTACCCAAGACCAGTAAGGACCCCCAAGCTCCTGGCTCCACTGGACAGGGGAGAGAGGGAAGGGGCAGCGCTACCCGGATTCAAGCATCCGCTGCCCCTCAAACCTATCACCCTGTTGCCCCTGGCCTCCGTGTCCAAGGGGAAGAGAGGGAGGCTGTCCAGGAGGGGCTCACGTGGGTCTCCTGGTGCCAGGGGGGGAAGTGAGGAGAGCAGCTCTAGCAGTGTGAGCAGCCAGGGCTCCCTGGACCTGGAGGAGGACGGTGAACATGCCGGGACCTTGGCGAGCCAGCCAGGGGGCCACACACAGGAGCATTCTGACACAGGGGCCCGTGAGAACCTCGGCTTGGACCTCTTACATTCTGTACAGTCCATTGCTATAGACTTCAACAATACTAGCACTAACTACGAGGCTGCAGATTCTTCTGAGGAGCAAGAGATCTTTGGAGAGAGCATGGAGGACAGAACATCTGTACAATCTCATGCTGAGAGAACAGAGTATGAGCCACTGGCTGGAGACGGCGAGACAGAGTTAACTCGCATTTTAGTCTCGGAGTCCTCAGAAGAGGCATACAGTGGTAGAGCCATTAACAGTGCTACTTGTTCTGAACTCAACAATGCAGAAAAGGAAAGAACTGTTCCTGAAAAGGTTCCATGCAGAGGAGAGCCCTCAAAAGGAGAAACTGGAGCTGAGTCAAGAGAGACTAGCTCCTCAGCTCCAGAGAAGAAAAGAGACTCTGTGACAGAAATCACAGTCAGTGACAACGATGGCAAAGACAATTCAGACATGAAGCAGGTTGGTCCTCCTAGAGTGAACATCTCAGTGTATAAGCCTGAGATACCTTCAGAAGAGAAGAATAACCTTGTAAAGGCCCCAAAGATCAAAGAGAAAGGGAATAGCATTTCTTTCCCCACCAATCAGTCCTTCAACATCCTGGCTCACAAAGATCACAGTCGGTTTGGCAGGAAGCTCAAAAGCAACCAGAGGAGCACAACCAGACCTGCACAGCTCAAGGCCAATGTCAGAAAACCTCCAGATCTCCTTGTTAGTGGGGAGGCCACTGCTAAACCGTGTGTGACCAGAACATGCACCACAAAGGCAAGCCAGAAAACTATTGCTCCTCCTCTGCAGCGAAACAGCTCAACTGACAAATTTAGACCAGTGAGGAAAAGGTCCAGCTCTGATGCTGAGAGCTTGAATAAACTTGAAGCTCTGGGGCGAAAGCAACCCCTTCAGAGGGAGCTGAAGTGCACTCGGCAGCCCAAGAAGCCGGGGTCACTGGTGACCCCAAGAGCGAAGTCGGCTGTGGATTTTGTCACCTACAGCGACATGTTCCAAGAGATCAACAGAGGAGAAGGTGGGCCAGCTATTTATGAGATGTTTGCCACCCCAGTGTATGACAATCTCCGTGCATCCACCTCATGCGCTAGGGTTAGCCCTAGACAGGTGCAATCTGCTCCACCCAGGAAGCACCAGGGACATAGGACCTACAAATGCCTCAAGCCACTGGACACTAATCGACAAAGAAAAACCCAAAGGCAGAAGTCCAGTTCTGCTAGCAGCAAACACCGAAAGAGGAGTGACGTTCTTTCTAGAGGAAAATCTCACAAGCCATCAGTCCGTGAGGAGGAACAGGAGAATATTGTTTTTATATCTGGACTTAACTGGCACATCAAGACCACCAAGTCTGAAATGACCTTCAGTGAAGAAGACAGGGAAAACGCGTGTTGTACAATGCTGAAAGAGAAGGAGGAGGAACCAATTCTGTCAGTCATTGAGGAAGTCCTCTCCAATAACCCTTCAGAGACACCCATCCTTCACAGCACACATGAGGACAAAACCCCTCCCTCTTCACCTGAACCACATAATATAACTGATTCACAGACATTAAAAGACCATCTCCCTCTACAAGATGCAAATAAGCAAGGACCAGTTGGGGAAGGTTCAAAAAATGATTACGACTGTGAAAAGGCTGGAGACGTGGATGACTGTGAATCTTGTTCGCAGTCTTTCCCAAAACAGCCAAAGATCAACACCTGGACCTCGGGGAGCAGTGACAGGACAGTGTCCCTCATGTTCAGGAAGTACTTGGATGTGGCAGGTGAGGGGCCACTGACGGACGACCTTCTGCGGTGCCTGGCTGAGGAGCTGATATCATTGGAGGAGAAAGATGCGAATCCCCACCCTGACAATGGTACTTCATGCAAAGGAGGAATCAGAGATGTTTCACAATCAGAAACACACCATCCCCTACCTGAGGTAAAGTTAAGCTCAGTCCTAGTATTTACCAGATCTTACAATATATTTTTCACTTAGCTTTGTTATTAAATAGCTTTAAGGTTTCACTTATTTGGATGACATGGTGTCAGATAAAATGATAGTGTTTTCTATGTAAGTGTATCTCTTTGAGACTGTTGTATTATATTCTAACAGAGGTGACTGGTGCCCTTGTCACAGAAGAGGCTCAACACATTCTTAGATGGAGTGTACAAACCTATGTATGATGATAAAGAGGCTAATACCACATCTGATTTACCAATTTACTAATACTAATATTCACTAATACTAATAACTAATAATAATTTACTAAAATTTACTAATACTAAAATTTACTAATACCACTTCCTCTCCCCATTTATCTAAACACAGCTGCATTTAAATATGGCTGTGCAATTATGCACAGATTTTCGCAATGCACCGTTAACTTCTCTCAATTGCTGGGAAGACATTAAGCTGCCATTATAAAATTAACGACGGGTTCAGTCCATAAAAGAATTATCTAATAACTATTTTATGTCTTCTGTGTATGTAAACTCACAATGTCATATGTTGTACTGCCTGGATGTCTTGCAGGGCATTACTTCACCTGATCGAGAGTGCAGTGTCTTGGGATCATGTACAGAGGACGCCATCATGTGGACAAAAGGGGAAGTACTGGGAAGAGGTGCTTATGGAACAGTGAGTAAATGATTTCACTCATCTTTGCAGTCTGCTGGGGCAACACATATGTCTACAGAAATAAGTCATTATATCATGTCAGCCTGACACAGTAGTCTGTTTCCTAGAACAGAAAATTTGTTAATTGTATCTCAGTCAGGACTTTGGCTGAATCAACCGATCTAATGCATTCTTAATTAAATTAGAAATTGTTCATATCCACATATTTGTCGTGATTTCAGTGAGGTCCAAAGAATTCATGGGGTTTTGCGTGCTCAGTCTCATATGATTTACTATTTTTATCACTTGTTAAGACAGTAAGAGCAAATGATCAACAGGAAAAAGTCAGTGCTGCCAACATGTCATCATTCATCTCTTGTCCGCGCAGGTGTACTGTGGACTGACCAGCCAGGGTCAGCTGATCGCCGTGAAGCAGGTTGCCCTGGACGACTCGGACCCGGACACGGCTGCCAGGGAGTACCAGCGGCTGCAGGACGAGGTGGAGCTCCTGAAGACGCTGTGCCACGCCAACATCGTGGGCTTCCTGGGCACAGGCCTACAGGACAACGTGGTCAGCATCTTCATGGAGTACGTGCCCGGCGGCTCCATCGCCAGCATCATCCACCGCTTCGGCCCGCTGCCTGAGAAGGTGCTGGCCCTCTACACCCGGCAGATCCTGGAGGGCGTGGCCTACCTGCACCGCAACCGGGTCATCCACCGCGACCTGAAGGGCAACAACGTCATGCTCATGCCCACCGGCGTGGTCAAGCTCATCGACTTCGGCTGTGCCCGCCGCCTCAGCTGCCTCAGCCACTCCACCAGCAGCAGCAGCGAGCTCCTCCGCTCCGTGCACGGCACCCCCTACTGGATGGCGCCGGAGGTGATCAATGAGACGGGCCACGGGAGGAAATCGGACATCTGGAGCGTCGGCTGCACGGTGTTTGAGATGGCCACGGGCCGGCCCCCGCTGGCACACATGGACAAGATGGCCGCCCTCTTCTACATCGGTGCCAGGCGGGGTCTGATGCCCGCCCTGCCAGGCGAGTTCTCCGAGGATGCCAGGAACTTCGTCCAAGCGTGCCTGACGAGGTGAGTCTGCTTTCCCACACGCAGAATTCTCATGTCAACTCAAAACTGATATTTCCACTTTACCCACTTTCAGTCACAAGATGACTGAAATTGTCTGCATAATTGAATATTTTTTCACATCAGCTGCAGACAAGAAACTGATGCATAGTGGAGATCAATAAGAAAAAAGGAATATAGCTAATTTCACCATTATTTTCCAATACAGTGGCTAATGTGGCTTAGATGTGTAAATAATCATCTGATATTTAAATTATGTGGGGAAAAAAGCAGGTCTAGAATGGATGTAATTACCCTATCGGCATTCCTGGCATTTATTAGAGTAAATTGTTACTGTTCACACTGAAGTTGATTTAACTTAATTTAACATTAACATAATGTTGAAAACTGCTGATGTTGCCAAATCTGTGAGTCAGTGTGAATGGGGCAAGTGAGAAGTTATCGTGCAAATACAATGGAAATGCTGTTTGGTTTTAGCTCATTCTGCAATAACCCCAACCCACTGAATAAATTAGTTACACCGAGAACCTTGTTTTTTCGCTGAAGTGAACAGAAAGATCGGCCATCGGCAGAAGAGCTACTGCGGCACCCCTTCATTCCCCAGAGAGAAAAAGACAGCGGCCTCCTCTTGCAAGACTGACACTGCTCACAGCTCATCTAATCACATTACAGACCCATCGGGGGAGATCCCAGCCTCTTGTAAGGCTTATCACAGCCTATCACAAAAGCCCTATGGTCCCTGCCTCTTGAAAGACTGACATTCTCCGCAACCTATCTCGAGTCCTCTCTCACCACTCTAATCGGCAGGATCCATGGGCTTGGCTTCCTGCTTATCAACACATTTTTCCCTTAAAAAGCAACTTTTATCATATGGTAAAATCCAGGGAGTGCTGTTGGAAATAACAAGCATTTTAAAATCTTTGCATTACCAGTTGTATGAGTGTGCCCTTTGGACCCCAGGGAAAATATTCAGTACTTCACTGATAAGATGTACGTGTTAAATTTTATGATACCCTGCTGACAGCTATGAGAAAATGTGGACCTGTCAGAGACTACAATCAGTACATACACAGAATTCTTTTATTTAGATGTGTGCCAATATATTAAAAAAAAAAACAGTTCCTGTATTTAGTGTAAATATCTTCTTTACAATTTGCTAAAATGATGATTTGTAAGATAATATATTGATTAAATTCTTTAGTTTAAGCAAATCTTTACCATGGTTTCACTTCATATTTTCATTTTATTTTAGAATTTAAAAAACAGCCATTTGGCTGTAGCTACATTCATTGACAGATAACTAAACATTTACCGATTACAGTTTTGAAAAATCTGGAGCATTCACTTTCCTGAAAGTTTCAGTAGTCTTGTGCATGACCTTTCATTTTCCTTAAATTCAATTGTTCTTTCAGTGTGTGATGAAGACATGACAGCACAAACAACCAAAGACGCAGAGAATCAGGTTTAAGGTAGTGGTAACCTTAGGGTTTATTTATAGAATTTAAATGAAAAACTGGATGTCAAGATTTGCGCTTGTCTGATTTACACCACTAATCCTGCACTGACGCATAGAACCACTATATCGGTACTGGTAACAGACATTCTTGACTTTTTTTTAACTCGGAACACAGATGTTAAAGACCAATCAGGTGAGAACAATCATTTTCATCTGGAATTAAAAACAATGCATTACACAGTAAACTGACCTGTAATGTAATACGGCATTAAACCTTTTTTTAAACTTTTGTCCAATTATTTTTTTAATAGACAATAATTGAATATTATCATTATCCATTAACAGCTCTGCATCTAGGCTACTGCATCAAGCCAAAAATATTTTAAATGCACTTCACAGCAAAGATTACGTAAACTTTATAGTTCTTCAATTTTCCTTTTTGTCTGAGGCACAGCCTTTGGCATCCAGCTTAAACGGGCTCAGAGATCAAAATAATGCATAAATCGCAGAACCTCTGAAACACGCTAGGTAATCGGCTAATTGGGTCTGGATTGCCCAAACGAAAGGGTCATGCGCCCTCTCCTGGCAGCCATGCAGACTACACGCTCAAAGCACATCGCTGGAATGCTGCAGTCTGAATACCAATGATTCTCTTACACCATGTTACACTAGTCTTTTTATATATATGTACTCTGTTACACTTACAAGCAGCTCCAAACCTGAGTATTTATGGTATAGCTTTTTAAACATACAAAAATGTATGTACATTTATCTCCACTTACTGTAAATTGCTCAGTATCTTTTTTGTCCCTTTGTGATTGAAACATGCAAATCATACATACAGTATAAAGATATATATATAAAAAAAGGAAAAACGACACTCATTCAGAGAACAATGCAACTAAAAAGCCCACTTTCTTGGCTGCACTGTTTGACCTGTGACTTTGACCGAGCATGACATCATGGCAAATTGGAAGCGACTTTCCTCTTGCAGGAAGTTTACAGTTGTGGAAATACTGTTTAAATTATTTTAAAAGGAAAAAAAATTGCACCATTCATGCCTTTACAGTATTTATAATACTATTTTCAGGTGAAGATGAACTCATTAGCACTACCGCCCCCACCGCTGAGAGTATAAGGGACAAAGCAGCAGTATAGGTGGACTGAAACAGGCAGGACCGTGCCGTAAGACCAAAGGGCTGGGAAGCATCTGTATTTTTCCACAGTTCTTTTTAAATATTTTGTTAACTCAGGATCTAAGCATTTCCCGCTGGTCTGTTTCTTGTTTAAGATTCCGTATTGCGTTCATCCCCATGTTCATTCCTCCAATTTTAGTTTCTTTCTTTGTTTTTGTTTTACGAGTTCATTCCTTGGGCACTTAACAGCGAATCGAGCATGTCGAAAGTGTCTTTGTAGTCTGTGTGCTGGCCGTTGGCGTTAGCGCCCGGGCCGCGGCTCTCCCCTGGCTTCCTGTCCAGTTTCACTAGGGTGCTGAGATGTCCGTAGCCCACCTGGTATGTGACAGGGGGAGGAGGGGGGAAGGGGGGGTTAAGATCAGAGCCGTGAGAGGACACACACTGCTTTACAGAGGAACAATGAGAGGCACTACCTGCGCTTTTGGAACTTTTGCTCCATTTGGAGTGGTGGTTGTGACTGGCGTCGGGGTGCGCCCTCTTCCGGGAGGAGCTGGAGCTGGGGCCGACGCCCTCGCTGCCTGCACCACCGAGCGGGGGCCTGAGGGCCGCCGCCGCACCCCCCGCCGCCGGCCCCTCCCCCCGGCCGTTCCCGCTGTGGGGGAGGGGGTTGGGGTGGGCGTGGCCGTGCTTGTGGTGCCGGTGAGCGTGGGCCGGGTGGTCCCTGTGCTTCTCCTTGCTCACCAGCGGGCTGCCGGAATGTTTGATCTTGGCTCCGCCCTCGTCCGAGGAGCTGTGGCGCTCCGAGGAGACCTTGATCTTCATCTTCAGCTCCTCCTTGCTGGCGCCCTTCTCCGCGGGCGGGACGGGGAGGCGGAGCTTCAGGGAGGCCGCCTTGTCACGCTTGTCCCCGGCGTGCTTGTCGCCGGTCGGCAGGGGCAGCTTCACCTTCAGCGGGGAGGTGGCCGAGTTGAAGCTGCGCTGGGCCTGCTGCGGGTGCTTCCTGGGGTATGACTGGTCCGACACGGCGGGGGCGCCGTACGTGTCCCGGGCCTCCGTCTCCTGGTTCTGCTCCTGCCTGCGCTTCTGCCCCGCCAACTCGGCGGCGTGCTTCTCTCTGTATTTGTCCAGCGACATTTTCTGGGTGGGGGCGATGGGCGAGGGGTAGACGGGCGGCTGGTGCTTGGCCCCTCCCCCTGCTTTGTGTTCGTGTTTGCCCGGGGTAAACTCGCTACCCTTCTCAGGCCGGTGCTGCAGGGAGGCGTGTACTGGCAGTGGCGCCCCCTGCTGGATGCTCAGGGCGTCCGGTTTGAGGGAGAACGGCTCGGACTGTCCCTGGTCCTGGGGCCAGTCGTTGGAGGCAGTGAAGGTGTAGGAGGAGCCCTGCATGTTGGCGATGCTCTCCAGGGAAAGGGCGTTCGAGGGCAGGATGACGGGGAAGGACGTGGGGGCTTTGGGGAACGCTGCGTTCGAGACTCCGGGAATGCTGTCCGCCAGGGAAGGGCCCTGCACCAAGGAGGGGCCGGGGAAGGAGGGCTCCACGCTCTGGCCATCAGTCTTGGGCTTCTTGGCAGCTTGTGTGGCCTGACAGGGAGACCGAAAAATACACTGTCACCACTACTACTGTCAGAGTTAACACAACAAGGCTTAACTCTCCCATTGTTAATGCTGTCAACTGTAACTTTACACTAGTTTAGAATATAAGCACACATCCTCAGAGTGAAACTCAACACTACAAATATGCTGACACTAGAGATTTATTCTCCCAAGCGTGCAATTGACCTAAATGTCATGTGACTACTTTCAGCCGACTTCGGTGGCTATAGAAACCCTGCTCTCACAGCCGGCGTATTAGCGGCAGGGGCGTGGCCTCACCCTCCAGTTCCTTATCCGTTTCAACCTGCTGGGCGTCTTCTCCAGAATCTGAAGGAACTCGTGGGTCAGCTCTGAGCCGGGGGGACAGACGACAGAGCATCAGGGAAAAGCCCAACAGCTTTCATTCAGCTCCCTGGTTTTTTACACACGTTACTGCAGTCTGGACCGCAACACAACCCCCCCTCCCCACCCCCCACGTCCCCAGTTAAGGGGGAAAAAAAAACATCCGGAGCCACAATTGTCCTTTCCCCGATCAAAGACTCTTAAGCCTCAATTCAATTTAAAGGCAATGAGCTTCGTATCTTTTTTGTTTCAAACACACGTCTACAGGGTTCACGGCCCCTGAAATGAGCACAAAACCCAGAGGAATAAACAAGAAACTTCGTTCCTGATTGAATCACTTACACAAAGTGAAGCAGCAGCCATGTGGAGGCGAGGCTGAGCAGAGACCTTACGCGCTCACACTGCGACTGTTACGAATTTGACGGAAATCGCAACGAGTAGTGCAACCAAAGATTACATACACACACGCACCAAGCCTGTATGAAGAGAGTAACGTGGCATGCGTCAGCAGACGGACAGGAAACTCACCGTCGAGCAGCTCGAGCGTGACGGACGGGTCCACGTACTCCCACCAGTGCTTCCCGTCTGTGGAGACGGGGATCTCCCAGTTGGACCACTTGCACGCCAGGTGAATGCACACGCAGGCGATGACCGTGGGCTTGTGCTGCAGGCAGAAGGTGGTGAGGTGCAGGCTGCCGTCCACATGGAAAACAGGGAGGGAGAGAAGGGAGAGAGGAGGGGCTCATTAGCCACCGCCGCCGAGGGGACGGGCGCCTGCACCATGTCGCTGCTTTCAATGCTACATTGTCTGCCTACATGTTTGCATAAACGCTGGCTTACAGAAGTGCCTCTCTTCCAACACAGTCAAAGTCAGGGGTAAAACTGTCAATGTGCATTCTCTGTTAAAGCAAAACCGTTCAAAATGACACAGGGAGCATATGGTTACCATCCATGTACTTTAGCATAAAGAGCTGCATTCAGTTTTAAATTAGGTACAGGATGCAATTAGTTTTACATTTGGGGTGGGGTAATGTGGTGGGGTTTCTGTGTGGTCTACAGTTTTTTTTTCTACAGATTCTTTGTATTTTTTATCCACAAAATATTTTCCCACACAACTCTCACGTAAACAACTCACAATCTAACCAATTCATATCTGAAAGAGGGAAATCTGGTTCCTCATCGCCTGACCTGAGAGAGTACACCAAAATAGCTGTGCAGATAATCACAAAGACCCACATCCGCACAACAGTATTCTGTAACTAGCCTATACACTTGTACATAATATACAGAGTTAAAATGACCATGGCTAAACAACACACTGAACTTTCAAAACCCCAAGAAATCAGAGATGGTGACAGATGGATGGTAACCTTGTGCTACAAATTTAATGTGCAATGTCTGGACACTGACAAAAACAAAATTTAGACTGGCTCTTGTGGTTTTGCAAGGACATGAATACTTTGCTCTGTTACTTTCACTTTCTCAACCCATTAATAGTATGGGCATTTGGACAACCATGCAGTCCTTAAGGGTAGTCAGGTAGCTGAGAGATTACTGTGCATAACCCAACCCCAAAAATATTTTCATCAGGGGTAGTAAGATTGAGGTTTATCATTCAAACAATGATAGGTCATTCAGAGCAGTCAATCTTTCTCACTCGCAAATAAGCATATACTACCAATTAGTAGCTACACTAAAGGAGACAACGGAGCTGGCATTTTTTTAATTTTGACATCACTACTGACTGACAAAGCCCCTTGAATATCGCGGTTTTGCCCAGAAGTCAGTACCATGTACACTATTGCTCAAGCACTGACTGTCATCCTCAGCCCATCCCAGCTGTCATGATCTGCACTGAAAGCCCTCTTTTCCCATTACTAAATAGGGCCAAATAGAGAAGAACCTTTAGCATCCTTTGGCTCAGTATTTTCAAAAGGTAAAATTCCACTCAATGAATTATGCAGGCTGCAGTCTGTGTGAAGATGACTCAGGTTCTTTTAGCACAATGTCCAGACACTGAACATTCCAACTGAGAAAACTGATCTAAGACCCACATGATGATTCATTCAAACACCCCTCCAAATCCCAACAGACAAAAAAGAAAAAAATACAAATTAACCATTTAAGGACCATACATGTGTGAGCACTGCTCTGAATTACTCAAATGCACCATACAACAACAAAGGCTAACTTCAGTGCAATTCAATATTATGCATTAAGTATCTGAGGCCTTTGTAAGGGGCAATATACAATAAGAGGAAAATTCAAACCTTTCTTTTAAAAATGTGAATAATTTACTTCAGGATTCAGATGACATCAGCCAGTCTTATTTTAATAAAATGTTTAATCAATGAATACAAAATAACACAGTAGGTCCTTAATGGGTTAACATTAGAAACTGGTTTCATTCATTTAGTTACTATGGCATATGTGTTTCATTCTTGTATACATTACTTTAAACAACATGACATTGGCAATTATGATATTTAAAAATAATACTGTATGCATTACGGCCCTGCATTTTCAGCAAAGGGGTTTTGTAGCCTGTAAATCATTTGAGATCTGCAACGTCACTACAACTACTCTAGCCGAACCTGTAACAAAGTAACTGCCTGTGATTAATTGGAGACCAATCATAACAGGTTTGCTGCAATCCAACAAATCGCTGTATTAACTGAATGGATTACACTAGATGATTGTAACAATGAAAGTAACACCTAAGCCTTGGCTTGAAAAAGACGTGCAGTAATATCCACTTGGTGCAGACAGATAACATTGAAGTTCAAATCACTACCTGTCTGAAAACCAAGTGTCTAAACTTTTAAAAAGCAACAGTAGTAAGATGGAACTTTGCAAAATGAAACATTCTACGATTTCCACCAAACTCTGCTATACAATGTAACAGAGCTGTTTATCAGTAACACAGTGCAAAGGGAACATGTGCTTAAACTAGCACACTTACATATGATGAAAATCCATGAGCACATATCACTGGCATTGCAAGTTCACAGCACAGATGCCAGAGTACACAGTGTTAAAACTTTTAAAAACATTCACGAAAAACGGAATAATTACTCCAATACCAACACTACAAATTTTTTCCCACTCCAATCAGCTCACATTTTTCTGAAAGCAGTACAAATACTGAATCCTCGAAACTGGTGCCATTTGTATATGGGCACCCTCTCATAATATTCAGTCGCAAGGACTTGCTGACGATTTTTTGAGGAAATAAGCCAGAAAATTGTGAACTATTGACAAAAATAGTTAAACGACGGGAAAGAATGAAAGCTGCAATGAGGGGACAGAACGTATTATATCTCCTATAATTTGTCAATTACTATCTTGATGAATCATTTTCAGGACTTAAAATATTTAATATAAAACATTATTTGGTCACTATAATTTACTCCATAGTAAAAGAATTGTTTACATTATTTTGTAAGTGTCAGTGGATATCTCAAAAGCAGTATTTCTTTTGTATCAAGTAAAAGTCTGACAAAAAAAAAACTGACGAAGACCTAATATTCTGTTATTGGTAAACATGAACGTATTATTGACACAGAATTGTGAAAAGTTCTGGATAAAACAAATGTGTCAACAGTCATGAGCACGGCTCTTTGAATAGATGTACAACTGTGCACAAATTGTTATTTATTGACTAACAGAGGATTCTGGTGCTGTAACAGGAAAATTGTTTCTGATCGCTCTTGAGATTGTATTGGCGTTTCTCTGCTGGAGGCTAAGGTTGAATTACAGGCTACAAAACACAGTCGCCGAAAAAGCCAGGCACACGCATATTATTTATATATTTGAAATGTTACTGTTAAAGTAAAAGACAGGAAGAAAATCAACAGAACAGAACAAAAAAAAAAAAAAAAAAGAGAAGGACATTTTTGTACTCACCGGCATGAGCTCTAGGTTAAGTTTACACCTCTGTAATCTTTAGCTGCTATTCAGGCTACCACTCTGTCTTTGTACATATGCACTCTGTACCGAGCTGAGCGTGGGGTCAAACAGCACCACTACACTTCACATTGTGCATTCAACCCCTCTGTGCCAACACAGTCCCTCGTTCGATACACCGCACTGCAGCCGGCTCGGTCCCACCCCACCAAGGACGGGGGGGCCCTGGGGGGTGTCCCGGGGAAGCCAGCGCAAGGAGGGCGTTAGGCACAGGAAGGGGACCCTGCATTAAATGAAGCTATAGTGTGCTATCACAGTGCAACAAAGAGGGTCAGGATAACAACCTGTTGGTAGCCATGAAATAGGAAGTCTGTGCCAAATCCTTGCTTGCTGCAAGAGAGGAAAAAGAGAACGCAAAGGGGTTAATTTCTGAATTATTAAAGAGGGTTAAACATTGGTGTGATGTTGCACATGTTTTATGTGAATTATAATGTGAAGAGATGCATTAAGTTAAAAAAGGAAAACGGTCTGTTTCATTGGCCAGGTTTGCATTACACTAATGAAAACACACCTGAAGGCACTTAAGTGCACATGTTATGGTAAGTGTTATGACATGGTGGTGTCTAGCCTCTATCTGTAAGTCAAATTTAGCTGATGTAGCTGATGATGGCAGAGATAAATATGAGAAACTAGAGGTACTTCACACAGAAGTTCAGCCTGTAAGGGGCTATATATCAGTCCTGTATGGACATGATCGCATTTTTCCCGCATTCAAATCTGGGGTCAAGTGTAGAGAAGTGAAAAAGGGAACCTCTACCTCGTACTAGCTGGGAACACTTCACCACATCAGTGTGTGGATGTTCAATTGTTATTTCAAACCCTGCAATAAAATACATATGTTAGTGGAAACATATGATTACGTTACAAACTTCAACAATATCACAATTAAATATTCACTGACCAGACCATTCACAGCCAACTGAAGAGCACAATGGCTATTTAAATGTCACAATGCAAAAGAAAAAATAACAGTATACAGAAAATTCAAGCTTCCATACACTATTGGTATACTTCTAAGAGCTCTGCAGACATTGAGGAGCTTTGATTATCATTAGCAATGTTTTAATGAACATGAGATTGCCTCTTTGCAAAAAGTCAACATTTATGAATGATCACAATGTTTTGCATCAGTTTGATCAGACAGTAAACACTACAGGCCACACAGACATGCCATTGGTGGCATGGCACTATAAATACAGAATCAATTAGCTATTCAACATTATTTGATGAAGTCATAATGGCGTACAGTGCTTTACACAACACTGTAAGACCACCGAGCATTACAAGGCATTTAATGTGATGGACTTCCTTGACTTAATGTCATAATTTGTTCAAACCAAAAAGGGAAAACTCCAGAAATTGAGAAAACAAACAACGTGACACAGGAATATATGACAGGCACACAATATACCACAACTTCAATGCTCTTGTGCACTATTAATGAACAGTATACTTTCTCTACCGCTGAACTTGACCTTTACTTACCTAAAGTCTGCAGCACTATGGTTTCAAGTATCACCAGCTCTTGAGCTTGCTGGAGGTATGCCTGAAGTTCAACAGACAATCATTACATTATGCCTGTAATGTGTCTTCATAGCGCCCAGACTCAATTCAAAATCTAATTGTTTGTAAACCATTTTACGGTGCCAATGATCTGCAGTTCTGAACATTTGGTCCAGGACAACACTTGACTCTTGGGTGTCCATGAATTTGTATCATTGCAGACCAACCAAAACACTCTTACACATGGCACGTTATGGTTTTGGTGTCTCCCTTATTACAATGTTACAGAAATGCTCTCAGAATGTGCTGTTAGCCTTGAAAATATTACTAGAAGTTTATAACCTCAGGACAAAATAATGACCAAAGCTGCAGTTTACACCACTGTTTTCCTGGTGCATCCAGTCATGACCCGAAGAAAAACGAGACTGATTTAGGGATGAGCAGCCCTGCCCCTAGAACAGATAACCCTCAACATGGGGCACAATCAATAACCCCCACTGAGGGCATCTGTAATGGGGAAAAAAACTACAATACCAAGCATAACCCACACTTACATTACTCTTTGTGTCTAGCGGGGATTCTTGGGGGTTTAGACAGGCATGTGCAACTTTAATGACATGTTCAAGTTTCCGCGGTTGCTCCTCAACCTTTGCAGCCAGGAATAAGGTCGTTGGAGAAATGATCTGTGACAGAAGACAACACAACATGAAAGGACCTTTGTAAACCCTTTTATGCCAGTTACAGCACACGATTCCATTTTCTGTCTGTTAACACGCCAAATGAAATGAGGATAGAATAGTGTGCGGCTGCAATTGAATTATAGCCAGCCTTTCACTCAAGTCAAAGCTTTTCTGTCCAATAAAAAAGGAATCCAACAATGGCGGGGGACAGCAGCCATTGTGAGGGCCATCTGGTGTGTTCCAGGCTCCAGTGTAAAAGAAAACTAAGAAGAACTGCTGCTTACTGTTGTCAAATGCTAACTTCGCTATGAGTCTGATGCTATATTCTTGGGATCAAGTTAAAATTCAATTTCCCCACACAAACTCCAATGCAAAAAGACCTATTGTTCCATTGAAACTAGTCTATTCCTTCTAAAGGACCATCATGAAGTTAGAATACCTATTCCTTCTACACATACAACAGCACCACTTTTGCAACAAATCAGGGCGTGTGTGATGTCAACTCAAACCGTATTAAATGAAAACCAAGAACACTCACATTTCTGTGGAATTTGGTGAACGAATGGTACATATAAAACCGATGCATGTAAACAATCGCAGTGTTTATTGTCAGCTGGGAGCTGCGGGCATTGATTAAGGAATATATCAGACAAAGGAAAACAGTCTTTCTCTTAAAAAAAGAAATGGGACTCTATTGTTAATTCTTATTCAATAATCAGCAGTCCACATCCATTTTAAAACTGCCGTTTCCAATAAAACCCTTGTCGTTGATCAGCTCTATATTCTTCCAGCGTTCCTTTGACGAACGTTCATATATTAAAGCAACATGATCTGAACGTGGGAATCTCGGATATTTCAACCACGATAGCAATTCACCCTATAAATAGTTCAGAGAAGCAGCTGTAGCTTGTTGGCATGCACTTTCTTATCACAATCTTTAAGGAGAAATATTCAATACAGAATGCCATGTCGAACTACCCTACATAATAGCTGGCGACCCGCTTACGACATTTCTTTTGTTCTGTAACGCGTAACCTAGCTCGCCAGCGCACGCTGCTCAAAGCCATTGTTTGGTAACTGTGTTTAATCCACCACATATACTATATTAGCCTTCAGCTACGTAACTGACGTTAGGTACATTTCAGGTAATTTAGCTCCTTACACAAAGTCGCGTTCACCAAAACCGCTGCACAACTATTAGCTACCTAGCTAACAACGCAGCAGAGCAGCTAACGCTGCCATGCTAAGTGACTGGTTTTCACTTTGTTGGGAAAATAGCGACCTAGCTGGCTATCCCCACTTTACAACTACGCGATCAACAGCTCGCTAGATACCATATCTATGCAGAATTATGCAATCACATCAACAATTAGCAAGACAGCTATATAACATTTAATAAGACCAACTCGTGTCCCAGCCCCCACCACGATATTCAAAAGGAGAGGCCTACAAAAAGAGCCACATATTTCAAACCCACTACGGCAAGACCTTTCTTTTCTGAGTCGCATGATGCCTTCTCACGTTCAGAAAGGATACACGTTGAGTCTCTGGCCCATATCTTGAATAAGGTTGGCCGCCTGCTGTCGGTAGGATAGCTCCCTGTCCGGCTCGACCCCACAGCGGCGGGACGGCGTGTTTTCGAGCTGCTCCCGGGTGAAGAACCATCTCGAACCAGATCCCCGGCACGCCGCCATTGTGCTCAGCACTAAGCACAGGGCACCGAAGAACGGATACACGCAAGGACGCAAAGGATCCGTGACGGAAGCCCATGCGTCAAAATGAGAACTACGAGAAGAGGATCATGGGAACCGTAGTGATGTACTGTTGAACCCTTTCCCAAGGTAGCCTACGTCTATTTCGTCAAAACATATCGTATGACGTTGACATCCTATAGTAAACTGTAAACCCAGACAGACACGGACATTGTCGTGCTGATTTAAATTTGCATTATGTATATATACAATGTAGGCTATTCTTATGTAAAACATATATTATATTTCAATATCTCGAAAAACAAAGGTGGAGATGTTATGGAGTACAGCAGTTTGTGGTATTCATTGGCTTAAATTGCTTTAAGAATTATACAAAAAGAATGAACCATATTGTAAATAATATGTACATCCAGTGTGCCCCAATGTCCAGTTTTGACAAACATTAGACTAGACATTTATGTACTGCAGGCAACTAGAAGAAATTCAGGTACTATGCATACTATGTGTCTTTAGTAATATGCAGCAACACCAAGTTGGGTAAATGAAATTGTAAAGCCTTATTGGCACCTGGAATCTGATACTGAACTGATACGCTTTTCACCACGGACTAGAAGACCTGTTAAATGGAAGGATGAACTGGCAGCTACTAAACCTTGGTATGGCTACTGCAAACCACGTTCTTGATAATTGTGTCAGAACTGCATCTCATGAAATAACAGCTCAAAGCGGAGAAAAAGTCAGGTAAATTTATTATTATTTAATTCTTTATTTAATTATATATTTCTGGTGAATACAGTAATGCCTTGACAAATACAATTGGTCTGGAAGAGTGCCATGGACAGTATTCCATGAGAACCAGGTTGCTGCTGGAAGCAATGTTCCTTCTGCACCAATCGGAGACCACTGTCCCCCTCTTCTGTCAGGGCACACTGTGCGGCGGGAGGTGTCATCTTTCACGTGAGTTGTTAAATGAAGGCCTCCCACTCACTGTCATCATTACAAATCCCACACTGCTTACCGCAAAGAAAAGGGGCCAGTCCTAATAGTAAGCTTGGCCCTCAATCTTACATTTTAATCAGCCTCCAGTTAAAAGCCATCGTTCTACAGTACCCCCGATGACGGGTGAGTGCCTTGGAACAAAATGACTTCCATTCATCACTCTGGTGGGTTGTACACATTGGTGAGGGAAGAGGTGAATTTACCCGTTGTTGTAAAATGTGCTTAGATTTACCGATGAGAGGTGCTATATAATCAGTTATGAGCTCATAGAATTACTAAAAAAAGTGATTCATTCTGGTACACGTTCAACAATTCACATTACTTTCAATGAACATTGCATTGCAGGCACTGCTCTGATGTAAACTGAATACTAATGACAATATGAACATATTCAGCATACTGCTAAAACCATCTAAGTCTTTTAAATGTATTAATGTAGGTTTAAAAATGCTCAAACTTTCTGGTACAATGGCATAGTCAGTCTAACATGGGGGATTTGGGCTGTATTCTTTTATTCCACATACATTTCTTCACAAGTCACTCAAACTGGCTCCTTTTAAGACCCAAAAAGTCAAGAGCATTGTTGGCAAGAAGTTTATCCTGAAACAGAAAACAACAGATAGTAACTGTACTGTGACTTTCAAGGTAGATGACGCTTTATATCTGTAGAAAAATTATACACATATTTTTCCTTAGATAAGTCCAAGATTATGTTTGATAATTGAACAAATTTCCAAACTAACAATTATCATGTGGAAAAGGTTTATGAAATAGAAAGTAGAACTGTATTTTTATTTGATTCAAGCAGAATGATGAACTAAAAAGTTGTTTACCTTTAAATGGCTGTCAAAATCAGCCATTGACTCAATCAGAGATCCTGGCTCCAGCTCACCCAGTGGAAAAGGATAATCGGTTCCCAGCATGACCTTATCCTGCAAACAGAGCAAAAACAGGGATGTACAGCAGGAACATGTATAGCTCTTAGGACTGAAAGGGCTTAAACTGTACGTAATGTTGAAACATAACACTGAAACAATCCTGAACACAAAAAAAATATATTTCTAACACAGACTCCAAATAATTACTTTCTATATGTTAATGGTTTGAATTTCTTAACTGTTTTTCATATAGAAAAAAAAGATCCTTAAAATTAGGGGTGACTGAAAATTGATAATTGATAGTTGATGATTCTGATAAGCTTTTGGAAACAGCTTTAAAATATATTGTATACAGGCATATTTACAGCCCCTCTGATGTATACCACATGAATCCTACAGTATTTATATATACAGTCTGACTAATGAAGATGAACTTACCTTTCCAACCACTTCAATTAGTAGCCTGAGGGCGAGTGGGTCATGAACCAGTGAGTCAGTGTAAAAGGACCCTAGGTATTTCCTTGGGTTGATCTTATTGTCCACAGCACATAGATCTGGGCGAACCTGAAACCCGTGTTCAATGCGGCCCACAGTATATGGAAAGGAACCACCTGCGAGTTGAAATATTCTTTTCAATGAAACATGCTTTGTACACTGTACAGCATCAACCAAATGATCATAATAAGAAGGTATCGTAAAACTAAATGAAACTCATAATCAAAAAGAAAGGAAAACATAAAACAAAAATCAGCAATAAATACCTAAATTCCAGCTCAACCAACTGAGTTTTTAGCAGAGATTTAAAAGGTCTGCTGATTATGCTCATCTGAACTGTACTGGCAGAGTGTCCCAAAGTTTGGGGGCAACTACACAAAAGGAAGCCTCTCTGCATTTTTTCCCTTTTTCTTTGCAATACAGAGCAGATTCACTTCAGTAGATCTCTGATCCCTACTGGGCTGGTGTTCTATCAAAATGTTGTAAAGTACTCTGAGTGAATGAAAGGCACTCCATACTACACATGAAATGGATTATTATTTTTATGTATTACCTCCATGGGCAAAGCAAACTTTCAGCTTTGGGAATTTCTCAAAGACTCCTCCGAAGATCATTGAGCAAATAGCCATTGTTGTCTCTGATGGCATCCCTGAGAAAGAAAGTAATTTATGATCTGTTTTTAGAATGATATGAATTAATTACCATCTAACAATTTGTTTTGAGGACAGACGCCGATTGAAATAAATGTTGATTGTTGAAAGATGGTCTGATTGGTGAAAGATGTATTCTCAATGGTTGATCATACATCCGTTCCCGTTAGTTGAACTTCTTTCAAATTGTTTCCCAATTTCCATTAATTAATTATCTGTTCCCACTGGTTGAGTGAGTAACTCTATTACGCAATGGAAAACATTTGCTCTCAATGGTTGATTTGTTTCCCTATTTGTTAGTGTTTGCCCTTAATGTTTGATACTCACATAGACTAAATATTTGGTTGTATCAGTAAGTCTTTGTCTGACAACTGTAAGGTATACTCATCTGACAATATTGTATGACGTGTTCAAATCACAGTGGTAAAGCTTTTAAATTGGAGGGTCATTGTCTTCTACCTGATGACCTGCAAAAAATAATTACCATAGATGCACCATGCACTTCGACATTCTTCATTGTCAGAAGTTGTACTAACCTACCAGCCAGGGGAGCCAGTATTTAGCCATTCTCCCATCAATCTGCATGTCCCAGGGGTGCACAAACAAGGAGCAGTTCAGCTCCTCAGCAGCCTACATGCCCAGACAAACCATGCTGTGTATTTTGATTTCCATATACATCTTTCCAATTGAAAAATATTATCCAGTTCCTTACCCACTCTACAGGGTTCACATGAGGAACCTGCTGTTGAACCGCCTTTCAGTTTTTGCTACACAAATAAAGATAAAAACTTTTACGCTCCTTCTTATATATACAGAGGCTGCAGTCTGGTGACCTGTTACCCATCCATGAACATGGTTACAGGAACAAAACAACAATGACAAACCTGGGATTAGAACCTAAAATCTCCTAGAGAGAAGTTCAGTAGCCTGTGCTTTATCTCTGATCACTAATCCAAACGTACTGGTAACCAGTGCTGTGCATGAACAGGCAGAAGGCAGTCCTCACCGCATAGACTGGGTACAGCTCAGGGGCGTTGAGGTCCCAGGAGTTGATGTGTGATCCGATCTGAACCCCAGGGAAGCCCAGCTCCAACACACAGCGCCGCATCTCCTGAACTGCCAGCTCAGGGGCCTGCATGGGAAGCGTCCCCAGCCCCACGAAGCGTTTGGGGAACGCGCTAACTGTGGCCGCCAGATCGTCGTTCAGGATGTGACACAGGTCCAGCGTGTCCCGGGGTTTGGCCTTTCAGACGCAGAGAGACGTCACAGCATGTTTTCATGCAGGGTATCACTCATGTGAGGAAGCTTGCTTCTGAAGGCAACACTTTCTGTTCTCCTTAGAGGGCCATGTAAAGTTTGAGTGCATTGCAAATGCATCTCATGGGTTTAATCAAGGCTTCATTTTTGATTCATGGACAATTTGTCAGTTAAATCTTCCACAAATAGCTATGACACTGTTACATTATTATATGGAGGAACTGATGTTGTTTTTTAACAAAAGAGAACATTCATTCATTTCACAGGTTACATAACTTGCACAGTATTTGCTTTGGGACTTGGTTCATTGAGAGGTGAAAAAACACTCATCCATTTTGCATCATTGACTGTTTGGGCTTTCACAGCTGGAGCAAAGACACCGTGATACAGAGCTACAGTGGACCATGGCATCACAGCACAGCCTGTCTTTCCACACTCATGCTTACCCAATAACTGAACATGACAGGAACCGTGGACAGTGCCTGTACCGTCACTCCTGAAATGCAGCAAAAAAATCACACACAACAATGTAGCCTGAGCAAAGCGCACTCCACTCATATGAATCTCTATAACAAGGACGAATAAGGATCCGATCACTCTGGACACTAGGAGATACAATATGCGCTGTCTCAGTATGCAGGTCTTTGTGTATTGTTCTTAATGTTGTGGTGTAACGTGTGTGTTTAACGTCACAATGTTTTTAGAATGTATGGCTGCTTGTTACTTTTACTGTATTAGAGGCAGTAGAGCTATCTTGTAATGCAAACACATTTCTGTACACACAGAAAATAAACC
Organism: Megalops cyprinoides; assembly: GCF_013368585.1. Taxonomy (NCBI): domain Eukaryota; kingdom Metazoa; phylum Chordata; class Actinopteri; order Elopiformes; family Megalopidae; genus Megalops; species Megalops cyprinoides. The sequence goes on from NC_050596.1 coordinate 22,889,617, forward strand.
ACAATCCAATCTAATCTAAACAAATGTGATATATGTACATATATATATATATATATATATATGTCATAAAAAGGTTGATGTATGAATGCTATGGGACTCTGGCCACCATATTTATCCATTTCCCGAATCCGGACTGCAGGGTCCCAGCAGTTCTCCTGAATCACACGGAACACCTTCCCCTCCTTCATCATCTTGGCTTCCCCCTTCAAATAGGGAAGGTATACAAATCAGCCAGGGTCTCAGACTGTGAGGGGCTGGGGTTACTGGTTATCTTAATGCATTTCATTATCTCTGCTGTTCTCAAGAAAGTTACAGTCATTCTTTTCTTCAGAATTTACATTCCATCACCTGACAGCAGAGAAATTTTCATTTAACTCTCACTATTTTTACCATTAGAAAGACACACAGCAAAAGAATCATTAGTTAAATAAATTCTGATGTAGTTATAAATCAAGTACTGAAGAATGTGTGTGAATATATGAGGATAATTGTCTCAGTGTAGGATGACTGATGTGGGTGTTTCCTGTATAATTAGTGCATGTCACCGTGCCAATGTGAGTGCTGACATTGCCTTGTGTGTGTGTGTGTGTGTCTGTGCGCATCAGCGGCAGTAATTCTCAAGCTGGGCCAGCAGCTGCGAGATTCTGCTGTTTGGGCTCGCTGTGAGTGGGCCTGGCCAGGCTGAATCTGCTCCATACTGCTGACACAAAACCCCTCGCCAGGCCCTGCAGCTGCTCTACCAGCGAGTCCAGGCAGAACACACATATCCACACACACACACACACACACACACACACACACACACACACACACACACACACACACATACACATGCACGCGCACACACACACACACACACATACACACACCAACATATATACACATGATTGAACACGCACACACACACAAGCTTACATACACACACACATACCTACATATATACACATGCATGCACAGTGGAACACATACATACAAGAACATGCTTGAACACATGCACACATATGCGTGTGCAGAAAAGACCTTTGTTTGCACAGATTTGTTTGATTTTCTCTACAGTCGGGTAAGTCCAGCGTCCAGTATGTGACTTTAGAAAGGATAAAAGGTCAGGGTTGTAGACTAGAAAAAGGCTCAGTCATAAGTTCAATGCCCAGGTAAGTATGATAACACACCACTCTCCTGTTCTATTGCAGTAGCCTCTCAGAATGTGCAGCTTAGGGGAACATTCAGTCATATGAATGGTACAATGGACGCAATGATGAAAAGTCAAAGCTCATGTATCATCCACCTTGACTATTTCTGCAAAATATCAACCATATTTCTTTTGTATGCGCTCAAATTACAGCTCCATTTTAGTTTTTTTTTTTAATGATTCTGCACAATTTTCTTAATACAACAGATTGTCAGCTGATGACACTGATATGTCATTGGTGTTTCTATGTATTAATTTTGTAGTTTATGTATTCATGAATATGTCATATATATAAAAAATTTTGAGAATTTTGATGGAAATAGTGTCATTTTATCCCACCAGTGTAAAACTGATATCTAGCAGGAAGTATTTATATAATTGCCAATGTGTTTTATTTTTATGCAAAATTTAGATTTAGGGAAGTGTTAACTTGGTGTGTGTAGAAATGCTTTTGCGCTTTTTGCACAGATTACGGTGTCCTAAACTCTCCATACTTTATATTCATCATGCCTTCTACTAAACAAAAGCTTTATGCAATGCTTGGGCAGCTATATGTAATTTATGACTTTACCATGTGAGTCCCATCTGTTTTAAATAATAAGAGTAGAATCTGCTCATTTGCACCAGTAAGCACTGAGCAACTCATGCCATCCATCCAAACCCAACCCTTTCACTCCTTCCAACTGGCGTCCAGCTTCCTCAGGATGTCTTCCTGTGCTGCCCACTCACTCACTGCAGGGGGCGCTGTGGGGGTGGTTTTGGCCAATGTAAACCAGCCACAGCAAGCCAAGGTACAACAAGGTGATCCAGGTTCAAAACTGCAGCCACCAGGAAAAATGCCAATTCCCACCCCAAGGGATCAAAGTACACCATTAAACTAAAGGATTAATATCTGTGGAGTATTCTGATAATAAGACAGTTTTATGATGAATGTGTTCAGTGTAAATCTATAGTATTTTTGACCAAAATCCACTTGGATTTGCATTATAAATAGAAGGGATGAATATGGCTAGATGTACAATAGTATTAATATCTATACAAATTAATTTCTACAAATGATCAGCATTTTTAAAAGAATGCCTTAAAACCCCTTGTTTATTTTTCTAACAAAATCTGAGACAGAAAGGCTGCTAATCTTATGTACTTGGTATGTAGGACTTATTTTCATCCAGATGGTTGCTGGTTCAAGTTCCAAGTAGGACCACTGTTGTACTCATATAGATGGTATGTGTCCAACTGTATGATTGTCCAATATTCAATCTTCTATGGATAGAGTTGTGTGTGTAATATTATGTAATTATGGAAGAGGTATCACTTAATGAAACGGGCAGGTGGCAGTGTAGCATAGTGGTTAAGGAGCAGGACTTGTAACCAAAAGGTTGCCAGTTCGATCCCTAGCTGAGACGCTGCTGTTGTACCCTTGGTACCCTACAATTGCCCCAGTAAATATCCAGCCACATAAATGGATAACATTGTAAAGAACTGTAACCTATGTAAGTCACTCTGGGTAAGAGCTAAATGATGTAATGCAAAACACCATACTAGTTTCTGAGAAAAGGAATTAAAGACTTACTCTGCAGTGATGATGCAGCTGTACAAATCCACCATATCCATATCTCTGTGGAATAAAGTGATAACAATAAAACACATAGATTCTGTCTGTAGAGAGGAAATACTGTAGCTTACAGAAGTGTACTTTCAGGTTTTCCCAGTTACAGCTGCTATTCAGTGTGCTAAATCATTTTTTGTGTGGGGTCCATCAAATTATGACTAAAGGGCAGGACTTTAAAGTAAACGGTACATTAGCATTTAAGTCTTGTCACCATTCCTGTGACAGGGTGTAATCCCCGACTGAAAGGTTTTAAGTAGCTCATATGAAAAGGGTCTTAGAGTACTGTATACTATAACCTCTACACGCGCATGCTGATTCACTTTCAGGCAGCGGAGCCTAATTAGCAATGTTGACTGAAACGAACCCAAAGCTCTTTCGTTACAAATCAAGCATTTCAGAACTGCAGTGGGATCCGTTTGTATATAAGCGCAACTGACCTTAAAATATCAAGTATGTGGACCAATCTACAAAACAGTAGGCCTACTGTACGTGGGCAACATATTTACTCCTGATGGCACTTTATCATTCAGCGAGTTTTCCGGAAGTGAACGCAAAGCAATCATTACCCAGCACCCAGCACATTGGTCGACAGAGACAAATACAACTACAACTATATACTCCTCAAGGTCATATTCAGTTCTATTAATATTTAACAGGACAGAACAGATTTAAACTGCTGATGATCCACCATTTCTTTATATGTTTAAGCCTTAAAGAAATAGCTGTCTCCTGTTAGATTCTGATGGTATTGTGTTTATCAGGAGTAGGCTAAAGGACTGCACTGTAGCGGCAAGACTGTGTTAGTTACATTTTTATTACGAAACATGCGATATGGACAGCCATTTATGTTTGACCATCTGTGGTATCATATTAGCACCTGCTCAGTTGATCGATGTCTCAGATTCGCTTGGTTACAAATGCAAGGCTATATAATTTATGCTATACACTTATGCTGTAGCGCATAAAGTTGTCATTTTCAATAACCCCTCAAAAGCATTCTAATCATTTTTGCAGTGATACAAGACGTGCGAAAAGGACATTAAACATAACCGGTTCTCGATCCCCTGGAGTCATTAATCGTAGCCTATGTGTCGAACAGTCATGTGCTTAAATCCACAAGAAGTTTTATTTACCATTTAGAGGTTAGATGAAGAAATTATGGACGCCTCTATACACATGCAGAGAACACTGTGAAATGTATGCAGCGACAAACTTGTGCCTGTGATTTCGCGAAAGACAGGTGTCATCTCTGTTTACAGCAGGCCCACGCAGAAATCCGAGAACGCAGTAACAGTTAACCTTCGATGAATTCCTGCGTTTTCGAATGTGTTTTAAAGGTAGCTAAATATGAATGCTCTTTTATCTTAGTTCACAGATATATGGAAGCGTTTTTTCCCCACTACAACTGACAGTATATGATTGTCTTTGAAGCGTTGCCAATGTAGTTGCCTACCTCTTTAAGATCGGGCCATTCCTTGGGTAAAATATGATTATGGATGTCAATCTTCATCCTTATTGATTCACCACACGTACAACTGGTCGGGGTAACTCAGAAAAATAAGTTTCCGACAGTGTATGCGCGTTTCCAGTCAAAGGTAAACGCGAGATTCTTTTCATTTCCCCTCCCCTCGCACGCCCTCCAGAACAACCCAATAAAAACGAGAGACGGTACTGTACAATGTAAAAAGGTGGATTTGTGGATCTTTAATTCACTGCACTGTTTTGATGTTTTTAGTCGTTTAAGAATTACATTTAATGCATTGATAATTATTTCATCCAACCCTTTTATTATTGGTTGGGTCACTCGTATTAGCGACAGCTGGATAGATTACCACTGCACTTACCCCCAAGGGCGTAATTTTGCATATGGACGGTAGGGACATGTCCCTACCAATATTTGAGCGAATTCGTTCGCATTATCTTTGGAGTGAAGTCATATTACATAATTCCAATGTCCCCTCGGTTGTTGTGTCCCTACCAATGTTGAGACCAAAACTACGCCCAACTCCTGTACTGTAGAATCCCTTGCATGTCATTGCAAAGACAGGCACAGTACCGGTGTGCATTGCTAAATATGAGGATATCTGTCTTTCTGACAGAGAGCGGAGTTTTAAAAGTAATTTACAGAGTTTTTATGAAGCGGACAGCACCCAGGCAATAGTCTGATGTAACAATTGCTATTGTGACAGCACAGCTTGGCAGAGGCCTTTGAGATTGTCCTTTAGAAGTAACTTGCATACCCCAGTCATATGCGTCTTGCTCTGAGCATCACTTTCCATTACCTTTTATGCAGTAGTAAATGGGAGCTGAAATGGCTCCATTTCATCCTGTTTATTCAAGCTTTCTCCCGAACCCTTTCACTGCTACAGTGTATCAGCAATAACTAACTGGCTTCCCCACTCCACTTGAGCTGAGCTTCTCCGCTACACCTGAGCTGATGAGCTGTAAGCACGCACAGCTATTGTAATTGCAGTAAGCCAAGCAGTTCCAAGCATTCCAGCTACTAAAAGCTAAAGTAATATGTGAGGAGAAAGGAGCCTAATCTTGCCTGCCAGGTGTATGTCGACCACCCAGGCAGACTTTTTACACTACCAGAGATACACGGCTGCTACATAACCTGGCTACTTCAACAGAAATTGTGGAAACTATCCAAACCTGACAAAGACTTTTGAGGGAAGCGTCTCATCAGGGCAGTGACAACGCTGAGCTTGTAATTCAAAACCTGGATGTACCTCCTCATCATGAATTTCTTCTGTAGATAGACTAGTAACGGCTCCATTGATGGATAATATGTAAAAAAAAATGTTACTTTGAATAAAGATACTTAGAAAACACAAAATAGATAAAATATAAATAAAAATAACTTCTGTATTTTTAAACTTGTCTGTGGAAAGGTGTTGAGCAAGGGTGATAGAAACCAGGAATAGAGGGTGTACCTGTTATGCCCAAGAAGACAGTGCTAGAAAAGTAGATGTGTTTCACTTCGTTAAAACGTAACACGTTAGTTATTAAATCTGAACTGCTCAATTTCATATGGTTGTACAACAGCAGGTGGTTACAACATATTAGTTGTTGGAATTAATTGTTACTTAAAATATGCACTGACCTTTAGGGGGATACAGAAACAACAACTCGCAAATAGGCCAGCTGACAGCATTGGTAGAACAACTGAGTCAACACTTTTTCCTTAGGAGAGTCATCATTTGCTGACCCAGTTACTGCTCTACATCATAGTAAAATCACTGGAATGTTCATACCCGAGAAGATTTTCAGAGGTAAATTGACCAGAACCAAATTCCTCAAGACTGCAGTCTACATTTTAGCATTTTGAACTGCCAACATCAAAACCGAATCAATATTGCTGTCCGTTCGTTCATAAACTATTTGATTTGATTACAAAACAAATGAGAGCCAAATTTCTGTATGTAGCTTTGCCTTCCTCCGGTTACACAATTACCTCACAATTAAAATTTCACTGAGACAGTTTAAACAGTATATAACACACACAGATGACCTGCAAACTTCAATGTCACCCCTTACAAATTAAATTGGTTAAGATGCTTCATTTCTCTTCTTCTGTCGCCTCCTTGTGGTGTGTCCGCACGGTAAAATGTGGAATACTAATATGTACACCTTTCAAGTATAACAAAAATAACTTTTCGATTAATAATACTTGTAAATAACGTCTATCGCTGATAAATGGTGACAATATTTCAGACATATTACAGAAAACGAGCGTATCAGTACACCGCAAGATCATATTATAGAAAGCCTTTGCTATTCTGCCATTTACCGAAGAAAAGAACATACACATGTGACTGGATGAATAAAGGTTGAAATTAGCGAGGGTAAACATTTTGCATCCGTTTCTTTACAACAACTGTTTCAAAACAGTACTTCAGTTTTTTGGCTATTTACTTATTGCTGCATGGTTTGCGTACACATGCATTACAGTAATACATTCATTTTCAGAGATTCATATCAGCCAAACTAGCAACAGAATGTCTGATTCATAAAAACAAAATCGCAATTTAAGGGTTATTTGTTCTCTGGTCTGTTTCATTGCGGATGAAATTGCGGTAGCAATGTCTGGCGATGCTTTAACACGTACCACTGATACAGATAGGCAGGTAATGAATATGTTCCAGTTTTCACGACTCTAAACTTCAGGGTGAAAAACATCTTACCAAAGCGGCAATGTCGTTCGTTGTTTACTGTCATGTTAACTATAATTTCCCTATCAAACACAATCACTACAACAGTAGCGGAGCATTGTCCGGTCTTATTGTCCCGTTTTGTCAGCTTTTAGGTTAATATCCAATCATTGTTTCCACAAAACACAAACATACTCTTAAAAAACACTTTATGCTTCCAATGTCTGAATGAAGCTGCTCGCAGAGGCAATTCTATTAATGAAACATCGCTCTGAAATCAGATGCCCTTAATCTCTAAAATATCATATCATAGCATTACATTATTGGTATTTATCATACATCCACACAGATAAAATAAATAAATATAGCACTCCACGCATTTACCAAACAAACCCTTAAACACGGCTGTGATAGTTTTGTTGTGACTATCCTTCTTAAGTATTTCAGTAAAATATCCCACCGACAAGTCCTCATCTCCCCACATAAGAATCTTATAAGGCACTTTTCACTTATGAGCAACGGCAAAAGAACCACATAATTATTTCAACTAGTTCAGAAGCCGGTATTAATATTTATTGCAGCGAGATTATTCGGTGGTGCTGCTACGTCTTTGACGCTGCCCAGCTGAGTCGTCAGCCGTGCCACCTGGGGATAGTTGCACAGCGCATCGCACTGAAGGAGATTCGGACTGAGGAGACCTGCCGCCGCCAAAAGTCGCGCCAGTATTTCACAATCCTGCGTCTGACAGGGGCATGTACGCGGACAATATCAAAGCATCGGTCTCGTTAACGAACCTGGATATCTCCGATCAGAGCCTCTTTGCTGCAGCCTTGCATTTCTAGTTAGAGAGTTATTGTCGGGAAAGGAGGGGGTTCGCTGCAGATGCAGTGAAGATTTTGTTGATCTAGTATTATCTGTTGGCACATCTCTTAGCTTTCTGCTAACCCAACGCCGGCGGCATCTGCGCTGTTGAATGATTGCACTTCTCGCTTCCGCGTGGCATAATTCGAGTGCCTAATTTGAATTGAAACTAAATAGCAATGACCGACTCTCCGACTTCCGACCCCTGTCCAGTTCCAGATCCCACTGTTGTGGATCCATCGGCTCGTAACGGGCAGTGCGCTCCCCCAGATCACCACCCGCCCAAAAGAGCGAGTCAGGGAGACCCCTTCAATATGGATCGGGACCAGGAGATGAAAATAAGCGACAGCGTGGAGGGCCAAGGTAAATTCACATGTACTTTCTATTAAATTTCACTTAAATTTCAGAGTTCGAAACTTGGATGTTTTGTACAGCTGTATAATGAAATAGGTAGGTAATGATACACAGAGCGATGCCTGGGAATGTATTTATGGTGTCTGTCAAGTGCTCTTAATAATTTAGATTTATATGAAATACATAATGAATAAACGCCAAATGTAGAGCACAGCTTGTGAACACAGTTTGGCTATGGTTTGGAGACACAAAAGAGGATTATCAAGCAATCCTCATGTATTTGGTCCCATTTTTGATATTTGCCTTTCGAATTACAATTCTTAAATCACGATGAAGTTGCATTGATATTTAGATGTTGAACATCGAGGTTGAATACAACTCGAAAACAGTTCAGCAAATATGAGTGTAACAAATTATGGAACAGAGCCTACCCAGTGGCGATGCTTCGCAACGTTTATTAATGCACAACGGCGATTCTGCCAGGCCGATTTTTAATAGTAATCAACTGCATTTTAAAATCTTACGATGTATTTACTAGCGCTGTGAGTTACTCTTACCTTTCAGTTATTCCTATCAATAAAAATGCGCTTCGACTACACTCTTAGGGATGTCCTTGCTGAAACAAGAACCACCACCACAACAACAAAAAACATTCATACTTTCTGGTCTTAACTGGGTAGCGCGAAATAGCAGCCCGGAGACAGCGAATTCAACTTGTTTTTACAGTGGGGCGGGGGTTACCGCACATCTGTGCATGTTCCCCTTTTTAAGCGAACGCATCGTTTTATGAAAGATCGTACCTCGTGTTCTTTCACGCGGTATTGTCCCACAGGCATGCTTTTGCCATACGTTTGTATCGCAGTGAAGTAGCAATCGCTCATTCATCGCGCCGTGTGACCGAAATCGTCCGGAGTGCTGTGATTAAGCAGCTGAGGAAAGTGCGCCAGCCACTCCCCACACCCAGCGCGTGCGTCCATGCATGCGAGCGTGGGCGTGTGGAGAAGTCACTACAGCGGTTAGCTTGAGACAGGCTTGCCGAGTGGAGACCTGTTCTAGGACTGGTCCTGGGAAGTACTGAAATTCCCCATCCTGGACCAGCAGTGATTTGACTGCAGGGCTGGCCGAGCATGTACTGAATGGAAAAACCTAGTATACATATGGAAACTGCTTTTTTTTTCAATCTGAGCACATGGTTGCGACCTCATGTCATCACATGGGTGATAAACCGCTGTTAGGGGTATGGTCTTGTGACAAGGGGTCATGGGTTCATCCTTATCCTTGCCTGGTATAAGTGCATGTATGTCTGGATATGTCTCAGTGTGTGTGTGTGTGTGTTGGTTTGGGGGGTTGGGTGGGTAACATTGCGCAGTCTGCACAGTTAACTGGAGGAGGCCTGCTCTAGTTGAAAACAGGATGCAATGAAGCAAACAGGAATGTCTACTAATGGGGTAAAGAACCTGTAAGTGAAATTAGGAGAAGCTGTCAGCAAAATGGATGCAATTGCGAAAAATTCAGAGTTTACATGTGTTCTGGATGATGCTTGCTTTAAGTGCTCCATACATTCCAGTGGCATCTTGCAGTCTCTCTCACAGGTTCAATTCATGATTCTCGGAATATTTTTCCTGTTTCCAAAAATTAACAATTGAAACATGTATGTTCCATCATGGTTATTACATGTAATATTACATGCTTAATTTGACAAAATAAACATAATGTAGAGCAGTTGCATTAATGAAAAATAAGAAATAACAGCAATAATTTTTAGCTAATAACTACACCTCTCTGTAAACGTTTTTTTTATCTAAAGGTACTAACACACTTTACAGTGACAAGAACATACATTCAAGTAGCACTGTATGCGCAAATTTAAAACATCCAAGGATACAAGTAGGTTGGTAAAAGAAGGTAAAACAAAGTAAAAGTAGAACAAATACATCAATATTCAGTATACTGCTGTGGAGAGCAATTGCAGGAGTACATTGTGGTCTGCTGGAGGTTTGGTTTCAAGCTAATTATGTAAGAAAATTTTTTGATAGGCCAGCACTTTGTTGATTCCCTATGGAGATAAAAGAAGCCTCCGAAAATTAATGATGTTCAGGACATCGGTCACCTGTTCTGAGATGCAGGTAGTTAAAACACAGAGATATGAAGGATGAATTCTTTGAGTGGTGTATCAGACTGTAGCCACCTCTCACCCCCCTTTTACATAAAAGACTGTAGAGTCTTTCATATCTTTGCAGATTCATTTGAGAATTATTATGAATTCTGCGCCGGCATTACCAGCGATGAGTCGAGACGACGGCTTTGATGATGCGTTGTGTGCAGTCTTCCTTTAACTGCGTCATCCCGCAGAGGAGCAGCGATAGGCCTCCTTTCTTCGCATCTCCACCACTCTCCCGACGTCCCATAGGCTAAGGCAAAGTGGAGGATACTTAGCAAACCGCCCAGCGGGCACGTGTCCAAGGAGGAATTTTAATATCGGTCACCTCTCATCCCGAGCGCTCTAATTTGCATTCTGCAAGCAATGGCATGGCAGCGATGCTATTGCGCGTCACCTGAAATTACCCCGCATAATCAATTCCGCGCGGTGAATAATTTAGGTGTGTTTAATTGGTTGCTTGCTTGCATATGGGGCACATCCAGGGAATGTAAAATCTACTTTCTGTCGGAGCTGGGTGGGAGGTGTTTCCGTTAAAAAGGAACTAGTTGTGCCCTTAGTCCTGTTTCAGTTCACCCCAATCAGTATGTTTACTCTGTAATACCGGATTGGCACATCGCACATGTGTTAAAATTAAGCACTACTCAGATATGTTGTGCACTAATTAGCACTCCTATCCACAAGATAATATCTTATGAAGGAAGGTACACAAGCAGAAAGGTCTTTGAGAAACACACAGTCTTTGCATCATCATCCCTGCTTCCTCACTCATAATTTAAATAGTTTTGATATTCTGGGGGGCTTAAAGGCCGGGAGTATAACATAGTAGTAAGGAGCAGGGTTTGTAACCAGAAGGTGGCTGGCTTGATTCCCCACAGGGGAGAGTCCTGTGGTACCCTTGGGCAAGGTAGTTAACTCATTATTGCTTCTGTAAATATCCAGCGGTATAAATGGATAATGTAAAGCTCTGGGTAAGAGTGCTTGCTAACTAACAATAATGTAATGTAATGCTTAACTAAAACATATATATGTGGCGTGTCTCTGGTTATGTCCAGGGGTGGATGGGATAGGGATCATGCCTCCACCCCTGACCCATGGCGTGGATCATGTGACCTGCTTTGCTTTTACAGAGATTTTGTGTTCAAACCATCCCATTACTTCCTACAGCCCCTGTCTCACTGATCTCAGATCAACCTCAAGCGAATACGCAGATCTCTGCTGCCTCCCGATACTCACTCGACCTGATTTGAGATCAGTTTTACCAAAAGGAGCAGGGAATGAGGAAGTGGTTTTAAATGACATTTACGTATTCTCGCAAAAAAAGTAGGGACTTTTCAGGTCACTGTGCTGATTTCCTGCCATAAAATCAAAGCTTTGTGATCGCTCACATGACAACATCTCCACGTACGCAAGACAATTTCAGAATCCTTCATAATTTAAAATCTGCACACAGGGATGTGACACCGTGAATAAAAACCACATTGTTTCAGCAGCACACCCCCTGCCATAAACCACTTGTGATGTCACCACCCTGGTTCAAGGCCATATATAAAAAGCAAAGCACTTCTGAGTTTAGCCATGTTTGCAATGGAGTCTAAGCTCTGCCCTGTGGAAGCCTACATGCTTGGCGATGACCCAGAGTCAGACGTGGTGTACCTCATATGCTGTAAGTCTTTGGCTCTATGCTCTCACATGCTCTAACACAAGCACAGAGGACTGGCTTTTGCTCAGCCACCATTGTTTGCCTCCACAGCATGTTATTGATAAAAAAAAAAAAAAAAACATTATTAACAGAAAGGAATAAAGTAATAGCAAATAGGTCCATTTTGCAGGCTTCACGTGGTCCAGCTGTTCAGCTCCTGGCAGCATTCCATGCACTGTCAGGTTCACTATCATGTAGCAAAGTAAACCCTGACAAGACTGGTCTTAATTAGCCCTGCAGCGGTCTGAGAATCGCTAATTGGCTGCAGTAGCCACTCGGCTCGCTTGTCCAGCGAGGTGCAGCATTGGCTCTCATTACTCGGTGTTCCATTGCTTTTGGCAGGCCTCCTGGAGAGCAGCATGCGGCTGAAGCCTCACGAAGCCCAGAGCTACCGCAAGAAGGCATTGTGGGTATCCTGGATCTCCATTGTGGTCACGCTCATTCTGGCGATAGCTGCCTTCAGTGAGTACTCTGTGATGACGCTCGTTTAAGTAATTTAGAAGAACGTTGTGCAAAAACTTAATGTTGTAGGAGTCTCAGCCTGTATTCAATGTAACGACAAAGCACTAGTCTTTAACAACAGATTAATTAATTATGTTCAACAGAAACACAATGTTATGAGTTTGGCATAGTGCTGATATTAATGAAAAAGCAGTTTTTTAGGGGAAAAAACAGCCCTTGTTTAAATTTTTAAGAATTTAAAGTGAATATGCTTTGTGGTTCGATTGAACAGAGCCGTGTAGAGGTCTGACAGAGGCCTTTGCATTTGGCAGCCTTGCCAAATGTGGTAATTAGCCACCTGTTTCTGTTTTTTGCAGTGTCCCTATTGTATAATTCCTAATAGCCATGAACTGTTCATAGTTATCTATTAGATGTGTGTCCAAAACAACACTGGACAGCTTTTACAAGGATTTGGATGGTCCTGTAATTAAAAGAAAGAGAGGATTTTGGCATCAACCAAAAAAAGCTATGGAGGAGTTTAAGAGCGGGTCTAGCTTTTTAAATTTCTTCGACATTCTTATGGGGAAATAGTTGTGGTTCTGCATCTACATACTGTTGCTAACAGCACTGTCATAAAAAAGGCTTGAATAACAGATAAAAGCTGGCCATAACGGACTTTTCCGAGGTATAATAAAAATCACTAGTATACTGTGATTGACTTTAAACAGACAGCGTGGACAGGAAAGGGTTGGGAAAAGGTTTTTTTTCCTGAAGTGTTCCATACTGTGACTTGTTTTTCTCCTAGAAACCTTTCCTCTCAGGCGGTTGTTGTCTTACCCCAAATGCTGGTCTGGCACTCTAAATTTTTCAGAAAGCCCCTGTGGTTTTGATGACTCACTTGTCTTAGTTTTAGGATGAAGGGAGAGAGAAAAAAGGTTTCCGCCTTGCCAGCTATCTATTCGAGGCCGACATCAGCACCCTTCATATCCAGGCGAATTAAGATTAAGCCCTCTGCAACTGCATAGTCACAAGGCAGATTGTTCATATTTAACGTGGATAGAATACAATCAGCTCATCTTTGAGTGAAATAATTAATTTTCTCCTCTTCCCTGGTGGACCCAAGGGAATAGACAGACAGGCAAGGGAGACACTTCAGACTGGTGATTTACAGATAAACCATGCAATAATGACTTTAAGATATCACTTGTAATTCCTAAATATATCAGATTAACAATGCTTTCAATACATTTGCACTGACATCCAAATATTGTAAGTATAAGATATCTCAGTATATGCTCAAAGATACAGCGTAAGGCAGCGTCCCTATTCCCCTTTCAAATGTAGAAAGCATTTTCTGATGTCTAAATGATTGTGGGATTGGAGCCGCCAGAGGTACATGACGAGGTTTTGTCATGAATTAATGAAAGAAAGGATTCTGTTGTGACAGGGAGAGGGACAGATACTTAAGGGCACATCGGAGGCAGGGACAGGTGTCTGAGGTTAACAAAACATATCAGGTTTAAATCACACACAAATATTCAAGCGCTGCCTTGCTGGCTTGCCCTCAGAAACCCCCTTGTATTCCCCCCATGATCACCGGAGCCTCTGCGGCTCACTGCATTAAAATGGTGGGACTGGCGGTATTGATTCGTTGAACGGCAAAAGTATCATGTGTAGACCATTTCTGTGCATTGGGGGATATCCATTGCGTTGCCCCTTTCCCAGACGCCTTGGTCTCTCCTTCCTTCCACCTTTTAAACTGCAACACAGGACAGCTATGATTGGAAATGTGTGAATCAAAGCTACGCGTGTGGATTTGATTTATTTAGTATTATGGCAGGCATGAACTATGAAAGCCTGTGATGTACTGTATGTGCGGGAGCTGATGAAAATGGCAGAGAGACAGAACGCCTGTGCAGGGATGACTGTCCTTGAAGAGTCGAAATCAACAGGACTGGAATGCGCAAGAAGTCTATCGTCTGTCAAAGCACGACTCCTTTCCCAAAACAAGCATTTCATCTTCCCGTGAACACAGCCCAGCTCTCTCGGGTCAGGCGGTGTAAACAGAATCGTCTTAATGGAAAGCCAGATGTGAAGAAGAGCTTTTTTTTTTTCCTCCCTTCCTACCCAAAACAGAGCTGTGGGTGTGTTTAAACCGTGGGGGCCTGTTGCCTGCTGAGCTGATGGAAAGGCTGCAGTAATCAGCAGGGATCTATGTTTATTGTGCTTCTCACTATCAGAGCTGAGGGCAAGAATCTTCAACATTTTGGACAGAGATGGTAGCGTCTGGCTCTGATCAGAGAAAGCTGCAGATTGCTTTACTGCATCTAAACACCATCAATTTGTATGTTTGGTAAATTTTTACGTACCTGCATGCACAACCTCTCACACTACTGTTGACACATGTTACTGGACTTTTTTGCGCTTTCATTCTGGCAAATTTAAATGGCCTCCACTGCTAAATACTTCCCCATGTGCTTTGTTAGTGCAAAGCCAACTTAATTTGGAAAAAAAGCCGGCACACTTCTCATGTCTGTTGAATCTGTGAGCTTGTGGGGGAAACGTGTGCTCCGGCCGACAGGAGTCAGGGCACAGGCCACCCACGGGTCGTTGGCCACCGCCTTTCAACACAACATGCCCTTTATACAGAACAGCCAAATCCCCGCTTGACTGTGATGGCCACTTTCCTCTCCTCCATGACCCCATTATTTCTTCAAGAATGCCGTCTGCAGTGGCAGTAGATGGCAGTTTCACTCATGCATATTTTGCAAATAACCATTTTAAAATGCTTTCTGCTAAAAGCACGAGGAGACTATACTGGTTTGGTCAAATTTACAATGAGTGGATTTACGGTTGAAATTTGATGTTATAGTGGTTCACAGCCTTGACAGTACCCCTTTTGTAATGCCATGAATGCACTTTGTCTGTTTTAAGTAGTAAATGTACGCTAAGACAAAATGCATGAAATTAAATCCCACTCTGGTTGAATGAACAGAGATAAATAGACTAAAATGGGTTAGAGAAATACTTAGACATTAGTGATGCTGTAACACTATTTATTTCAAGCTCAGTGCAAATAAAATTGCACATTTTCACGCAGTCTTAATGCAACTGTATACAACTGTATACGAGTGTTACGAGATGTTCCATTACCTTCATTTGCCAACTGAATTCGTGTCAGCAATGTACTAAACCTCTTATAATACAAATCATTTTCAGGGACACTAGCGATTGAATGGATATAGTCTCATTAATAAGATGGATATTTCCACAAAGAACATGATAGGTTGTGTCGATGTTCAGATCTATTATGCAAGGCAAGAGACCAAATAAGCTTTAAATATTCAACCAGGAACCTATGTTAACAGGCTGATTCGAACACAGTGCTACAGGAATCTGCAAGATTTAGCTGCCAAAACTAGTCTCTGCTCCTATTAGGATTGCATTGAACAATTTTAGCCTCTGAAAAGTTGTCACCAGTCTTCAGCTCAGATTATATCTCTGGCAGCTAATTCTGTTTTCTTCAGATATATGCTAAAGAGCAAAAGGGTTGTCAAGTTGATCCTGGTGACATCAATTACACTGTCTCAGACTTATTTCACCCTCTCTATGTGCTTTCAACCTTGCCCACCACTCCAGCACTGTAAGAAGGATATCCAGGAAGGTATCATTTAACACATTAAATACAACAACAAACCTTAACAAACAAATATAGGAGGAGTAGAGATAGTAGATAACAGACAAGGGGAAGGAAGAATGGCACTCCCCTGGGAAGATGATGTGGTCTTATGCTGCGAGACTGTAGCATTTTTCTTCATTACCAGCAGATAAATGACAGTCCTGGGTACTTTGTATGTGTCGATGCTGTGTAGAATATTTAATTGCGGCAGTTAATGTCTCATATTGTAGGAATTCTCTAGTTTCTGTAGATTCTACTGGATGCTCTGGGAGATGGCAGGAGTGGGGGGGGGGGGGGGGGGGGGGGGGGGGTTGGGGGGGGGAGAGACAGAGGGGAAGCTAAGATGGCAGGCTGCTCCAAAGTCTCTTTGGCTGCCACAGTGGTGCTGTGCTCAAACAGAGGAAGGGCTTACAGAACACTCAACAGTGTGTTTGGTGTCATCTGGGATTTCCGTGACAGCTGCCTGTCTGGCCCGGTTCTGAAGTGCAGGACTGTTGGACCCGTTTTGTGTTTGCTGAAGGGAAAGCTGTTCTCTGGCGGTATATGGAGGATTCGCTGTGACTAAATGACCTCCAGTCACTTTGATCTTTAACCTATAGCTGTGTCAGTCATCAATTCTGTGAGTGTACTTTTCCATTCAGTAGGGGATTTTTCTGCTTTGAGGTCATCCTTTTTCAGAGGATGCCTGGAGAAAGTAAAAAAGCAATATTGTCTTGGAAGGAAAAGCATCATATCTGAGATATCAGTATATTATGCATGTAAATACTGTAAATCCTGAATATAAAATCCTGACATCTGAAACCATATTCTTATTCATACGAAAACTTTGATTCTTCTCACAGGTTCTTTCCAGCTTTACACAAATTAATGGGCACACAAGAACTCACAGACAAATTAGAGAAAAGAGTTTGTGGTTTAAACTGGACAGAGGACAAGGCATAGCTGCTACGGCAGGCCATAATTCACTTGGAAGTTCTGTGTAGACAGCATATTACATTCAGTTTTGGGTGAAGCAGCAACAATGTTATCTTAAAAGACGTTCTTAAAAAAACTAACTGCAATGATGACACCAGGCCAACTGTTGTATTTCCAAGGGAAGTGTTATTGCTTTTATTTCCCCAGCTTTCTCTCTTTCCTAATCAACTTAAAACTACGGCTTCTGCAGAGTTGTTGAATATGAAAACCATGGCGAGAGAGAGAGACAGGCGGTCCGTTGGGAGGAATCTGAAATGGAATTTTAATGCAACAGAGTGAAACGAGGCCTCTCTGTGAGGCAAACATCATGAAGAGAGCACCTGAATTACTGCTCAGACTGCCTAGGCCCCCAGTCCTCTGTATGAACATTATTTAGGTTTGGTTATTAATAGAAGGGCTGGAATCTGAAGACTGCCTAACAACTCAGAGACATCATCATGCTGTCATCCTGAAAAACTATTCGCCGCTTGGCTGTTCATCAGAACATCTTATTTATGCATTTATTTCACACGTATGACTAATTGTCACCAGATGTCAAACTGCAGAGTGATGGACAAGAGCTCTTGGGGGCAAAAGGTATTTCACCACTGTGCTTTTTTTGTTAATTTGTCTGAAGATTATAACATTCAAAGCACAAAAATCAATACAGCAGATATCAAATGTGTGTCTACATTTCCTCTAATGGCAATAACTGCTTTCTGATACAGGTATACAGGGATGTGCTAAGAACTACTTTATGAGATGCTATTTCAAGCATATTATGGGCAAATTACTGTAGTCTCTCCAGGTGACTGCGAAGATTTATAATAAATCCAACTACAAATTTCTGTTGCTGTACTGCAGGCTTTGTGTATTATTCTTAAAATATGACAGACCAAGCATACTTAATTAACACTTAACCGATGAACTATGCTGATTAAGAAACTTGATTGTTAGATTCTGTTGTGATACACCATGTAACCAAAACTGCAAATGAAAAGGTCCGATTGACATTGATTCAAATACCGGCAAAATAAATAGATGTCTAGAGGACTAGTACTTGTAGTAATTTCTGAATATTCTTCTTAATGTGGGAGATTTTAATGCTTTAGGTTGCTCAGATTTATTTTAATGTTAGTTTTCTCTGTACTTGTTGTAACTTCACAATATTATTTTTTGACTCTTTATTCTCTTAAGCTGCACCCTTATGACTGAATGAAATGTTCCGATCCCAGGCACTGTCACTGACTGTGCTGAAACGCATAATTTACATTTTCAGTTTCAGAGCACTGGATTATGAGCAATAAATA
The DNA here is from genome assembly GCF_013368585.1 of Megalops cyprinoides. Taxonomy (NCBI): domain Eukaryota; kingdom Metazoa; phylum Chordata; class Actinopteri; order Elopiformes; family Megalopidae; genus Megalops; species Megalops cyprinoides. The sequence continues at coordinate 22,908,031 of NC_050596.1, forward strand.
AAAGGTGTAAATGAATTGCATATTCATATTCAGCGTTCGCTAATGAATTTGAAATGACCTTATTTCTTATTTCTTGCTGTTATTTGACTCGATTCTACCACGCTTACTTTTGTCAGCACAGAATTCAGAAATAAAAACCCATACGCAATCCCTCATCCAACACTACAATGCTATCTCGCCTGGAGCCATCAGTGCTAAAGACAACACCATTGTTTGAGTAGCTGGGTCCATCCCTGATTGCACACAGTTGAAGCCTGGGCACAGAAGTTAAACAGTCTTGAGGAAGGGAAGGAAATTTTGACTACAGAAATGTAGTACAGGAAATGTGTCATAAATCAGGCTGCTTATGTAAGACTGTGAGAGAGGCCTGCATCTCCATGAGTGAGATCCAAGCTCCTGCTCTTGTCACAGAACCTACTGTCATCACCAGCATCATTACAAGCTGAGCTAAAGGCATTTTGCCTCTAGTTCCATATGCAATGATGCTAGCTAACCAGGTCTCAGGGAGTCATGTCACTGCTGAAACCTCTCTGCTACCTGCTACCTTACTGGCTTTACACAGGATGCACAGAGGCTACTACATGCAGCTCTGCTATACTTACGCTGTCTTCAATGTGGTACCTCTCACTGATCACAGTCACCTTTATTTTAAGCTGAGCTAGCTCCAAGAGTAAGGAAAAAGGAATAAGAACAGAAATGGAGTGTGTTCAATTTCCCTGTCATCCTCACAACAAAGAGATGTAATAGGAAACGTTAAATCTGTTTCTCAGTGGCCTGCCACTTGCACAGGAAGGCTGCACTGCTTGGTTGGCAGGCCTGGTGCAATGATTTGGGGAAACGGTCTTGCTATTACACTGGATGGATGGTGGTCAGGTTTTTCAACTGTGGGGTTTCCTGCCTTGGAATTATTCAAAACATGAACGCAGTCCCTGTGGTGGCGGAGGGCCTGCTACGGGCAGAAGAGCTACTCCAGCCATATCCAAATTCCCTCTCCTGATTTCTGAAGGGAAAGGGAAGTTATCCTCAGCTCTTCAAGTGCACACAGTCACATGCAAAGACACGTGCATCACTTCAAAGACATACACACACACACACATATAAACAGATGAATGAACACACACATACACATGCACATAAACACACACGTACATGAGCACATACACACACACAGACACACATATACACACACACACAAACACACACACACACACACATATATATATATATATGTGTGTGTGTGTGTGTGTGTGTATATGCAAACATGCACCCACAGGCATGCACCCTCTCAGTATTCTGGTAAAAACAGCATCACACTGTAATCATATTGCAATAAGGTACTGCTAAAGGATTGTCTACAGGCCAAACCCTCTAATAATCTGGAGTGGCAGATTGCATCCTTGAATGAATGGTCAGAGGATGTATCTAACTGAGAGGTTTCCAGCTGACTCAGCCATTATCTGAAAGCTTGATTCAGTCTTGACAAATGTTATCATAGGCATGTCCCACCTGTTCTTCATACTTTGCAGTATTTATCCAGATTATAATGTAAATGCAACACCTCACACACAGATTTATGTGTCTAAGGACATGCCAGTTTTTGCCTTTGGCTGTCACCAGATGATCTCTTGGCACTCAGTTATAGCACGTACTAAATCATCAGCTCCCATGATGCTTTAGGCCATATCCATGTGACTCTTCCCCCCTCTGAGATAATGGGTGGCAGAACAAAAGGCTGAATTCTCTTTGGGAGTCTGAAAATGGACTAAGGGAACTCATTACCACTTCCTTAAATTGGTGATGGGGTAGGAAATTGTCACATGATGTGCAGCCATTTGGTGGAGATTCATTTGGGCCATGTAGCCTTTATCGGTCTGGCATGTGGTTGCAATTCTATTTAATAGAGACTTTGTGCTTGACCTATAGTCATTAAATCCCTTCAAGGCAAGAGGAAGAAGATGAAGGAGATATTTCTTGGTTATTCTCTCTTTTCTCGACGGCCAAGTTGTCTCATTCGCATTGTTTATTATCGTGTGCAAATTGCGTATTTAGGCTTTGATCTCATTTCACTCCAACGGTTTATGTCTGGGATATTTGCCTATGCCTGAAAGCCGTGGTTTTCATTATCAGAAATGAGACTCTTGCTCTAATGACTGCTGCAAAGAGACAAACTGTCCTCTGTATTACTGCTCAGATAGCTCCTTCAGTGGGCTTCTCACCGACCTGCCCCCTGCTCCAGCTGTTTACCTCACTAGGTCAACCATCCCTCAAACAGGGGGCTAATCCAAACAGAGGAGCGAGGCTTTGTCTCTGCAGGTTATACACACCCAGAACAATATCCTGGGGGAATACTCTGCATCCTGTTTTAGTTCCTAAAGCTGACGTGTTCCAAAGGACAACCGCAGGTACATTTACACAAACCCACCCAACTAAGTGGCACTGAAAGACAGATATCATCTCCTAATTCTTTACCGTATCCATCAATGCGTGCTGTTGACCATTCTACATGACGCTGCCTACAAAAAAAAAAAAAAAACCACAAGTCAAAACCAAAGCTTCATGTAAGAAATATTAATAAGGTTGTCTGTGCCTAAATCTTAGAGGTTGTACCTGAATCTAAAGTTGTTTCTACCCGACTCTTAGAATGTGCTGCCTGTGTTGTTCATGAGTCTTAATTACACCGCTGTGACTTGGCCATTTGAAACCTGCACACTTGCAAACGTGAATCAATTCCGCCGAGCGCCTACCGAAGGGTAAACGGTGTGTGTGTGTGCTGTGCAGTGATGAATGGCACTTTGCGTTGCGTAACCTGCAGAGGGAACAGCCCAATGGGGCATGAGGGCCAAATATTAGCTGAACACTCTGTTACCTCCAGCTTGCGGGAGTAGACCATCAAAGTCAAAAACGAACGTAGCGTCGTCAAGACGATAACGCCCTCCCCCCCCCTCCCCCCCATGCCAGTGTAATCTGGTTCCAGTTACACCGGACGGCTGTCACCGCATTAGCGTCACAAGCGTTTTACCCCTGACTGAACATCTCATTTATTCCGCCCAATATAACGCCCAGCGTCCCACGGGTTCGCTCAATTTGGTAAAGATCCCATTAGCAACCTCAGGGTGCTCTTCCCGGTGTCATAATTCACTGTCACAGGAAGCTCTATGTCCCGTGGATCAGTACTTCTCCCTGTTGAGAACACATGATGTTTACACTGGAACACACCTGCTGGTCAGACACGTGTCCTTTCCATAGGTATTGGCTACCTATCTGTGCTGGCAAACACACCGCTTTCATTTTATATGTCGTCAGTGGTATTCACTGGCTGGCGCTGGCCATCCTCACAAGAGACTCAGCACCCACATTGGATGACTTCACGCAGAATCTTGTGACACACAACCAGGGTCATGTGAGTGTGAGGTTATTTATATACTCTGCTGTGTTGCGAGATAATGAACATGTTTAGCGTGTGGGTTAAACACAGCATGATATGGCACTGGGTAAGAGACGGGGCTTGTGGGTAAGGTGGCACCATGGTAGACTCAAATCGAGGTGTGGAATTTAACACTCACTTCTAAATGGATGTGTCTGTGTCAGCCTCGTCGTTATCCACCCATGCAGACCCAGCCAAGTGGGCCGTGATCCCTGAGTGCCACATCCTGTGCGTCACCCAGATCCTTCCCCCCGGGGACATCTGCTTGCACGTAACTGTTCCTGGAAACAGCCGAACAGCACCTCCTTATGAATGCTCTGCTTTACATAACCACCTTCAGCTCCGGTGAGAACTTTTCTCTCCCGCTGTACAGATCAGAGCTGAGATCAGACAGAGCCTTCTCGCTGACTCCATCAATGGGGGGAAAAAGGTGTTATATAATGCTCATTATGCTGGCCCAGAAACTTAAATAAGTTTTTTTTTTCACCAGCATCAGATACATTGGCGTTTGCTTTATATGGCCTGGGGGAGAGGCAGAGATGAACTGCCTCTCTGCGTGAAATATGGCTCATTTCTGCTGCTGCTCAAACTTGCTTCGTGTAACATAACAGCAGTATTAATGACAGCACACACACACTCAAGCATACACAGACACAGACACACACACACACAGAGCTAAAGGCTCTGGACAGAAAATGTATTTCATCTTCATCTGAAGTGCAAATGGGTTCAGTGCACTACTGCTGTCTCAGAACTATGAAATGATAGTAAGGCCAATATCTATGTATATGAGAAGGCTTGTGTAGGAGGGATACTCACACATCCCCATGTTTAAGCCCTGGAGGTAAAAAGATAGGATCTTTCTTAAGGAGCCAAATGTATAGCTTTTAAAAACTCCTCTTGGGATTTTGAGGACTCGCTTTGCTGGTTGGAATTTTTATTGGAGGCTTAACAGAAAGCAATTTGTTTCCAAAACAAACCTTTTGGAAGAGTGGTGATTGCATGAGCAAAATAATTACCACAGAAACTTGAACAAGTTCGAATTCAGTTTTTTTTTTCTTTAATGTAATGGTCACTTCTTTGCAACCCTGTTTTTTTTCATGAAATGACCTCACACACTGTGGAAACCGTTGTCACGCACTGTAACAAAACCTCTGTAATGCCAGTTTCCCTTCCTTCCTTTTTAGTAGTGATTGGTGAGTCGGGGGAGGGGGGGAGAGGCAGCTAACGTTATGCCATTGCCTGTGAGATTTCAATCCTCCAGACACTTACGGAGAGCCAATTAGCAGCCTATCCGTGACACGTCCCCCGCGCTCCAACTGCAGATTAATTTGCACTCCATTTGAAGGCAATCGATGCATACTTCGCTCCCTAATGAACAAGCAAGGAGATGCTTTGCCTGTGCTGGTTGCCAAGCCTGGGAAACTCACTCTTCCAAACCGAGTTTATATATAGGTTCCTGCGATTCAGTGAAAGCCATTTTTTGTGACACTTTTGATCTCCTACCTTGCTACTTATGTGTGAGTACAGGAAGCCTGGTTGACATGCCAGTGCCTCGGGGAAAATGGTTTTTTTCCGTTCTCCCCTGAAGCCATTCTCATGTGAAATAAATACAGGTGCTTGGATACGCCAACCAGCTATTTTCGTTTTTGAAGCACACAGAATAGATGTCCAGACACAGAGATTTTCCGTGTTTGAGTGGAACTAGAGATGTTACAGATAGCTGGATGTGTAGTGAGGAGGTGTGGACAGGAGAGTTCTATTTGGTGGTGAGGATACTGAATTCAGATGATTGTGGATTTGGTAGTAAACTTTTGTCCCATTGAGCAAGGTCCTTAATTTCAATTGCTGATGTCTGATATTCCAGCAATGCAAATTAGCCTAACCCAGAGTTGATGTTGGGAAGTCACAGGCTGATCTCTGTATGCATTTGGTGGAATGTAGTGCCTGCAGAGTTAAGTTGGCGTGACAACCCTTGTGAGGCTCAGTTGATCTCAGCCAAAACAATGCAGCCCATTCTTAAACGCAGACCCAGACGGGAGCCTTCGGTTGCATGGCTTCCCAATTGTCCTTGTCGTCTGAGTCAGGGCAGTGTGTAGTTTTCATAGTGCAACACTAAGAAATGTTGGAATGCATTTTTTGTTGAGAATTTCTTGAACTTCTCTCTTTCATTTCTCTCTCTCTCTTTTTTTTTTGTTTCATTCTATTCTTATCTGGGTTTTTTTCAGATCTTAGGGAGACTGCAAGCCAGACAAAACCAGACTAGACATGGTACAGAAGACTTTAAACTTCCCTGCTCTGAGATTTCAGAGCCCATCAGAGCTCAGATGAAACTCCATCTCCTGGGGTGTATAGCGTATTGACAAGTGACATTTGGATATAAATAGGCCCCAGTGGCACATATGAGAGTTAAGCATGAGTAAGACAGCATGAATTTTTCATCGCAGAGCGTAGAACTGTGTTTGTGTGTGTGTGTGTGTGTGTGTGTGTGTGTGTGTGTGTGTGTGTGTGTGTGTGTGTGTGTTTCTGGTTGCATACATGTGTACATGCATGCGTGTGTGCAGTGAAGCAGAATGGTGAAATCCTAAATCCTGAATCCTTGGTTGATCTGCACCTGGAAATGAGTGGAACAGCCAATAGGAGAGCGCTTCCGCCTTTCGCTGTTGCTGAGGAAAACAAAGACAGGAAGCAAGCCGAGCACTTACAGCAATGCTGGTGCGCCACCGAGGGGGTTCTGTGCCATGGTCATCTTTCACCCATTACAACAGCTCTCTCAGACAGAGGGAGAGCCAAGAACACTGAGTCATGCATTTTTGATAGCATAATCAGCCGCTCTAGTGGATGCGATTTTCTTTCATGCTTCAGAAATGCCACATCTTCAATCGGGATATTTCGTATTTAGATCGAAACTTGGAATATTTCTGCACCTTTGGCCTCCTGGCAGATGTTTCCAACTTTAAATATGCAAAAGTTTGCTTGTACTGGTGTGAAGGAACATTGTGTTCACCAGATCACCCACAATGTATGTTTAAACGTTTCTGAAGTACCCATTCCCATGTCAGTCATGTCAATGTGATATAAAGACAAAACAGTATTGCTCTGCCATACGCAATGGGTGTGCATGAATTTAGGATAAGACACTGTTTAAGTAGCTTCTTTTACCAAAATGAAATGCAATCATATACTGTTCACTCAGTATATACTGAAATTAAATATTTTGATGATGTTTACGGTAAGAACATGCACATTCCATAGTAAATAAAAAAAGATCAAGACAATTGCCTGATTTATGGATTTTTTCATGATTTTAAAAGGCATGAAAATTATCAAACAAAAGTCATTCGTTTGACTGAAAAAAAACTTTAAGCTACTGGGAATCAGATAAAGTTAAAAATTTTAATTAAAGGGGAATTGTCTGGCATCTGAGGATTCGATCTAGATGAAATCTGCCACTTAGGGTTTACTAGACAGTTCATAAAGTGAGAGTCTATAGCGAATGGCAGGAAAGGTCATTTGCAGGTGACAGATTCACCCTCGTGTTGATCTCTCACACCAGGGCTGTCATTTGACATTCAGATGTAGCTCCCAAAGAAAGAGCAATCTGAATGTTAATATTCCCCACAGTGGCTGAAAAATTCAATACTGGGGGATAAATCACAGTTCACATCACCTGATATTCTGAAGACAGGGTATTGTTGGTAAAAACCAGCAGGAACAAAATAATACTGAATGTTATGGAGCCTTTCAGATATAAAGAGAAAAAGATGTTTTAAATTTTCTGGAAAGAGCAAATGTTTGACCATATAGTATACTCTCCTTTCTTCTGTTTTGCCTGATAGGTGTATTGACACAAATTTAAAATTTATTGAAAACAAGATCACCTGGAGCAATTCCTTTATCATCAAAAACACCAGGAGCTTAAATACTTGTTTATGGTAAAAGTGCAGTTTTTAAATTTCCTGATATCAGTATAAAAGGCTGTTCTGCATACTAGTTAAAGTAATTCGACTGGTTTTCATAAAATAGGCAAACAAATTGGAGTGATGAAAAAGCAGACGCAGGGTTCCTTACTGACCTCAATGGCTGAGTATGGCGACTGTGTTTGTTTCCCTTAGCAGCAGCTGCCCTCCTACGGGAATGTACAGCATCGTTCATTCTCAACTTAATTATGCCCTGCATTGTTTATTCCAAGCAAAACCACATTACAGACTGCAAAACGGCAGATTTTTTTTTTTTTTTTATGATCTGATCGGTTCAGCTGCGAGACGCGTGTGGAATTCGAGACGAGCGAAAGCGCTTCCTCCCAGACTGATTTCACAGTCAGTAATGAATCCGCTCGTTATCGGCGAAGGCGCGCATCGTGAAAACCAATTGGCTTTTTCTCAAGGTCGCCAATCCCGGGCCCTGGGGGTCAGAGATCCCCCCCGATGGGACGGAGGAGAGGGAGGACGAGTGAGTGTTTTTGGAGGGGGGGGGGTGGTGTGGGGGCGGGTGTGGCCAGGCCCCCGCCGTCTCCCTCCCCGCACCTTCCTGCGGGTTCTTCAATGTGCTGACAGTGCATTCCCATGCCTATGGGCCACGTGCTTCTCAGCATAATTGATGTGACTGTGGAGAAGCAGAGGGGGAGAGGGATTCATGCTTAAGTACAGAACGGTGTTCGAGAGCAGAGGCAGGACCATGGGGCCCTGAGGGAATACATTTAGCCACCCTGCAGGGTCCCGTTCACTTTAAATTCATTGTGTCCACTTCATTTATGCAGTTCTTATTCTGCTTCATAGATATAGGATTTTTCAAGGCATTGTGGAGGCAACGTAGCAATAAGGAGAGTGGATATAGCTCTTAGCTACTGGCCAGCATAGAGCACTGCAACTGAGAAAAGAGCCTAACATAATTTCCAGTAAAAACAAAAAGTTGGCTGCCATTGAATGCTTTTAGCAGAGTATACAGAGAAATTTAATAGAGAATTTGAGTGGCTGACTGGCTCTGCCCATTCCAGCAAAGATCAGACGGAGGTGACACCTGGACAGGCAGTTCAGACAGGAGAGAGTTACAGTTCTTAACGAAATCTAATGCTTTATCTGCCATGAAAGCTGTTGAAATTCTAAAATGTCAGCTTCTGACATTCAGGATACCATTTTGGTGCAGATGAGTGATGATTCCTCTGACCTGCCTTAGCTGGTGGCCAGCTACTCCAAAAATGAGCTGGAAGTGTATCCACTACAATGACTTGTGCTGGGAATGTGTTGGCCAGCCCTAGATATTATAATCTGTTAGCCCAGAGCTAATGCAAATCAAGTGGAGGAAGCCTTGCCTTTCCTCTGTAAAATAACATAGTCTTCTGATTGTGTATTACTATGGAGTGTGGCCCTGTTCACACTTCATTGATGTATTTCTAATTTTAGTCAATCCAGGGGTCGATATATTTCAATTAAATCTACCATCTTAAATTTTAAGGTGCATTTGGCGTATGGTTCTAATTTAGCTTTATGTGGGTTACTTAAAAATTCTAATTATATAGATCTTTCAACCAAGCTATAGATTCAGCATCCACCACCATCCCTTTGAGTATGAGCTGAATGAAGCCATTCTGTGATGCGCCCCTTACTGCTGTGCATTTTGGGACAGGTGTAAGGAAAGATCCACCCAGTCCAGGACCCCCATCTCCCCCTGCTGTAACTTTATTTCTCCAAAACAGACCCTGGCTGCTAAACTCCATTAGAACATGCATAACCATGTTGGCCCCAACATTGGGTTCCGGTCTGTCTCATTGAATAATCCTTCACTTGATGTGGTGGACCACCCTTCTGTTCAATGATGTGAAAATGTTGATGTATAAAACAGTGCCAGCTATCTTAATTGTGTCAGTTTTTGCATTGGGACTGCTAAAGGTTTTTTTTTGAAGCTGAAACTCTTTAATTTTTTCTCTTGGGTGTCATTCAACAGAATCATCCCAGATGCATTAAACATTTTTGTTACACAGTACCTTTATTTGAAGGATGACTTTTCAGTTTGCTGTCTTTATTTCTATGAAACTGGATAACATACACAATGAGAGCAAATAATAGCGTCATTTAAGGTATATTATTAAAATGTTGCTTGGCTATGTTGATGTTTAAGTGAAAATGTTATTTGCAATATATAATACAGTGCAAAAAATGTGCTTCAGAATATAAAATCATAGGCAACACATCATAAATAATGACTCAAGGTGACCTTGGTTTCACTTTGATTTCATAACCCTGAACAGCACTTAAAGTAGTTCTCTGCAGTAATTTAATCCTGGTTAGGCAGCTGCTTGTGCAAGAGCATCCTTGCAATGGGTATTTACTCGGTGTGTGTGCATAATGTGTCCAGCCAAACAGTTTCCATGGGTTTGAATTTTAAACGTGTTCCCAGGGCATTGCCAGGTAGCGGAGGAGGGAATGTCAGCTGCTCGGATGACAGTGATGTGATAGGGCTGGTGCCCTGCATGTGAATCACGCCGCGCTGTGGACTCCATAGAAACGCATTCACGCTTTAATGCATTCAAAGCACTGCGACCCTAAAAGCCTGAATCGCCAGCTCCCAAAGAGCCAGGCTAAAAATAAGAGCTGGTGGTGAAACTGGGGCGTGAAAGCGGTCCTCTGCTACATGCGAAAGCCAGGCAAACAACAGCAGGCTGACATTTTGTGTGTGTATGCGTGTGTATGTGTGTGTGTGTGCGTGTGTATGCCTGTGCATACATTTGCATGTGTGCGTGTATGTGCGTATGTGCGTTTGTGTATGTGTGTGTGTGTGTGTGTGTGTGTGTGTGACCTAACATCTAACAGTGCTTTAAACCAGAGCAGTGGAGCTGCACAGAGGTGTGGGGTCAGGAGGCCTGGCTTGTCTCTGTTCTGATCTCCTGCTGTTATTTCCACATCAGTTGCATGTTTGGATAGACAGAAGAGGCCTGGGAGTTCATGCATCAGTGACACTCACTTCGGCAGGAGCGGGGCTGAAAAACATGACAGCTTTTCCTTCAGAATTTATCCCATTCTACCAACACTTGGAAAGGGACTAATTGGCTCAATCTGTTCATGAAAACAGAAGAGGTTTGTGTGTGTGTGTGTGTGTGTGTGTGCGTGCGTGCGTGCGTGCGTGCGTGCGTGTGTGCGTGCATGTGTATGTGTGTGTGTGTGTGTGTGTGTGTGTGTATGTGTGTGTGTGTGTGTGTGTGTGTGTGTGTGCGTGCGTGTGTGCGTGTGTGCGTGCGTGCGTGCGTGTGTGTGTGTGTGTATGTGTATGTGTGTGTTCATGGCCAGATCCACACTGTCAGAGTGAACATGTGATAGGAATTGAAACCAAGCCAGCTGCGAACACTGGCTGCACTTTGTCATCTCTGTCTACAGCAATTCTCTGTCACTGTCACCATCAATGTCTCCTTAATGATTCAAGATATTTAAAATGACAAACACGGTCAAAGAGACAGCAAGGTCTACGAGCTGTGTTGGGAAGGAGCTGTAGGATAAATCCCTCCCTTAAATGAAATGAGGCAGCGTAGCTATTGGCAACCAAGCACTCCATCCACTGTGACTGGGGTTGAATGGGTCATGAAAATGGTACCCGATCAGGCCTGGACCTATGGTGGTGTTTAGGGGTGCATTGCACCCCCGGACGGACCTCAGTGCACCCCCAGTTGTCTCCTTATATCCTGATGTCTACATAGTATTTATGACTTTTTGTGCCCCTCCCTGTGGATTGAAATTGCACCCCTCTGTATTTTCTCCTGGAGCCGGGCCTGCACCCAATCACAAGGGGCAATGAGTTATCAGCCCAGGCTCCACAACTCAGTGGGAAAGTCTTCTATTACGCTCTATCCCTGGAGGACGAGGCCGGCTACTCACATCTCTGCGACCGCTTGAAAACCTACACCAGCGCGCCACAGACCCAGTCGTGGTCTTGGAAGCGGCCGTGGAAGGTGTCGGATAGCGGCAGCCGTGCTGCGCTTCTGGCCCCCCTTGGGAGGACGCTGATAAGATTTACCATCAGGGAATCGAATTCGCCGGGCGTGAAAACACAGGCGATGAGGCTGCGAGACTGAGGAAAGGCCACAGATCTCCCTTCAAGTGACCCCTGCTCAGTCGTGAATCTGCCGTGAGCGCACAGCTTTGTCACGCGGAGTGGCAGACGGCTGACAGGCCCGGCTTTGTAGTCGCGTTAATTGGGTAATTTGGCAGAGGCAACTTAAAGCCCAGTGACAGACAGCAAGCGGTGGATCAGCTGCGGTGGCTTGAATGAGACACATCCACTCCGACGCATAATTGCCCTGCCTATGGGGGCGTTCAGACCTGACTAAGGGCTCTGGGGAGGAAAGGGATTGCGAGTGTGCTTGTTTGCTTTGTCTGTGGCCCATGAACGCAGCTCCTAGAAACCATGCCCCACTCTTCTCCATGAATCACAACGCAAAAACAGGCCAAGCCAAAACACCTCCCAGTAAAACTAAAACTAAGACATCCTGAGTGCAAGTAAGCTGAGGCCTTTCAGCAAAATTTAACATCAGATTTGCCACCGATTCAGTAATTCATACCATAAGATGCAGGTGTAGAAAAAAAACATCTGCGTATGAGCAAATCATTTCTTTGCCCAGCATAAGGGTCCAGTCATTGGTCTGTTCCTTTGGAAGAAATAAAGTCAGTGCCAAAGATTAGGTATTTTACACCAAGTAAGTGTGCTTTATTATGTGGATTTGTATCTGGATATTTAGCCTAAGCAGCTACATACTATCCCTCAGTTAATCTCTTTATACTGCTTCCTTAAATGATTTGGTTTGTTCACTATATTATTTAGTATTACTTGCTAAAATTATGTCATCGAGTTAGTACATTTTAGTGATTCCTTTGGCAGGATGGAGGCTTGGGTGAATGGCATAATTCAACCACTTTACAGATGGGAGGAGGTGTATACTGGTTTAATGTACAAGCAGTGCATCAGGTTGCCTTCTTAAACCTCTCCTGGTGAAATGCCAGGAGTACCATGCTTATCAGAGTCCACACACACCCTGTGTCAGTCTCTCGCATGAACTCCAGCTCAAGCAGAAACAGCGCAGACATTTTATTGATTGAACAGAGGAGGGAAAAAGCTGAAGCTTCATTCATAATTGCCACACGAGAGAGGGGGTGTAGCCTGTGTTTGATTTCAGCCCAGACAAATCTCCGATCTGCACTATGGTTCATTCCTGTCTCGGGGAGGGGGGTTGGGTGGTGGGTTGGGGTGAGAACAGCGCTGGTAGGTATTTGTGGCCTCAATAAATTATCCCAGGTTAAGAACTTGGTTCCAGACAATATTGCTTTTTTCTTTGGCTATAAGAAATAAAATGGACTGTGTAATACTGGCACCTCTGTGGCTCTGTCCTCTAGCACAGTTATGGAACAGGTGTTGAAAAAAGATGTGCAGACTTTTCATCTTTAATTTGCTCCCTAATCCCGGATAATGAATTTAAAACACATCCGATAGTTAGCTTCTACAAAGGATTAGTGCCAGGGGGGCGGAGAAATACAATTTGAGGAATGCAATTCCTTCAAGTTTAGAGAGCTAACAGATTGGTTAAGTAAACTGCAGTGTAAAATTCACCAAAGGCATTAATCATTTCACCTGGGATCTTATCTGCCATGAACAGAATCATCATTCCTGTTCTGCTGAAGACACAACCAAAACCACAAGCTCCATACAAAGTACATTTTAACGTAGAAAGTATTTATGTACATGGAGTGTTTCTCCTGTCTTGAACCTTGTTGCATCAGCTTGTTTTTTTTTTTTTTTTATGAACAGGGAAGGCTTGGGTGTTCATATCGATTAAGGTAACATTTTTACTGGTAGTGTGTAATTCTGTAGGGGAGGGTAATTATGCTAGTCTACTCCATCAACAGCAACACTTCCTGTCATCCTGACTCTTAGGATACTGACAAATGTAATAACAGCAGTTGAGCTAATGCAGGTCAACAAGGAGGTTTCCACTTATTTCCTTAATGATATTTTCTCTCTGATTCTCAAGTGATGTGCTACTTCTTACAATGCACTCTTTAGAAGCAGTGAAAGCCAAGATCGATCGAGGCATTACACTTTCAGGTCCTTAGTAGTGCAAAATGTGTTTTGAAAAGTTCGAGCCGAGTCCTTGGATACCATGAAGCGGAACAAAAACTGTTTACCTCCCAGAACTAACCAGTTGTAAACGTATAGACGAGATGAAACAAGCATCTCTTTGGGGATTTAATTAGGAACTGGATCAGTAGTGAGCTTTATTGAAATGAACTGCGGAAACCCACAAATCACAGCTCCTCCAGTCTGTAAACAAAACAACAGAGAAGCTAATAGCTCCACTCCTCTCCTCATGTCTGTTCTTGAGAGACACGAGGAAAGGAGTGCAGTTATTGTGGCTTTTTACAGCTTTGCATGAGATGTAATCCCAGCAGACTCTACGAGGTCCACTTTACGAGGTGTTTTCAACAACGTTATTCTTTCCTCTTTAAATGGTCATTTGAGGGAAGCAGAGAGTTCTCTGAATGAAACATTGAAAGCCCCTACTTTTAAAGAGCCTTTTCATTGAGTAGATACAAAGGTGTGCATAATCCATGCTTTCAACTGCGTTTCACTCACAAAGAGTTAACACCAGGCTGACATTACATGTGACAGTTTCCAGCCAGGAAAGGTGTGTGTGAAAATAGGATCTATGGGGTGCGCGTCTTTGCACCAGGCCGTACCCAAATCACACACCCCTGACCGCACGTTTGCTTGCCCCACGGCACCTTTCACACCCTCTGTCCCTCTCGCTTTTCCACTATCGATCCAGAAACCTCCGAGACGAGAGTCCCCTCTGTAGCCTTCGTTCTGCAAAGGAGTGCGGCTTCCAAGCTGCCTTCCTGTAGGGCCTGAATTATTAAGTATAACATATTGCAGCTGAACAGCGGGGAACACCATGTCAGATGGCTTTTGTCTGCTGGAGAGTTGATAGGAGACGATTGGGGAGGAAACAAAGTAAAAATAACCGTCAGTGGGAAGGTCAGAGTTGCTCAGGCCTTAAAACACGATAGCAGCTCTTAATTAATGAGGACAGAGACACCCGGGAGAGTTTATTTTTTCAGCTGCACAAAGGCATTGCACCAGTGGCTAATTCTGAGCAATTCTGTAAACCCCATGGGAGGAATATAAATATTAATGATATGGAGTTTTGATAGTAGGCCTCTTAATTTCTCCTCCATATTGTAAAGAACACAGTGACTTACTAGGCTTGTTTTCTCCACTTCATGAGGGCTGTAGTCTTTCATTGCTCTTACTAAATAGTATGAATAATTAAATGGCAACAACAATCTGGTTACGGTATGCAAGATACAAACACTGAGTCAGGTTCTCCTGCACACAAATATATAAATATGTTGGCCCCTTTTGGGGGGTAATGAATTATAAGTGGAAGTTAAGCTGAAAATGATTAGCCAGTCTACATCAGAGGTTTTCCATGATTCTGACTGCTGGTAAAAAAAACAAATTCCCATGTGTAGTTTTGATCTGAGGAATGATACAGATACACAGAATGACAAAGAAAATTTTCATGAAACAGGCCATATTGATGTTAATATGTTGATATTTCCAAATTTGGCTGGTGACATCTGCCAACATCAAAAAATATGTCTATCACGATTACCGTGGGCAAGAACATCACAGAAAACATCACCATGACCCCATCACAGAGAATTATTCTGTTATGTGTCACTAAACAACATTAGAGGTGTACATCTTGAACTGCAGTCATTACTCATCGCATTTTCCTTTATCTATCATATGCTGTCAGCCATAGCAGTGATTCAGTGCATTACTGCATGGGAAAGCACATTGCAAACAGGTCCATATTGAAGGCTGAACCTGGCTGTTAGATTGCTGCTATGCTAATCTTTCTTCTGTCTGCGCAATTATATGAAAGTGACTTTATAAAGGTCTCAGTCTCTCAATTCCCCTCCATTCAGATGCACGCCCTGGCCATGGTTTGTTAAGGCTTTGAGCTTCATTTGGCCGGGGACAACTGCTGTTATATCCTGCTCCGTAATTAAATTTCACAGCACCAATCTTAGCCTCCCTCCCAGAGAGAACAATCACATTTCTCATCAAAGACAGTCAAAAACATCCTTTGAGTTTAACATACTTCGGAGACGAAGAGGGAAAGAAGGGGATTCTGGGTAATGGAATGGCATCGTTTTCGAGGTGGCGATCTCATCAGCGGGCTGCCACACTGTCCCCGCCAGGACCGCTCTGCAATACGCCGGCGATTGCAACAGCAATTTGCTTGGATCGACGCGACAGATTGCAGTCGGTATTGATCCCTGTCTGGGGCGTCAGAAGGCTGCTGTTTTCGGTTTGTCACACCTTGACGCACATTGTACCCAAGGTGCCGAGGTAATCGGAATGCACTGTGATCTGTGCCAAAGCTGGACGCAACAAAAACACCCATCGGCGCGGCAGACAAGACACCTGCCATCACTGTACTCTTGTTTAACATGCCGCTAATTGCATGTCATTGTGGCACTAACTCTCCAATGATTCCTGCCGTAGTCATTACCATTTCTATGGGTTGAACGTGGCTTGCATGTTAGGGAGTTTGACTATCAGGCGGTTGTAATTACCAGAATACTAGCGCTACTCTTGGACTCTTGAGCTGTAAATTTTAGGCTACACTTTAAATCTGGTGTATTGTACCAAAAAGTAGTATATGTCTGTGTACCTTATGACAGATGACAGCACATATTTCAGCAATATTCTCCACAATAGCACTGCAAAAGAAGTATAGCGTGGCACTAATGGTTCAGTATCTATATGGCTATATGCTGCACCTTACAGAATGCACTTTTTGTAAATTGCTATAGACAAGAGGATCTTGCAAATTAATAAATATAAATGTCAATATAAGTGGAGCTTTACAGCAAGCTTTCAACAGCAAGCATTAGATCAGATCAAGGCTGTAGGAACAAAGACAGATGAAAAACTAAAGGAGTGAAGCAGTCATGGTGAAGGTTTAAGATTCTGGTAACTAAATTAAATCACAAATTCCATATCAGGTTAAACAATTAGCCAGGGTTATTATGGGTGGCCCCATGAGAACAAATGGATCCACTAAAGCTGCAAGCTGCCGGTGGTTCTTGTCGTTCGTCTCATTCAGGGCGATGTGAGGTGGTGATTTGTCTTTTGGATTAGATTAGAGAAAACAGAAGCTCTTCACTGAAATGGATTGGGGGGGGGGGGTGTGGGGAGGGGTGTGTGAGTGAGTAATTCCCTGGCCTTGATTCTGTGAGTGAAGTGGAATGAAATCTCACCGTGTATCTTACAAGAGCTATTAAACTGTGCCTTCTGTGATGGGCACTGATTCCCTCGGAGGGTGTGAACGACGCACCAGCTGACAGCTTTGATGTCTCTGTCAGTCTCCTTATCTGTCTGCTGAGAAAGGGGGGGGGATTACATACACTGCGACAGCCACACACGGCAGTGGTCATGCACTCTCTGTTAGATGCCACTGTCTGTGTTCCTGGAGGCACATGGAGTGATTTTATGAGGTAAAGATAACCTGACAATTTGATTTATGCCTTTCTGTCCTTCTTTCAAATGCTCCGTGCAGCATTAAGAAGCCTGGATACCTTTCTCCACCTGTCATACACATATTGCTGGTATGGAGGGATACTGTCATTTATGGTATGTTTCCTTTGGGCATTTCCAGCTATACCACAGAAAGAGTGCCCACTATTGACTTGTAACCCATTTATGTAGCTTTATTTTGGCTTGAACACTTGAACTCTGGCCTGGAACCCACAATCATTCTATTATCAGACCATACAGACTTTTCCACAGTGCTGTCTCTGCCTGAGGTAGGAAGTGAGAACCTTGCAGACAAGTGCCACCTGCCTGTCCCCAAGCTGTGACACAGTGGGACCTGTGGGTCAGTGGGTTACAGAGCTTGACTTCTAAAGGGAAGGTCGCAGTCTCTCAGATCCCTAGTGGGGCAGCTGTTTATCCTTGATTAAGGGAATTAGCCTGAATTGCTTCAGTAAATATACAAATGTATAGCATAAATAGAATGTAAATTACAAGCCATACACTTTGCCCTCGATAAGGGTGTCTGCTAAGCAATGAATAAACAATGTGCTATAATATCCCTGAACTAATGGAACCAGCCATATACCACCTCTGGATGCAAACCAAGAGGGATTACATATGAATTAACCCTAATCACCCTCTAATGGCTTTCACATCAAAGCACTGGCAAGAAAGACAAACCATCCCCAGACATAGCTTGCATTATGAGGTAATAAGAAATTGAATGGTGTTACATCACCACAGGAATGAGCTTTTGACATCGTGCACAACTACAAATAAACTGCCATAGCAACTGCATCATAAAACATGTGCAGTACGAGCCTCCCTCTCGCGTAATGTGTCTGTGAGTAAACTCCATCTACTGTATGCTGGGCTTGAAAATCACTGCAGGGCCATGCAGCAGTAATTTGCTGTAGTGGAAATATCTCCATTAATATTAATAGGTATATTACATATTCTTTCCTGGTAGCTAGTGCTGCCGTACTGAGAAATCCTGAGTGGTGATTTGCTGGGCATCGTGTTGGTTCTGCAGAATGTGTGTTAATATGATATGGAAATTGTGAAAATGATAAATAATACCTTTTTTAACTCTGAAGGCTAGATGAAGGCATAAATTAATCTGCAATTGAATCCGACAATGTTATGTAAATAGTCAGGCAATAAAAACAGATCAGGAATGTTTAAACTATAAACAAAGAAAAATAAACTGAAAAGCAATGACATGTTTGAAGAGGGAAAAGAATGTCAAAAGGTGTACCTTTAAATGGTTTTTAAAGCACACAGATTATGCTGTTCAAGAATGTCAAGTATTTTATCATTTTGTCTTAAAAAAAATGCACATCCTGCCAGCACTTCCTTTTCTAGTACACTGAAACGTTCTTCCCCTGGCAGAATGACTGAGCTGACAAACTGCAGCACAGTACATGTGAGATTAAATGTGCCCACAACGCACACATCTCCACCCAAGGCAAAATACCACACTTTAAATAGTATCATGTGTGAAGAACTGGATTACATAAATGATATCTGTCATGGGAGAAAGGGCATGAAATGATCCGATTTAATCTCAAAATACCCGTATGTAAAAAAAGAAATGCTGAGAAAAGTGTAATTTAAGTATCTAATCAGGACTGATGACTGATTGGGGAATTGCTGAGCCAGAACACTGTCAAAGCATCCTCTGTGTAAATGTTACCTTCTGCAGAGTGTCTGTTGATGTGTCTAGCTGGCTTGTCTGGCCTGATTAATACCTGGCATCCACAAAATGCTGAACTCTCGTTCATGGATTAGATGCCATTAATCACATATGTGATAATACACAGCTGTGTTAATGGTGGGGATTTTCTACAAATCTGAATTTCTTGAAGGAATGGAGATGCCATGTATAAGCAACATGAAACAAGAATCTGACAGGTTAATTGTTTTCTGTATGAAATATTGAGCGTGTGTGCATTAATTACTACTGTGACCTGCAAAACCTGCATACAAGTTTCTTGGAATTTGTATTCCCAATGAATATTGCGTGTTGAATCTGTTGAATGTGCAATGTACACAGGTACACAAACCAGTTCTGAACCAGTCTAAACCGATTTCCAAACCAACACTGTCACTGTACACTATAACCTCCCTTTGAGGATGGTTGTGTCATTGTATCACTACCATCAATCTTTATTCTTATTTTTCTTCTATAGCTGATGTATGTATACAGGTCTCGTTTTGCTTTTCCTTTTCAGCCTTTAGTTCTCTGTTGTAAGATCATAAATTTACTTGCATGCAGTGACCACTGCCTATATGTAAAGTCCCTCATTTAACCATAACAGAATATTGTGGTTTGCAGATTTGCGTGATAATCGTTTTGCTCTATTCATGATATATTTGCTTGAAGTAAAGTGAATTATATGTTTAGAGATCATGAGTCATTGTACAACAAGTACTTTAGTGATTCATCAGGCTTCATCACAGTGTTGTCTTAGGTGTGTTTGCCCAAGGCTTTTTTCCTCTACCTGGAGGAGGCAGACTGTCATCTGCCGAAATGAAAAAAAAGGATTGTTAAATATGCCATAAAAAGACTGTGACATCTAGATCAAATCAAACAAAACACTAACCCCAGCCCTCTACTGCACAAGTGAAAAATGAGCTTTCCCACAAAAATGAGCAGGACCGTTGGATTCAGGCTGGTTATTTATTGTTTTGCTTTATGTTTTTTTTTTTTTTTTAACGTTTTGGTCTTCTGGTACCATTCCTGTTTTTCATCTTTGTGCAAAAAGAAACAAGTCCTCAGAAAAGGCTGTATTGAAGATGTAAAATACATTGTATCTGTTTTGTTGACTCAATAAAAAAAAAAAAAAGCTGATGACGAAACAACTCATTATTTCCGAGAAGTGGATGGACTGATATATTTATATATTGATCAGTGGTAAGCGTCAGCCTAAGTGGCTCCGTGAAAGAGAGAGAAGCCGGTGTCCGCTGTCTCGTCCTCAGGCTGAGAGTCGTACAGGAGCCATAGACAGCCGGTGGTTTTACGCTTGGTGCAGAGGCCTGGTGTCTGTCATCCCCGCTCCGGTGTGCTGCAGTGCAGGCAGCTTGTTTCACAGCGCTGCGACTGGCCGCTCAAGGCCTCGTTAACACCAAGCCCACACTCCTGCTTTCCTGATGGAGACATCTGGTACCTCCTCTCTGGTTCGCCGCAGCGCCCCAGACTCGTCTCTCTCTGCTGGGCTGGTCCTGCGAACTTTATCTGCTCCCGGTGAATCCTCGGGTTGCTGTACCTGATACGAAATCAATGTGGGTAGGGCAGTGTGGCTGGTGGAGAGCCAGCAGGCTGATTCTCCGTGGAGCTGGGAGACTAGTCTGCGGGTTGTAAGAATTAGAAATAGAGCTTTTTTTTTCAGGGCACTTCTCCGCCCGGCTTACCGCAGGATCTCGGAACCCTGCTGGACAGAGAGT
Organism: Megalops cyprinoides; assembly: GCF_013368585.1. Lineage (NCBI taxonomy): Eukaryota > Metazoa > Chordata > Actinopteri > Elopiformes > Megalopidae > Megalops > Megalops cyprinoides. Next base: position 22,928,492 of record NC_050596.1, read on the forward strand.
GCGTACTGAGCGTGTGCGCACTGAGTGAATCCACCTCCCGAGGGGGAGGGCTGCTGTGCTGCCAAGGTGTGCTGTGACCTTTTGTTTGGAGCTTGAGCCAACCACCTGGGCAAAGACAGCTGGCTGGGGGCCTGCCGGGTCGATCGATACCTGAAGCGGTGCCACGGCGCACCTCTTTTTTACACCAGGTCACGTGATAGGAAACACTTGCTGTCCTCTCCAGCTTCCCTCACACATCAAGGAGAATCCAGTCCTTTAAGCTTCAAATCCACACCAAAATTCCCTTAAATGATTAATTGAACAATATGCGTTTGTCCCAGAAGAATGGTATCCTGATTTCCGTGCTATTCATAGCAGTTTTCAAAGGACTAATTAACTATGTGTGCAGATATTTTGCATTATTTATTAGGTGTTATGATAATGAAAACTAGAACAACAAAAACCAGAAATTGTGTCCCTATTCTTAACATCCCACCATGCAGTGCTAATGAGGATTGATCCTCCAGCACTGACGCTAACCTGTACATTTCATGTTATTGATCTGTTTCTCTCTCTTTATTTCTAGCTGTTTCCATTATGAGACACAGTGCGTCTGCCTTTGGATTTGCTGTAAGTACTGCCTCCGTTAATGTTTAATTGAATAGTAATAAAAACGACTGAGGTTAATTCACAAGCCCTTATTGGCAGTTGAGGCAGTTGGTGACATTGTCGCTGTGGCAACACAGATGGGAGAACAATCTCAATCACTGTATTACCATAACGGCCCTGCAGGCTTCTGCTTTATTGCCAAAATGTAATTAGAGTTCCTTAATTAAAGCCTGATTGCCAGTGGCCAGCGGTCACTGTGAGGAATTTAATAAGTGATTTTCATGGATTAGATGTGCTTCAGTTTGAAGTTTTTGATGGCCGTAATCAGAGCATTGGTCCTTCGTTTGTTCTCCAGTTTGATGCAACGTTGGACGTGCTGTCCTCTATCATTGTGCTGTGGCGCTATAGCAACGCGGCGGCTGTGCACTCCGCCCACCGGGAGTACATGTAAGTACAGACTCCGCCCTTTTACATTGTGACATGCCCCTGATTGGTTGTAGTACTGACATACACACAAACCTGCCATTCTCTACACAGTGACACTCCTAATCTCTCGCAGTAGAAAGGTATAGCACCCTAACGGCCCTAGGACACCCCCAAGACATTCGGCAATGTTCAAGAATATGTTATTCAAGTATTGAGACTTGAATTGTCCATTGAAACTTCCACACTGCCCCTTGCTGCATTGGGGCATTTTCATCATTGATCAATTCCATCCTTGTGGTGTGCAAGAACAGGAAGTGTTAGAGTCCTTGTCCCTCACAACGTTAAAAAATTGTCCATCATGACTTGATTTGTCTTGCCTTGCCGATCTATGAGGGCCTTAACGCTGGCCATGTTTTAAACATTGAATGGCATTGACATCAAAATGACAAAACAACATATGGAAACTTAGTAAGAAAGTATTTTCCTTTCATTACTAAATCATCTATGAGCAAGGTGATAGCATCACATTAATATCCACTTTATATGCATTTTTCCCCTTTTTGTGAAAACATCTAATGAATGTGAAATTGGAAATATCAGAAATGAGCCTGACTGCTTCCATGGTACACAGGCAGGAATACACAAAGGTAATCATACTTCCTCATAGTCTGAGCAGTCACATACAGCACACATATTATCTGTTTTTATGGGCGGACATTTATTTAAGCCATTCAGGTTAGGTGCCTTGCTCAAGAGTACACCAGCAGCATACTACCAGGGATTTGAACCTGCAAGCCCAGCTGCCACCCTCCAGTTGCCGAAGTCCAGTTGCACTGACGGGGGGACTTCTCAGCATGCGTGTGCCTGGAGGTTTGGGTTGAGCAGCCTGCAGGAGTGCTTGCGAGGGGGGAGTGTATGTGTTCAGTCCCAGATGGTACCGGCACAGGGCAGGTTTTGTGGAAGAGAATGGCATGGGTGGCGCAAGGGCTCGGACAGCCCACTCTCTCTCTCCACGGCTGTCAGGCGAAGGTCTCGGAAGGACGGCAGCTGTGCTTTTTATCGGCTCGGAGCAGGAGCCGGAAAGGGCAGACGGGCCTTTGTGCTCTGCGTGAAAGAAGAGGGCGCAGGTGATGGACAGGTAGAGAGAGAGAGAGCACAAAGGAGAGGCACGCTGATCCTGTCCCTCTGGGGCTCCCGGGGGCCCACCGGCAGCCTCTTGTTTCCTGCTCTGCCCGTGTCTGCGAGATCTTGCCAACGTTGTCGAGAGCCGCGGCCTCCTGGGACCCCTTGTTATGACGCGTATCGCCGTGGACACAGCTGACGTCAGTGCACTTAGGCAAGGGGCTGAGCATCCTACCTGGGCTTTCATCCTGAGCTGCCGTCATTAACTAGGTCTATCTTCCTCCAACATGATTTGTTACAAGAGTTGCAAGTTTGAATCCTGCGGCTGAGTAAGGAGCGTCACCTGATTGGCTTCAGTAAATGCACAGGTGTATATATGGATAATGCATCATGTAAACCATGTAAGCCACATTTAATAAAGCTGTCCTGCTGTGCAAACAAATAGTTTCAACAAATAGTGTAGCACACTCTACACACAACACATTCAGCAATGTCCTCTTTTCAAACACGCAATCTACATGCTCCTTATCTTGGGTGACATACAAAATGTCCAATATTTCCCAGGCATCAGGCATTTGAATAGCTGTTTTCAAATGCAGCTTTTTAGATTAAACTGCTTGGTTAAAGATGAAATATCAGGGTTTCATCAGGATTTGAACAAGCAACATCCCAATCAAAAGTCTGGTTCCCTAACCAGTCTACATCGCTGCTGTCTGGATTTGCTAAAAAAAGTAAAGCAAAGTGAGGATACAGAGGGTTCAAAGCTCTTAATCAGAGGAGAGGAGAAAGGCAAGCACTACAGCTGTGCTCGTACAGGCCTGTGGACAATAATTACTCTTCCTTCGGTGGAGCATTGCACTTCCCTGGGGTGGGTCTCTAAATTACAGTGAGGGTTGATGAATGAGGCTGTACCCCGCTTTAAGGACACCAGCGACCAGTACAGAGGATGAATGCACAGGACCATTTTTCACGAGTATCTGCTGCTCAAGTGTGTGCACTTAGGCAAGTCAAGGTTTGTTGCTGCTTGACTCACATGTACAACACCCATTCACATTGTATGGTTGAAACACCAAAAACGTGGGTCTGTCTCATCAGTGAAGCACACTGCAAGGATTCAATTTACCCCCTCCCAAGAACCCATTACAATTTCAATGTCACTGTGTAATAACCAGTCCTCCCACTGTTCAAACCCTGTACCCCTGATACCACACTGTGTTCACAACAGACAATGCTGGTGAAGGACCTGTGTTTATGGTCTCCGTTTTGAATCAGTTTACAAGAGGCGATGAGGTAGAGGAGTGGTCATGGAGGCGTCAGAGGAAGAGTTTGAGTTTAGCTGCTGCTGTGGGTATCACAGAATGCATAAGTGCAGAAGAGAGCAAAGGAGAAAGGGGGATGTGGAGACAGCTGGGGGGAGGGGGGTGAATATGTTGGATTTTCATACTTTGAGAAACAAATGGTTTTGTTGGGTTAAGGCAATTGTGTGGGAATTTTCTGCAAATGTCAGATAAGAATTCATAGACGCATGCATCCATTTATTATTTTGTGGGTAAAGGGAAAAACTAATCTACGAAGCACAAGGTGGTGTCTGTATTCCATCTCAAATGTTGTGAATCTGTTCACTAAAAAAATCAAAAATCCAAAAATCACATATTTTCAGAGTGCAGGTAACATGCATTCTTTTACAATACCCTAAATAAAAAGTGAATGTTGAGTTATACTTACAGCCTTTCTGATAATGTCAAAACCACAACTGCTTGACAATTGCCTGCATTATTGTCACCCTTTTCTTTAAGCTGCTGTTCGCTGCTGTCAGCCCATTAGACTGGCTGTGGACACCCTCTGGGTCACGGATAATTGTGGCAGAAAAACAGCTCTGCGCCCCAGTGTGTTTTAATAGGAGAGCTTGTGTAAAGCAGACACGCTCCCCCGGCCAGTAATTGCCTCGTTCACGCCGATCTGCAGCACCTGATGTCAGTCAGCGTCCAACTGAAGCCGTTCCTAATTGTTGAGCCTCTCTTTGGTGCATGTAGAGCGAAGGAGATGCTAACTACAAAAGCACCAGCTTGGAAAGGTACAAATGAGCACCTTGAGCCCTGAACACTCTCGGTCCGAAGTGACGGGCGTCTCGTGTTACTCGCCTCGTTAGTTGAAAGGCATGACTGGGAACAGCAGGTGTGGCTGCGTCACCCCGCCTCGGAGGGGAAACGGACAGGAGTGAGGAGGGCAGGTGTTGGAGGTGTGGGGACGGGCAGGTTGGGTGGGGGGGGGTTGCACACACATGATAGAAAAGCCATGGTGTGAAAGTGACAAGGATGACAGATTGATTACCCACAGAAGCTTTTCTTCACTGCCCTCTTTCCCCTAATGTTTCCACGGTGCTCTGCCCGTGATTCAAAAGCTCCATCTCTGGTCACAATGAGCAGGATGTCCCCGGAATTTGTTAACCCTTCTGTGCACTTTGAGGTTCATTAAATGACTGTTACCCATAAATCCCTGGGGCTTGGGGGGGGGGGAGGGCGAAAGGAGGGACTGCCATCCTCAGACAGCCTCATGGCTGAAATAGGTGTTGATGGAGAAGGAGAAGGATGACATTGAATTAGCAGCTGAATTATGGCTCGGTAATGTCTGCACTTTGGAAGCACGCCCGCAGAGGGAATAGCCAAGTTCATTAGCTTTGCAATGCTTCATTAACCAGTTAAACATAGAGCCATAATACATATCCAAACATCATATATCCATTAAATTGCCATCATATGTCCATCAGATTGCCGCCCTGACAAAGATGAGTGAAAACGCTACGTTAAATTGGCCTCTCCTGTGGAATATTTTCACGGCCATCTTATCTGCGCTTATCTGCAGTGTTTTCATAGTCCTGGCTCCTCCGCAGTGTAAAGTCATTCTAATTCTAACCAGCGGTGACCTGGCATTTAGAGTGGCAGCCCGTGCAGCCTCGCTCCTGTTCTCGGCGTCTCGCTGCGCCCCGCATGCTCCAAGGCGTCACGGTGATAAACGACACCCTCTCTTGTCTCCATTCATCTCCCGGCGGAGGCCTGTGCCAGGAGGACGCTCTCCGAGGGAGAGGCGGCGGAGAAAAAAAAAAAAATAGGACAGAGACGATGTAGTTACTCGGAGACAAATCTCCCCGTGGAGGAGATTCATGGAGAGGGGATAGCGAGAAAATGCATTACTTCTCAGCTTTGCGATACAGATGTCAGATCGGTTCACGAGCACAAGCACCTTATGGAGAGAACGCCTTTGTCAGCCCGTTAAGGATTAGCCGAAACAGGAACGCACAGGCTCCTCTGAGACCCATAGGCTGGTGAGGCGCCTGACTGTGCCAACAGGTGTGACCCAGTGACCCACAGGTCAGATGATGGGAGGAGAAGTGGTGTGCGCCGCAGTCTAAGGTCAAAGGTCACAGGTTAACTGCTGTCACAGGGTAGGGATTAGTGCCTTCTTTTGAGCTGGTTAAAATGTCAGCATTTATTGACCAGCAAATTTGTTATTAAGATTCATTAACAGCAAATGGAGCCATTAAGAATGGTCAAATTCCTTTATATTGTTTCCATATTAGAGTGTATATAGCAGTCATTTCTTTCAGATGATCAGACAGTAGTTCTTAAATGGCACTAATAAACCAGAGTGCTGTTCATTCTGTGACAGTAGCTCTTTATTGAGATGTGGATGCCTGTGGGTCTCGGCGGAAGTGCCCAGACTGCCCCCTCTTTCCGTGCTACAAGTCTGGGCTGATTTGGGGTCTGCAGGAGCCAGCTGCGCTAATGATGTGGGATGGGATGTGGGTTTATCCGCCCGCCGGTGGGCTCTGCCTGGAGGCTGTGCCTGCCTGCGGCGCAGTGACGTACCTCCAGGCCTCTCTCTCCGTCAGCTCTGCAGCTGCACCCACTGCCCCCACTTAATGTTGCCTAGCTACCATACCGCCCCGTCCCCTTGGGGCTGGGGGCCAGCATGTGTGATGGAGCTGTTAACACACACAAACAAATACACACACACACACATACAAACACACACAGGCACACAGTCTTATCTGCACAGCTGAATCTGGGGTTTTTTGAGCTACTTTCAGTTCTCTATCACTAGTGGTCACAGTCCCTCCAACCACTTATGGTATAGTGTAGACATGAGTTTCAGGGTACTGCTAAGGCATACAGCAGATTTAGGTATTGTGTGGGGAGCACCTTTTCTGTTTGGCTATGCAAGTCGGATGCCTTTCTGAGGGACTACGCTAATCCCACAGCGCCACACCGGTATTGGTGATTGGTTGAGTTTGTGTAACCTTTCAACTTTAGCCCTTTCTCAGCAAAACACACTGCCAGGGATAAGCAGACATGACCCTTTTTGCAGTGTCGCAGTGGCTTGCCGGCTTATTATTCTCTACATATTTGCTGTGCCTCTCTCAGATGGCAGTTTTTGCCTCTGTTAACGTGCAATCAGAGGAGCTGGCCTATACCTGCGCCTGACTGCTTTGGATGTAATCAGATTAATTTAACCTCATTAAGATAATTGCATCTGCCAGTTTCAACTGGAACGTGAACTCAATACTCAATGGTACATTACAGATGTAAATTGAAGTATAATAACATCAAGGATCAACATTGAGTGTTCTCTAAAATCCTGTGACAATTTCAGCTCAAGGAGGGATTCTGAAGATGCGTTTAGATCAATTAATTCAGTAATTGTCTGAGTTGACAGTGTTTACACACCTGGTAGGTGATCAGTACTGTACTGTGTGTCTTTTCAGTGTTACCAGAGTTTGCCAACGTTGCACAGCTCATATCATTATGTGGTGGGGTGTGAGATTTTACACAGGAGAAAATGCAGATTGTGGATACAGTGCAGACAATGTAGAGAGAAAAAAAACACTGTACAATGGAATGTGAATGTATTTTAGAAAATAAATAAACTGGCCTGTGGGTGTGGAAGGCCTGTTACTAATGACCCTCTCCCTCATCTTGTGTTCCTGCACAGAGCGTGTGTCATACTGGGGGTGGTGTTCATCTTGTCCTCCATGTGCATTCTGGGAAAAGCCATCCATGACCTGGCCACCAAGCTTCTTCCTGAAGTGGTAAGTGTCTTTAATATTCATGCCATGCAGGTACCCCACAGCATTTCACTACAGCCAGCTACCGGAGCATTATGTGTTGTGTAGCACATTCATATCTCACTGTTATTTAGTGATTGAGCAGTATCCCCCTTCCCAATGGCAGAACTGACGTTGCATTATGCATTTAGTGTATTAAGGATACATAATCGGCACTTGTACTATGTATGAAGGGGGCATTATTCATTCCGCCGGAGTTCTGTTAACTGTATCTTAAATACTAACATTAGTTCCACTCATTAATTCTCACTTTTACACATCCATGATATCATGATAACATAACATCTGAGGTATTAAACCAATCAGACCACCAGCAGTTCAGGTGTGCTTTGGGTACACGCGTTTGTTGTAACTGAAAGTAAGCCGTTGAACGTGTTGGAACACTGACTTCAGCTGTTAGAATGACCACATGGCAGGGCCAACAGACTTCTGTGCTTTTACTTGTGTTCGTCTCCGCTGTCCTTGTTGGTTATCTGAACTGACTTTTGAAACATTTGCTGTCGTTCTGGTTGAGGTGAACAGATGCCGCAGTTCCTTAAGAGGTTCACGTGTCTGGGATGTGGCTGCGTCATGGCTGTTTGAGGAACGGCTCTTGTTTATAGGATCCCAGAGCAAGTGGTTTCGCTTCCTTGCCGTCGGGGCTTCTGTCACGCAGTGTGAATTCTCTTTCGCAAGCCTGTCAGGTGTGATGGTGTGAAGGCCCGACACCTCAAAAGAGAGGCATTTTGATCATGCCTGTGAAATTCTCGAGCAGACACACGCAGCCTTTTTTCATACTGCGTCATAGCGCGCTCTCGCCTGCTGATTGTACGAAATGAAATTCAGGTGGGAGGGGGAAGGGGGGGGTCGGGGGTTGTGAAAAGAGAAAATGGATTTGAGACCCCAGTCCCAGAATAGCCTCATTACACTGTTGCCAGGCAATGCAAGGCTTCTTAGAGAAACAGCACATTAATTTCAAACATGAGCTCCTCTGACTCAAGGATACTGAAAAGACAAATAGACAGTAGATAAATGCAGTTGAAACCTGGAATGCAAGGTGTTGTGATGGCACTGAGTCTCTGTGTTCGTTTTGTTCAAGAGTTATGATAAAAGCATCTTTAGATTTAACAAGATTCAGTCTCACTTCAGGTTTTTACTGACTTCCTGTCTAACCACATCTAAAGTGCTGTACCTGTATTTAAGCTGCTTTATTCTTATCAATATAAATTCAAATATGAGTGTACATGTTAAGCGTACATTCACCTCCTATAAACCAATTATGTGAACACATTTTCTGTGTAAATCACTTTACTGTTGAACCCTAAATTGTGGTTACACCAGTAGTTTATATCAAATATTCCACACTTTAACGGTGAGTGGAAGTTACTTTTCCTCTATGCCCATATCTGCAGTATATGGGTCAAATGGACTTTTATAAGCTCTGAGTCCACATCATAGCATCAATCAGCAAACAGCTGCTCCCACAATGAAGTGATGCAGGCACTGGCATAGAAATGAACATATAACTTAACATTAATGTCCCAGCAAGCAGAAATATGCACAGAGAGATAGATAGGTAAACAGAGAGAGAAAGAAAGAGTGAGAGAGGGAGAGGGGGTGGTGGGTGTGGGGTAAAGGGTGAGGGTGGTGACAAGACAGAGACTGTGAAGGAGAGGGCTACTGAGAAGAACAGAGAGAGGCAGAGGGAAAAAAATACAGAAGGAGGGTGAGAGAAAAAGGGAAAGAGAGCCAAGGACAGAGAGAGGGAGAAATAAAGGGAGAGAGAGAGAGAGAGAGAGAGAGAGAGAGAGAGCACAGGGGGTGTTTTGAAATGCCAGCAGCTATGTTAATCAAAACTGCCAGGCTTCACTCTGGAATGCCAGTCCAGGGAGAGACTATTAAAGCCTTTTTTTGGTGCATAGAAGCACTATACAAAAATAGCTTCAGTAGTTCTGACTTTTTTTGTGGCTTGTGTGCAGCCCTGATGTCAGAAAAATTCTGTCTTTGTGCCCCACCTATAAATCATTAAGAAGGCCTCAGCCCTTCGGCATCCTGATGAAGACCGTTCCCCAGAGAAGAGGATCCACATGGTTGGACCTCTCAGTTTTTGATCGCACTCCTCTTGCCATCGGGTCTTGTTCATAGGTCAGTCCAGTTATGAAAAACCCATCCTTTTTATTCCTGAGCGGATGCTCTCTGCATAACAAACTGACAAGGATAAGCATAAGTGACTGCCAATCAAGTGGACACCGTGTTACTGGTCCAGCACAGGACATTTAGCCAGCTGTTATGTGGCTGTTGGAGATGGTGGTGTACTAATAAGCGGTCTGCATGCAGGTCTGCATGCAGTGGAATCGGTCAAACCAAAGAAGACCAGGTTTAACATTTAAAACTACATAGTCTTTTCCAAGAGGACTCATAACAAGAAGGGAATGATCCATCTCTTTCATCTTTTCTTCTCTTTTTTAACCCCTTTATAGAAGGCTCCTCTATAAAGGGGATAAATCTCCTTCATAGCAAGGGAGATAGTGAACACCTCTGATGCTATTTGAGGAGACACATTTCAAACGAAAGGAAACCTCATGCTCTTTGTGGAATCGAGTTTGGTATTGTACCTTCAGAATGTTAGAGGTCCTGTGGTTTTCATTTAATATTAGATTTTTCATTCTCACCTCTCTGTTCCCCCACTGATGTATCTCACAGCTTCTGTGTGGATGGCCCAGACGAGCTTGAAAGCAGTCTGCTGGTGGCTTTGCCAGTGAGAAGGAGAGATGGAAAAAAAAAAAAAAACATTTCTAAAAGCACAATGAAGCCCTCTCTCTGCGGGAATATCGATTGTTTTTGTTTCTGCTTTTAAATTGTGAAAATTGCTTGCGATTGCTTGTGGCAAAACATGAGTGCATGAATTTTATGAATTGTCAAGGGTAGTGGTATTTGTATGGTCTTTTATAATCATATCATTTACTCATAAATTACAATGATTCTGATCCCATTTTCTGGTAATTAAATAGGTCCCATTTTAGTACATGTGTTTGCTTTGCAGATACACTTATCCAGGAAGACTTAGATACACATTGTCCATCAGTTCAGCTGGGTATTTCCTCCTGCTAGCAGGTGTGTATGAGTACCCTGCTGCCTCCTATGTATGTGACTGCTCTTGGAAGCAGATGAAACAGAAAACAGCACCGCAAATACTCTGCTTTGAAGATGCATTGATTTGGTGTCAGCTGTACACACATACAGAGCACATACACGCACACATGTGCGCACACACACAAAACCATAGGCATGCATACACACACACACACACACACACACACACGTATACACAGACACAGAAGTTAAGAACATACATGTCTTATGATTAAGGGGGACAGAGAAGCTCATTTGGCATCAGCTTTGTTCCTGCTTTGTTTCAAAGCTAAATTTTAGCCAAGATGGTTTGCATCTAAAACCTGCCATCTATTACGTGAAGTGATCATTAAAAATAAGGTGCCATTTATAATAGATTTTTTGACAATGCATCAAAGGCAATCAACAGATCTGTCCCCTCTTGCTATTAAATTCACAACAGATACAGCCACATATTCTAAATGACAAACCAGTGAAATAAGATTAAAAGCAAAATCGATGGGTTGCACTCTGTCCTTTTCACCGAATGCAGTGACGTGCAACATGCTTGTTTGGTTGCAGATCAATTCAAACACTTGAGTTCAATTTTGCAAGACAGTCCTTGAAAATTGTGCATCACACTACACATTCATTCTAGAGAGTGTGCCCTCAGCTGTCTCTGGGAGCAGTAGAAATTGGGGGCTGGGGGCTGGGGGGGAGGTTGGAGTGCTGTATTTCTGCAGCTCAAGGCTATTTATCACTTCTGCAGGCCTAACTGCCCAAGGTGGGGGTACTTAGCATGTGCAGGTGTGGCTCACACTCTACTGTTCGGGAGGCGGGGGGGGGGGGTCTAAGTGTAAGGCCCAGCAGGCTGTCCTAACAGAGGTCAGGGTCACATGTCGGAGGTGTGATTCCCCCCTTGCCCCCATTGTAGAGCACGAGGAGAGTAGAGCCGATTTGGTATGTGATTAAAAATGAAGGAGGCGGGAGATTGGTGTGGGAGGCCCCAGATGACTTGATTCAAACGTAGAGCAAAATGGCTGCATTTTCTCTGCTTGGATGGTGAATAAAGTGTGAAAGGAGTCTCTTTTCAACATGTTTATAGAAGTAAATATGTGCTTGAGTATCATATTTCAAAACACCAACTTCAAGTAGGGCATTTTTGAGTAAAACACAGCAGTTAAAGACAACGTAAGGCTTTAGCTGCCTGTGAAAGGATATTCAGAGATTTAGCACATTTTAGAGGGTAAGTGATCACTGCGTTGCAATTTTGTTGCATTGAATGTCAAAACAAAATGGTAGTGCAAATACATCTCATGTCTGTACAACCCAAAACACTGCTTGATGGTGCAATGTGTAAATAATGCAGTTTAATGGGCACATTTCTTATTCATTCATGGCATCACTGTTTACACATCCAAGCCTGGAAATATTCCACTCATCAGGTGTAGAATGAGAAAAAACTGAGCATCAGTCCATCCTCAGAAAGCCTGCGGACAAGTGGGCTTTGGGAATTCCTGGCTCCCTAAAACATGTGAAACACTCCATTATCCTGGCTCACCACTTACTTATTTCCAAGGGGAGAAGTGTTTGCTGTTAACTCTTTATTGGGTTTCTTCTCCCCTTTATTGTCAGAGATATTTAGCCCAGAATGTCCAGGCCACTGCATCAGACATCAGATGGTGGGGCTCTTCAAGAAAATGTCTGTAGAAAAGATTGAGTTAAACTGTTAACGAATGTTTAACAACACTGCTGCTTTGGTTCAGTGAGCTGCACACCACTCAAAAAGCTTCAAACTGACTTTGACCAGTACAGCCATTCTGGACAAAACCCAGGTAGCTAGAGCCATTTGGGTTCAGTTAAAAGAAAATTGTTCTTTTGATAGGATTCTTAAAGGCTGCTAGAAGCCACAAGGGAGGCCGTCAGAGCCTTTTCCTACTAAAAGAGTGTAGCTCATTTGAGCAAGTAGTGTGAAATAGTGGTTAGAGAATGGGACCTGACAGGAGGAGGTTTTAGTTTTTCCTGCATCAGGCACATATAGACCCTACATTGAATTACAGAGGCTAGCAGAGGTTTAGCGACAGGTGTTTTGTTTGTAATGTGTGTAAGTCAGCCTTAGTAAAGATGCACCAAACACCTAATTTTAGGATTCGGTCAAATACTGCATCTCAGCTGAATAACAAATCAATACTAAATCCTACTGTGAACTACAGTCCTATCTGTTCTATAAATTTTTACACCTAATAACACTGAATGTTTTGAAGTGGCAGCCAGCTTCCTTCCCAACTGCATGACAGAGGCAGGATTGAAAGGACTGTCATTTATGCATGATTGGAGCTGGTCTGCAAACCATGCTACCCAAGGGACCACAAAATTATGCAAAGCTTTAGACATTTCAGCTACATTGTCTTATACACAAAATCCAATAATGACTCAGTTATTCAGTCAGTTAAAAACTGATATTATAAAACTGCATTTCTGTGATTGCATTTCTCATCAATACATTAATTGCAATCAATATTGCATTGTGTTGATGTAAGACACTGATGTAGAATACCCACATGTCCAAACGATGCATGTCACATGTCACAATGCTAATGCTTCTGGTTTGTTAACAGATTCTCTCATTTGTTTCGTAACAGCCTTGTACATATCATGTATGATTTTGTTAGAGAAAATATGGCAAAATTGGAATTTGTGGTGTGGTTCAATCAGTTGTAGAAGTTATGTCGACTAAACTCGATGTTCTTCAGAGCAGAGCAAGGCTGCACATCTATTGCCATTGTCTCACCAGTAGCTGCCTTTTACTGTGAGATCTGAGCTGTTCAAAGTCCACTACTGTTTCCAGACCATAAACATAACAGGTTGAGTTGTATTTACATTCTGAATTGGAGAGTTTTGTGGTATTTCCATGTATCTTAATCAGTCCTTATTGGTTGGGTCTGGCTGTGGGCTGTGATTTTAGTTCACTTTTTCTCAGTTTCGGACAATGGAAAAATTAACTAATGATGCTAGCTTTTCAAAATTATCTTTAGCTGGCAATACCGGCACACTCCTGCTGGTCTAGCGCTGGCCTGCTGCCTTGCTGGTAAGCCACAGCCAGTCCACCACTGGCATACAGTCATTTAGGTTTGCCAAAAGTTGTCTGAGGACTTTATGGATTTGCCATTATCAGCATGCTATTTAGACCTAATTGCTAACAGAGCTCTGATAATGGTTTGATTGCTGGACAGGGTCACTGGCATCAGTGCAGTTATTCCTAACTGTTACATAGATACACAAATTTGAATACAGGTTTGTAAATTTTTTACCTCGCCGCTTCCATAAGATCATTTTGCATTGCAAACAGTGCACGTTGGTTAACCAGATTTACTTTCTTAATCTATTTTTCCATTTTTCCTTTTTCCCAAAACACCTTTCACAGGCAGGTCCATGTTGTGCCTTCCTGAATCGTAATGACATGGGAGCCTACTTACAAGCCCACTGTCTGAGCATACATTGATTCATTACATTCTCCCTCCATCCGAGTCCCCAGGGAGCCCAAATGTAAATCGTCTTCTCGTTAAAACCAACCATACAAGCTGTGAATGAGTATAGATTTACACACTGGCATGACAGTGGCAAGACTCGGGGCAGCACTCCTGAAAGCTGACGTGTCAATCATTTGACTATGGCGTGACAGTTTCGTGCAAGCCTGTGAATTACTTACTACACTTTGGATTCACCAGCTGTGAAATATTAAAACAAAACCGAACATGATTAATCCCTCTGTTTCAATGAGAAATACAGTCACTTCACAGGAAACCCCATGGTAAGGGCCTTTGCCATTTGCTCAAGCTTTTTAAATGGGTCAGCACTGGTTTGTCCCAAAGGTTATTGTATATGGTACCACCACCTCATTCATGTTGTTTATTGGCCGTTATAAGATAAATGTGGCTCTTGTGTTTGGAATAGACACATTAAATTGTTCAATATTTCCTGGCTTTACTCTTTTTCTCTGCTGCTATAGCCCCTGCGATAAAGGAACCCCATGATAAGGGAGGCGTTAGGATGACAGAAGCTGACTGAGCAGAGAGCAGCAGTGGCCATGTGTTAGGTACCTGAGGCTGCCTGAAGGAGCATCACATGACCTGTGATCCCCATCCCAACACCCCCTAAATCCCCTTTCTAGCCTCCTGATGTCCCACGCCGACACAAACGAGGGTGTGAATGAAATGAAGGGGAAATCTCGCTGATCCTGAAAGGCCTGAGGAGAGTGCAGGATCACAACCCTGGAAATCCCTCACCGTTCTTAACAAAATAGGCCAACTCACAGGGGCCCCCATAGATCCCCTCCTAATCCATGCTCTCAGTATCGCCCCCTGTAGGGCCTCTTGCCTCCTGTCTCTACTGTGATTCCCCAATTCCCTAATTCTGAATTTATGGAGATGTCTCCTGGTACCACACATTTTTATTTAGACTGCAAATCTAAGGGAAGCTGTTACCATGGGCTGCAGTGTGAGCGTAGCAAGGCCTTCGTCAACAGGAAGGCATCAAGCAACCAGATTTGCCATCTGACTCCTACCCTTAGGATGTACACTGCAGAAGTGAGAGTGTTTTGTCATATGTCTCAGGTACAGGCTGCTGGCAGATGCTTTCATATTGCATGAAATGCAGAAGTTAACCTTTCGGTGCTAGTATTTATATAACACAAACATCTTTGACCATCAGTGTGGTGTGCAGTTAAACTGTGTCCCATAGACATGATTTAACATAACAGCAACATTGTTGGAAATGAAGGCGTTAGTTGGGTAGGAAGAGAAAAATTCACTTTGTTCCCCCCCTCGGTTTCATGCTGGTCTGATTGAAGCCTGCGACCTTGTGGAGAGGCAGTTTCTCATGCCTAAGAAATGTGCCGCAAGGCTGTCCTGCAATATTAATGATGCTGCTGAGACAGGCACTCTGTAACACAGGCCTTTCTTTCTCTCACACCGTTTCTACCCCTCTCTCGCTCGCTCTCTCCTTCCACTACCTCCTTCTGACTTTTTTTGGTAATTTTTGCCTCTTCCTCCTTGTCTCACTTTCTCTTCCTCCCTTGATCTCTCTCTGTCTCTCCCCAGTCTCTTGTCTTTGCATTTCTGTCCCTCGATAAATTTAGATTTTTAAATTTCCATTTACTCTATTGACGTGAAGAAACTGGGTGATTCAGTTCACGTTTAAAAAAATAAAAAAGGGGTAAAAACCTTAGAGAATCCAAATAGTTTAAAAATCAACACAAAAAAAAGAAAGCAGCCTCAAGCACACAGCAACAGAGAAACCAGCTCAGAATGAGAATTCTAGTTCTCAGGCACACATATTTATAATACGCCTGATTAGACAGGTGTGGCCTGTTAACCAATAGCTAGGCAGACAGACAATCGCATGCAATTGCAGTTAAACAGGTACAATTACAACAACCTGTCTAAAATGAAGCTGGTGATTATATCTGTTATTTGATGAAACGCATAAAGGACAACAGAACATCCTGAGTTAATACTCGTTAAACAATATGATTTGAAATGAAACAATGAAAGACAACAATCAACAGTTTTGGGGGACAGGTGGAGGCTCTCCTTCACATGGCACAGCAAGCATGCACTCATGTGGCCGAAGCTTGTACATATCGCATTGAAAGAGCAACAGCAATATGAAAATATCCAAAAATACAGTAACTATAACAAATGCATAGCAGTCAGAAATAGTCTAATAAATATATTATTAAACAGATAAAACAAAGAGAAAACAATACTGAAATTAATATAAAACAAAGTTATTTTTAAGATCTTAAGTGTTCAAGGTGAGAATGGGGTGGTTTTTTTGTGTAACTCACCATCCTTCAATCTGTAGCAGGTCACAACAAACCAAACTACAGATAGTGAGCTCTGGTCCTCTCCAGTGAGGATAGATGATTTATCCTCATTCTCTACGACAGAGAATTGTGGATTGATTGGTGGTATTTTTTGTACTTCTTCCATTTTGTTGTGAAGCACAGCTGTCTGCATTGTGGACACATCCTGGGTCAGCAGGTGTGCCTGCGCTAACTGACCTTTATTGTCAGGCTGTGCTCATTGGGTCTATACTTAGTTAGGGCACGTCTTTCTTTTACATCTCTCACTGTTAGGTAATCTGCCACAGTGTTGTATTATTTTTTTTTTTGGGGGGGGGGGGGGGGGGGGGACTTAAAGGAAGACTGCACTCATGTTTAAGCGATCCTTTTGTGTCTTGTGTAGTTGGGTGACTATCTGTTAGGTGCATCCAGAATTTGGTTATGCACTTGGACTTCTGCCCTGCATGCATTATTTGGAGTTTCCTCTGTACTGGTGAGATGCTTTAGCAGAACAATCTATGTTTATTGCCATATGGAGTGATTCACTGGATCACTACTTTAAATATTTTCAGCCATAGTTTAGCTTGATGCAGTACTCCTTTTTAGGGCGTAGAGAGCTGTTCAAGGTTTCTTTCAGCTTGTTCACTGTAGAGATTAATCTTGCTATCTTGCCTCTCCCTTTTTCTTTCTCTCCATCTCTCTCCATTTCTCTGCGTCTCAGGATGACTTCCTCTTTAGTGTGTCCATCGTGAGCGGGATCGTGTGTGTTGTCCTGGCTGTGCTGAAGTTCATGCTGGGGAAGGTGCTGACCAGCAGAGCCCTCATCACCGACGGTAGGTAACTGAGGATCAGCGAATCAGCACACGCCCTCTAACTCTGCTGTGGCAACAGCAGAACAAAGAAGAGGTCGGGAAAACTGAAACATTATAAATTATAATAAGGATCTTTGAGAAAAAATGATTGTAATAAACAAAGGGCTGGAGGCTACTAGCGCCTCTTTTCCACTGTAGACGTTCAAACAGGCTCTGCACCAATCAAATCTGATTACCACCAGGCTCAGCGAATCATATTGCCCCTCTCAGAAAATCCAATAACATGCTGTTGCTTTTTTTAAGGCCTCCATTTTATTTCCCCTGGGACTACCGAGCAGCCGGTGGTAGTAATGAGAGACAAAGACTAGAATCCATGTTGCGCTCCCCTGACCTGTGGCCCTCTTTTTTTCGCGGGGCTCTACCTCTCGCCCTTAAATGTTTGCACCTCACGGATATTATCCTAACTTATCCTAAGCTGTCACCGCAGGCTCTGTAAATGGAGAGATTTTCATTAAGTCTCAGGTACAGACAGTGTGGGGGTGGATAAGCATCTGACAGGTAACATGAGGTAGAGATGTGTACTAGCTAAGAACATCCCTCTATTAAAATGGATCCCTTTGAGAGAGTCACGTACAGAGAGACGGACAGAGGGAAAGAGAGAGAGAGCGAGAGAAAGAGAAAGAGAGAGAATGAGAAGGACCAACAGCCATATTAGTGGCATGGTACATTTCAGCCTGCCATAGCCTGAGAGATTGTGAATAACCACCTAAGTAAAACGAAATATAAAGGATTTTACACACTTATATTCTATTGTAATATATTACAGAATTTATGACTGTAGCGGTTAATTTTTAAAATGAGTATATAATCTTTTTGTTTGGTTATTTGTTCATTTTCACAAACTATATATTTTGGTGAAATAAAATGTAAAATATTAACAACACGTGTTTCATGCCAGCAAAGCAAATTTTAATTGAACTGACTTTACTGTAGATGTGTATGTATGTGTTTGTGTAGAGAGAGAGAAAGACAGGGACAAACTCATTGCCAAAGACTTACTGATAAACCTGGGGTGAGGCAATACTGGTTGAAACGGTGTCCACCCACCTTTTCAGGCGGAATCATAGGACAAAATGGCGGATGCATCACTAAGTCCTCCACGAGGCATGAATACAATACAGCCTTCATGTGAAGTAACAAAAAACAGCCAGGCTAAGCTACAGCCACCCTGCATGGTGAAGGGCAACAACAACACGTGACATTTTGCTTTGAAAGGGTCTAAATTCATAATGACCGTAAGCTATAGATAACCTGATAATGTGAACAGTATTTCTGAGATCATTTTCAGGCAGCTTCACACACTGGGTCTATTCTCACACATTCAGCCCTGATGAGCAGATATGCATAGAGGGAATGTGATCCCTACCTACTCCTCAAAGCCTGCCTGCCAGGCGGTTCATCCCTGTTAATGCTAAAAAGGGCATGCTTTATGACAAATAGGTCCCCCAGAGACCAGGAGACAATTCCTCAATTCCATCCTGCATCCTGCTTATCTAAAACCAAACCAAAACAAATGAAAAATAAGACTTATTGAAGCAATAATCATACAGATGGTTTGAATTTGAACATGCAAATGTATGCGTAACCTAATTTCAAACAGTCACTTAATAATGCAAATAACCACCAGCAAATTCTGAAAGTGGAAAAGGGGAGAGGGATGCCAGATTCAGAATCAGAGACTTTCTGCAAGCTGCTGTTTTACTTCAAACACATGCTGCTACAGATTGCTGAAGCCTCTTCACTTCTATCAGCCAAAGAGAGATCTAATTGTTAAAAAAAAGTTCAAACAGACAGCAGATCTTAATGCATAGACATAAGGTTATGAGAGGTTCAAGGGGTCCTCAAAGTCCTTGGTATGAGGCTTGAACCACAGCTGTTTACAGATATATATGTTTCATATACATTTATATATATATATATATATATATATATATATATATATATATATATATATATATATATATACACAAAGAAACAACCACTGTAAAATTATGCTGTCGATAAAATGAAAAAGGACAGCTCTTATTGAAAAGGACAGCATTTTCGTTATGCAAAGTACAGTTGAAATGTATGAAGTAAAATGCCGTCTTTACTGTATGAAGTAAAATGCTTGTCATTGACTTCCCTGTGGACTGCATTTAATTTTGTTACACCATATGTCCTGGAAGATAAACAAAAAGAGGCTTTTGAGTTGTGTGTCATGCTTCTTTTTAAATGAAGCTGCTTCTGTTCAATGGAAAGGAAGTGACAGAAAAAAAGATTGGAGGCCACGCTGTTCTCAACCAAGATTTATTTGCTTAGCAACAAGCACATCTGAAATTTCAATCTTGTTTCTTTTCTGAAACATTGTAAAAACATCTTAAAAAAGAAACAAACACTTACTGGCTGTATTTCACCAATGCTATAGCAACTACTGAGCAGGTCTAACGGTAGATATGAAAATTAAATCTGTCTGTCTTTTTTCATTGTTTAACTGTCCAAAGCAGTTCATGATACTGAGATTCTCCTACCCCCCAGCCCCCACCTCCACCCCCTCAACCACACGACAGGGGGAAGTTCAGGCAGACGACCTTGCTTAAGGTTATCGCCGCAGTACTGCAGCAGGGGATTTGAACCCAAGGCCTCTGACCTGACCACTGCGGCTTACTTCATCTGTCTCCGCCTGCTTTCTCCCCCAGGTTTCAACTCCCTGGTTGGGGGGATCATGGGGTTCTCCATCCTCATCAGCGCCGAGGTTTTCCGGCACTACCAAACCGTCTGGTACCTAGACGGGACAACGGGGGTGCTGATTGGCCTCATCATCCTGGCGTACGGAGTGAAGTGAGTGTGCGCTTCGCACGGCCCAGCAGCTCATTAGCACAAACACCTGAATGTGAAAACATTTCCCCCAGATCTCACAGCCTGATATAGGTCCCTCTCAGGAGGACTCCGTAACCCATGTGTGGAAAATTCCATTACACCAACTACGTGCACCTTGGTAACTCTTCCCCTGTGGCCTGCACTAAAGTTTATTTATTTATTTTTTTTTTATTCTGCACTTTTGAGCAGTAGCAGAGGACTGTGTTAACTGGTAGGCAGTGAACCACACTCACAAATCTGTTTTGATAGAAATGGCGCCCTCTGTCGACCAGGCATCACACTGCAAGCTAGATCCAACATGGTAACTAACTCCCAGCACGGTCTCTATTTTATGGCAGGCTGCTGATCGACATGGTCCCCCGGGTGAGACAGACGCGGAACTACGAGAGGTTTGAGTGAGGGAACGCTCCTAAACGTGGGAGTGTGGTGCTTGGAGGGGTGGGGCCCTATCCAAGCTCCACCCCCTCAGGCACACACCTGATGAGAGACTCAGAGGACAAACACAGACCTTAAGGTGCCAGTGGTATTTCAGTTCAAAGCAAGCCTTCTGTTTTTCACAGCATCCCGCCCTCTTTCTGTACCCCCAGACCTTAGTGTTTCAAACATAGTTCTGCACCCCAAAAGTGGGGAAGAGAAGGAGCAACTTCACCTGTCACTCTCCTCCCAGGATGAACTGGGCGGAGTCTGGGATCTGAGGTAAATCACTACCTCGCCTCGGTGGTGGTCTCCAGCAGGGCAGTCCGGATGTGACACTGCACCCTTTCAATGAAATACTTAGGCCTATAGGCTGCATTACAGGCTACACATATTTTTATGGTGTTCTAGCCACTGTGAAAATCAATCCATGAAACTGTCTGTGAAGATTATCCTGTGAATATTATTGTTTGTGATGGTTACTTTTTCCAGCAAAACAAGTGTCTCTTGCTTTCTTCCTCGTTGAGAGTCTAAGCTGACTTATCTGCATGGTCTCAGAAGTGGCCCAAAATGTTGAGGTAACTAGTGAGTTTGACAATTTTCTACTGATTTTGCTGGATGGACACCCTCGACAGAGGGGGAGAACAGTGTCTAGCCAGGCCTGTTCTGCTCTTTCCTTCACTGTAGTGTAGGAATGATGTCCTTAGAGATAATTGTGCTAATGATGTCAAGCAGCATATGGGGGAAACACTCAGTCACACAGCTGGGGACAGGGGTGCTGGTCGGCTTGCGTTGAGGTGTGTGTCAGGTGACATCACCAGTGACAAAGATAAGACACCCATGGGCAGCTTTACAGCCTGTGCCCTCCAGAAAGAGAAAAAATAAAAAAAAAAAAGCACAAAATTGTATAAGGAAGCATAAACAAAGGCTGATTGCCTGTTTAACAGCAAGGGCCAGCAAAGCAGGGTTAGTGAGGCTTTGACCTTCTTTAAAAAAAGTGGTAAAATTCCATCACCACCAACTGCACCCCCACCCACAAAAAAAAAAAAAAAAAAAAGAAGAAAAGGGAAAAAGCAGTGGGTTGGAGCCCATTGTGAATTTTGGCTTCTGAGCAAAGCACAAATTATTGATAGCAAGGTGAAACTATCTCGCGTCGCCAAAATGAAAAACACAATTACCATTGAAACCCTGAACCCACACAAAAATCATTGTTTGTGCTTTCCCCATTCAGAGTAACACACGTAGGAGTAATGAAATTTAAGAATTTCTTTTGTTTTGGCTTTGCAGTGTCTAAAATCTATTAGTGTTTTTTTTCCCCACCCTCATCGGCTCTGTTGTATACACTGTTTCCATTAGGTCGCAGGGAACGACTAGACAAACCCAATAACGTTTTCTGTCCACGTCGGTCTCTGTGATGCCTTGAGACCTAGAAACAAGGATCACGTGTTTACAACGTCAACGCGTTTATCAATGCCATTTAGCATGCTAATTTGTGAAAACAAAAAGTGTAGTTTCTCTCCCTTAAGAAATGGCAGCGTCAGATTAAATTTGTCTGGTGTTTGGCTGTATTTTTAAAGAGTTGTTCTTTAGGCTTCCGTGTTGAATTACAGCAAATGCATCCAATTATCGCACCTCTGACGAGGCGTCACAGACTGCCAAAAGAAGAGTAGGCATTTAGAATTGAAGCACGTCCTTTTCACAGCCATTTCCTCCAAACACACTAACCAGAGTGAAATATCTTTTCCTTCCCTGAACTCATTTGCCCTATAATTTTACCATCTCTAATTCAAAATAAGAAAAACACATCTGATTGTACGTAATTTAACAAGACGAATTCTCCAGATTACAAAACGGATAAATGATTTTAGTTTGCGTTAGCCACTCTTTGCCTCTTCATATTGTCCTGTCATTCTTTTGAAGACGTTGTGTTACTCTAATGGGTAAAACACACTGAATGCAAAGCAATAATTGAATTAATAAAGTAATTAATGAATTAAGCAAGGCCTTTAGCACAAGTAAGTTTTCACTGATAGTACATATAAATCTGCATAACTTCAGACCGACAGTGAACAAACTGTGGTCAAAACATTAAAGCATTCTGAACTGCAGTCAAAGCCAAAAGGGGATTATCACTCCAAAACCAATAATGGATATGTTGTTTCTTACCTTAAGTACAGTTGTTGTGAAAAACAGCATGTTCATTTTCCAATATGGAGCGGAAATGCCCTTTAAGAGGTTCTAGTAGTGGACCAACCTAAGTAAATGCAAACATGGGTGGTGGTTCCATTAACAGAAATAAACATGTTCCAAATTTACAGGGAGGGCTCAATGCCCTTTTAGTAAAACATTCATACAACCTCTGTTATTATTTATGAATCTGATACCAGCACCTTTTGTATATACGTTAATTACTGTACATATCGTCTGTGAAATATCGTTTATATCGGCATTGTGAGTTAAAGCAGACGCCTGTGAAATTAAGTGAACGATAGCAAACGGCCATCGCAGATGAAGATTCTTGTTATTCTTCGAATGATGTTTTACATTAGTGTTTGAAATATTACTGTAAACCTTGATCGTATAGCTATACCGTGTAGAAAATGTACTGTGGAGTGAGAGTGAGCAAATACCGTAAAAGCAAACATTTTCTCTTTGCCAGGAAACACGTGAATGTGACCCGTAGGCACTATCCTTTCAGCTCACAAACAGAACAAGGAATTTCACCCATACTCCTCTGTTTTCAGTCAGTCTTTCGATGTCCTGTCTCTGACGCCTGTTAAAGCTGACAGCACGGTATTTCGGAAAGCAGGAGAGGCGTGTCCACATCCTGAGTACAAGTTGTGATTTGCGTTCCATAAAAAATATACAAACTGACAGAATCAAAGCACAGTTTGGGGTCAGAATGGACAGCCTCCCGTATCCATTACTAGTAAAAAAGTAACCTTTCCACTATGCTGAAGGCAATCCTAGAGGTGTGAGGAATCAGCTTTAATATAATATCATCACTGAGGTTTTAGGGGCATTGATTTTAAAAATCTTTCAAAAGGTTTATGTCAGCATGTATGTTTGGGAACTCATGCATACCATTCATATAAACTCATCTATACTGATAAATTGTCCATAAACAGTATAAATGAAAGGCATTTTGGGCATGCATATGCATTATACAGTGTTTGTATAATGAACACACTATAGCTGGTAGCACTAATGATTCAGTGTTACTAGTTCCACTGTAATGGTTTGAAACTACTACTATGCTGTATATACAGTCGTGCATTTTTTTTAAAATATTGCACTGCATTAAACTTTTTTTTATCACAAAAAACATAATTCAAATGAGTCTTAGACATCCAGGCCATTTTGTGACATGCATCTGTATGTGTACATCCACTAGAGAAAGCTGGGGGATTCCTTATATGTCGTTTGAGATGTGAGCCCGGTGGATATTTTCACAGTGCTGTCCTCTCTCTGGTACTGTTGAACTGGCTGACTTACGTTAGCTGGTTCCTTGTTTTAAACACTGGATACAAGTAGCACAAGGCAGAGTATACACGCTCACGCAGGCACACGTGCACACACACAAGCATGCGCACACGCGCACACGCGCGCGCACACACACACACACACACACACACACACACACACACACACACACACACACACACACACACACACACACACACACACACATAGACACATTGATATCATGATATTAATCTGTATGACCAACGTGGCAAAACAATAACTGCTTCTGCAAGCTTGCAAGTGTCGTTAGCATTTTAGAAGCTTAGAGGTATGCTCGCAAGCCTGAATCCTGGCTCTGGCCCAGCTTTGCATGGACTGGCATAGTCACTTACCTGTGGACCTGACAGTACAGGCTTTTGCCCTGTGAGCTTGCCATAGAGTTTACATCTACAGATATCATAAACATGCACACACACACGCGCACACTGCACGCTGACAGGGGCAAAGCGGAAGTTCTGTGTAATATAGGCGCGTGATTCTAAAAGCACAGCTGAGTGTGCAGAATCCAATGTGTGAGTGTAAATATTGCAATGGTACTACTGTTGATGATGTATACACAATGTATATTTATATAGAACACCCATGCGACAGCAAGACTTCTTTGTCACAGAAAAAAAAAGTTTATTGAAAAATAAAGTTTTATCCTGCTTATTCATCAAAAACAGTGAAAACACCTTGCCTTTTCTTTCCTTTGTTCTTATTTCAATAGCTGTAAGAATTACTACTGTACCTTTTGCTAAATCTTCCAAAATTACAAACAGCACAAACCATAGAAATACTTTTCTTTTACCAAAAGGTTCTCTGAATGTGTGATACATTAAATAGTTAACTGATATTTTTTAATCCAACATCCTCCTACAGTATGATCAATTATATTAATTTTAATGGTAACCCAACAAATCAATACAAATGTGAGTGCTAACATTCCTCTTGGTGTTTAGATCTCACACTTTAAAGTCTCAATCCACAAAACTAAAGCAAACATCTGACGATCTTGATTGACAACTGGCTCTGTAAAACCAAAAAATAAGGAGTGCATACAGATATGTTTCAAGAGAAAGTAAGATTTCAAAGCAATGATGTTGAACCCACCCAGGTGGACAACCCATAATAGCATTAGAGACAGATGCATGTTTTTACCCTCATCACCTAATTCAGCTATCACAATTGTGTAGTCTTACCCTCCAGCTGTAATCAGCCTAACTGATTACAGTTAACCCAGGTAAGAGGTTCTATAACTCCATTGCGATGTCAAATAAGTCTTAACTAACCATCAAAAGGCACGTCATGTAGTTGAAAATGGTAGCTTAACTGGAGATCATTTTTGCAAAAAGAAAAAAGATCTCAATGAGGGTGAGGCACAGGTTACTCATAACTAATACGAAACTTCCGTTTCATATTAAATTAATCTGTAACGTGATGTGCATGCAGTGTAATTACATTAGTTACCCAGTAGTTACAATGCAGTTACAGAGGTAAAAGTCTACATAATATTGTTAAAAAAAGAAAAGAAACAACGACAAGAAAACACAGAATAAAACAGACACGAAATCTGTATCTGCAGATGTGCGAAAGACAAATGGTGACTTGAGCTGAAAAGAAAAACAATACAATACAACAAAAAGGTTCTTGCTGGCATTTAGGTAGAATTTAAAACAGCAACCTGGTATCAGTTCATCAGTGGCGGGACACACTGATCCAGCCACCAACACTTGCATGGAGTGAGCCTGTTCAGCTAGGCCTGCTCGCCAACTACAGCCGCTACTGCTGCTGCTGGAGTGATGAGGAACACCTATCAACCCTCTGATCCACGCACCACCGCCATTCCAACGGAACTAGGCCCTGACTCAGTGAAAACGCAACAGCACTTTCTCCTTATCTTGCGAGCGGCAAAGTAAACGAGAACAGCTTTTTTTTTTCTTCCCTTTTCTCAAACTACATTTTTCTTTTCCTTTTTTACCAGAAACTGGCAGAACTCAAAATGTGGCGTAAGAAACAAAACAAAGCAAAACAAATCTTATCACAGCGGTAAGAACAAAGTGCATTACAGGTTACACTGAATCTGGTGCTCAATTTGCCTTTCACACGTGCAGAAATGTGCGCTAACAGGCACTTTGCTTTCCGATGATCTGGAGGATATTTTTAGTGCTGGGCGCACAAGATGTTCTTTCACATGCACAGAAAGGCAGTGTCCGCTCTCTTCATATGTTCTTACTGGCAGTCTACTGTGAACAAACAACTCCAGCATTGCACCCACTTACAGACATGGCAACTTCTGATCACACTTTTTCCATTAAATTAAGTAATCTTTTGTTTAAAAAAAAAAAATCTCATCTCCCTTAACTGTTATAAATAAAAAGAAAACAAGTAAACTATTTTTTAATTCAGCAAACACCAACTGTGATAAAAATTCTTTATACAAAATAAATTAAAAAAAAAATCATGAACCCCATCAGAATAATATACAGTGTCAATAATATCTTCTGTTCAGCTTCAGCAAATATGTGAACATAGTGCATTTTCCTCATAGCTTTTACACTTTTTCTGAGATTTATTTGCCATAGGCTGGCAAACATGGAAATCCATGTATGCAATGATCCAAATGGTCCAATTCAAAATGAAATCAATTAGAAGGCCAATCAATGGGGTGTAAAATTCAATACACTCTGTGAGGAATTATAACATACATCCAAACACATCTAGGCCTGTATGTATCTCCATATATATATTTTTTCTTTATATAAATAAATATATAGATATGCATCTATATCCATATACATTTGGAAATTTCCTTTATATATATTCTGATAATAATTAGCATCTCTTTCAGGGAATACATTGTGGTGGAAGCTGTGAACCTGCATTGTACTAGTGAATAGCTGGTTTATGGTTGAAAAGTCAGCTCATGGCATTCCATCAGACAGCAGTAATCACACCCAGATTCTCACATCAGTAGCCGTAGGTAATCTTGTTACTCTAAATATGGACTTGAACAAATTTGTATGTGATGACCAATTTACTTTGAGTCACTGTCAAATGAGCGATGATGACGAGGCTCGGGTCTTTTCACATAAAGTCCTCAATAAAGCACACTGACTTGGCAAGTCTCACTATGGACTTGTACCACCTTTCCCACAATGCCTCATTTAGTCTACCTGTTTGTCATTGGCAAGATGTGGAAGGGGATGGGAGCTGCTGACCGTGCGGACCAACCAGCTTTACTACCTTGAGGACAACAGGCTATCATGCGGGTTATAGAGTTACAACGGTCACGTTATTGTAGCTCTACATGTGCAGGAACGACTGTAATGACTTTTTTTGTTTACAGATTTCAGCATTAAGAAAGATCACACCACCCTACTGGAATTCTACATCTTGATCTGACAGTGCCTCCTTTTTATCAGACTTGTGGCTGGCTACATACGGCAGTACATTTACAGTGTAATGACAACTGGAGTGCACGCACGCAACCCTGCATTCCTTTTCCCTATGAAAATGACACACTAGTGCAAATCTACAAATCTAAAAAACTGTCACTTGGCAGACGGAGCTGCCTGCTCTGGGGTTATCCAGTCCGAGCAGGTGAGCAGGTTCTGGTTCTGAACGTGAACCAGCAGATTGGTCCCACGGTGGTTTCAGACAGAAACGGCGGGCGAGACTGGGTGACCGTGCTGCGTTGAAGCACCGCTCCAGGCAGGGGGCAGCGGAGAGTACTGTTGCAGTTCCTTTCTAACGCTGCTTTTTTTTTTTTTACTTCAAGTATTTCAGGGCCAATACGTATTTTTTCAAGTCTCCCCCAAGCCTCAATAAAAGTTTGCCCGTCATTACATCATTGTCACAATGCGGCGCAGAATACCATACGGATACAACCCTTCATCACCAAATCAACGCCACCATGTGATCTCTTCGACGCAGGCAGGCTTTGATTAGTGACACATAATGTCTTCAAGTCTGTCTGATCTGAAAGGCAGACGGCCCATGTTTAGTCTGGAAAAAGCAATAAATAAAAATGACCCCCTCTGACCCCCTCACTCCAGGAGTGTGTGTGGGATTGGGCCGTGGTGGGGCCGTCCTGACTGGGTCTCCTGGGGTGGCGGCTCTGATCGAGGGGGGGGGGGGGGGGGGGGTGGAGGGCGGACGCTATAGGCAGTCTTTGCAGAGCGCCACCTGGCCCTTCATGTAGTCTCGACAGGGGCAGACCCGTTTGAGGGTCGGGTGCGCCCCGGCGCAGCTGAACAGCAGCAGGTCCGACTGGAACACACAGTGCCGGCCCGATTCGCTGTACGCCGGCACCACGGTGTCGCTCGCCGACTCCACCGACTGGCAGTCCAGCCCAAACCTGAGGAGAAACGGAGCAGAAGCGTGGCCAATGAGAATCGCTGAAAAATGTCTCGGGGAGTGTAATTGGAGGGTATGACTGGGGAGGGTGGGGCTGCGGGTGTTTGGGGGTGGGTTTAACAGGGAACCTGGCAGGGTTGTGGCAATTCCATCGATTCTATGTTTTCTGAGCTGCCTTTTGATGAAGCACAATCTGCTGTCAGGTTTCACTGCAGCTCTCAGGTCTGAATCAATCTCAACAGGGAGCAGAGGTAGACTGTTTCTGACACGTGATTATGCAAAAATGTGAATGGAATCCATGGAGCAGTGGTTCAATGGCAAGGAGTAACAGACTCATCACGAAAACAGGCCCCACACACAGTGTACTGGCAGTAATACTGGGGTTTCTCAAGACAGCTAGGCGTTTACCTTTGAACATACAATAAGTAGAAGACTGAGTTCACCTCAGTTGTACTAATATCCTTGTCTTTGTATGCAATTCCTCCAGCCACAAAATCTTGTACAGCAGTAACATGTTTGCAATGATACAATACTGCCACCTACTGCACGTACAAAGCTCTGCATGTTCACAAAATGTAGCAGCAATTTACATTCAGGCTACTTCTACAGTCAGCTGTCTGTTTTACTTTGGTAGCTCACGTCAAATTGTCATATG
Organism: Megalops cyprinoides; assembly: GCF_013368585.1. Classification (NCBI taxonomy): domain Eukaryota; kingdom Metazoa; phylum Chordata; class Actinopteri; order Elopiformes; family Megalopidae; genus Megalops; species Megalops cyprinoides. The sequence goes on from NC_050596.1 coordinate 22,957,348, forward strand.
ATGTCATAATGAACCATGGCAGCTTACGTCAATCAATCGCGGTTGTCAAAGGTGTCTGAAATGTGTGTGTGTGTGTGTGTGTGTGTGTGTGTGTGTGTGTGGTGTGGTGTGTGGTGTGAGGTGTGAGGTGTGAGGTGTGAGGTGTGAGGTGTGAGGTGTGAGGTGTATGGTGTGAGTGTGTCTGTGTGTTTGTGTGTGTGAGAGAGTGTTGGTGTTGTGCCATTACACAATTCTTTTGCCCAGGAGTCTCTATAAGCAGTGTATCAGTGTGACCGTTATCACAACACACAGTAGTGCAACTGTGTCAGTGCTGAGTTACTGTAAGTGTGACTGTATCAGTACTGTGTTACTGTAACAGTGCGATTGTGTTAGTGCTGGATTACTATGAGTGTGAATGCGTCAGTGCTGTGTTACTGTAACAGTGCGATTGTGTTACTGTAACAGTGTGATTGTGGTAACAGTAATATTCTCCGTGCTGCGTTATTGTAACAGTGTTACTGTGTCCTTGTCCTTAGATATTTATAGATATTTATAAGCACCGTGTCATTCTGTCAGCGACAGCGTGGCCACTCACCTGGCCAGGTCCTTGTCCTTGTTGAGGTGCTGGAAGAATGAGGGCTCGCAGATGAGCTGGTCCTCCTGGCACACCTGCTTGCAGGACTTCCCCGGCTCGGCCAGCTTCACCTGGAGCGCGCTCAGTGGGGGCCACATCACCTGGCCGTGGCAGAAGTCCTGCAGGAGGCCAATAAGTCAGCATTACCTCCCATCAGCAGCACGCAGTAACAGAGAGAGTGTGGAGCCTGCCTTCCTCCTCTGCTCATTCTGGGCAGTATGGTGAAGCAGTAAGTAGTTAGCAGTAGTAACGGAGGTTAGGCTGTGACCAGAAGCTTGCAGGTTTGTTTCCTAGGTACCCTAGAGACACTTAACCTGAACTGCAACAAGTATGCAGAAAATTCTAGTATAGAGCATGAAAATTGCTAGATATGGAAGTTGCTCTGTATGAGAGCATCTGCTTATAATAATGGTACATTTCCATACGAAGTAACAAGCAGCCATGGGGTAGGCTGACAACCAATAATCTCAGTAATGAGATCTCTTAATAATCTCTTAATGACAGGAACTAAACCTACAGTATCCCTCCTTCGATGCAATTAATTCTACACATAACAGTTACTGTAACTCAAGTAACATTCTCAATTCTTACAGTACTTTAAAACTATTCAAATTATGTCTCATAGCTGAAATGAATCAAGGAAATTGTACGCTTAACAAGAATTAGTTGACTTGACTTAGGTCAACCCTATCTGCACATGAGCAGTATCAAAGCTGTGCTCTGTTGTATACAAAGACATGCAGCTGCACCTGAAGATGACAGAAAGAAAGCTGGCAATATTGTATCATCAGTTTATGGGCCCATGGCCACCTCTGACAAGAAATCAAGATCACAGAAGTGCCTTTGATGAGGGTAGCAGGACCTCAGCTGAATCTGAACTGCATATCTTCAATATCATGTCATTGTAGAAATAGCATCTCTGAATGAGACAGCGTGTGATGCTTATTTCCCTGCCTGTGCCCTCTCACACATCCACACAGCCTCACGCCACACAGCCAAATCACATCATGTCTCAGCCGATCAAAGCCAGGCTCTCTGCAAGAATATAAAGTCAAGCTCAACTGAAGCATCTAAGGGAATATGAATGAACGGTGTGAAGGGGCCTCACCTGTTTCTCGATGAAAGCGTTGACTCTCTGGAGCATCCCCTCACAGGTGAACTCGTAGGGAAGGTAGGGCTCGATCTGAGGGAGGAAACACAGGTACGTGATTACGGTATGCACCAAAGACATGGAAAAAAGTGAACACATGCAGTACAGAGAGTCTGCTCTCTCGTGGCCCTGCTGCCGGTGATCTCAGAGGTGTTTACTATGGCAATAAAGCTCTGGCAATGAGCAGCACTGATCAGTGACATCAGAAAAGCCTTTGTGAGGTATAATCTGGAAAAAGTGATTACATTAGTAATAATTACACTTTTATCACAGGTTCATATTCGCAACAACACTGCTTACCAAAGCAGGACTGCTTTATCTGTTCATTTTAAGCATGTCAAAGGGAAAATTGAAGGCGCAATGGCTTTTTCCTTTAGCAAACCTTACTTAATTTGACAAAGAGTCACTTCTGTAGGGCTGTTCTCTAAAGAACAAACATCAATATTTTACTCTGCAATGATCGTTTACTATGATGATGATGACGACGATGATGATCATACTACGATGATCAGGATATATTTCAAAATTTCTGGAAGATACAGCAGATTTGTAAATAATTAGTATGCTCACCCAAACTCCATATGTTTTATTACACACAGGGTTCTTTCACAACTCACTTTCTCTTAATTTCTGCTTCTTGCTTAACAGTCTTTCACCTTAATTTGGTGAAATAAACATCTCTGTTGTCTGGTCAGGCTGGCAAGGTTGAAGTTTGGTGGTTCCTAACAAATGTCAAGACACACTCAACATTTAAGACACTCTGGACCAGCCCTCTGTCTGTGGTCAGTCATCCCTTACAGAAAAACCTATAAAACCTATGGTTATTGAAATTCGGTTTAGTTAAGACACTGCTTTGTTGAGATGGATTGGTGCCTGATTGGGATGAAAAGCTGCAGACACCACAGGTGTCTGAGTGGCCCTATAGGCACTGCTGCCCTCCAGGACCAAGGCTGAGTCTCCCTATAGGCACTGCTGCCCTCCAGGACCAAGGCTGAGTGTCCCTATAGGCACTGCTGCCCTCCAGGACCAAGGCTGAGTGTCTCTATAGGTACTGCTGCCCTCCAGGACCAAGGCTGAGTGTCCCTATAGGCACTGCTGCCCTCCAGGACCAAGGCTGAGTGTCTCTATAGGCACTGCTGCCCTCCAGGACAAAGGCTGTGTCCCTATATGCACTGCTGCCCTTCACATAAGTACAGATAAAACAGAATAAACCACTGCTCCACCTTCTGGCTCAGGATGGCCTTGACAGCTCTCTCCACCTCAGCGGTGTCTTCGATGTTGACCGTCCACACGTGCGGCTGACCGATATACACCTCTGCGTATGGGTGCTGGGAGGTCAGCTGGGGAGGAGAGAAAGAGAGCAGGGGAGAGCCTGTCAGAGAACAGCACGCACAGGCATCCTCTACAGCCTCTGCCTTCTGACTAAAAATGCTTGACAGAGTGAATATTTGCATATATATATATATGTAGAAAACCTGATACAGCTATCATCGAATCAAGCTGTTTCTGTGGGCGGCTGAGTGCAAAGTTGAGAGCGACCACTCACCTCTCGGAATGTGGGCTTGCCCTTGAAGAAGTCCGTGTTCTTGCTGCTTTTTGGAGGGTTGAACTTGGGGTTGAGGAAAGCACACCCATTGGCGATGGCCTCCAGTGGGGCGGGGCCTTCATAGGGGAAGGAAAGCCCCACAAACAGCTGCAGACGAAAGACAAAAACAATGTCACTTTCTGACTGGAGCCGAGTTAGCGTTCCAGCACTTCCACCTGCAGTTCACTTTCACTGGGACAGAAGGTTTTCATTTCATTTGCCAATAAAACACAACAGTAAACCTGAAAGCAAGGGGCGGGGAGGGAATACGGCCCAGCTGTAAAAAAAAAAAAAAAAAAGACGTTTCCATATTTGAGCCAGCAGCTTCTGTGAGGCACTAATTTACTGTGTGAGTGCAGCTGTGTACACACAGGAAATGCTCTGTTTTCACACAGGCCAACCACAACAGCAGGGCAGCATGGAGCTATAGTGATTACAGCACTGAGGGTCATAGGTTCGAGTCCCTGATGGAAAAGCACCGTTGCACTTTTAAACAGAAAAGCCCTAGTGCCACATGCTGCTAGTAATATTATTTGAAATACCTCTTTTAAAACTAACACAGCTCCATAAATAAGCTGTGTGTGTGTAAGGCTTTGAAGGTTTAGGTCTTACAGCACTTTAAGTTGCTCCGGATGTAAACATTTACTCTGTGATGAGCTATTAAGCACAGCACTCTGTGACGCAGACATCCAAACACTGAAACCCCTGGGCACTGATGCCTTTTTCGCTCTGTGATGATTTACCAATGTATCTTTTCCAAAATAGATCAATCTGAAAAACACTCTCCAGTTCACAGGAAGACATAGGGCCATTGCTTAATCATCACCACAGAGAAGCAGCGAGCTAAATGCCTGCATCGTCAAAAATAAACCTCTAACGCAGATGCAAAAAGTAAATATTTTACTGGCTAGGACCACACTGCAAACAGAAGTCACTTGCCCGGGAAGCACGCTGCAGTGATGTTTGTCTAAGACTAAGTGCTAAATGGGGAGGCATTAAGATGTTGCTTTGTTAGAGGGGGGTGGTTTTCACAAAGGACCCACTGTGAGTGGCTGAATGGGTGACCACTGTTGACAGAGGACTGTTTCACCCTCCACCCCTGTCCTACAACAGGACCTTTGGCTGCTGCTTTATAATGCCGTCACTTCTGCACTCTCCAATGTCATAACTTGACCGCGACAAAGGCAGATATGTCACAGATTCACTGCCAGCGACGGCCTGTAATGTGCGACTGGTGCCATTGCTGCTTCCTGTCAGCAGGTGGCAGCAGCCGAACATGCTTTCCCGGTGAGCGATGCCTCTCTGAGCTGCCCACAGCCCTGGGAAACAGGTGCTATTTATAGAGCTCTTCACTTTAAAAGGGATGAAAGTGGGAGCCCTTCTTTGCATGGCGTGCATCCATGAAAGCGTGCACATCAACGTCGCACTCCGCAGGACAGAAGACAAACAAACTGGGGAAAACTTTACCTTCACTTTAACTTTACCAGTAAGCTCTATCTGGACTATCTGGACTACTTGAGAAAAGAAATGAGTCAAAACAGGTCAAAAAAAAAAAAAAAAAAAAACATGTATGTGTTATTGTGCTGACATCATCATAAAACAGCCCCTCATACAAAATTCCAACCGGACAAGCTAACTTTTTATAGGAATTCTACAGTAAACTGGTCAGAACTACGGGCCTGAACTGAATGCAAATGAATCAGTCTCTAGGATCAAAGACTAGTAGAAACAACAGAGGTACAAGAGCCTCCCTCTATGCCCCCCAGGGTCAGCCTGCAGACAGCGTGAGCATCACAGGTTACATCAGCACTATGCTAACTTCATTTCCTGAAAAGATTAATCATTCAACAGTTCAGAGGGCTTGAAACCCCTCTGGCACCTTCCACGATAAGAATGCATAATGTTCCTTCTTTTAGTTAATGGACAACTAGGTTGGCGTGTTCCAGCTTGTCCTGCAACTTCGCAATCTGCATTCACAATTGACAAGTACTATGCTCTGTCAGAGATGAGCGTTGATTGGTAGGAGGCAGTTTCTCCCAGATGGCCCCATGAAAGAAAACAGGAAATCAGCGAGGGAATCCACTGCTTTTCAATCCACAAGTCTGCTGACACAAGCTCCTATCGGCTTTGAATCTCACACAAGAGGCGCGGCATCAAAGAGGCTGCCATGCCCCAATCCCGCAACCGTGAGCCTGAACACGCCAGCGCAGTTTGGCCTGCACCTCAGCTACGAGCCTTTAGAAGAGGCAGGCAGGTTTCCTATGTTTAGTTCTACCTGTGCTGTGGGAGTTGCCTGTACTACCTGTGCACACACAGGTTTCACACTCCCTGCGAATCTCCCGTCTGCATCGTCACCACCCTGACCTTTTACCCCCACAGCGGGCATCCTGCACCACAGCACTGGAGGAGCGGCTCTTGGCTACTTCCTCTTCCCTCTCCTGTTATGTCTCCTAAGCTCCAGTGACCGAAGTCTGTCTGGGTATGTCTGCGGGTGAGGAAGGCAGATGGGGGGGGGCTGGCAGCTGTCATGTGGATTGACACGGGGGGCTCGTGGGGGGGGGGGGGGGGGGGGGGGTTTGGAGCGGAGCCGGTGCCAACCTGGAGACACCAAGCGCCAGCGAGTCGATCCTAGGGGTGCCCTGATGTGAGAGAGGACAGCTGCCAGACTGATATATACAACCCCCCCGCCCTGGCACTGCTTGACTCCAGCAATACATCACTCTCGCCACATCTGCCCGGTCTAGTGGATAAGACTCCTCATGCAGCAGGCTGACTCATAGCACCGGACCAGTCTGGCTTCCACTTCGATCCTGCCCATCCAGAGCTCTCCCCCGGGCTGTTACACTATAGGCCCTCTGTGCCCATCTCTCCCTTCCCCAGGCTGGGATAGTGCCCACCTCCTGGCCCAGCTCTGAATGTCCAGTGAAGGGCAACATTCCTCAGCTTCTCCGGCTTTCTGCCTGCTCTCTACAATCCAGTGTTTCTATATGCTCCTTCCATGAGAACCTCTGCAGTTCACACATATTCTATTACTCACTGCTCAGCATAGCAGGAATCTTAGCGGAAACAAGAAAACAGTTTTGACTGTGCAGTGAACCCGTTCCCTAAAGGCAACAGCTGCAGCTGAACAGTAAGATGGGTTAAAGTTTTTAATTTTCTTAGAGCTGTGCGACTGATGGAATAGGGCCAGCTCACCTGTTAGAAGCGTAATCTGACAGCCTCTAGTTTCTTCCAGAGGGAGAACTGTGGGTCTCAGCTCTTCTGTGCTCACAAAGCTCTGAGAACTACAGTTAGGGTCTACCTGATTCAGTTACTTTTGTATTGTACATTCACTCAGTGTTCAAACCCCAGGAGAGCAATTAGCTGGCGCAATCTGTATGCAGGTAAATGCTTTAGAAGAGAAGATGGCACACCTAGCATTTTACTTCTTATCCTAACAACAGCTCTGATAACTGATCTAGTTTCATAGGCATTAATTAGATCCCCCCATGGCCATTCCAAACCTCATCACACTATGGTATCTCTTTTCAAACCGCTCACTTTTTTCATTTCCACAGTTTGCTCCCAAAGGATTCTCTGAGGTGCAACAACATTTTTTCAATGTAAAAAATTTTCTTTCCTTTGTACCCATCTGTGACAAGCCAGCAAACATTTCAGCCACATGTATGGAATACTAAGAACAGGAAGAAACACCAGGATAAATCTCCACAGATGCATGGGGGTGTTGGCATTCATCTGTCAGTGCGCCTCCGATGTACGGCTGGAAAAAGCCAACCAGAGAGCACTGTACAGACAATGTCTTGTCTACAGCTTGTTTCATCCACCCTGAATTGGCAGTGACATCACAGCATGATGGCGTTAGATACAGCACTGTCCACAGAGCATCTAACACTTTATCTAACACAAACCTCAACTGGCCCACCCAGTAAGCGTGTGACACTCTCTGGGAAAAACATCTCTGGCAACGACTACAGGGAGCAGCCGTAAAAGTGGCAGCGGCCCCATCTCATTGCTCTCACAGTAATGTGAGGCCCCCACACAAAGGCAATGGGCAGAGGAAAAGCCAGAAAAACAGTTGCAGCTGTTGAACAATGCATACATCAAGCAACATCACCTTGGTCCTGTGTTCTGTGTGTGTGTGTGTGTGTGTGTGTGTGTGTGTGTGTGTGGCCGGGGGGGGGCGCAACATCACCTGGGTCCTGTATTCTCCCTGTGTGTGTGTGTGTGTGTGTGGCCGGGGGGGGGCGCAACATCACCTGGGTCCTGTATTCTCCCTGTGTGTGTGTGTGTGTGTGTGTGTGTGTGTGTGTGTGTGTGGCCGGGGGGGGGCGCAACATCACCTGGGTCCTGTATTCTCCCTGTGTGTGTGTGTGTGTGTGTGTGTGTGGCCGGGGGGGGGGCGCAACATCACCTGGGTCCTGTATTCTCCCTGTGTGTGTGTGTGTGTGTGTGTGTGTGGCCGGGGGGGGGCGCAACATCACCTGGGTCCTGTATTCTCCCTGTGTGTGTGTGTGTGTGTGTGTGTGTGTGTGGCCGGGGGGGGGCGCAACATCACCTGGGTCCTGTATTCTCCCTGTGTGTGTGTGTGTGTGTGTGTGTGTGTGGCCGGGGGGGGGCGCAACATCACCTGGGTCCTGTATTCTCCCTGTGTGTGTGTGTGTGTGTGTGTGGCCGGGGGGGGGGGGTAACATCACCTTGGTCCTGTGTCTACACCCTGTGTGGGGGGGACCCTCACCTTGGTTTCCCTCAGCAGGAACTGCAGGTCCCGGCCGCTCAGGATGCCGTGGTTCTTGACGTAGGCGGGCAGGTGGACTGTGCTGGTCCCGTGCACAGTGCCGTGGACCTCCGTGTAGCTGTGAATGATGTCCAGGTACTCCTTCTTGTCCTGCAGCACAGGGAAAAAAAAACATGTATCAAGGGAGGACTGGACTGTGACGCTCTGACTCATGGCCTGGGGTCTCAGGCCTGGCGAAAAGGCTCCGCTCCAACAGCATGACACGAAGGAGTCCACGTTTCATGCCACACGCTGCCCCCAAGCTTCCAGCACAGCTTAAGCGCTGACAGACACACTGCAGTCCTCCAGCTTAGCTCCACTTCACATTTTGCTGAGACCACATGTCAGTTCTGAATCCTTTGGAGGTCACTGCTGTTGTACCCTTGGGCAGGGTAACTGTAACCTCAGCAGGGTAACCGTAACCTCAGTTGCGGCAGCAGAATATCCAGTATCATACATAAATGGATAATCTGCAAAACATTAAGTTGTTCTGGATGCAATATTGTGTAATAAATGCATGGTAGCAGCATCGCATTGAACGCACTGTAAAAGTATAGCAGTGCCATTTCAAATATAGTTGCTTTTAATCATTTTCAGATGCATCATAAAAACTACCGATTTTTCAGTTCATTCTAACTTCAGCGGTTTTTCCCTTTCACTTCAAACACATTTGACCCAAAATATCTCTGAAAATAAATGCATTTAAATATGAGCGGGTGGTAAATCCACATCATTGTTAGGCAACAAACACCAAAAAACTGTTATTTGATCTTAAAGGAATGAGATTTCATAATCCGTTTATGCTCAACAAATAAAAAGAAAACACAGATTTAGGCAGTACTCTGTGTGACCATTGTGACTCAGTGCAGTCGGGGACAATTGACGGGGGTTGTTATTCTCTCAAACAAGATTGTAAGAACGCAAGATTTCAGGGCTGTTTCATTCTCTTACCTGATTCCCTGCCTTAGGTTCACAACCCACATACCCCTTTCAACCACTGACTAGTGATGGCATCGAATGGCATAATTACAGATGTACCGAATCATAAGACTGGCCGATGCAATCCAGATAAGCATGACTGTAATGTGATAAACCCTAGAACATCCTGTAGCGGTTTTCTCTTTAACACTGCAATGCCACGTTACTGAAACAAACTCTTTATTTTAATCTAAGAAGATACTCGTTTAAAGTTAACCTATTAGTAACTATGTGTACTATTTTTAGTTACTATGTGTAGCAACGATTCAATTTGCAGAAGGTATGAATCCCTTTTTAAAGGAGGTTGGGGTGTGATTTGGACACAGACTAGGCTTGAATCATTCTTATAATTTGAGAGTTAACATATGTCTGCAGTCATATTCACACTGTGGAATAAAAGACTACAGAAACATACAGTTCTATGACCTTCCTCTCCACTTGATAAAGAACCTATGGGATTCTTTCTCTGATCAAGGGAAGCGGTCTCCATTTCGCGTTTCCCTCAACAACCACCCTGCAAATCAGCAGAGACACCACACCTCCAACAATGCCCAGCTTAGCTACAGTCAGCAAAAGACCCTCATATACATCCCAAAAATATGGCATAATTACTGCTTCAGTTTTAATAACCAGCAGGTCGCATGCTCCACCGAGAAGGGTATTAGCTGGAGGCTCTGGACCACTGCCGGCTTCTTTTAATTCAGTTCAAAATATGTGAACAATAGGCTGTTAATGAGGGTTCCGACACAGCTGGAGGGCATGCTGGGAATGCAGTGAATCGTGTAGTTTTTCTGTGGTGCAGTATCTGGGAATGAAAGATCACAGGGACATAAGGAGAGCTGGGGATTTTACGTCAGCGACAGTGACGGTTTACCCACAGATACTTCTCCTTCTCATTTCTCATTTCCACTCTGAACTAACATATTAACAACAATCACAGATAATGACCTGCATTACTAAAGAATTAACTGCATTCCCATAAAGGGAACGTCATAACATAAAGTCAACATAAAGTCAATCCTCCGTTACTTAATTTTCTCTAGACACAAAGATGAAATATGACATTTACAAGCCTATTTGTACTTTCTTGTTGAAAAAGAATGCGTCTCACGCAAAAGCCTGGCCACCAAAAACAAAAGAACACAAGAAATCATGATCCTGCAGCGGCCAGAAACATTTATGAATGATTGCAGATGAATCCCAGGCTAGGAGGCACTCTTGCATGCAAATAGCATTAAGCACTCCCCGCCACGCTTCTCAAATTAGGCCTCTAATATTCAGACTGATGCACGGCATTGTAAACGAGACACGGCTGTGAAACAGGTGACAAACTTCCACCGGCTTCAAACATAAATACGCCCGCTTCCACATGACAGCTCCTCAGAGTCAGAGCTTGTAAATAACTCCTTTCAGACGAGCATTAGTTACGGCAGTCGGCTCACAGCAAAGCCGCGTTTAATAACCGGTAGGGGTGACATTTAAATGCAGAAGGACGCCTCTTCAGCCCTGGGCTGACATGAGACAGACAGGGCCAGATGGTCACGCCCGCGGCGGAACGAGCCCCCGACAGACGCCTCGTCGCTGCGGCAGGTGGCGCACCCAGGTACGTGCTTGTACCGCGGATCTAATTATCTTTCCGCTGCCGCTTGATTTCAATCCAATTTCGGTTAAAACAGGAGGAAGACTGGTGCGAATCACATCCTCTTTCGGGCTGCGGGAGATCAGTGTGCATCCATTCACGGAGAGCAACGTGTGCAATCGGGGACACAAGCGCAGTTGAGCAACAAACCCGATCGTTTTCTGCACATTTCGCATTCATCTCAAAAAAATCTCCTTCGCCTGCGTTCACTTCCAGAGCTAAGATCAGAAGACCTATGGGAGTAAAATATTTAGAGTTATTTGAAAGTAATCTCTGCGATTACTGCAGGCTCCAAGACTAAGCAGGCCAGAGGCACTAGTGCACTAATCATGCGGTCCATAACAGTGTAGAAGCAGCTGCAGCGGATGGCTAGGTCTGCCAGGGAGACATGTGTGAGGGGGGCTTTGCTGTAAGTGGGTATTTTGTGGGCTGAAAAGCTCCAAGACAGTTTGATTGTGCATCTTTCATGAGGACAGTGAATCCGGGGTGAAGGCAATCTGTCGGCCTTTTGGAGCGCCTGTTACCGGGCCCCGGTCCCCGGTCCCCGGGGACCCCTGGGGACGGCACAATCAGATGGCTTTAGCCGGCGAGCTGTAATTGGAGAATCAGACACGAGAATGTGGAGGCAGCGGAGGCGATGAAATCCTGTTACCCCTGGCAGCGCGGCGTGAGGTTCTGCGCACAGACAGGGGGTTAATGGAGGAATGAGATTGGGGGGATATATATATATACACTACATACAGTATATATAGCCTGCAGTACACAAGCAGCTTCAGACCTAATGAGAAACATGACTGCCTGCTGATAGAGGACAGCTACAGTAATGACACACAAACACCTACACCAAATCAAACACTCGCACACAAACACTGATCTTCGCTTCTTTACATGCTACCATATCCTGAATATGTGGGATTTCAAGACTATATTTTAGTGAGTAACAAACAAATGCATTACAATATGTGTGAATGTTGAGGAGAAATATATTGTTCACCTAACAATGGGTAATCATGGTTAAAGCCCTCGATGCAAGTGGCACTAATTCAAGTTACCTCCCACCCCAAAAACTCTAAGCTTTTTAAATTACAAAAAGCTTTACTTTGGAGGAAATATGATATTTAACAATGAGAGCAGTTAATATAAGGGAGGGATGACAACTACTGGCAGTGGGCTACTGGGCACCCACAAATAAGAGGGTGCATGCTTCCATCTAATCTATGATAATGCAGCTTTTGTGGGAGCAGGGAAAATATCATATTACTAGTGCCTAAAACAATGACAAACTCACCCGACGCACTAAAAACGTAAGCAGTAGATGTCCAGCATAAACCATACAGATGTTTTATGTCCAGTTAAAATGCCACTGTGGGCCTGTGTGTGGATTTCTCTCTGGATCAGATTAACCCTGTTAAAATTACAACCCGTTTAACAGTCTACGCTTTGGCAGTAATTGGGAGGTTCACATATGTACTTCATATACGCCTGCATCACGTGGATCTTGTAGGGCCTTAGCGCTGTGCGTAGCCATGCAGGGCAAGGGACGTAGCACAGGGAGATTCCTGAGTGTCTGCCACTGTAAACTGAACCCTGGATCCACACAGCCCTGGGGAGAGTGCCAAACAAAGGCAAACAGGACTCGGCGTCTGGCTCAGCGACACTGCGTTTGTCTGCACTCACAATGGGCCCCATTGTCCCCAGCATCCGACGGCCGAACACACACCTCCCCTCCTGTCCTCTCGGGGGAGCGAGACGAAAAGAAAACGGACGGACGCCAGAACGGGGCTCTGAGGCGCAGAGTCTGCGTTCCGAACCGTGGAGCTCGACACGCTCAGCCGGCATGGGCTCAGGGACACACAGCCAGTGTTCAGTACTGTGGAACGCAATACATTCAGCCACCGTGGGCTTAGCGGTACAGATGGCATAATCAGTAACCGGGGAACTCAATACACTCAGCAACCGTGGGCTCAGCAGTACAAAGTGTGGCATTCAGCAACCATGGGAACTCAAAAGCGTTCCGCACCATGTCACCCCTCCACAATAAAACAGTTCTGTGTGACCAGTGATGTGTAGGCTAAGTATCTATTAAGCAGCTCTCAGAAGCATGTGGCATGTCAGGCTGGTGATCTCACGATATTCCAGGTAGGGGAGAGCGCTCATACTGACACCTGGAGCCGGAGTCTCTCACTCAGACCAAATAAGGAGAGCAATCGGTAACTGCAGAGTCCATTTAATGCAGTTTTCCATTTTCACAAAGATGATCTGTACAACAAAATCTTCACATGTGCCCAGGGCCACAGTGCAGTCAGGAAGCCTTGCTTTGGTCATATATTGCCACTTTGAGAGCTAGGTGGTTTGTTCCAAGCCCAATGCACAACAACTGTCTCAATTCCAGATAGGAGTACTTGTTCCTTTTCCTATATAGTGCTGTGTTGTATTTATCAACATCAATCTAGATTCATTCATTCATTCATCATCCATGCAGATATGGGATTACAGGACAGATTTTGGAGGTGAATGACAGTTGCACTGGAGGTTAAGGGAAAAAGTGATGGACCCTCATTTCAACCCAAAACGCTTCCGAAGCTACAAGATTCACATTATTTCACAAAGCCTGGTAACTAGGCAGTTAAACTCTCAAATATCATGACTTGGGAAGCCCTTCATGTGTAAACATTCCACTGTTCCTCTACTTCCTGATATCATAAAACACTTGCACCTAGTGATCATCTGTTAAGATGGAGCTCATGTTGAGAGGAGCATGGCTTGAGAGTTGCTGAAGGCAGGGCTGACAGTGTTTAGGCGTTTGTGAAGCCCACAGGGTCATCCGAGTTCACTGAGAAGTGCCATTTCAGTCACTGCCGCAATAAGAAACAATGTGCCTTTCAAATCAGGAGTGTTGCATCATCATGTAAAATCCCTGTGGCCACATCCTGTGATCAAAGGCCCGGGGATGCATACCTGTGGAGTCTGACTGTGTGGCGTATGTATTCAGGGGATTTCATGGATTCTAATTCTGTGAAATAAATCTGGGCTTATCCTACGTGAATCAATATTAACTCCTCCTGAACCGTGGGATCCCGCTTAGCGAGATGGCAGGGTGATCTTTCCACACGGAGCCCCATTATGGCTTACGAAAGTCGCCAGCCTCAACTGTTTATGAAGCAGAGGAGGTTGCGAGTCAGTGATATCACCATGAAAACGGGAGGCATCAAAGACAACAGAGCTACAGAGGAGGAAGCTTCTCCTAATTACACCTCATTAAGAACAACTCAGCAATGATGTTATTAATTAAAAACGGGTGCAATGAAAGCAGTGGGGGGGCTCATTAGCGGTTAATGTTTCCTTGTGTAAGCTATGATAGAGCCCTTATCTGTCCTTTAATGTGGGAATGGCATCTGAGATCGCTTTTGTTCTCTGGGGGTTGAGGCAGAGTGCTGAGCACACTGCACTGTTACCATGGCAGAATTAAAGCAACAAAGTCTGCTGCGTAACAGAAAAGTCAGAATGCCCTTCACAGTGACCTTGTGATTGGTGCATCACACAGTCTGTTTATGGGATTCACTCTCATGTAGCACGAGCCCTCGCGCTTCATGGTGTTGTGCTGTTCGCGAGCAAGATGTACTGCAAATGTGAGATCCTGTATGCATCTCACACTGTAACACCACACCGTCATCTCTGCTGAGCCCAGTCAAAGTCTGCTTTCAGCTGCCAAACAGAGTACGTGTTTGACGTGACCCTGTTGTTGGCGCATTCTCTTTATGCAACAAAAGTGGTGCATGCTGGTGGTGACATTCACCTCATCTGTTCGAAACCTAGCAGGATGTGGTCGAAAATGTCAGGAAAAAAAAAAGCATGAAACGTTAATTTGGTCCAACAGACTGGAAAATGGGTCAGTCATCTACTCTCCACAAGAAGACATCAGTACCCCTGCTTCTCTCTGTCTGTGTCAGGGGGGCTGTTGTCACTGATCTGGGATTACCGGGTAATTTGCCACTCAAATCTGCTCAAACCCATATTCTTTTGTATCAGACTGGCTTTATATTGTGTGCCCAACCTGCAGGTCACATGATGAGGTCCTGGACGAGGCCAGGCTGGTGTCACCTGCATCATGGGCCACATTTTAAAAAACAGGCTACCAAAAAGAAAACTCTCAGCTGGTTTGGTCTCCATCGGACATTTTTCTCCTTTTTAACCTCAAGCACCCACGTTGTGTGCAATTACAAAAGCCTTAAAAACACCACTCTGTTCAAAGTTGAAACTCTCAGTCCAGGACTTAGGACTGTCACTGTGTCACTCATCTGACATCATGGATCAAGAACTCTGAGGAATCAGTGACACATTGACCAAATCAGTAACATATTTACCATAACATAGTTTCTAGTGCCTTATTAATGCGCCCTTTCTGCATTACACATAGTGTAGCACTGTTTTACACATTGTGACACATTGTTCCCGGGTTACTTATGTTTTCTTGATTGTTGTAGCACTGTAAGACTATATGGTTATTTTATAGCTATTTCATCACTGTTAAACACTGTGACACTCGATAAATAAAAACTTCCTGTTGAAGAGCCTTTTACTCTGTCAACTAAATCATCACTGTCAGACTCGGCAGAGTGGGACATGGGAAATCCAAACACCCTCATTTTACTCTACCAGGTCAGGAGCACCCAGGAATCCAATCTAAGACTCTGAGATAGACAAGCCCAACATACTGATGCTGAAATTGGTGGGTCCCCAGAGCACAGTTATCATTGGGCCCTGAGGATATATCCCATGAACCAAGGGCACTTTGTACAGTAGTGGGATAGAGTACATCAGGGCCTGTCACACAAATAGCCCCCTTACCATAGCTCTACAATTCTACAAATATGTTACTGACAGATTACACATAAATTGCAAAAAAATGCATTCATGAAACAGATTTTTGAAAAAAGAATCCAACTGATCAGCAAATGAGGTTCTTGTGCCCAACATCCTAAGATACAGTACATTGTTCATTGGTCATGGTCTATTTCATCACGAAGGTAAACCGCCTACCTTCCAGAAGTTGTCCACCTTCCCGTAAACCAGGGACTGGTTCTGTCTCTTGATGTCGTCGATGTGTTTGATGTCGCTGGCATTCAGATGTTGCTCCACCACAAAGCCCAAGAAGCTGTTGTCTGGGGTATGGGCTGAGGGGGCGACAGGAAGTCAGAGAGCAGACCATGAGCCACTTTCTGTTCAGCAAAAGCTCTGTCACTTACAGTAAATGATACACTTCAGCATACTGCTGTGCATAATGCTCCCATACTCCAGATATCTCAACACTGACTGAAAGAAGAAAGGCCAAGAGAAACTCTGCTAATAGGAAACATGATATCATATAGGAATAAGAAAATGCACACCCTGGGTAATGAGGTGAGGAATGTTGAAATCAATTTAGTTTAGAGTCAAGTTATATATAAGTTTAGTAACATTGGCAAATTTGTTAGCTGTAAGTTACCATCATATCGATTCCAATATCAATCAATACAAACACAATAGAGCTATTTTTACAAATACGTACGTGCTGGCATATGTAAAATATATGACTTGGACCCATAATGAACTCAGTGTATTTGTACACTGTTGAATGTACTCTACCCTGTGTGAGAAAGTGAACAAACATTGATATACAGCACAAGATATCAAACTATAGAGGTATTTTTTTATTAACATTATTATTATTAATTTACACACAGGCTCAACCCACAGACATAAAAAGAGAGCCCGCACCAGCATTTTAGAAGTAGCCAACCGGGTGGGAAAACTGGATTTGGCAACATATGATTGGCACTTGTTGACTGGATCTGGCACATGATTGGGCCAGTTCATGTGTTCTATATGCGTCTTTACAGGGCATGAAAAATGCAACGATATAATAACCAACAAAATCAATTCCATTGGACTTGTCTAGCTTTTACATTAAGAAGGTTATGCTATAGCTTGATGGAACACAAAAAGGGAAGCTCCGATAATCAGATAAGTCGACTGAAAGGTCGAATAGGGGAATTTACTCTCTGTCAGTCTATTTCACTCTTCTCAGTGCCAAATGTTGGGTTTTCACTGTAAGAGCATTGAGCCTTTAAGGGCTGAAATGGGCAGCGCTGCCTTGGCAGAGCACCGGCCCTGGGCCATCTGTTTCCCAGCACAAATCAGAAGATAAAAGATTTCTGCCTTTCCCTCAAAAAGCAGAGACCATGTAGATTAAAAACAGGAACAGCGACAACAAAAAACCCAACAAGATAAAGCCTCAAATATTACAAAAACTTAAAACGATAACAAAAAAGTCAATCAAGTAAACAAGTGATTTCCACAGTCCCATGTCCTAATGCAGCAAAAACATCCATAACTACGCTCGGTGGGAAAACAACCTGCAGGATTTCCATCTGCCACCATGCTCTGCTCATATTTACCCTGAGATTTGCACTTGAGTCACTGCCTTGTAAGCCAACTGCCGTCCCAGATCTGCTGTAAATCCGACGGTCTGCTGATCCGGCGTGCGATGATCCAGATATCCCAGCAGGAGTGCTGGAGCAGAGCTGTTACCCGCTTCCATGAATGTTTCCAAAGGCACATAACTGGGTACCAAGGCAGTGCCCTTCTGGGGGAAGTGAGATTGCAACCTTCTGGTTTTACACCCAGGTTCTCAGCCACGGCACAAGACCTCCCCCACACTGCTACGCACGGCACACTGCTCGGTGCGAGAGTAAACGTTCCCTTTGCGCCCAGAGAGCCACTGTGAGAACACAGCTTTAACACTGCAGATCTAACAAGTAACCGAATAATGCCAGTGTGATGAGGGACTGAGATCACTAATGTAACCAAATGCAGCAAATCGATCTCCTGGGTGGGTTTTTCCGGCATGTTGGACGACGCAAAGCAGATGGCAAGTCAGCTCCGATCAGAGGCGAAACGGCAATCAGCTGTCCAACCACCCTCTGCGGCAGGCAACGCACACATAATGCAATTTGTGTCATTTCCTGGGATGTAATAGGGGCTGTAGAATGATGTGAAACCCTTTGGTTCCACGGCTGACAGGACACCGCTTTAAATAACCGGGGGGGCGATGGCCTTCAAATATTAGTGAGCCAAATGTATGAGACCCAGCAAGGCTCATATTCAGATGCGAGTTGCTGAATTTTTCAGATGACGTTTTTGCTGTCGCTGTGTCGCCTGGAAGGAAAGGCCAAAGTACAAATCCTTACAGCTTGGAAGCAAACCCAGTCCCTCGCTCCGGACACCGGAGCAGACCGGACAGCTCCATCATTCTTCCCTCTACCATGACACAGGCCTCACGCAGAGCTGCAGAAAATCAGAGTGACTCACCCAAAAATATAAATGATGAACACCTGCCCAAATTTATGTAAATGTTGTTAACTTAGGAGTAAACAAAGCATTTACTTTAATTAACAGCGAAGGAGAGGGCTGCTGAGAAAGTATGCTGCATGAATTAAGCAGGTGTCTCCCTCAATTCATCACCAGAGCTGAAATGTCCAGGAGGCCTTTTTGAGAAACCCCTGGTGCATCATGGATGTAGCGGAGGCAAAGTGAAGCAGTACAGCTCTGAGCACAGCAAAGCCCTTTCCTACCACCCCTGCATGCTGACACTCATCCGCATACAGGCTTACAGGGAGTAGAGGCCAAGCTAAGATGCATTGTTCTGACAACATCACCGTAACATTGCTACAACGTTACAGAAGCAGTGGGAATGCTGTGTGTGGCAGGGGCCCACTGTACCTGAGGACATCCTCGTATGAATACAGACGTACACTGCTGAAATAATTTGCATACATTTCGACATCACTGTTGCAGTCATGTGGTTGCAGTACAGCAACAGATGACAATGGTTCCTTCAGTTCACTAAGCTAGCAAACAGATGACCTGCTCATTTCAAACTTTTCCTTATTTAGGTTAGTGTAACTCATGTCACTTACACAGAGCATTTTTTATTATTGTGGGGGTTGGTTCGTTGTTAAGCTGACGTACTGCAAATGAAATATCGCACAACTGAATATGGGCATCCGACAGCAGCAGCTATCAATAGCGACGACAACTTACAGGCAGTATGGCTCCATCAATAAGAAGACAGTAAAACTGATGTGCTGTCCTATTTCCATGTGTCAAAGAAAGAGGCTAAGGGGTGGGGGATTGCTCAGATCCTCTTGATAAACACCCTCTTTGATAGACGCTGCATCAGCAGGATGCCCTTGACTTGGGTCGCGTCTCACCAACGCCTAATGTTCTCACAACACTACCACCTTTCTTTAATGTTATGATAATATGGTGATAATACTGTTAGCTGTGTAGGCATGCGGGAGACTTGGCATGCCTAATTACAGGGAAATGGAGGCCAGGCCATACTTTACTTCAACAGGAGGAGTAGGAGGCACTTGGTTCAGATGACCTCTACTCCTCCTTCCTTGCGCATCTCATTGGCATTCTGTTATGTTTTGACAATATGGTGAGAATACTGTTAGCTGGGTTACGAGTTAGATAGTGGAGTGGCCGTGTTTGACCTCTACAGGGAGGACAGCGGGGAGGGCGTTTGGATCAGATGACCTCCACTCCCTCCCTCCTCGCGCATCTCGCCGGCTCCCTCCCTGGCTGTTACGGTAACCTTGCCTTTGCGGTTACGCCACACTCAGCTCTCCCACGGGAAGCACACGCACCCGATCAGCCTCCACAGGTCTGTGGTGCCGCGGTGTGACTGTCAGTTCTCTGAAGGGCAACCGCATGCTGCAGCTGCGGATCAGAGGAAGGTCGATCGGTATTTACTTTATGTTATTTATTTAAAGTCCCAAATCCCAAGCAGCGTCCGCTGATGTCCTTGACTTTCATATCAATGAGAAAAGAGGATAATGTTAGGCCGGAGCAATTTCGTGCTGACGCTGCAGGCTACGGGCTGACAGGGTGATGTGCGTTGGCTCATATTACACCCTCATGTCGAGATCTTCCTCACAGACGTTTCTCAAACACCGCTGATTCCAGACGAGATCCTGCCGCAACCGAGCCAGAGCGGGCCCTACTCAGTTCAGCCTCTAATGGCTCCACATGAGTTTCTGCTCTGTCATAATGAGAGACTATAAATCACCACCAGCGTGGAGCTCAGCCCCCTAAACTGGCCAGAGGTGTTAATTTGCAATTAAATTGCGACTAAAAGAGGGAAACCAATCTGTAGCTTCATTACAATTATCATCATCCATTTAAAACACTTCTCACTCCGTGACTTTGCCAGGAACGTGCTTTCAAAGACTTTTCGTCTCATCTCGATTCATCACAGTGAAATCTTTATATCGATCTGAATTATTAAATGGGAGAAAGAGAATTACCATCTGCCTCCCTGGAAAATAACAGGAATTGTGAGCAGATGTCTTTCTGTGTGTCTTCCTACAAGTTATAATTCAAAGAGATGCACATAACTTTGTCTTTGCACAATTCACAAAATCTACTTTTAATGAAACCTGTATTTAATGAATGGGCCCTGCATTAAAATGCAGATATTTCTTTTGTTGGACACAGAGAACAATCCTGCAACATAACAGGGTGTTCTTTTTATGTCATGCTTCATACTTCTCCAATCTGAATCTCCCTGCTCATGAATCTATTCAATGCGTGAAGAATTTGCTTCTTTTGTAAATGATTTAGGATTACTCAGTATAAATTTCAAATGATCTTCAAAATTATTTTACAAAACTGACTTAGTTGCAGGTCAAATCAGTGCTACCTAAAGCCTTTTACTATAGAATACATACAGTACCTTACAGCCTTGAGATGGATCAGCAAAGTAAGGGGTAAAAAGCAGCCTGAAAAAATGTCATTTTAATCAAAGCGAGTCCCCTGCTGAGACCTGCTTATGTATCAAAACAAATCCAAACGGGAACCTAAGGGAATTTGTGATATCAAAGGACAAATTATTTACTTGCCTTGCAGAGTTAGCCAGCTTACATTTGACACCCATTATCCATTTAAACTGGAGGGTATTCATTGAAGCAATGAAGTAATTGCTCCAGGATACGAAAGTAGCGTGCTACCCTAGATTTGAACCTTCTTCATACAAGTTATTATATATTATATATTAACCTTTATTTATTCAGGTAAATCCCAGGTTATTTTTACTGTATCCAAGTTATTGGATGCAGTTCCCAAACAGCAACTGTTGGCAAGCTGATTAGACTGATGGGCAACACTCGACATGACAATTAGTGCTTTAGCTACACTGCAGGTGTATAAAAAGACAGCTGCTCATCTGCCTCATCTGCCTATGAACACAGAAGTGTGACACCTGCAGATTCACTTTGCTTATGTCTAGCCATTGTTCATCCAATACTGAAGCATACCTGTGGAAACTCACATTTTCAATCAGTGGTGAAAAAAAAAACCTTCATGATCTCAACATTAGGGATATTAAAATTAAACTCAGGACCGAGGAAGAAAGCATGTAAGCAGGATCTGCCAGACTGAAGCATCATATCTCTACCAGTGAGCAAAGGCGATGACATCACCTCTCCTCAGCAGACAGATTGGGATAGATACCACTTATCTTATCTGCCGTAAGTCTTTGGCTACCTGACCATAAGAAATAGACAGAAACCGGCATTCCACAACCCCACCTATAATGACCTAACCCTGTAGCCTCCTTTCACAGTCTGACACAACACCACATTACGCCACGTTACAGCACAGGTGTCCAGAAACACACTCTCCCTGCACTGAGCCAGTGCCTTCCCAATTCAAATGATTCAGGGCAGTCTTTTCAATTGTAGTGAATGTAATCCAAGACCTGAGGATCACTTTCCCCGCAGCGTGCTGCTTGTCTTAATGCCTACCATTACATATCTACATCTAGGGCAAAAAGCAATCCAACACTACAAGCAAACATGTTCAAATATTTAGCCTGCTTCTTATGTAACCACTGCCATCGCTGCATCATGCCAATTACGAGTTGCTGGAGCTGCCATTCAGACTGAAAACCAAGAGCTACTGGGGGGGTGGGGGGTGGAGATCGTGATATGCTAAAGGAGGAAAGGAATCTTCTTTTCTTCTGTGCGGATTTCTATATCAGTAATCCACAGCAATGCTGGATGCAGAGAAATAGCATTTGTTTTCAGGGCAGTTCTTGGATAAACCTCTGCTCCAAAACGTAACCCCATGGAAGACAGGATTAAAACTGGGTCTAAGCTGTATGCGAATGTCATACTATATCGAAAGGACAAAAGGGCCATTGAGATGGCCGAGGATTTCCACCCAGCGGAACTTTAAGCCCACTGCTAGGGCCTGAAAAGGAAAGGTGGACGGGTGTAGTTTTCTGCTCCTGGCAATGCTACCCGTGCACAGTGACACAGGGGGACGGGGTGCGGATTGACTTACGGAACATGGTATTGAACTGCTGAGGGTTGAGGTTCCACTTGCCCCAGGGGGTCTTGTGGCCCTTCGACTGGGCATAGTGGGCGTGGTTGAACTCGGGCTCGGTACCGAAGGAATCCAACACCCGCAGCATACACCTGAAACGCACACAAAGGGAGAAAGACGTTCAATGAAAGCCCATCGGATGCATAATTACAGTCACACTTCAAGGCTAACTTTGAATGTCTTTCTTCGCAAAGAGGAAGAAAAAATATCAATCTTTATGGAATACATTAGAGGCTACATAAGTCATCTTAATTAAGAGATATCACTTGTCCATTCTTCAAAACTTTGTCAGCTGGAAAGATGGATTTAATTAAATCTCCTTGGTCTTCAATCTGACTTCCATTTTTTTTGTCCTTTAGAGGTAGCACACAATCCTTGATAAATATTCTGCTGGCGGAGGTGCAATAATGAGAACGAAGCCAGCTTCTGAGAAATTAGAACAGAGACGTGAGTAAACACAAGTTAAAATGAGCAAATGAGGCTCGGTGCAGTGTGCAACGGCTGTTCTGCGCATCGCTTTCTGTTTGCTTGGAGTTTCCATGGAACCGAGCACACAGAGTATGTCCTGGAAATAAGCTTATAAGGAGGATACCGAATCAGCTTTCACAAGTGTAAATATGGAGATCTGATGACATTTAAAACATTTAAAACACTGGGAATGACTGTTCATAATGAGTGCAAACTGCGTAAGGTTAATGATCCACAATGTTGGTGGATATGAAGCACCGATGACACAACACAGGATTTGGGTTGCCAAGACCATTTAAGACCACCACTGGTGCAACACTTGCAGTGTTAAGGAAAGTTTTTAACCAATTTAATACTTGCACATATACATTTCCATTTGGCTACCATAATCACTTTCTAGATTACTGCTTGTAGTTGATTAACCATCAGCTATTGATTTAAACGTATGACAACAATCAAAGGTTGATCTCCCCCAGTTCACACAGCTGCAGAGCTGTTTTTGAGAATATTACTGTCAGCGATCACAGGGACAGTTCACCCTTCCAGGTTAGGAAATAATTGTTCCAATATGCTCTTCTCTGGCTGGATTTCCTTGACAAGTCTTAGGTGTGGGTCAGCAGCTGATGAGTTGGAGGAGTTTCAACAGCACAATAACTCCACCAACCCCAGGGTGTGGAGTTTTCCCCCCAGCACAGGTAAGTCAAGCAACTGACATGCTGATCTTGAAAAATGTCCTTGCCACAAAGGGTCTCTAACAGTGCAAAGTAGAACAACATTTTCTTCCCACGCTGTACGCAGGGTTTGCACATAATCAGCATCATCATCATCCCTTGCGATCTTGGTTGTGCTTCTTATAAGAGATGAATATCAAAAGCACAAGCATCCAAATTGCTTCATCATAATCGTAAGTCAGGAAGTTCGCACGGAACTGTGCAAATTAGGGCAACAAGCTTAATCTTCCATTTCCAAAAAAATCCTGATACAGCCATATATAGACAGAACTAAAAATTTTCAGCTTTACAGATGTTCTGGGGTTGGCAGTGCTTGACCAGTAGACGAGACTGGATCATATGTAATGCAGACCTCCTTAATGGGTTATATAAGAATGGCACACACACAGTTGAGGGAGATCAGTGGAAACACACAGCTCTGTTTCAGCACTTCGAACAAGAGAGGGAGTGTGGCAGTCCTCTGTGGTCTTCAGTTCACAGGCCTTTAGTCTATGCTCTTCTGTACCGGTAATACCCTTGCTGCCTCAAATTAGAGCTTTAAAGCAGAGCGTTACACCAAGGCCGATAAAAAAGAATGCTGAGGCAATGACAAAAGTGTTAATCCTAAGGGACCAGGCCGATTTCTTTCACTCTCACAAAAGACTCTCCAGTGTTCTGTTTCTTCTAATCAGCATTTGTGTATCACACTCTGACAACTGGAGGGAGATATCTCTTATCGCACTGTCATCGATAAGACATCTCCTCCTCCAAAAAATTAAGCTTGGGGAAAATCGGGACAGACTCGCAGAAGGCGGCAGTAATTTTGCTGGTGAAGCTGAGCCGAGCTGATCCTAACAGTATATGATATATCTCTTATAGGTTTTTGGAAAATCAAATAGTTCTCTGTACGACTGAGAACTGGTGATCAGAGCTCCCAGAGCCAGATTGCGTGAGTAATCATCATGACTGGAAATGAGAGATTACTTTTTAGCAGGAAGGCAGAGTGGGAAGAGGGATAGCGGAAAAGCATTATTCTCAAAAATGGCTCTGGAGTCCCGCATCTGATTTCCCGAAACTGTTTACACAGATTTTACAGAAGCGTCGGCTCCCGACAGCTAGACTCATGTCTTCATTTGAGCAGAGCAAATAAGAACCTGGGAAATGGACTCAGCTTCACTCAACTGCACATCACTGCCGACTGAAATGTGTATGGAAGCCCACAGCCTGCGGAAAGAGGGAGCCGCATACAAACCTCACAGCGGCACTTTACAATGGTCGGCACTCAGGAGAAAATACATTTTTAGTCAAGACAATACCTCCAAATTACCATACTAACAATTAAAACAGCAAAATATTCCTGTAAAGAGAATTTAACAGGATGCACTCAGCGGCCTGCAACTTGAGACAAACAAGATCTGCCTAACAGGAAACCTAAAGACCATTAGCAATCTGAAGCTATTGTTCTCTGAAGGCTACTCTTACACACCAAACACTCAGCAAAAGATACTGTTACCAACAACACACAACATCAAAATAACACTGCAGCATACAGAATTATCACTGTCACAAGCGCCTACGGCGGTCCAAAAAAAATAAAACCCTGAGAAAGTATTTGGATGGACATAATAAGCATTTACAACAAACTTCACATGTACTGTATAGAATTTCATTTTTTTCTCTGGTGTTAATTTTCAAATTACTATAAATTACATACTGTGCTAAACTGGCTTGCCTCCATTTCCTGACGACTCTCTTGTGATGTGATCTGAGTAACAAGTGCACCTGTCTCCAAACCAAACAGTGTCTGCCACATTCTCTATTTACTTATCAAATAAAAAATGCCATAATCACTTAACTTGATCTAATAACAGTTGTGGTGCTGGAAAAACAGTAAAATTCAACACATTCTATGATAAATGTGGTTAAAACAGATGTGGCTATTTTCTTGTGTCCTCCTTTGTATGTCCACATACTTTCGAATATCTTTTGCATCGCTGCTTCCTATATGGGTCTCCTTTACATGCAGTAAAATGATGGACTACATTTCAAGAAATCAATCAATTCCATCAGTGGGTGTTACTCCAGAATGGGACACAATTTGGTGAAGAATTTCCTCATCATCAAAAAGCACACATCTCATGTGTTATCCATTTTAGATCAGCTCACCGATTTAAATTAGCTCATCAATTCTACCTTCCATTTCAAATGAAGATTACTGGAGACTTGTAGCTTGGAAAAACAAACTTATCTACATGCGTTTCGGTCATGTCCAACACTTGGAAATATGCTGTATCTACAATTAGCAAAGCTGCAGGTAAATCTGCCCCTTTCTGATGAATGTCTGCTGGGTGTGTCCTGTTTCTTCCAGGAATGACAGTTGCAAAGGAAACTGTACTGAAGGCATGACTGGAAGCTTTGATCTCTTACAGTTTAATCCTGATAGGTCACTTATTTTATGTTATTCGGGGAAAAGTCCAAGACTCAACTTCCAGAACCATCTGTAAAACACCTGGACCATGTTATATTGCTGCTAATAAGATAGCGTAACAGCCTGAAAGACAATAGGGACAAGTTATTTCATTTTATTTATTTATATTTCCCCACAGGCAAAGATTTGAAGGTCATGTATTCTAATATACTTTCTACTATCCTACTTTAACTCACCACAATATACTGTTCCCCGCGTTTTAGAAATGTGCGACTTACTGTGCTGCACTGCAAATCCCTTTCCCATTCCCTCCTATTTGCTTAGCAAACAGTCGTCGCCAGAGAGGATTACACAGCTTGCAATTTTTACATGCTATCCATTTTTACAGCTGGATATCTACTCAGGCAATTTGGGATAAGTACCCTGCCCAAGGGTGCAACAGCAGAGTCCCACATCTGAATCAACCAGCAAACTTTAAGGGGAGTTAAGAGCCTCCCTCCTCACCACTACCCGATACTGCTTCCGCACTGCTTTCCCCCTCTTCAGCTAAACTAAGGAAAACTATTAAAAGAAGAGATGTTCACACCCCCACCACCAGCCTAAAAAGGTTCAGCTACCACAGTTGCTCAATGGAGCTGTAATGAACTATAATAATTCGAGAAAGAAAAATTCACCCTATTGCCTTTCCCACGATAAGCCACCAAAGGTCTTGACTCCAGCCACACAGGAGTCCTGAGGTTCATTCAGTGAACTGCTGGATTTATTCACTTACATGTATTTACTTTCTGTCAACCACCTCTGAAGATGGTTCCAGTAAAAAAAAAAAATGTTGCCCAATGCTTCATGAGAATTGTAAAAATGCAGCATAACATATAATATCAGTTCATCACATAATTGATGAACTGGTTGACTTTCATAGAAGACACCCATTCGATTTCAAACTCCAATTAAAGTATAAAAATATATGAATAACAAATAATAAATAATATATGTAATATGCATACAAATTATGTAACAAACATTAAAGTGGAAGTAAATTATTATGTTCATTTCTGATATGTTTTTAGAAAACAGGCCTCCTTTTAGAGAGCTAAGATTCACAGCATACCTCTGGGGTGTACAAAGTCACTGTGTAATGTGCCAGAGAAAATATTTTAAATGACTGTTCTCCGTGTCTTGAGGAGACGAAATGTCATTGATGACAGTGGAAAGAGCCGTGAATCACACTTGTTTTGGCTACCTGCTGGAGCACTGGTACAGGACGTCGTTTCCCTGCATCTCGTGCACAGTGCTTTTGTATCGGAAGCAGAGGACGGGACACTCACTGATAGTGGACCCAGGACGGGCCGAGTGTCTTCTTGAACTGCGTCAGGCCCACAATGTCGATGTAGATGAGTTCCACCACTCTGTCCCCCTGGGTGGGGCAACTGGACTTGTTCCCCATCACCTTCCTCATGATCCTGGAGGGCAGAATTGTGTACTTATAAACCACGCGGAGAAGGAGCAGATGATGGTGTATTCATAAAACATACTGGGAAAGAGAAGACAATGGCATATTCATATAACACGCTCAACTAAAGCATGAGTTATATATTCATAAAGCACACAAAGTGAAGAGAGAAGAATGCATTCATCAAAAACACTGAGGGTGAATCAGCGAATGGTGTCAAGACACCTATAATGGGAACTGATGGCAAAGTGCACTTTTGAAGGTAATCGTTAACGTGCCTGCAGTGAACTGACTGCTTTCCCACGCACATAAAGATACCTTGTATACTTCTATAGGGAGATGGCTGCCTAAATACCTCAGAGAGAAATGAAAAAGGATGCAAAGGAGGAAGTGGGAGGAACAGTTTGCCTTTGATGTCACACAATCTCATTTCTAGTGAAATACCCTTTAAGCACAAGGCAGTTATTTATCACAAAGCCGCATTTCAACATTTATCAGTGGTTCGTGTAATGGCAAACAGGATACACCTGCCCTGAACGAGCAACCTCTACCTGGATCAGGACCCAAGCGCTTTTCTTTCATAATTACAGAGCTCTGTGTACGAGGTGTGTGCGTGCGTGTGTGCGTGCGTGCGTGCGTGTGTGCGTGTGCACGCGCTCGTGTGTGACTGTGTTTGTTTGTGTGGAAGAAGTGAGCGAGGTAGAGAAAAACTGAGCCACGCTGTCTTGAGCGTTCACAAACAGTCTTTAATATTCGTCCAAACCACAGGAGTGATGGAAGGTATGGTGAGCATGTGGCTGAACTGTGTTCAGTCGCGAGGTCTGTGTTTATTCTGGAGGTGAGCTCTGGCAGGCTAACGCAGTGACACACCCGCATAAACAACAGTTGCCAGTCATGCGTTCTGGTTCTGCATCAGGCCACACGAAACACTCGGGTCAAACTGACATTCATTTTAATACACACTGAATGTTTGCTCGTTTTTTGGGTGAAAAGGGGTCGAAGACTTCATAACAATTTCCAAAGGAGCATTTTCTTGGCTGCTTTCAGGTGTTTACTCTTATTTGTTCACTGATACTGGAAAGGAGAGCTGGCACTTTTATCTGCCAAGAACTTCATATGAACTGTGCCTGCTGGATACCAAGTCAGGCTCCAACAGTCCCAGTTCGATGGGACCACGTTATCAGGCACCTGTATACAGGGGAGCGTACATAGCATACACCTAACGTGCTACGTATGTGTCATATCTTATTAGAATGCATT
The DNA here is from genome assembly GCF_013368585.1 of Megalops cyprinoides. NCBI lineage: Eukaryota > Metazoa > Chordata > Actinopteri > Elopiformes > Megalopidae > Megalops > Megalops cyprinoides. Next base: position 22,985,836 of record NC_050596.1, read on the forward strand.
TTCCATTATTCTCAGTTTCTATTAATATATAAGTATGATACATGAATAAGTAGATTGGCTTGATAGAAAACTGGTCCTGCGGCATTCGCAACTGAAAAATGCCGGGGCCACACCTCTGTGTGCATACAAAACAGCATTAGAGAGGGTGCAGGGTTTGTAATGGAAGACTGTGAGTGGGCGCTGACTATGGGCTGGCTGGTCGGTACTCAGGGTGGTGTAAGCGGGGGGCGGGGGGGTCTCACTCTTTGAGCTCAGCCAGCGAGGCGGAGATGCGGACGTCGTGGCCCAGCAGGTAGAGGGTGGTGATGACGTCACTCCACTGCACCAGCTCCCCCAGGGGCCCGCCGCTGAAGGCGTTCTCCGCGATCTTGAACCCGGACTCCTTGGTCAGCAGGCCCAGGTGCACCAGGATCTAAAGGCAGAGGGACAGAGGCGCTCGTGACACTGGCACATTAAGGGGCTAACGGAGAGAAAATGCAGTGCTGACACACCTAGTCAAGACTACCACCGCCAGCCTGGTTTATGTTCATGGAAAGATCAGCAGCGGTTTATTTTACTAGTTCTGATTTGGTATGTTTATCCATACGGCACTTGAAAATAATTTTATTTCTTGAAAAGGCAACGCAAAGAATGACATAATTAGCATTCACATTAGCCCTAGCATTCCTTAAATTTAAACTACCTCAAGGACTGACTGTGGTTACCTTTTCTGAAAACTGCGTATCAACGAGGACGTTTCGTTTATACTGGGACACAATGGGAACATTACCATTCTAAGACTGATATGGGCAGCACGTTACAAGCATGGACCTGATCCGGGGTCACTTTAAAACAGTTAACATTAGTTTAATTATCTTGTTTAGTATTCCATTATCATGTCAGTATATGATAAACATCTGCATAAGAAAAACCCCAGACTGCTGCATGGCATCTGGAGTCCAGGCAACAGGAATGAAATGTTCTCTGTACCTCTGCTGATGCTGCTGACTCATGGTTTGAAAATAGCCTGCAGATAAAGAGCACACGACGCCTACTTCTCAGTCAGGGGAGGGTCACCCTGTGTCATTTTGGGATACCATGTCATACTTTCGACAGAGTGACAGGATGACAGGGTACCCTTTTGAAGCCAGGGTCCAATCACAAAGGCTAACCGGCCCTTATTCCCTTAGCAGCCATGCTGGCTTGGAATTATTCTGAGAGCAACTCCTGACTCGCTGAATGCCGAGTGCCAGGCGTTCCCTGGCATATACAGCTGGTCCGCTGCCCATTTGCAAGTAAGCCAGCCCAAGTAACTCCAGCGAGATGGTCTGACACGGGTCAGCACATAAAAAAGAAAGAAGCGGAAATCCCACCGCCAATCTGGAAGAAGCGAGCCAACCAGGTTCCAGCCCCACAGTTGAAAGCAGGGGGCACTACCGCACTGTACCTGCACAATACAGGCCCAAATAAGAAGCCAACGTCTGCGATATTCAACAAAGAGACAGGATCTTTCTTTTCACCATGCAACTGGCCAGAAGTGCCCTGGCAGGGTTGCTGTGGGTCAGGGGAGACGGGAGACGGGAGGGGGGGCGTACCTTCTTGCGCTTGCGCTTGCTGAGGTCCTGCTTCTCCGCCAGCGAGCGGACGGCGCTGAGCCAGGGCTCCGCCATGCGCTTGATGCGCAGCATCATCCAGCGGAACTCCTCCCGTCGCGACATGACGCGGTACAGCTCGTCGAAGCTGGTCCGGATCTCCGTCTGGAGGCGAGGACGCACGTTTAACTTGCCTTTACAGCATGAGGGACATACAGCTGCTGGCTTTTAAAGAATATGAGGATGTGCTGTGTATTGGGATATGACACGTCAGCGCAAAGAATCAATATTATCGGACACAGGGGGCCAGACTGGGCATGTGTTGCCCGACATCTTGAGAGCTCATATACAGTGGTGAACTTGCGCTTCACTTTAATACTCCAAGATTTCTAACAGTAAAACCCTACAAACCAGCACTGAAGGTTCAAAATTTGCTAGTCTGCAATGTTTAATATTGTTATTGTATCACAGCAGATCGGGTTCATCAGGTTAGGAACATGGAGAGGGTGTGCAGGAGGCGGAGCAGGGGGCCACTCACCTGACTCTCAGACATCTCCTCCTTCTTCACTCTCCAGGGCAGGCGAGGGCACCAGTTCTCCACCTGACGGCGAAGGCAGGGAACCGAGAAGATCAAAGGCTGTCAAAGCTGCAGGGGGCTTCACGGCCCCTTCCACAGCGCCCTGCCTCTGCTCACAGGCAAGATGCTGGGATGAGCCGGGGAGCGCTCACCAACAGGTTACTGTCTTCGCTCTGTCACAGACCCGATTCTCACCGTGACTTCACAGGTGTGAGGGAGCAGGCGCTCAATGCACTGACTCACTCACTCTCTCTCACTGACGCGTGCTCTCGCAGACTGCACCTAGGTCTGCTGCGACCGTACCGTAATTACCTCAGTGTCTCACACGTACCTCATCAATTAAGAGCTGTCATCCCCGGTCTCTGTCGACCCCACATTCTGGACGGTCACGGTAATGGCTGGCCAATGCAAATTACCCACAGAAATGACAGCGTCGGTTTTATATTGGACAGGCGAAAAAAGGCTGGGGTGATTAATTTGGCTCTCCTCTTCAGTTGCGGGAGATGAATTTACCTCCCTCGTTCTCAAGCATTTAAAGGGCCACCCTTTGATGCTGGCATTAATCACAGAGAGGAAGTGTGTTTGGTTTTCCTCGGCCGCTCCCGTCTCAAGGTTACCGGAACATTAGCCCAATCGGAATCATACACCGTGTTCAAAGAGGGAAAAGCAGGGAGAGAGCATGTGGTGTGGAAATGGCCATGGTGTGCGTCACGTGACTGGAGCACTTTACAACGACGTCTCGGCGTTCTCATTGAGCGTTCTCATTGGCTTCTGGGGAAAAGGCCATTCTCTATAGTCGTAAAAGTCCACAGCCATCTTCCGCTTACAATGTCCTTTTCTAAAGCACCACGGCTCTCTAGAATGTTCCTGCTGTAATCCTGCTGTGCATGTTGTTTCCAAGCCTAACATGAGAACCTACTTTCACCTAATTACATAATCCATAACCGTGACGCAGTTACTCCCTGTTGTCAAAGGGCGAGGCTTTGATTGCGTTAATACGGGAATACATGCAGCATATATTCTTTTGATGTGAAATAGAGAGACAAACAATGCCAGGTGAACTGACAGATCATTCAGCTATTGTGTCCTTTCAACATTGCGAGCCGAGTGTTCACGTGTTTCCCACAGCAACAACAGATCAATCATCTAATGTATACCCTCGACGTATACCCTTAACTGGCTCTAAGAGCACGGAGCTTTCAGACACAGCACCCACACGGTGGAGTCGTTAGTCTGGTGCTTCTGCGCTTCCTCAGAGCCCCAGACGTTACTGCACACACTTGAGAGATTTGGCCCGCGATGTCAGTCTCCGGCGGGGTTTCTCTCATCCGACCGGGCACAACGGTATTATCCTTGAGTGGTGTGAATGAATCAGCTCACACCTACAGCTCACATCCTGCTGAGTTCACAGTTCAAATAACACCTTCATTCATTTAAAAAGTCCCACTGGAAGAACACAAGTGTACCCATCATAAAATATTTTTATTTTTACATGAACCACAACATGTTAAATAATTTAACATTTAAGGTTTTATTCTCCAGTATATCTGTTGATATACTGTAACATCCTACCTGACATACTATGTGTTTTACATTTATAAAATGTCCTGATTTTGGGAGAGGTACGTTCAATAGGCACATGTGTTGTATCAGTATATATGCAAACCTGTTAATGTTGAACCCTGTGTATATAATTCTTCAATAAGACAACCGTGGAAATGAATTCTGGATTGTAAAATGCTATCACTCTGCAAAAAAAACAAACAATGTTTGCATATTCTGAAATAGAGCTTCTACATTCAAGGTCATTTGTAAAAGCTTGTAGGACATATATTCAATAATCAAAGAGAGGACAAAGCCTTTGAATTCAGCTCTGAGTTTTGATCTATGTGCGACTTACCTCACTCAGGTAGATAAAGAAGGAACAGGTGGAGCCGTCAACACCGTAGTTGCTATAGCAGGAGTCTGACCGCCACATGTCCTTCATCCACTGAGGAACAGGAGAACAGGAAGGCACGCTAAGACATCAGCTTTCACTCACAGCACCCACACCGCAACACGTACAGCATACGGCACATTAATTATAAATACAACGATCCTCAGAAAGCCATGGCTGTCAAAACAATTTAACAATCACACATGACACACGTGTTTTCTCCCCCTTTTGGGCTGAAATCAAAGCCATCTGGTTCTCAATGTATTTTTGAGTGAAACTAAAAAAAACTTATGTTTTAAAGGTTAATGCTGGTTCTGTTATAGTCAGCTGGTATCATCCACAGTTCTAGCCATAGCAACAGGTCTATGTTGGGGGTGAGAAGTGAAATTGCAGTTATTTTAATTATTCATAACATGAATTTGCAAAAAAAAAAAAAAAAAAAAAAAGCCTAATTTTTTCCATTTAGCCTGACAATGTTTTGATGTAATGATACCCTGCATTCCGTGTACACCCATGTCATATACTTTGACAGAACCGATGAAAACAAAATGCTTTAATTACCATTTTCTATTGAGTCAAATCAGGCCTGCGCTTCAGACTATGCCAAGCAAACCATGCTGTTTGTCAACGCTAAAATGGATTCTAAATTAGACCTTCTTTCGGTGAACAGACTTGCTCTTTTTGATGATAAATGTAAAACATCAAAGCGTTTTAAGAGCATTGATGGTGTTCCAATTTTTTTTGCTCTAGTAGACAAAAAAACAATAGGAGGAAGACAGTGAGGGTGACCTGACGGCAAGACAATCGAGCATGAACTAAGGTATGGTCCCCACAGCAATGTTTGATTAACAACCACAAAAAACCCTGCACCAAATGCAGTATCATCACTGGTGTTTCCATAGAGATTTTTCCTTCATTTTACATAGCGAGAAATATTTAACCTGCATAAAATTTCAAGGGTGCATTGGAAAGACTCCCAATAACACTGGGAGCAACGTTCTGAAAATGGACAGAAAATATGACTCAGGCAGGCTTTTTCCACCTGTCGTATCATTATGTGGGGGCTTCAGACAGTACTGCTGTGGCTGGTATGTTACTGCCTGGCCATTTTTGTCCGTTAGTGATGTCATCTACGTGCATGTTGGGGCAGGAGAGCAGACGCTGGCAGTGATACGGACAGTATCTGCGTCGCTATGTAAAGCTGCTAACCTTTAGCTTGCCCTCGCAGTGGGGGAAGCCATCCAGGGCTGGCAGCTCACACTTCTCCTGGGCTCCGTTCAGGAGGTCTGAGGAGAGGACAGAGACATGGTCACACAACACTGTCAACGCAGAAGGGAGAGAAGCCTTAGAGGAGCACAGAAAAAATCTCTTAGACACACCTACACAGACACACAGACACACGACATAACACGACAAAATACACATTTGACACAAAACATTTGACTATCCGCCCCAACACACACACCCTTTCTCTGAAAAAAAAGCCATCCAAGCCTTCTTGAATTAGGCCTTCTTATACACATCTTCAGACCTGGGGGGTAATGTGTTTGACGCCGAGTTGGACAGTGACCCCCGAGAGTCATGGGGACGTACGATCAGAGTCAGACAGACAGGGCAACGAGCACTTGTACCTTCACATGGAAATCACGACCCCTTAGCCAGACACCAACCCACAGCTTTCTCATTCCAGAGGTACAGCAGTGCGACAGACCGGCCCTAGACAGTGCCACAGCCGAAAAGCACCGGACACACCAAGATGCATTATGTGGGAGACTATGGTGCGCGCACCTGAGCCCCCACCACCTCCTCCTTTCCTTCAGGGCAAGATTACATTCCGCTGTTATTAAATGCCATTCACTTCTGTCACGGTGGAGACGGCTGCTCCACAGGCAGCCTTTCATAGATTTTTGCTTGCGTCTCTAATGTAATTTGACAAATGTACTGCATGCATGCGTGCATGCACACACGTGCGCAAACACATACATACACACACACACACCCCCAACAGTACTGACAGCCTCAGACATCATGGGGCAGTCATGACCAGAACAAAAGAATTAATCATAGTCCTTTCATTCATCACCTAATGGCCCTTTCAGAGTGCTGTGAATTCTGTCCAGTATGAGTGATGTGCATTACCAATCTCAGTTTCTCAACAGTTGTTAAAACAGTTTAACTACAGTTGCCAGATTTTCTCCTTTCTCTCCTTTCTCCTGGTCCTTTCTTGTGGTCTAGCAAGGGCAGTTTATTGAACTTCTTTTTGCATAGTGACTCTTCATGTGGATTATGGACGTACTTCTGGCAACACAATGCCTTAAAATCTGTGAATTAATCTAGCAGCCCTGAAGCACGCTGACCCTGTCATCTCCCCACCTCTCAAGTTGGTTTTGAGGGCGTCATGCTGTGTGTAAATACATCATATCCACTGACCTTTATAATGTCACACTTTCCCAACAGGGTGTATAGGCTGCAGTGACCATATGGCTCTAGAGTTTGATTGTCAGTTCCGGCAGTAATCTACATAAAGAATTACAAGGGTGCATTTTGGGGGGAAAAAGTCTGCTCGCAATGCCTCCCACTTAATGATTGTATAATCTCCACTGAAAAGGTAATCCCTCCAAAAAACGTTCTGCCATTTGGAAAGACAAGAACGGAAGAAAAGAACAGCCTTTCAATTTGGCCTTGAAGCTTAGGCACATCAACAGATCATCCTGCTTTGCTCTGTACTGTATGCTGTAGTATTCTAAGCAAAATGACACAGAACTAAGAGGCATCTGGCGCTCCTCTGAGCAAAAAAAAAATACAAAAAGGGAAAATATCACAAGTAAATCTCACAAATGTCACTCCTCATGCATATTTCATTGGAGCATGAGAGCGCATTTAAATTTCCGAATAGGTATTTCAAAATATATTTGTCACTATCCAACACTACGTCTTTTTTGTCTGCTCCCAGAGCAAACCAAGACAGATTTTACTGGGGTGAAATAAATTCGATATGAAGTTTAAGAAACAAACTACAAAGTCCCTGCAGTGCACTTTCTGAAAAAAGGTGCTTAAGACAGAAAGGCCAAGGAAATATCTGGGAGAAATACTGCAAACCTTTAACTTCAGACACCATTCTTTATTCTGTAATATTCACAGAGAACCATCCAGGTCTCCAATTGTACATAAAATCTGCACAGCTTGTAAAATAATTACCTCCACCACAGCCAAGCTTTTATGAAATTAAACTTTAAAACAGGGCAGTGCAATAAAACCGCTTTTTATAAAGATCAAATTGATACACCAGGAGAACAGAGGCTGCTGTTTCCCCCGTACTGTGCCTCTGTAATAGTCCCATTAGCCTTCCGTCAGGCTGGAGTTCAATGACTGCGCCTGGACCTCTGGCGGTGTCATTCTCTTGCCTACGGCACTGCTTTGTTCAGAACGCTCTCACTTGTCGAGGTTTCAGGCAGGAGAAGCCTGGACCCGGATCAGTCTGATGCCTGATGTATAAGTGCTGACGCTTCAAAACATTACATCAGGAGCACATCACAGAGCGAGGGCAATGATGTGCCGATTTGGCTGCTGTGTCAAAAAAAAAAAAAAAAAGGACTCTGGGCATCAGTTCAACATTTTGTCAATCATACTGCTAGAAAGAGGAACCAGGTCCAAGCCAGAAACTCTGACAGAGCAAATACATGCTTCTGACCACTGGGAATAAGATTTAACCACCATGACTTCACATCCACGTGCCAAAATACAGGAGAAAGAGGCAGCTCCGATCAACACCAGAGAGCAGCTGCCAAAGCGACAGCTTAAATAATAAGCATAATGAAACGTCTTAAAAATAGCTCTTAAAAATAACAAGTCATAAATGTAAGAGATTTTTTTTCTCGCATACAATAACACTCTTTTATGGTGTTCTGACATCAGGGGTAATGTAAATTTTAATTAGAGCTGGAGCATTGTATCATTTCAGCAAATTGAAAGTGGCTTTTGCAGACTTACCATAATTGGTCCTTATGGGGCCTAAAATGCCTGATAATTATTTCCTCTGTCTTCCAGGTGATTAGGCCGTGGTTTCTAGTTTGTATCTCATAACAAGTGCGAGTCTGACACCGAAATTTACATCAACAAGTTAGAAGAGTTCTTATACATCTCCTCTGTAGTATGATTTGATTTCCTGTATGGTATTTTTTTTCTATTCTTACTTTATTATTCAAACTTTTTCTGTTCCATTCCATGCATTAAAGTGCAATTCTTGACTACTCCTCCTTATATTATTTACTAAAAATGACAGAATCGGCTCCTTGTCGAAGTATCTAACACTTGTACAGTTTTTACACAAATTTTATTAAAATAACATATTGGTTGAATCAGCGTCTCACAAATGTTGCCATCAGCCACAATCAGCCCACATCACTTGGATCCTTTCATTAATACACCACAGAAACATAACTCTGCCAGTGGAACCGACTTCTGCTGGAAAGCACAGCGTGACGTAAATCCTTCCGAGATGAATGTAACGGAGATAAGCCCTTCCCCAGGTGGAACAAAGACAGAGAGGGGCCCAGCAGGCATGACAGCACGTGATTCCTCAAATCCAGACAGTTACTCCCATTTTACCCACAGCACAAGAATAGAAAGACTGCTTTGTCATCTTCTGACAGACCCGGGATTGCGTGTTTCACTACCTGACAGGTAGAGCAAGAACTCCTGGATGCTCTGATCTGACATTTCCATTACAGACTGGACTGCCCATAATGAATGAACATGGTCTTCTGATGGTGAAGGACACTCAGATGCACAAGCAGCAGGAGAAGCACAGGTCTACCGGGGACCGAAAGTCTCTGTTTTTTTTACCAGACTAATCAAGACCTGCATTTACACTGATCTTATTTTTTGGGTGCTGGCAGACTGATCCATTTCTGCAATACAGTCTTAACCCAAGAGACCTGTTTCATATATGGTGGTGTCCTCACCCAAACATTTCTGTTCACTTTAGGAACATCACACAAAGAGCCACCCACCTATACTAACAAGAGACAGCATTAAAGACAGAAGAAGAAATAAGCTCTGCAGCCAACTCCCAAATGTAGGTGTCTTCAAAGTTTTCTTTGGCACCTTTCAGCCTCACGCACGGTATGAGACATTCAGCAAAGCCGAGAGCCTGCACTTGGTATGTCTGGCAGCAGCACAGCGTGTAACTGAGCTAATTGATGATGTTGCGGAGGCGTTAAAAGCACGCTGCCCGTCCCCTAAAGGGTGTGAAAGCGGTGTGCGCCATGCGGATTCGGCGCGGCCGAGCCACCCGGGCCCCCGTTTCAGCGCCTCTGCGGACCTCTGAGAAGCAGAACCAGAACCGGAGGAGGGTTCGCTGCCGGCGGGGTGCCGCTCGTTATCGCCGCGGAGTGACAAACCCCTCCCCGCGCAGCCCAATTAGCGAGGAAGCGCAGCCCTAACCCGCCCGCACCTCGAAGGTGCCACAGGAAGGAAGCGGGGGGGGGCGAGCTTCACAGCCGTACAGATAATCGCACAGTGCAAAGTGTCAGCTTATCTGCATATTTCCTGGTGATGTCCTGACAAAACACTGGAAACCTCTCAGGTGCTCACGGTAGCATGTTTAGAGAAGTGAGCTGCTACAGATTTGCAGTTCACTAATTCGGTTTCACTCTAGTAAATTTTCCGCTTGCAGTGGGGATTTTTAAAACCACAGGGACGCAAAGGCCCGTCCCTGCCGCAGCTCTGATCTGCACAAGGCAGCAAAATGTGAGGAAGAGGACTGCAGCTCCAATTCCTTCCACAGGCTGCTGGCATCCCTATCCAGAGACATCATTAGGAGAGGGCGGGGGAGGGGGGGGGGTTGCTGGAGGGGGTGGGGGGGGCACAGGTAGAGACATGGCACCGCTGTTAGGAGAGTGAGTGTCCAGCAGAATGTAGTTCGGCTGTGAGCATAGACAGCCTGCACTCCAGCCCAGATGCGGCCGGACCCCAATGCCACTCTGACCGAAGCAAGAACTGGAGAGAAGGCAGTGACAAGTGCCAGTGGTTTTCAACCAGCCCTGCGAGGGAACACGAGAAAGAAAAACAGGATTTAATTAGAAGCAGGCCTCCTCACAGGCAGCGAGGAGTCGGGCTCTCCTGTTACACTCGGCACCTACACAATGCGGCCCCCTGTCTCTCCTTAGCTGCTCACTGCTGATTGAATCTGACCAGGAGGCATGGAAGCAATCAACATGCTAAGAACACGTGCAGTGACGCCTGACTAATTTTCCAACACACACGTGACTAATGAGCTTCTCCAGGTCTTCTCTCCCCTTGCAATCAGGTCCAGTGGCCTGTCTCGCCGTGATGGTGCTGTTCATATCTCATTTTATTCCTTCCTGGAATTTTTATTGCTCACACTGTGCCCAGCCCAGCTCAGTCTCTAGACAAGGTGCAGTGGCACTTATTCAGGTATGCAAAGTTGTAAATGCACACCTTAAATATTGTCTCAGCTGTATTTATGGCATACTAACTAAAACCTAATAAAAATACTTTATTCAACATGCCAGGTATTCTTAAAACTATTTGAAGGACAAAAATCGTTGGAGGGATCACCGACTTGATGCCTGCTTGGTATGTCCAACTAAAAACCTCTCCTGGGTTTCATTTTTCCATTATTGGCTTTATTACATTAAAATCCCACAGTAAAGGCCCATTTTGTAAAGAAGAGCCCTTGGTAGTGTCTACGCAGCTGTTATTAAAGCATGGAGGTCCACCCAGGGTTTGGTCACAGCTGGACTGCTGACAGGAAGGGCCCCCCCGCTCAGTGACAGAGCTCCTTTTCCATCAGCCTTTCATTCGCACCCTTCTCCCTGACAGGCCCCGGCTGCACTTCACAGACACATGCAGCGGCCGTCAGAGGTCAGCGGTCGCGCCGCGGACCACATCGCACTGTTCTGTCGAGACACGCTTCCTGACTAGGCGCTGCTGATGACAGGTTTCAAACATGGAACCGAAGCTGGAGGACACCTCAGCTCAACACAAATTATATGTGTATTAAACAAGCCCATGACAGTGAAGTAGCAAACATATGGTGAGGAAATATCTTGCCATGCAACAGCTGAGGTAGTCTTTACCACTAAGATCTGTGTGACTGGTCACTTACTAAATACATGCAGCATCCTCAAAAGGTAAAGCCACTACTGCGTGAGAAGACTTCAGCTTTTCCACTGGGCAGACAGGTGAACAGATGAATAGCCTGAACATAGTTATCTGAAGGAAGGTAACCTGGACAAACAATCTATTCAGCTGGGTAATGATAGCCTGCTAAGCTAACAGCAAGAGAAGGGCCAATATAAGCACATGTAAAGCCTTTTACATTAACAGAGTTCAAACACCACTATTTAAAACTATAATTCTCAAGATGGAAAAACCACTCATATTAAAATCACATTAACATGCCATACTCTGCCTCAAATAAAGCGGGAGTCACAGTAATGCAATGCGTGTGAGAGTGGAACTATGCTCATGAACAGAGGTGTGGCAGGCTAAGGTTCCTGTGGTCTGGCAATAAGGTGTGCCATATAGATCTTGAACATAGCCTAGAGTGATATCAGTGTCTCAATATCTCATTTATCAGGGGGTTGTGGCCCACGCACACTTGTGCAAACAGCCCGGCCTGCAGTTCCTTTCTCCCCCTCTGCTTCTCTCCCTTCCTCCATCTTTCACCTTTCCCTCGCTTTCCCTTTCACTCTCCCCCTCTCTCCCTCGCTCTCTTTTGCTGCAGCTTTTTCTCCAGTCCGAGACAGAAGCAGTAAAGTAAGCGGAGTCGTTTCTCTGCAGTGTCCCGGGTTTTCCGGAGCTTCGTCGGAGAGTCCGAGGCGTCCGCAGCGGCGCTCCTCTCTCTGACCCCTTCGCGCTTCCATTAAACCGCCAGCAGCGGAAAATCTGACACGGGACCCGATTAAATCAAACCTCTGACCCGCCCGATAAAAGGAAATTACAAAGCAACCTCTGCGAACAGCCTGTTCCCCCTCAGGACAGAAACAGGAGCCTCCCAAAAACTGAAAAAGAGAAGGGCCGGACTTCAGCAAATAACAGGTGGGTCATTGTGGGTATGAAGCACGGCATTCTGGGTAAACTGGAGCTGAGAAATGGATTCTGATTTGCTGAAGAGAGACTTGTGATGGGATTTTTATCTGCTGGTTATTTATGTACTGCTGCAAGCAGACAGCGTCTCTCAGCATTTGATTAGTATTGATTTAGAGGAAGCGAGTGCAAAGAATGAAAGCAATCCCTGCATCCTATACCACAATCAATGAATGCTGCTGAAAACTGACCGAACTTTGAGCTACAGTCGAATGCATTTTAAGGTCAATATTGGACAGCAGAATTCATTTGGCCAGCAACAGGCAACAACAACAACATACAGACAACAGAACAAACATCTGAGGGTGAATTGGTTGAAGAAAGCATATCAAAAAAACCAAACCTGTATTCAGATGAACATACTTTGGTTGAATTGCACATTTGGAGATCATATTCAAAGCAGTGTAGAATAAGATTAAACCCTCTTGAGTGGGTTATATATCTATGCCGTGGCTTGACTGACTGCTGGCTGGGAATAAAGGACTAAAACGTGACTAAACTGGCAGTGGAGGGAAAATGTGTCCTAGAAGAATAACAATGGCACTGGCTGCAGAGCTGGTCCCAGCCCTCCCCCAAAACCCCCAAAACAGGAAAGAGCAACTCAAAGCCGATAGCTAATCAAACTGGCTCCGCCGGATGGCATGTCGGGGCCAACCAAAGCCCAGGAACGGCCAGTGTGCTGTCTTTACTATTGACTTTGGTCGTCCAAATATTTTATAAAAGTAACCGAGAAGGGAAATTCCGAGGATATCAGGATAAAAACACAAGCGAGCAGCAAGAGGGAGGTTCTTCAAAACAAGCTCCAGGACCAGAGCTGCGAGGCATGCCACAGGTCAGCTTTCTTCTCTGGGAAGCATCAGTGAATTGGAGCAGTGTAACGCTGTAGCTGGCCTTCCACAGACTGTAAAAAAACTCAAGGTAAACTAGAAACCACTTGCAATTTGCATCCAATGTCTGACATCAGGTACTCCTGCTTTTTCTCTCAATTCCCACTGAAAACCAAATATTCTTGCCACATATCCTCTACCCTGAGACTTCCCCAGTCAGGTGGTGGGAGGGAAAAAACAAAAAATTGGGGGGGGATCTGTACCCCCCACAGGTAGACGCCAACTCAAATACAAAACAAAACTACTTGTGTGTGCTTTTTCCTCACAAGTGTCCCTATTCCCCATCTGAACTTTGATACACAAAAGTTCCTGAGCATTTTGGGGGAAAAAAGTCACAGACGAAAAGCATTTTAAAGAGAGTTTTGGAGCGTCACCCTGAGAGCGTTCGAAGTGCGTCGCTCACGGGCGAGTGACCACACTCCTGGTGATGCCAGCAGTTCCGCGCTGCCAGAGTGATGGGCCTTTCAGAGGGAGAAAGGGCCCTTTTCCTTCCTCAGCAACGGGCAGCACTTTAAGCACTACCACAAATCACTGCGAGATTACAGCCCTGCCAAGGGCGACATCAACACCTTTAAACAGTGCCCAGTAGGGGGGGGGACGAACGAACCACCAGCCCTATTTTAAAGAGCATGGTTGGTTTCTCATCAACATTATATCGATGCACAAGGGTCAGACTGTGACTTCATCAGGATAATAGATAACACTAAGGCTAGATGACCACATCAGCAGAGGCACACATTAGCTCGCTGAGGTCATACTGGCATTCAACCCCATATGTTCAACACAGTATGTCCCTCCGATCACAGACGTCTCCATGTTTCATGAAAAGAGACTTGTATATGCACCACAACACATTATGCATGGATGGACAGAATGCACAAAGACTCACACAACACCGGTTTAGAGGGAATGGACATTTCTTTCCTTTGGTCCTTGTGAAAATAAACACTATGCCATTGCGTCATCTGAGGTAAAATGGAGTTTAAAATCCAGCAAAGTTTCAATGGTGCATTCTAGATGCTGAATGCTACCACAATGAATTCAGTGCGACAATAACCATTTCAGATAATGGCGTTACTGAAAATTCATATTTAGGGAACAAGTCCTGTATACAATGGAGTCGGGTGCCTGAACAATTTGCGCTCTGCTGAAAAGCACCGCAATTATGCTCGCACGCCCAGACAGGGTATAACATTTGCAAATAATTACGCTTTTAAAGGTCTTCACTGGTTCCTATGTTATCTGTCTTTTTAACATTTGCATTAAGTAGACAAGGAGCAGTCAACCCATTATATCCGACCGTGAAAAATAAAATGCTACGCAAACGAGAGGGGATATGGGATGAACAAACCATACAAAGACTGCCATCAGCAAACAGCAAACCGAAAGTCACGACAAATGGAAAGCACAGTTCCTTTCACTGCCATTATACAATGGCAACCTTGTAATAGAAAGAAAAACTAATCAGTGTTTTTTTTTTTTTCTCCCAGCAGTCCTTTCAGAGTCGCAAAAATCAATACCTCTTTATTGCATGATTAATTCCACACTGCTGATGTGAGTCATGCTCTTGCAACCACTTCAGGAACATTTAAGGCCACATTTAGTTATTAATCTATGTTATAACCCTCACTGGTTTATCACAAAAGAGTGGGGAGTAGGGCTAGGATAAATACTGCCTGTAATCCTCCAGCACACTGGATGGTCCAACAGGATTTTATGTCAGGAAGGGGAAAGGGAGGGTTAGCAGCTGCATAACTGTCCAAAAGGTCGTCTGACCTCCCAGCTTCCTGCAGGCTCTCACCTGGGCTGAATTTATAACAAGGTCCAACAAGCCAGGCGAACAGCGTTACAGCTGGCCTCACCTTCTGTTACACGGCGTCTCTCTGCGTCCTTTTTGAAAGTAAGATCAGGGCAGACACCTTGAGCTGGAGGTACGCACAGCGCCTGCGCGCGTGACAGGTGTGCGAATTCCAGGAGGAGGTCACGGAGTTCGCAAACCTGCCTGTGTTGTCAGCTGCATAAACGGATAGCATGTAAAAACTGTCAGCCATGCACGTCGCCCTGGTGTATCTGCCAAGCAAAAACGATAATGACACGTAATAATGATTAAGTAGCGTTTACATACTTGACACTGAGTGAAATTCAACAAAAGCTTCAAAGCCCGTCTCAGGTGTCGCTGCAGGAGAGAGTGCCGCGCGGAGCCTCTCTGACCAGGCCTGACCTCAGCCGCAACGCTACTCGGGTGACGATGCTATCTCCGCCGGGCATTCTGGGATGCCCCCGCCACGGCTGCCTGTGCCCTAGTACAACCTGATACCAGTCTCTTAGATGACGCGAGCGGTTCGCTTTCCTCCTCTCCCGATGCTCTCTCTTCAATTGCGTTCCACACAGTTGCCTGAGAAGCGTGGCACTTCAGTATGAACAAAATGTCACAGGAGAGATGCTGCTTTGCAAGCTGGGAGGGCCCCTGTTTTCACATCAGAAGCTTTAGCACTGGAGCACTGGGCTCCAGCCCAATGAGTCACAGCACCGCCTTCCTCTTCACACGCTCCGTATGTTCCACCAGCAGCCCTGCATCTCCCAGGGCACAGTGCTGGGACGTTTAAACCGGGACTAAAGCAATGTTCCAGGAGACTTCCAAAGCCACCGGGGCGGATAATTTCCCCCCCCCTCTCGTAATCGCTTCGAGGTATCAAATTGGCCCCGGACTCATCACGCAGGGCGGGATAATTAAATGTTCTGTGTGGG
The DNA here is from genome assembly GCF_013368585.1 of Megalops cyprinoides. Taxonomy (NCBI): domain Eukaryota; kingdom Metazoa; phylum Chordata; class Actinopteri; order Elopiformes; family Megalopidae; genus Megalops; species Megalops cyprinoides. The sequence goes on from NC_050596.1 coordinate 23,001,670, forward strand.
GCGCTCGGGAAAAGCACTACAGCTCAAACGATGATTTCATGAGTCGGCGTGATTGAGGGTTTTCGGGACACAAAGTTAATGCGGCGAGCAGACCGGCCCGGGGAGCACAAAGGATCCGATTGTCTCCGCGGCACATGCTGAATCACAAGCGAGGTGGAGGGGGCCTCCCATGGCGGCCGTTCCAGTTCGTAACTCAATCATCATAACTTTATTTCCAACCTAATTGTGTCTCCGCACAAAGTCTCCTTTCAAAAGGCTCAACACTCCACCAGTGACATTCCACCTCTGAAATCAACACGCTTTTCATTTTCTAAGCTGCACATATATCACCCTCAAAATAAAATTTTAAAAAAAGGGAAAATCAATAAAGCTAATAATAAGGGCATGTTGCACAAATTTGATTCCTATTTGTCTTGTGACAGGGTTGCGCTTTTTAAAAGAGCTCTCTCTGCCATAGCCGCAATAGCGTGGCCTCTGAAAACTGCAGCCATTTAAGGTAAGAAAATCAATGAAGCACTCAGCCCTGGCAGGGTGCTGATCAGGGCAAATACAGCTGCACACACATATGCATATATATATATATAGCTACTATGGCTATATCTACTGCATATATACTTCTAAATGTAGAGCTAGGGCATATACTTCTTTTCCAGGATATACTATGTCTGAGAAATCCACTTGCTTGCATGAATGTTACCCAGAAGTGAATCACTACCACTCAAAAAGCAAGTGAGAGTCACAGCCCATGAGCACTTGTGACATTCACAGAGGACCCCATGGGGCTACACTCATTTTTGAGGTGTGAGGCTGGGCTTGTGTGTATGTGTGCGTGGTGTTCAGCGTGTGTGCAGTGTGCCTGTGTGAGCTGTATGTATTTGTGTGCGTGTGTCTGTGTGTGTGTGTGTGGCATATGTGCAGCATGTCTTTGTGTGTTTGTGGTGTATGCCATGTTTGCAGTGTACTCTGTGTGTGTGCACACTGGTGAGCGGTGTGTGTGCAGCGTGCTGTGTGTGCGTGTGTGTGTGTGTGTGGTGTTTGCCATGCACACAGTGTGCTCTGTGTGTGTGCACGTGTGTGTGTACAGCGTGCCTGTGTGAGCCTGTGCCAGGCTCTGCCTTCTCACTCCACCCAGCAGGTGTGCGCACTCAGCAGGGGTATTGATTTGTTGGGTTACAGGAACGCACTCATTAACCACCACATGAAAAGCTCACAACACAAACTCTAGACACTGGAAATCCCCGACACAGCACCTCTCCTAACACATCACAAGGCATAAAACACTGCATCTCAATCGGACGAAACACACACCCCAATACATGTACACAACTGCTGCAGAAACACGTGTGCGCACGCGCACACACACACACACACACACACACACACATGAGAGAGGAGCGCAGGAAACGAGGTGTTTAGCTGAGATGGCAACGCCCGAGACAAAGTACAGCGGGCTCACTGTACACAGGTGCCAATAAGGGAGTCGGTCAGGAACGGCCAACCGCGGACAGCTGTGACGGAGCGAGGGTGACATGCCCACCTGCCACGTTGACCTTCTCCGTGTTCCCGGCGCCGGGCGGGGCGGTGGCGGTGCCCGCGGCGGTGCCGTTGGTCAGGTTGCCGCCCGTGCCGTTGTAGATGATGTTGTCCACCTTGGACTCCAGCTTGCCCAGACGCAGCAGGATGTTGTCCAGCAGCACGGCCAGGGTCTTCTTCAGGTCTGCGAGGGACAGAAAGGGAGAGAGAGCTGCGATAACACTCCGGGCTCCGGTTTTATCAGCTCTTTTCACCTTTACAAAGACACAGGGGTGGCATCAATAAGGACAGTTCAGGCTAAAATGTTTCTTATCGTGCATTCGTTGTAGGAAACAATGGATACAGACAATAATACTGACTGAGAGAACGGGTTACATATGATCATTTTTTGCCCAAGTGTGGGCATCTGTGTACCACTGGTATAGGGAGTTTTTAGCGGACCTGTTTATTTTTACTTACTACCAAGAGAGCAAGGGACATCTTATGAACCACTGTAATCGGCTTAAATTCTTCTGTAGTAAGCAGGTACATTTTCAAAAGCCCGCTGCTTCTTCAGTAACTGAAAATTCACAGGCCAGGCATTTAACAGTCTGCAGAAAGTCATCTCCAGCACGAGGTATTCCTGTGCCAGGTATTCCATATACTTTGTCTTACTCTTCCCATGTGGGTAGATGGAGGGGAGGGTTTGGGGATTGTTGGATCTGTGAAATATATTATGTGAATTTAATAGAAATATTCAATAAATCAAAATATTGTGTTAAAGGTCACACGTATTTGTTGTTTGTCACATGGAGTACCCCATTTCTGTGTCTGCAGGTAATGCTGTCCCTTTCCGCCAGCTACCACCACAAGTATATTTCAGACCTGTGGGAAACACTGGACTTCCTTCTACTGTGCGTATGAGGTTTGTGGAATGAGAAACGGTGATGGGTTGCTGTAAAACCTACAGAAATGCTTAAACTGTGCCACAGGAGCAGCCTGACACCCATAACTCTTTTAACCCCGCCCCCCCACCCCCGACACAGTGCATGTCTTCTGCGTTGCTATAGCAACCTCATCAAAACGCACATGGCTCTGGGGGAGCGGTGAGTGGCCACCGCCTGTCACTCCTCACCGCCCTCTCTGTGGCCCTCGGCCCCTCTCACTGCTTCCACATTCGGGACTGCGAACTCTGACAGCCTGCGTGCTCCGAAGGATTCTGCCAATGTCGGGAATGAGTAATGTCAGTCGGGTGAGGGCCGCTGGCTTATTCAGATCCAGGACGTGGCGCTGGCTTTAGCAGCAGCCATTCTGTCGCACGTTTGAACTGAGGAGGTGGTGGGTGGAGGTGGTGGGTGGGGGTGGTGGGGGACACTGACAAGTTATGCTTGAGCGAGCACCTTTTCGATTTAACAGCCGGTAAACAGCCCAGCAGCACACAGGAAGGACGTCCCCTCCTGCTGTTAAGTCAGAAAAAAACCAAGCCACAACACAGATACATGAGTGACGGTCCCCTTTAAACCTCTGAGGACAGCACTCACCTGCACCATGTTCCCATGGAGAAATATTCATGCCCTGCAGGCACCCTTGCCAGGATACACTGATGTATTAGCTGGATATCTGATTGGCCAGACAAAAGGTTAAAAGTACAACTATTGGCCAAGGGTAAATTAATTTCCAACAGACTATTAAAGTCAGATGTTGCGAAACCCTGTGTTCAAAGCACCTCGAACATAGCAATGGCATGCATTTCCGAACCCTGAACAAAATAACACTTAAAAACCCAGCCAAACTCTGCAAGTCCACCCACAGCCCCTCAGATGCTCAGCGTCCACTCTCTCGAGGACGGCCTGAGCACGGAGCCAGATCATGACGGTGGTGGAAATACAGGAAGCCGAAGAAAGCAGGAGTCCTTCCCTCACTGCTGGAATACAGAGGGGAGATAGGTTATCGTAACTCAGTCCCACTGGTGTTACAGTAATATTGCGTTACCTTCTACGGCTAGCCCTCCATTATAAACGGCTACACTCACCCCCGGCGCTGTGAATGTTCAAATTAATGGGCATTCCCACTGGAGGAGGTGAGCAGTCTCTGTTTACAGGACCTGTTTTCCTGAGTCAATACCAATGATTCCCTTATGCTGTGTCTTCATGCAGCATTTTCAGACTTAAAAGTCTTTTAAATCAGCTCCAAGTCATCTCAGCCCTCAAAAATCTCTTTTGATTAGGTCACCTCGTGCCTAGAGCAGCAAAAACTTGGACAGTTCTGACATTTGTTCCTTTAGATAATTCTCGCACTAAAGCCAGAATGTTCTGGAACACAGAACAACTAGCAGTCCAAGGCCAGTCATAGGTTTATGAATGCTTTTCTCATGTACCATCAAGCTTCTCAAGCACTCAAGTGTTTGTTCAGCACTGCTGAATCTCTCTGATGTTGAACCGCCACAGAAACCTTGCCAGCCCAAATTTGGCACCAAAAGCCCTGCCAGCCTGAAACACTGCCATACGCACAGAGTTGGAGGACACGCTCAAAATTGAATCAAATCCTCTCTGCGAGGAACGATAAATTCCAGCGCAGGCACACAGAGTCAAGCAAGGTCGCCGTGGGCACCGCGGTGCGCATGCGACAGAAAGCAGGGCTGGTGCCACGCACATGTCATGATGCAACCGCTCTTCCCCAATGGGGTACCAATGCGAGCCATCGGGCCCGATGGTGTCAGCACCGCCTGGGAACAGGGGCCCGGGGATCCCAACGCGTCCCCCCGTTCTGCCATCCGACAAAGATGGCCAGACGCCTGGAGCCGAGGCGCAGAGGGGTGGGGGGAAAACCAACCCGGAGAGTTGGAGCGGCCGCCAAGACATCAGGCTGATCGTAATTTGGCAATAGAGCGGGCACAACGCCACGCTCTGTCCCTACTCCCCTCCCAGCCTGGAAAGGCATTCCATCCACACAACACCACCATCCTGAATCTCCACCCTTTTCACACTGCCGACATCCTTGTTCCGTCATCATCTCGTGCCCGTGATTTGGGGTGAACGCCTGTCTCACAGGGTCGAGCGAGGACCCCTGAGCGTACTGCCCTATTTCCTCATAGCTAATGAACAGGCAGAGCCGGTCTGCTGCAGGTCTCCATAAACGCACTGCTCAGCCTGACTGCAAATGAATAAATCTAGTGCTTTCGCTCTGTGTAATAATGACATGAGCAAAGACTGGTTCTGTATTAAGCTGGTTATAAACTTGCATGGCTGGAAAGTAGGGCAGGTTGCTTAAGGCTGCAGACAGTACTGACATACAGTTACATACATGCAGGCCTTCAGGAGGTCATGGATGGCTTTCCCAGTATCACGTTACAACCGAGCTTTCCTTTTTTCGCTACAATGGCTTTGTCTAGCTGAAAGGCATCACACTGATTTGAGAGCTTCTGGGATGTACATGACAGTATAGAGTATCTGCATCAAGCTGTTCCTGTTCTTTCAGCTCTGACCTTCCCAAAGAGAACCAGATTAGGCCCTTTAATCCATCCCTAACCCTGACCGACAGCTGGACTCTCCCATTGTTCCACATCATTCCACTCTATTCTTTCCTAAAGACGCATTGTCCATTAAACAGTGACCTGTAACTGGATACCTGCGGGTGTGCAGAACACCCCAGAAACTCCCAAGGGCTTCCGGAGAAGATCCCATCATAAGTACAGGGGGAGCTGGACAGAAAGGAATTACACCCCTTACTCTTGCAGAGTGTTGTCCTAAAAGACATAGAGATTTGCTGTTGCATTGTTAGCTAAGACTAACAAATAAGTATGAATGTTATGGGATGTCTCAGTATAAATGGATTTGACTCTGTCATTGCAATATCCAAAAAATGAAGATTTCTTTGTCCTCAAATTTCAAAATGGACAATGGACAAAGCTATTGGCAGATCACACATCTGGGTTAACTACAGCTGTGGAGACTTCAGACATGTATTTGCACAGAATTTGTTTGCATGCAAACAAAACTTCCTGATTAATTCTTCCAATTTATTTTCTAATTTTCTAATCCAACTCAAACTTTCTAATTTGAGTAAATATTAAATGTGCGTGTGCTCAGCACAGGCAGTACTCAGAACTGTATAAACTCTGTCAAATTAGCAGGGTTTGGCTTCTCTCCGTGAATTCTACTTTTAGAAAACGTATGCTTGTTTCCTCAGGCACCGTTCATAGGATTTCATTTGAAATAACAACTGCAGTTCACTTTATTAATCCCATTTAAAATCTGAAATACTGCAGTCCAATTCCCCCCAGATTCTTTTTAGTGAGCCCAATGAGATTAAGTGTCTTAAATCCTCCGTATGTTCTCCGTACCTCTTCTTACAATAAAGCTTCCATTGTGACCAAAACTGAACAGAGTATTGTGTTTGTGGTCAAACTAAGGCATTGTATATATTAAGTATAACTTGATTTGACTTACTCTCTGCGCTATTCGCTATTTACCTCATAATCCTATTTGCCTTTAATGCATTGGCATAACGTCTAGCTCCACATAAGACTGAATCTCAAACAACATAAACATTTAGCCACATTCAGGTGCACTCTCTGTCCAACCCTTAAATTATTCTTGCCTGTCGTTTAAGGTGATTCATATTCACCATCATTTGCATGTGAAAAGATGGATTATATAGTACATAATACCCCTGGATTGGATGTAACAGTGCTTTTAAGCCAAGAGCTCAATAGGTGCTCACCAGCTGGAGGTCCTAGATAAGAATAACACACAACAGAACTGTCATGTGACCTGGAAGGCTGACGCTGACAGTCTATCAGGGCAAAACAATCACAAATGTTACAGATGCCATGAGGGTGTGCATAGTTCAAACTATGGTTCTGTCACAAGCTTGGTTAATCCTGTGACATGAAGCACACAATGCAAATTGGAAATGATCGGCCGCTTCTACCTTTTCTGGCTTGTACCGAAGTCCATATTTTCAAGAGCCAGATAAGATGTACTTTATTCGGGACAGCACGCCCTGTTGTAAACTGATAATCCTCTACTTCATCATTCTTCTTTTCTTCAACAGAACACAACCTAGGTCTAGTTGAACATCTTGCCATGCTGCATCTAAGGCCAAGGCATCATATTAATATAATTCCCAACTGACCCTGATCAAGTTGTTATTAATGATCATATTACCCATAGTTTAGGAAGTTCTGCAGGGCTCTGTGAACATTCAGCACAATAAGAGTGCATGAATATCGTTGTACTTGTCTGAATTCCACAGCATAATCTCTCGTTCATCCTGTGTCTTTTGTTTCCCATGTGAACATGAGGTAACTGTATAGTATACAACAAAGCTCAACCTTGTTTCCTAAGAGAAACCCCATCCGTTGATCCCTGAGAAGCTGTCTCTAGTACAGCATGGATCGGGATTTTAAGCCCAAAACGAACCTGAGCCCAATGAGCATTTGTTATTTTGTTGCCTGACTTGACCTGAATCTGAAATCATTTAAAATGCAAGTACGTGGTCCTTCCTGACGATCTCTGACACGTCTTTCGCCTCTTACGTTTACATGAAAGAGAGAGAAAGGTGTAGAGCAGCTGGGAAAAATATCTGCCTGCCTTGTCAAAACTTGTCAAAACACACTGCTGCTAGCTAACATGAAGACAAACAACCCAGCATCTTACGGGGAAAACGCTTCATCTCACCAGTGAATATGTCAACCCTCAGGCTATCTAAGGTAGCAAACAATATCAACTGGAATGAACTTGCTAATGAACGATTTCCTGACCTGGTTTGCTGTTAATTCTTCCCTTGAGCTTACCAACTGCACTAATATGCTCAATTTGGTGTTTACCTTTTTCCCCCCTCCAAAATAACTTTATTACAGAGACATGATATTAAGATGGTATGAAGGAATTTAACTTAACTTTAGGGTCTGTTAAAGTAGGCTTATTTTAATTCATGACTTCATGTAAACACATAAAAAGCCAATAGTAATTCATAACCCGGGTGTTAGATGTAACATATCTGACTGCCCTCTAGTATAGTGTCCTGTTGGGCTCGGGTTGAGTATCAGACCTCTAGTCTCTATACATCATGCATCATCACTAGTCTCTATTCATCATACATCTACACACAAAGACCCTCTGAGAAGGCCCATTGTGTATTCTTTTCAAAAGAGGGTCAGCTTTAAAACCCCTCTCCTGCTGCCCTACATACGCTTTGCCTTTCCACAGTTACAATGCAGTGCACGGGACTATATCTAAGATAACTACACTTCCTCACATTCCAATAGTTTACAAAGATTTAGGTGGCCTACTGTTTTAATCAGTGGAACCGGTGTGGGGTTCAACTCAACTGAAAAATGCATTTAAGAGTAAAACCCCGCACATTTGGAAAGCTGGGAATTCTATTCTTTTTAAGTATTATGTATTATGACCAGAAAAAAAAAATCAGTCAATAAACCAAAAATAAGTATAAAGATCACAGGTCTATTTGTGGGCGTGTCATAAGGCTGGTTATTTCAATTCATTTTGCCCCTGGGATAAATCCTATGGAAATTTAATTTTTTTTTTCTTTTAATCAAAAGAATAACAGATGCAGAATGAGTCCATAATCCACAGAAATCCATATTTCTGTATTTCTGGAGAGCAGCTTATCCGGTGCCTTGCATTAATGCTGTACATCCCATTGTGAATTCAAACAGCGTAAAATCCCACGGCATGCAACCGCTGCCTCCTCTGACACGCTGAGCCGAGACTATAAACAGGCAGCAGCGCGTCGAAGTAAGGGAAGCGCGCTGTTATTTACACCCTGCGCTGACAGCGCGCACGGGTGAGCAGCCTTCACCGTCTCCGCTCGCGTCTGCTCCCCATCTCCCTCTCTGCCTCAGCGAGAGCCTGTTTCCACACCACCGTCCTATAGGGCTCCTCTTCACCGCCATCCTCCACCCCGAGGGCTGCCCTTCAGAGACGGAGCGGGGTCATTCTGTCACCCTGCGTTATTAGCAGGCGGCGGCGGCGGCCTGGCACAGCTCAAACGCTCCATCTGATACGCAGCTGCCGCGGCACGTGGCACTTAGCGGAGTCTGATGAGACACGATCCATACAGCATTTCATCACTGACGTTACAGAGACACTTGACCTCCTCTTCTAACAAGCAGCACGCTGTTATTAAGATCAAGCAACAAGCAACACTATACTACATCACGCTGCACTAAATGACGGTTGACACCATATCCTTATTTCCCGCTCAACCGATGTCACACCACCGTGCGTATCTCCTGACGTGAGTGTGAGGATATGTGTGGGCATGTAAATGGATCCCAGTCAGTGTAGGCGATGTGACACCACAGCAGCTACAGATCCGTCACATCGGCCTGCTCTCTCGCTCCCGGCATTAAGTCACTGCCTTATCTTTACCCTTTCCAGGACAAGATCTGAATATGCATTACACCACATTATTGCTATCACTACATCATGCTTCCGGAGTACCATAAAATCACTGCTTTAGAGCACAGAAAAAAGTCCACAGAAAGAAAATTGAGATCAGGATGTGCAACCAATTAGGTGTTGGGGTACAGTGTAAAAAAAAAATTCGTCGGACTTGACAAATTGTTACATACTTCCCAAAGCAAATCTCACCTGTGATAATTCATTCATGGTAGGTAGATATTATTTTCTCATTAATTTGGGATTAGACTGTAAGGCTTTCAGGCTAGAGAGAAATCACCAAGTGACAAGACAGAAACCAAGCTGGTGATGGAGCTGAAGGGAAAACCTCTACAGTGACAATGAAGGCAGTGTTGATGATACCACCGTCTATAAGGGAATGGAACTATTTTTTAAAATCAAACAAAAATCACTCATTGTTGTGGAAGGCATAGTAGGCAGAGAACTAGGAAAAATGGACCATTAGTCACTAAACATAAATTTCTCCAACTCTGATGGAGCAGAAAAAACCTCCCATCAATAAAAATACGTACCCCCACTGTGAAATATGTTGATGTTGCGTCCGTATTTATTTGTAAATACGCAATGAGGCGTAGGCTGAATAAACTTTAACTAGACAGCTACAGGCACTGATACAGACATCTCGGCAGGCACTTGGCTCTCTGCCACGCAGACACCGGCTCCGTGCTGCTGGCCGAGGGAGAGGTGGTGAATTCAAGCCTTCGTGGGATAGGTAGATGACTAACACACAATGGTGAGGGACAAAGGCTCAGGCACCGGCGTAACCCGAGAGATCACCTTAGACCGCCGGCAAGGGCTTTTCTGCAAAGGCTGGAGAAAGAAAAGATCAGATCCTATCAACAGAGTTTCCAATTAAAAAAAAAAACCCTACACTTGTGTGTGGAAATCGTTGTCCCTCCAGAAGATTCAAGACTAAATGCTCATTTCCTGCACATGACAGATGAATGGGCCACACTGAAATGAGCAGCTGACCCTCAGCGCCACTGGCCTGGAGGACTCTCATTCCCCATTCAGCCCTGCACAAGTCCCTTCTGACTCGGAGGAGGAAAAATAATCCTCTCGCAGTGACCTTTGCGAACACTTAACAAAGAGGAAGCATCTATTCTCCGGTCTTATCACCGCTCTCTCAGAAACAGAAAAAGAGAGGGAGGGGAAAGGGGGGTGTGAGAATGGGAAAAGAGAGCGTGTGTTCAATTTTCCCTCAGCTTCCGCCAAACTGTCAGATCCATTGTGGAAATAAAACCCCTGGGTTTCAGCTTTCGTCCCTTGGCCCTGGTTCAGATCTGTCACGGTACCATAGTATTTACCATCCTCAGCTTTTTTCTTCTAAGACTTCTGCCAAACTGGACCACAGAAACATATTTTACATGTCACGATTTCCCTTTTCTGTCTTTAATGTGGATTCCTCTTTCTTTAAAATAAACATATGTCACAAGTCACATGTGTAGCCATCTACCAAGACCGAAAATGAAGATATCTCTGTCTTATATTAACATCACTTCAATGGAAAGCCCACATCCCAAGCGGGGAAAATTCCAGCCTTTTCCACCGGCAGAGGCCACATTTTCCAGTCTCTGCCAGTGGCCCCCAATTACAAACAGCTACAAGAGTTAGATTTTTTTTACTGTGGGATCTAAACTGCATAATAGTGTGTCTGTGATGGAATGGCATTCATCTATTAACCAAAAACTGTTCATGTTTATTTAATTCTCTGTATTTAATTGATTAATGTGCCAAAAAAGGATCCTTGTCTTTCAATTTTCCACTTTATCAATAATTGAGCTCATTTCAATTAACTGCACTGCAAAACAGGTTGTGTGTACCTTGTGTGTCAGAAGCCAGCTATTGCTTAATAAGCCACAACTGCCTAATTGAAGGATTGTTAAATACAGGTGTTGCTGAAAAGCACTTGGTCTCCCTTTGAGCAGTTGGGTTACGGCTGCATTCGGCCTGGTTCCTTTGTTTGCCGAGTTTTAAAATAAATCATTTGTATTTTGTAAGCTTCCCCCATCTGTTTGATTCTGTAAGAAGTAACTGCCAGTTTCCTCACAGTGTCAATCTACAGTTATGTTGTAACAGTCTCAAGGAAGGAACAGCACGGGGGGGGGGGGATGCCAAGGCAATCTTGTGACAGGCCAAGCCCTTCAGAGAACAGGACTCCATGCTGCTCCCCTCCGGCTGGCACAGCCGCTATGGTCAGAAAGAGTGAGCACAGCCATCCTTCCTGCCGATGTGATGCAAACGGCCACACCGAGCAGACCTTTCCGTGTGCGCCCTGAGGATGAGGGTGGACATGCCTGTGATTAATGTGCAGTAAAATACAAGAAAAATCAATACTAAGCTGCTGGTGATTGGGAGAAGCGGGATGTCTTGCGCACGTGTTTCTCAGCTAGCGCCACCTCAACAAGCGTGGCAGGAGACGGACTTCAGGGGCATGTTGATGAACCAAGGCCCGAGTGGATGAGGCAATGTTGTTAACCCCTGGCCGTTTCCTCACAGCGGGACCCCAACAGCAGTGACCGAGTCTATGCCGGCTAGATGCCCAAAAGAAGCAGCCCTCGCAATTTGGTGAGCGATAATGACTTTCCCGACGCGAAAACCAGTCCAGACCCGAGGGCGCTCCTCCAGGGCATTATGGGCTAAAATTATGTCTGATGATGGCGTGACTGTATGCCTTCCCGCTCTGCACACCTCCACTGCTGGAGGGTGAAAACTAATCTGCCGACGTCTTCTCATCTCAATTACATCCAGAGATTACCCTTCACACCCATTTCTGTTCCTAATTATAATTTCCCATGATAACCCAAGGTGGTAAAGCAGCAGCCTCATACGCCCCCCCCCCCCCACCCCCACACCCCTCCCCTTTCTCTTGCACACAGTAATTTCATGCTTCTATGCTGGTAATTTCCGCTGTGACTAAATACTAAATAACTGCATTCTAATAATGATATCATTACCCTGATCTGGAGGTTGACGGCGATGAAGGCGATGCTCCGCTTGCTTATGACACAGTGTGATGATGCCTGGGCATCAGCAGAGAGACCTGTTAAACCGGGCAAAAGCCCCACTCTCCACGCAGCCAAGTGCTTTTCACTGCAAGCTGAGGACGGCGCGTCAGAAATGTGTAAGACAGTCAAACAAGATGGAGTGAATATTCCTGGAAACAACTGAATATTTCCTCTTGCCATAGGCTTGAGTTCTGGCTGTGTGGAGTACGTATATATATCCTACTCTCCATACTGGCTATACTGGAGGTCTCAGACAAGGTTCTGCCTGTACAAACTAGAGCTACTTGACACTGGCTTAGATACCCAAGACCAACCATATTATGTGCCCTTTAGTCAATGAATCACCGGCTCTTTCCTGAAAGTCACTCTCCGTGCAGGGTTTCTAAGTGCCGTTGTGCTTTTCCTTTGTAACAGCATATAATCAATACCACCGTTCCGCTGATAAGGACTTTCACTGCGCTGCACGGCCTATTTCGTGGCATGAATAGTTTAGTGACGGTTATTAGCGAGGTTCAGTCAGGGCAGAGTTTACAATGCAGCTGCAACAGCATTTACCTTCACTGTAACGCAGATATAAATTAGCGGCAATTCCTGGAATGAATCGATAATTTCTAGGCAAAGGCATGTGAACAGACCCAACATCATCAGCTGTGTCAACGAAATGGTCACTGTTTGAAAAGCATCACGCAGCAGAAGAGTGCTGCTGGTAACACGAGGGGTCTGTGATTAGGGTCGGGTACCGAAACCCGGTGCCAATATGGTAACGGTTCCTACACGGCCGGCGGCCGGTATCTACCGGACCGAATCGCAACGCAGATTTCGGTCCCTCATTTCAGTGCCACTCAAATGCCTGAGCGGCGTGTTAAATTATTGTAGTTGGGCTAGGTTTTATTTATTATGTGAATTTGTTATGTAAATTTGTTAAATATATAAATATAAATAAATATAAAACACTTAAGTATACTTTAAACTGTTAACAGTTAATATATTGTTCCATTTCAAATTCAAATTTGCCTTAGTAATAAAAAAAAGCTGTTGTTTAATGTCGTCGACTTTTGTTTTGTGCTTTTTTTTTTTAAGTATCGGTTCAGGCACCGTTTAGGCACCGGTACCGTTTTAAAAGTATGGCTTTAGCACCGGTATCAGAAAAAACCCAAACGATACCCAACCCTATCTGTGATGCTGGCTGGTTATCGCCAAGCCAATCTGCTTTTCTCCCCTCCCCTTTACCTCCAGGCTACATGAAGTGTGAGCAAAAGGCTGCAATGCAGCAACCCAGCGCCGGCGCGAGATATATAAAGGCAGGAAGTACAGAGAGGTGTCATTAATAAGGCACTGACATGTCTGTAGATGTGTGGATCGCTGATGGAGTGGGTATATGGATATCTGTACTGCGGAATGCACACACTGCCTCCATTCTCCGCATTACACCAGCTCTCCTGTGCTGATTTCCCTGCAAAACCTCATTACCTGCTCCACACACAGATATACTGAAAAGGAAAACACTGCTTCCCCTTGCAAAACAATGCATTAATAGTAACTGGTTTTTAAATGGAACAGACATGGTTCATTCATATTGTCCTGTGCTTCATAAATGCACCTTCTTCCCTTATGGCATCGGCCACAGAGACGTTTCTGAAACCTGCACTCTGAGGTACACCTGTACGGCTTCCTCTGCCCAGCACCAGCCAGGACGCAGTGCCGAGTGTAGCTGACTCTCACCACTGCTGCTGCTTTTTCTCACTGCCTTCTTTAGATGACCACTGCTCTGCGCGAGTTCAGTGACTGAAAGGGCAAGTGGTGCTGAACTGAATAATTCAGCGATAAGGAATGAACTCTCTGCCTGCGTCCTGACATTTCAGCATGACTCTGCTGACCTTTTGAGCCACATCATTTATTTGCTCAGCAGACACCTACACTTTGGGTGACTTATGTGTCATGCCTTCGACATGAAATCCTTTTATAAAGCAGGATATTCGGGTTAAACAGCTTGATGAAGTGTGAAACAGTAGTGCCCCACCCCACATTCAACAAACCAAAGATTCCGGTATGCAGGTCCGACCAGTGCAACCACTATGTAGCCTTGGCACCCGCCTCTCAACCAGCTAAGATAACCCCTGAAACCTGGGCCCGTCCGTCACTCACCGTAGGCGGTCATGGTCCCCACGTAGGGCCCGTCCATCACGCCCTGGTTCTCCTCAGCCAGGGCCTTGATGTAGCGCTTGCTGAGGTCCAGGATCTGCTGCCGCAGGGCGGTGCTGCTCTCGTGCGTGGCGCGCTGCTGGATGGTGAAGTGCAGCAGCATCATGCCCCAGATGAAGCCGAAGCTCACCAGGAAGAAGCCCAGCTTCTGCGACGACAGCTTCCACAGGTACACCGAGCCCATGGCGGCCTGCCGCGAGAGGTGCGCGTGTCAGTGCGGGGTGTGCGTGTTCGGCGGGCGGGGGGGTGTTCAGGAGGCAGGCCAGTTCATGGTGCGGTGGAAGGGGTGGGGGGTGTCGGTCCGTTCTCAGCTGCGCCTCGCTCTGGTCTGCCGCTCCTCTCTTCACCAAAGGCCCCTCCCTCTCAGGCCCATCCTCGTCTGTCACTCATCTAGAGGCGGGGCCACAGCATCCTGCCAGGTAAAGAAGCAGATAAACCCGTCAGCTGAGACACTCTGTTCCCTGTTTGAATGAATTCCATGTCCGACACCACCTCAACGTTATCAACATTTACATGCATATCTATAGAAGCTTGAATTATCCTGAAGTCTCCAAGTGAGTTTTAAAATGAACTCAAGAATAAAAGTTTCACCAAGTTCAAGTATGCAACAAACAGCCCTAACATGGCTAGTATATGAATGCTCGGTGCTGTATATATATGGGGCGGCAGTGTAGCATAGTGGTTAAGGAGCAGGACTCGTAACCGAAAGGTTGCCGGTTCGCTCCCTGCTGGGACACTGCTGCTGTACCCTTGGGCAAGGTACTTAATCCACAGTTGCCTCAGTAAATATCCAGCTGTATAAATTGGATAACATTGTAAAGAACTGTAACCTATGTAAGTTGCTTTGGATAAAAGCGTCTGCCAAATGAATAAATGTAAATGTATATCCATCTAGACACCACCCCTGTGTTTTCTTGCATCATGGAAGAACCTTTGATGACTGATGTTAAATGGAGGTTTTCCCGTTCAGTTAGCATAGCTGTCATCGTCAGCGATCGTTCGGAGCACAGCTTGCAGCCGCTGAGCCGCGTCCGTGTTTCACACATGCTGTTGCTGAGGAAGTTAACCTGCTGCGCTTTACAGAGAATAAAGACAGCTCCTTCCCGTGAATGTCTCTTTGTTACATCAAAAACAGGGGAGCCCCATACAAGGTTTACTAACGCAGGTGTTGACGCGTACAGAGTAGCAAAAAAAGAACCCTATTCAACAGGATTAAAGGGAAATTGAATTGTGACACTTTTTTCTGAGGGGAATAATCAGAAAATGTCAACAACATCAATCCTTCAATTACCACCGGTTTCTCTCTGTTAGTGTAGGTGGGGGAAGTACACAGCTGGCCACTGTGCAATACTGGCTTGAAAGCACGGCGGAAAAAAAGCAATCACCCTTTATACCCTGCGAAAAAAAACAAACACGCTACAGCTGACCAGGCCATGTCCTGATTGTGTGGCTGATAAGACAGGGCACTGTCTTTGTCATCTTCTGGGAAAGTCTGCCTGAGGTACGGCCTCCTCTGAAGCGGCTCGGCCAGCTCCTGCTGAGGTGCGAAGCACACACCCAGCAGGCTAGCCAAACAGCCACGTACAACAGGCAAGGCATTGCCAGCCACAGACTGAGGGTGTGGAGGAGCAGGGTGTGGGCAGTGTGTGTGTGTGTGTGTGTGTGTGTGTGTGTGAACAGCCTTACAGAGACAAACAATGTGGGAAAAATGAGAAGGAAACTGAGTGAAACCCTCACACATACGGCTGGAGGGTGGTTATTTACTTCTTGTCATACGTGCACCTTGCACCCCGGTTACTGCAGTTCTGCTAAATGTCTGTGCTCTCCATGTTGCTTTCAGATCACACCGAGACAACACGAAGGGGCCAGCACAAGGCCATTTAAGTTCAGGTGTCAAGGTTGGCTTTAAGGTTAGTGCCACTGGTCTTGATCTGATTTCAACCCGATCCTTCTCCTGCTATACTAGAGGAAAGGGATCTCATGGGAAGGTCTGTGGACTGCGTTGGACAGCCACCTGAGGCCAGGTAGAGTGAGTAAGTGTCCAAGATATGCCTCAGGGTGAAGACCTTTGCTGTTCACTGAAGACCTCCTTTCCCATCCTGGAGGGCACAGCTGCTATTGGCTCAGATAAGAAGCAAACAGCCCATGCACTTATTTAGGTTTGGTGATAAAAGCTCTGTCACCAGCATACTGCTACCATTTGAACTTTTTTCTTTAGCATAACTAACTGACAGAAATACAAATCTAGATGGAGAACTGCTGATGTAACAACAAGCCAATAACAGCAAGGTGTGGCGCAGAAATATTCTGGCCTTCAGTTCTGTTTGAGTAAGAGGTTTGTAATTTTGGAGTTTGTAACAAGGTCATAGGGGGCTGCAGGAGAGGTAAGGCCAGGTGAGAAGCTGCCAAACCAGCGAATGAACGGTATCCTAGAGTCCCGGAGGGGAGCCGAACAGAGTAAGCTGCCACAATTGACGCAGGTGTCTGTTCTGAAAAACAGAAGAAACAGGGCAGAGTAAAGCATGAGCTTGTACTTAATTTACTGCTTTCAGTTTAAAAAAAGAAAATGCACCGATGGTTTAAAAAAGGAAATAACACATATGGTTACTAATATATAGACATTACCATTATCAAAAATAAATGTGGTTTCAGTGACACCTCCACGTGCAAAAAGCTGCAGTGTGAAAAATGCTGAAACAGTACGCACTACAGGCATTACACTCCACAAGCACAAACCGGCACAAGCATTTGGGAGGACAAATACTAAAAATTGCTTTGGCTGTCATTTTTGACTTGCACATAACCACGAATACAATACTGATACAATCTGTTTGTTTTTATCAAAAATAAGAGAAAAAAAATTCTCATGTATTCATAATTTAATACTGACAGGATACAAACAAAATCCTGCAAAATCTCTACATGGTTCATTTGGGTAATCCTTGGCCTCCTGAAGCTGATCTAGAATACAGACCAAGAATATGTGAAATATGCTACATTCCAACCCAGTGTGATTCTAACATCACCTACAGTCTGGATCAATATGAGTAAGATTCAACCGGCATCTCATTTTCCAAGTCAGTAGCCTTTGTTGTCAAGACAACAGGCAATGCCAACATGGTGGCAGACAGAATGGCACTCTTGTGACACACAGCACGGTTGCCAGATGCTCAGTGAAATTACCTGTATTTCATTATCCCTCAATATTGCCATCTTGTAAAAATGTTGCACCCGGGGGAGAGGGGAGGTGGCGTATCAGGCCAAATATCATGATACAACAGGCGAAGACTTCTCCAAACTGCTACTCACAAAACCTGCTGAGACTTAAAAATGCTAAATTATATTTGCTTCTCGGTCTCAGAATCTCATCATTTTCCATTTTGACACTGTGCAGCTCCATTGAGTATTCTGAGCCACTCCAAGAAAAAAATTTAAATGTAACACAAAATATTTATTTGGATTTCACAGAGACCTGTGCAGAAACTCCGTTCTCTGTACTTCAATGTACAATCTGCACTCATTCAAACCAGTCACCAACCTAGCCAAACCACATATAAGGAAAACCAAACCCTTAACGACTCGGGTGGGGGTCATATCTGACTGGTCAGATATAACACAGTGGTCTTTCCCACCGATATAAATGTATCACACTTACTTTTTTTCCACTTGCAAAGCAATTTCGCACTTAGTCATAATGTTAGTGATAGGGGAAGAATGGGCAGCGAAATGAGGAAGAAGACTGAAAATGCTATCTAGAAGACAAAAAAATGTTATTCAGTGTAACTGGCCTTTATGAAAAATAAGCAGAAAGAAACATGGGCCCAGCTGGGTTCCACCACGCGAGAACCTCATGACAGCCGCGGTCGACTGCCATGTTCCCTCCGTGAAGCAGAGGTGCTCGATGACAAGACCGGACGTGTCTCAGACGGGTGAAGTGAAACCCGCGTGTTAAATGACAACGCCACTGTATCACTCTGCATTGTGTAGCATGTGTTCCACAAACAGAATGGTCAGGGGGAACGCTTGTTCTCCGTCTGCCCGGTGACAGCTGATGAGAGGGTACTGTATGACACACACACACACACACACACACACACACTTACTTTACAGTCAAGCTCACTGCTGCAGGTGGGCTCTGGCCTGTCACATCACTCTTCAAGGGTTTCTGTTTTTCTAGAAAATTTTGCACAGTGTGTGCAAACCGTGGGTGTGTGATCATCACAGGAGCACAAGGAGTACAAAATATACTGAAGACCAGCAAACAGCACAGTAAATATCATCAGCTTGCACACAAACTCAGACTTAATGAAGTAAGTTTCCAAACATTCAGGCTCACCAAGTGTCAGCGAAACCCACAGACCTATGGCACCCCAAGCTATTTAGCAACTCCACCAAGCTACTCTGCTAAGGCAAGAAAGCACATGTGCTTATTTTCACGTTTGTGTCTCTCACCACAATCTGATAAGAAATTGACTTGCTACAACCTGACTTCTGTTTTACCTCACAAATCCTGAGGTGGTCTCACACGTTTCTCATACCTCGCACAGATAAAAACGACTTCGTTTACACTGTACACTGTATACAGTGTTCATAACTCTTTGGCACACGCTCTCAATGAATCCTCTCTTTAGTCAGGCATTCTAGAACGGCTTCACATTCTCACACTGAGTTGCATCTTTAAATATTTCAAATAGTTTACACGGTCACCACATCAGGGCAAACTGGTTCACACTGATCCACGTCTAAGAGGGAATAAAAAAAAAAAAAAAAAATCCTCATTCAAAACAAGAGGGAGGCTGTGGAGTGTGAACAAGCCAGCAAACGCGATAAAGTGAAATAAAGTGCATTTTTCAGGTGCCCAATGAGATCAGATTAGCCCCCACCCAAAGCTGCAGAGAAGGTTTCTACTTCCACCTTCAATTGTCTGAACCCAGGCACTGTTAAGAAGCTAGAACACTACTTCAGAAAAGCTTCTCCTTGCAACTGCAGAACAGTCCCATCTGAGGCAAAGTCCAATAAATTCAAATGACCTTTTGCTTCTCTGAGCAGTTGAGATCACTCTCATAAATTACTTGCATTACCAGTCATGCGTGGTGTTCAGTTTAACCGTCGGTAGATTAATATGGTCCGAGGGGAACCGAAGGCCCTACCGCCATGTCAGCTGTGCGCAATGAACACGGACCCAAAAAAGAATTTTCCAAAACACACAGTTCCACATCAGCGACCGTTTCTTCTAACCTGAAATAAACTGAACTCTTTGTATGATTGGTTCATTGCAAATAAGTAAAGGAATAGGCCGGGATGTTTTTCGGAAAAGCTCAGAAAGACCATTCTTTAAAATGGATATGCCGTATGCTTGGAGAAACAGGAGCTCATTCAGCAGTAAACATCTGTTGCGCTAACGTTCCTATCAACAGCAAGAGTTCAGACCCTCAGGACGGAATGGGCCCGCAGACGGTGGGAAACAACAGCCTCCTCCACCTGTGGTGGTTCTCCTGATCCAGACAGGAGAAGCGAGCAGAATTAATCATCAGAGGTGGTGCGGCCTCCACTGTATTAGCGTTCATCACCACTCTCATCAGGGGCCAAGCGCACAGCCCGGCGCACCTGCCGAAATGAAATGGGGTATACGTGCGGGAGGAAGCTGTTAGCCCTCCGGCGGCAGGCGCACCGCGGATACCCTCCGAGAGCGAGAATAACATGAGGGCAAACAAGATGCACTGCCACGTAGTACAATATACAAACCGAACACAAAAGCACAGCCTCAGTGAGGCACTGAATCCCAGATAGCGTGGGATCAAACTGACTGCTCACACAGCCGCGCTGCCTCCCTATCACCCACCACTACTACTACTACTACTACTATCTTCTTTATTTATTACACAATAAGGCTTATCTCAGGGACCTCTCCCTTAGCAAAGGCCTTTTTTATCCACCACTCTTGCGCACAATATTGAGTGAAAAGGTACACGGCGTCATTGTTGGAGGAAACGTGATTTATCGAGAAAAAAAAAAAAAAAGAGGGTGATTTTTACACGTGCTCTGGACAGTGTGTGCAAACGTTTTCTTGTGGGTGAGTGATGGCACTACAAGGGCAAGGAAGAAGCCAGTTCAGATGAGAAGAATGAACACATTCAGCTTGTTGGAAAGTTTGTTTTTGCACTGTAATATAGCGGACAAAATGTTCTCTCCAGCACATTTAAGATCCAACAATGAAAACCTGGTGCACAGACACAAGGATTGCTCCACGTGGGGTGCAAAGGTTCCAACTGTAATTTGTTTAAACAAAGATAATCTGTCCTCTGTGTTTTTACAACAGTTTGTCATATTAAATTCAGATCATAATATCTACAAATACTCCAAACACGTAACACAGCACCTAAATGCCCTGACCCACGCATCACTCAAAGCGAGAACAATGGCCTGTTCTTTGTTGCAGTTTATTGCGGTCATATAAGTCAATGATTTGTTATGCAAGGTAAGAGAAAGTGATTCATTTGTACGTACATTCTTTACAGTTTAAACTATCGTCTCAGATATCATTTTTGGCTTTTTTGAAATGATGTTTTCCAAGCTGTAAAATATAATTAATAACAAAAATGCTTTCATCATGCAAAAGGCAGAGTTACTCACATGTGCAAATCATAAACACAGCTCTGCTATTCAATGTTTTAAATCTCTGAAGATACCTATATCTATGTAATGAAAAGAAGAGATGATACAATCAAGTTTGACTGGTTGACTCTTTGTTTTCAAGATGTTAATCCAAAAATGTTTGTGAAATTTTATAAAAAAATATTTTAAAATAATTCATTTTTAGGCTATTTAAAGTTGTAACTACATGTTACATCATAATTCCTTATAAAGACAAACCGTTTGTTGAAAACACATTTACTCAAGAGAGTTCTCAAGCTAGTCACATGTCTGGAATTGAAACTGCAGAAGTCAAATACATTAAGATTTTGAAGATTTGCATGCTTACTATTTTGGTAATTTTCCAAAATAAACCTTTTTCAACCTCTGGTTTCTGCATCTTTTCAATTATAAATTTCCAGCCCCTGAAACCAAAAATCTTAACTCCCCTTGCAAGCTCATCTCAGGACTAGAGAAAACAATGAATTTGTATGTACGATGGCAATAATTAATTTTCTAATACAGAATGGGCAGTGTGTTTTGGGGCTGGGGCATCAGATCAAATAATTCAGAGACTGCTCAAACACATTTCAGCCCTCTCAGAGCCCTGCCTCGGTGAAAAGCAATCAGTTCTCCCACTTAAAACAAAACAAAACAAAAAAAAAAAAAAAAAAAAATCGATCAATCTTTTCTCTAGCTTCATATAAAATCAAAGCCATTTTAGTTTTTTAAAGAGCTGTATTTGCATGGATGGAAAACCAGGACTCTGTCACTCCTGAGTGAGTGGAGTTATTTGTAGTATCATTGAAGCTCATTTTAATTCAGTAGTCGTCTTAGTAGTCGCTCCTGGAATCGTCAGGACACGATTCCAGGAGTGAAACCTAAAGCACACATTCTGAAATGAGTCTTCGTTTCCCTGCGTTTCCAGTAACAAGATGAAAGCCACGGCAGCGGTGCTGGTATGAGCACAAAACTCACCAAGTCACACAAGGAGGGCCACTCTGCATTTCTATGCACTTCTTAATTGGAGCTGATACTCACAACTAAGACGACTACTGAATTAAAATGAACTTCAACGATACTACAAATAACTCCACTCACTCAGGAGTGACAGAGTCCTGGTTTTCTATCCACCCACAACAACTGCTTGCAGTATGCTGACGACTGTTATGACATCACGCACTTATCAGGAGTAGGTAAGGTCAGAGCTATTTAATAGGCTGCACACTGCGTAACAAAAGGGATGAATTATGCCGTTATCTGATATTGGATACGGCAGTTTTAGAAATCTGGCTCACTGCCATGGACTCAAATATTCTGTGAGATAACATCTGAAGTAGCATGAAAAACGCAACTCAATGCGGACCATTAGACTGAGGAGCAAATGTGGGAAGAGTCCTTTTTTTTTTACAACCACCGCTCTCACTTTGAACAACAACAAAGAGAGCGAGGTAGGAAATATGATGTGCATGCACAGAATGCGAACATAACTCTATCGCATTGTGCGAGCTGGGCAAGCGTGAGAAACCTCGAATGTAAGGACAGCCGATGACACCTTTCACAGGCGGCACGGCCAAGGATGAAAGGGTTCCTCCCCCCTCCCTCCCGTCTCACCTCCCCTCTTAGTGGGTCGGGTGGCTTTTTATAGGGCCCACCTCTCCTCCGGAGCCCAACCTGGCACAGCCGCAAAGCATTTTCCCCAACCCCGCTCACAGCTCCAGTCTGTGCCACTTCCCTGCAGAGAAATTGCATTCCCTTTCATGCATGCTTAATACCACACCAAGGAAATGGGCACTTCTTCACTCCAAGAAAACTACATGCAGAGTGGTTACATTGGCCTCTGCTGCACCTCCCCTTGGCTCTGCTATATGAAAAGCCTTAACAGAAAACCTCAAAGAAACTTCATTAATAAACGCTATCAATAATTTACTTCATTCTCATAAAAGCAGAATTAGCTCGTTCCTGTAAATGAAACAGGAGAACGAACGTGTTCTCCTTCCTATCTCCGTGTGTGATCAAAACCTCTGCCTGCATACTCCTTGTAAGTATTTCAAATTGAGCAGAAAACAGGATCTTTATGGTTTTCAAACCAGCTGAATGCCATACGCACTGCTCTCACACAAGACACAACACGACCGGGGAGGAACGCTGTCCAAGTCTTGTGGCTTGCACAGGAGCGGTAGATGCATGCTTCTCATTCTTAGATTTTAACCTTTTGTGACCTAAGGCACGGCTCACTCTGTCTGTTACATCAGTGACAGGCACACATCAACGTCCCAGAGAAGCAACAGTACGATTCTTCCAAGTTCACAGGGAGATATGCCTTTCCATTTTCTCTGCGTACTAAAAAGAATGTGAAACAGTGCAATGTCACAGCTCGTGTCTTGAGGCTACAGTTTCTAAGACTGAACCTAGATTTAATTTAACATAAATTCAGTTTGCACTTAATGAAAGCAATTAAATAAAGCAAGCTTGACTTTTTTATGTTGTTTTAGTTGCCATTATTACATAATACTAGGAGTTCCAAATGACTGAAATTAACCTAAGCAACTGTTGATAACGGCATATTGTGTAAGAAAACTCCATTATATTGACTCCACTGATTAGCTGACTTAATAATCAGTAACATCAGAGTGGCAAACTGGTGAGAATGAGACCTAGCAGCCAGAATGATGACCGGCCTGTTTCAGTCACCAGCTCCAGGAGCGTCACCTCTGACCAGTAAAAACAAAGCAAAGTGACCAGGAGCCCACATCGATGGAACAACCTGGCTTTGTTCCACCAAAGATGGGGTGGGTTGGCAGCCAGGGTCCCCTTGTCTCAGCACCCTGGCACTTGCCTGGGCGCCTGTGAGTCACTCAGATAGCATCGGGAGGATGTGCCTGTCCTCTGATGGCCTTTGCCTGGTGCACGTTGGGACGTACAGTGTGGAAGATAGTCACGGTACATGTGCACAGCATAGAATAGACGTTCCTTATCCTCAGAGAGGATAGTTGTTTTCACAGCTGTGAACAGAGTTATGGACACACTATACAGTACTGGACACCGAACAAATGTATAACACAGTGCAAGATTAGCAAGACGTTAGACACACCACCACAATGATGTGCATGCGTATCGGTGGACTGGCTGCGCCTCCTCTTGCCCTCCCACACGGCTTCGGCTGTGGTATATATAGCAACTACTAAAGCTGGGTGAAGAGAGGGAAAATGCAAGAACATTAAACAAAATAAAGAGTTATGCTGGTATATGGGCTGTCACTTTCCTTGATGGAGAGAACGCAGGTTATTGGCAGACACTACCAACGCCACACAGTACAAACAAACTCAGATAACGAAGGCAGATTCTGAGATTTCTGACACTTTTCATTTTGATTTATTCCCACTTAAGTACCGAAGACTTGTTCTCAGCACTTCCCAACGCCGCCTATCAGCTTACAGCACGCAGCTGTTCCTGTGATTACATAACAACACAGAGCTTCTTGTTGTTTCTAATTCAGTGCTTTTATGAGTCTGGCAGCGTGCCTTTTGGCTCTGGACCTTCCCCATGAAGCACCTTGCACCGGCAGGCTTCTGTGCTTCAGTATACTGCCCAAGGAAATCACACACAGCAACTGGGCTGTGCTCAGCTAACACTAATTACAATGCAATTTAGCAAGTCGCAGTGAAAAAAAAATCATCGTTTTCGTTGTAAGAAAGGATCAAAAACTTTTCAAACGTTTGTGTTAACAGCCTGAGAGCTGTGGGGTGAGGGGAAAGCTACAGTCATCTCCATGTGATAGCAGGATCTGGGTGCACTCTTACACAGACACAAGATGCAGTAATAAGCCACAGCTCAAGTTTCCCGTTTCAAGCCCTGCATTCTAAGAAGGACCGTGATGGAAGCTGATCTTCCCGCAAAAAAAATCTATCCTATATTTTTTTAATGACCCATGAACAGACAAAGTATCAAACATCCAAATGCACAATATTGATCCCTATGTGAAACTCTTATCAGTTTTCTTGTAAATCCTGCTTTCTGAGCTCTTGGCTTTTAGGCCGTTTCATGTCTTTGAGATTTCCATTAAGATCCCACCTTCATTATTTTTCACTTGTTTCCGCTCTGAAAATAGCAGCCCCACAATGCAGGGGACAGAATATTCCCCTGGGGAAACCAGGACAAAGATTTCAGAATGAATTCCACTGTATCAGTCTGTGTCTAAAATAGCCTCCATCCTACTAGGCTGGAATAATGTTCTGTGTTTGGAATTAGTTCTTAGAATCAAAGCTACACAAACAGAACAGAGGCAAAGGAACATCATTTTGATTACAAAATCATTGTATTATTGATTACAGGCCATGCACCCCCCCCCCCCCCCCCCCCCCCCCCCGAGCCAAGAACCCATCATGTATCAGAGTGACTAAGACTGTGTGACCATGAGCACTGATGGTAGTATTGCAACACAATAGGCTGCGTAGGCCCAGTCCTGATGGAGAAACTGGCCACACAGGTCCTGCACCATTCTCTCCGCTGGGTAGGGCCGTGAGGTTGAGCGGAGACATTGGGCGGAGGAGATGCGGTCTCTTCCTGTTCTCTGACTGCTGTCTTTGACGGGTCCCTGCTCGGGCTGAAGGCAGCTCAACCATCTTGTTTCCCCTCAGACAGTTCCTGCAGTACTGCAACGCTCCGGTTCAAACTGGCCTTACCTTCAGGTAAGCGTGCCGCGCCTATGAAAGGAGATCTGACACGTTTTCAGAGAGGCACTGAAGGCAAAAGTCAGATGTTCCTGTACCTTCTACCTCCTGTTTCCTCCCACACACACCCAAACACACACACACAGTTAAAACCCAGCAGCCTCCCACTCAATACCGCAGATCGACGGCGGCCTGGAAATGCAGTATCGCACACAAACGTAAACACACTGAATGATCAGAGTGGCTTGTTTTCCCCACAAAGTTAACATGAGTTTTTAATACCGGAACCTCTGGCTAGCTGAGCCATTTACTGAAGTGAGCTTCCAACAGCCAGCTGTTGTCAAAGGCAAGGGGACAGAGAAACCGAGCTGACAGAGGCGCTCTGGGAAATTGCCTCAGCATGTACGCTGAGGCTTCAGCATACCATTTATTAGACACACTTCCTCCCTCTCTGAGAGGAGCAGCGCTAGAGCACGCTACAGCAGCGCTGGTGTATTAATGCTAGCAGCACTCTCATCAGGGCAGGGCTTTGCATTTGACAGAGCACCACTGTGACTTTCAGGCAAAAGGAAAGCCTCCACACAGCAGCATAATCCACTGGGGAGCTGGGAGAGTATTCACAAGAGCAATGCCCCTCATGAAGACCTACGAAATCAGAACTGCGATAAGCCAGGTACTGAGAGATGGCTGTGTTTCCCTGCAGAACTGTGAAACCACCTGTGACATCAGTGACAAAAAACGGAACATTGCAAGGGTGTCAAAGTCCAACATTTTTCCACAAATGACACAGAACACTTATAATAGGTTGGGCTAAGCTAAACGATCAAACTCTGGCTGTCCTCCCCCCCAGCGACCAGGGCCTGAGGGCGGCAGAGACATCTCCCATCACCTGCGGCTCCTTCAACATATCACTAACTAACAGCCACTCGTGAGTTCATCTCTGGGTGCATTGAGCCATATCCTGCAGCACAGAGAGGGGGCAACGCCCCTCCTCGGCTCTCTGGCAGTGCCAAATAACCGCTCCTGCTTAGATCTGCTCAGCCATTAAAGGAAACACATGCAGCGGGAACGTCTCAGAGCGGCGATTCCAGCACCCCTGCCTGCATTAGTAACCCCAGCAGGACTGCAGTGGAGACGTCATCAAGCGCGGCGTGACGCTTCTTCCAACGCGTTAATAATTTACTCACCAGACGCTGCCGTCCGGCTCACCTTTTTACATATTAGCCATTAGCGCTCGGCACATTCACCGAAGCAAGGTTAACAGGTTACACAGTCAAGTCCCCCCCCCACTATTGCCCAGCTGACTCTACACTTTAATGGTTTTCTCAATCTCATTTTACTTCTCCTAGAAGACCTTTCAATTATTCAAAGAGGTGACACGCCCGGTGACAACAGCCGTCTCCAGGAGACCACAAGGCGGCGGGGCCTGTAGACAGCACTCCAGACTACACTGGCACTACACGGCTGCCGTCTGCAGGGTTATCCATCCCTGGGGATATGTTCTCATATGCCACCCCAAAGGTCAACCCATGCAAATGGAAACCACAGCTACCAAAACCACACTCCATGGCTCCCACAATATTTCACTTGACTCTTGCAGACACATCAAAATCTATCCAGCAATACCTGCAGGAGATTTCTTGCCTAAACGTGGTAAAAATGACACTACAGATTTCAGAGTGTTGTAATAAACAGTTGGAACACTTGAAAGCTAAAGTGTTTCATATAATTTGGAAGACTCGTACCCTAAGGTTCATATGTAAATACCAACACAGAAGCCCTTAAAGTGTAAAGGGAGGAAGTTTTATTCAGACTCATAACTTGCCCCTTTTCTGACAACTTGCCAAATTCCTGGTACACTATTTTTCTTCTCATAAGCACTATTCATTAAATGTCAAGCAATCATGTATAGTTCCAAAACATGTTTAGACCACAATTTTTTTCTGGTGAAGGAACCTTAAAAACAGAGACCCAGAATCAACTTCCCCATTCCTGCTACAGCTGGTGCGAAACAACACATGAAACTACAAAAATAATCCAACAATAGAAACATTTAACAGGTAAAACCAGTTGCTGTGCTTCCTCAATTATAGAGATGCTCTGATGGGCAAATGTGAGGTGCCTGTGAAACAGCCCTAAAGTAAAGACACAGAAGGAATCTGCATAGTGATAAGGATACAACGAGGCTTTGATCTCCTCTCCAAACAGAACATATACATACAGCAAAAAGGGCTCCGAATTCACCTCGACCAAGGCAACACAAACACAAGGGGACTTCTACCTCACCTCACTCCTCAGCTCTCCGCAGTGCGACGCGTACACGGAGAGGCTCCGACATCACGTCTCCCCACCGCCACATGTACACAAGAGGGCTCTGACATCACCTCTCCTCACCGCCACATGTACACAATGCAGCTCTGACATCACTTCCCCAAGCTGTTAGACTGATTCAGTTCAGGGTCATGCAGCAAAGCAGGCGCTGTGGTTTGTGCGAGAGACCTGTCACCGCTGTTGCGTCCGAAAAGAGGAACTATCCACAGGCCTGCTCTATGACTTCCCAATGACAGGTGCTGCTATGGCCCAGTCCTCATACTTGATGTGGGGAGGTGCACAGTACGAGGTGAGGTGCACAGTAATAACTTGCTTTGTTAAACGACTGCTCTCCATGTAAAACAGGGCAGGGAATTATATTGCAGGTAATACTAGATAAACCGGCATCTGAGCACCTTTTATCTTTCGTTCCGCAAACACAGATCACTGTCGATATGCAGATGAGTGTGACCAACACGTTCCAGATTAAAAACTACACAGCTGTTAATCTGAGCAGTACCAGAGAAGGAAACAAAGCCGTGAAATCTCCACCAATGCTCTCAATTCGAACAGCACACATGAGACTCAAAAATCACTCTCCCTCTGCGTCCACTTTAACTCACACACAACTGCACTCTAAAATGTTACTGGCCCCCCCACCCAAACCACGCATCCTGATCCCCAAATCACTCTCCCCCACACTGTGTGCTAGGGCCCAGGAGACATAGCAGGGCCCCTCGTCTGGACCGGCCTGCCCTCAGACAACCTTTCAGCCAGGAACACACAAACAAACACACACATTCAAGGTTGGGGAGGAAGGAGCCACCACCCCACCCCCCTTAAAGCAGAACCACAGCACCTCTGTTTATTCCAACATCCAGAGGGTGGGGTGTGCACTGTAGCGCCGCAGAACACAGGAAACCACCCCCCCCTCCACCCCTCCCTCCCCTCCTCCCCTCCCCCCCACACTCACCGCTGCAGAGGTGAGCACACTGCACTTCAGAGACTGAGCTCAGTTTGTGACGATGCCGAGCCTGGCAGCGCTGAATGGCCCGTTCTCCTCAGCGGGCTCTGTATTGCTGTTATGTTTTCATGAGTTCTGCTATTCATGCAAGCACCCTACAGCAGTGTTTCTCAACCCTCTCCTGGGGGGCCTCCTGCCCTGCAATGTTTTAGATCTCTCCCTGCTCCAACACAGCTGATTCAAATGATCAGTTTGTTATTCAGCAGCTTCAGGAGTTCATAACGAGTTGATCATTTGAATCAGCTGTGTTGGAGCAGGGAGAGATCTAAAACATGCAGGGCAGGGGGCCCTCCAGGAGAGGGTTGAGAAACACTGCCCTACAGGGTCTCGGGCTCCAATCAGCCCGTGCTGGTAGATTAGCTGCGGCCGTGCCTCAGATATGAGGGCCCCTATCAACCCCAAACTCTCACCAGGGAGGCTGGGTACTCAAACATGTCTGCAGCCTGCAAATTCATGAATGATAACATGTCCAGTGCAATAGCCCACACACTGCAATGCCAAGTGACACCTTGGCTTGTCAGCTTGGTCAGAGATTTCCATCAAAGACGGAAAGATGCAACAGTCACTTGCAACAAGTCCACTGCCAAACGGGGAGTCTGTGGAACAAACTCACAGAGATCTTGCTGGCGAGAGCAGTGAAAAATACCGATCGGACCTTAACAAGGAAAAGAACATCCTGAGGTGAGGTTACCCCAGTCCAGCATTGTTAAACAGCTGCATTATCATTGGGCCTCTCTGTCCTAGCAAGACCGATCCAGGTTAATGTGAGCGCGCCATGCAGAAATCACAGCCATTTACCCAGGATCTCTCCCACTCTGAGGGAGGGCAACCGATGCAGGCAACACCCGGCTAGCCGCAATCACTCTCCACCTTCAGCAGAATGGACACACGGGAGCACTGCCTTCCTGGCAATCACTGTGTGTGCAGTGCCGCGATGATCCCTCCAACATCTACAGGACATTCTGGAAAAGCACCTTGAAAAATCAGACATCGACGTACACCACCACAGAGAGCATGGCAGCATAAGCCACAGAGAGAGAGACTGCATTTCTATTTTATCACACGTCTGAATAACGCTCTGTAATCCAGAGTAACAACACAAGAGTCAACAGTTTATGGAAAATCCCTGGAGGATCTCGTGTTAAATAGGGTCTATTGTTTTTTCTTCAAAAAACAGCAAAAATGGGTAGCTTCAGGGCACTCTTGCCTCGTGAAACAGTATCCAGTAATACAGAAACGCACAGAGCATGGTATTATCGTCAAAGAGAAAATGACATTCCTCACCCTTCAAAGAAAACCAGAGGCATTCCTGAAACAATTCACAACTTGCCTGACGACAGCTTTTTCAATTATAGCATTAATGTAATGTCATGTTGCGAGTGGAAATCTGCACCAAATGAACAACCCAAAGACAAGCTCAGTGGCCCCTTTGATCCCACAATACTCTGAAGACTGCATGTAAGGTATGGATACTGCACTGGGAACATAGAATAAAAACTGCAAAAAACCATCACTCGACTCAAAGACACTAACTCCCATGAAGGCAGGCAACTTACTTCGGGTTTGTCAAGATCTGCAGCAACGCTTACACAATGCACAATCTGTATGTGGCAGTGGAATCCTGGTTCCACCTGCGTTTCCACTGTCTTTCCTTTACGAGTGGAACCATGGCCACGCCAGAGATTTCACAAGCTGCCTCTAATGTGCAACTCCACACTGCGAATTCTACCCCATAACAAAGGTGCATGTCATATCTGCTCTAAGATCTGTTCAAGAAAGGAGCACTTCATCTCAGTACTTACATACCGTCTATTCAACTAGCTCAAATATGTAACTCCAGAGTTCACCATCACATGCTGGAGTCTTCAATTTAGCAAGAATGGCTGAAGCACGTCCGTGACCAAATTAAACAATGAAAACATTCCAGCGAATGGCTATTTCACAAATCTTGCAAGTTATGATTTCTTGTGTGCAAGACTTCAGTTAGCTAACCGCAGGACAGAGCATGCGTAAACATTCCGTACTGTTAACAACCTAAGAGCAGAAATTTCTCCAGTATTTCCCCTATTAAACTTTTCTGTTTTATATACTGGGAAACTATCCAGTCAATCAATCTCTAAACAGCAGGGTCTGCTGGTTCGTGGCTTGGCTGCAGTTCTGTGAAAGGAAATGCAACAGAAATGAGAACAGGAACTTTGCCCGCCTTTAGATTAGCGCTTCATGGTTTGCGGTTTCAGTTCCCGTGATTCAGGTAACAATTCTGAAAAGTCCCTCATGTACACGGTAAATTCTGTTCATCTGCATTTAATGCCAAGATGACAGTGAGCATATGCTCTGAAGTACATTTAGTGAAGAAGGGACTATTTTCTGAAGTTTCATATGCCATAAGACGCATCTTCTGCAAAAACAGCCCAAAAACATGAAACACACCACTCACACAGGAAAAAAAAGAGGAGAATCTGTACACTGATGAGGAGACGCAAAGAAAATCACGCTCTCTCACACGGATTTCAGTGCGTCATTTTTCAGCCGACACTGTATATAACAACACGCGTCTGAAATAATATTAAACTCTCGCAGGCTGAAAGCCTGCAGTCGTCTTCAATTTTTCTGTCTCAACCTTCAGGTTAGCCGTCGCTCTGTCTCGGCTTACCGCGTGGTGTAAGAATACGTTACGCCATCCGACACTTTGTGGATTAGGGAGGGACAGAACACTTCTCAAAACACAAAAGCACAGTAGCTGCGTCTAAACAAAGCGGACTGGGAGACGGCGTTCCTGCTCCCCTGCACGGGCTTGCGGCCCGCTTTATCTGCAGAACGCAGGCCCGATGTCGGCCTCCAGCGTGCCTCCAATCAGTGAGATGCAGAGCTCTGTTACTCTGGAGAGGGGACGACAGAGTGATTCACTGGCTAACCTTCCAGCGTCCGTCCATCATCCCCCTCCCCACCTGCCAACGGTCCCAACAACGCAGCGTCAGAGGACCGTGCTTTTGAAGCAAGCGCCTCCTTCCCTTCAGATTTATAACCCCACTCAGGTAACGAGTGTCGCAACTTTATTGAAGTTATTGACTGGCGGCGGGGTACACAAATTAGATGTTGTTCCAAGTGTCTATCAGCTGCTGGTTGAAAGACATCTGTAAAACCCTCTGAAGTGTACACCTCCACGGCTGTGACTGAACACCATTAAGGACTGAACAGCGGTGACCAGCAATTAAATGAGTCAGACATGTCCTACGAACATAACAGTACTGACTGATTCCTGAATAGGTTTATGAAATAAAATCTTACATTGGGAGGTCTACTTTCAACAAAATTGCTGGTTACAGGGTCCTAAATTAACACCTGCCAAACTGCAAATGCAGATAGATCTTCTCTTTGGCCAGTTTTAAGTTGCAGGGCACATGGGTGCTTTTTGAGTAAAATTATCCTATATGTCCCACAGGGAGCATAGTCATTTCCATGGGGTCAGCTCAGCTGGCAGTTTGCATGACCTGGGTGACACAAGAAAGGGTGCTACCTAGAATTTATACGCTGCACCTACAATGACCCGGTACTGAGCAAACATGGTATCCGCATTGAGAGGAAGTTAAACAAAGATAAAAAAAACAGAGAGAGTGTGATTTTATATAAAAGTTCATTTGGGGCATTGTTTTTGACTTGAGTGAAGCAATATCTTGGTCTTTTTTCTCAACATAACTGGGCTTGAGACATTCCCTTGATTCCTCTTTACACTTACTGTGAAACAGGAAGCCTTTGGGGACAACAGAAGAATGTGCAGAAATGTGTCACTGTGCGTCCTTTCGACCTGTTTCCTGTGAATCCAGGACATTCTCGGAAAAACACGGGCTTCCCGGCGATGGGTAACCGCACATTCAGCACAAACAGAGAGCAAACACTGCTCAATTTACCCTTCCACAAAATACGAGCTTTGCCTCTTCCATATGCAGTGTGTAACGGTCAGTTCTACCACCACTGCGCCAGCCATTCTGTGTCAATATCACATTAATATGTCCACACTGAGAAATGACGATCTACAGTGCTCTCGGGTTCTAAGAAATTCACCTCCATTAATGACGTTCATGCCTTTTTTTTCTATGTACAGTGTTGTTGTCACAGCTGATAAAGAATGTACTGCCCCTATCCAATGGAAAACAACAATATGATTTTAAAGCCAAACACAGCCTACAAAAGAGAGACTAACAGTAGGTGGCTGAGAATAGGAGACAATTATTTACAGTGGTTCCAGATTCAAGAAGGATGCATCAATTTGAATTTGATTGCTTTCACTTTTGAAACTCATTTCCTGCTGAGAAATTACCACACAAATGACACAGCACAAGGCTATGATATCTGGAATGATTTTCAGTGGACAACAGGTTTTAAGTATAAATGCGTCCCGTGTATCAGGGTGTTCACAAATTCCCCGGGCCATAGAAAGCCAGTCCTGCTCGAGGGGGTGAACAACTGCGTTTCTGAACGGCAAAGCAGACTGGATAGGTTTTCTTTTAAGCCCCTGCTTCTCAAGTGAGAAGAGAAGGGATGATCCTGCCCAAACAGACAGCTAATTAACTCAGACGGGGAATTAGCAGCTCAGGTGGAATGGATCCTGCCTCCTTTTTGGCTCATCTCAACTAGCAGAAGGTGGTGTCCATTTCTGCCCTGACATAGACGCTACGCCTCCCAGAGACGGAGGAAACAGACCTGCATTTTCCCACAGAACAGGTACTGCAGCTCTCTACTAAAAAGCAACCTTGGGTTTACATTATATGCCTTCTACACCGGGTTTCCTCCTCACAGTCGCCCTGCTTGATGAACTACCCAAAACTTGTGCTCTTTGATTTTGGAGACATGTTAGGGTAAATGTGTTTGCCATATATGCACCAATTTGAGGCCAGGCACCTTCATAGGTATGATTCTCTTTGTAGGTCAGTATTCAGCATACATGTACTGTCACAACCACACAGGCAGTGGATTCAGTGTAAGCCCTTTCAGCATCTTGTTTCAGCCTGTTTTTGCTGCATAGCCACTTTTCCAATGTGACCGATGGCATAGTGGAATACCTGACAATACCAATCCTGTGCGTCTGCTCCATAACACACCAACTACTACACAAAGATGCTCTTCCCTCTCGGATTTTGTCAATTTAAATGTAAAAATTGTGTATTAATGAAGGTAAAAACTTCACCTTTACATAACCATTATATGATGTCATAGCTCAAAAGATAAAATATAGCAAAAGGTGGACAAAGGAGGCCAAATGTGTAGATGCCAGCGAAACAAAAGCCAGTCTCCCTTAGACTACAACAAAAGAATTAGGGTCCATTCAAAGAGCTCATCTAAAGTTTCTATCTAGAAGCAAAAAGTGAAATGTTACATCTCAATTCAAATGTCCAAAATATCAAATAATTCTGCTGGGATTTGGACATTCTTGCTCTCTTTTCTCTCAAACGTTCGTAACATAACACTCTGACACACTTTGCTTCTATTGTCTAAGAAAACAATATAAAACATGAGTGACAGCAGCTCAGGTATTTCCTCAGCTTTCCTCTCTGTAAAAGAGACACTGAATACTTTCTGAATAAAGACATTCTCCCATGTGCCCCAAGCCTAGCCAGCAGTTTATTTACTTAATACTTTCACCATTCGATCTACCGCACACAACAACAGCTCGTCACAAAGAGGAAACACAATTTCACACAGCCACAGTAACAAATGGGTCAAAATACTGTACGAGGGAGAATGACATCAAAGCCCTCACGGGTGTGATACTGGTGAAACCGCCAGCATAGATTACCATTCGTACATACAAGACGGTTATGTAACGTGGTATCAAGGTACCTGGGTTTACCCCCAGCTAAATCAATGCTCAAATCCCAAATGGAGTTCTAATCCAGTACCCTTTGGAGAAGATAATGTATTTAAAGTTTCTCTTCGTGGGTCACTGTTTCACATCATGTAAACACTATGATTCCAAGTGATTTTCACAGATAATTCTTCAGCTCCACTTTCACATTAGTACGACATGACTATGTCAGACACAGTGAGCTTGCTGCCAAATGCTTTTGCCTTCATACCTTTTTACTTTCATTCTGGCTGTGCCGTGTCTGTTGCTCTTGTAGGTCCTGTGATACGTATTTTAATTGAATGCCAGAATTAACCCTGTTATGGCACTTTGGATGAAAGTATCTGCCAAATAAACAATCAATGACACAAAAATAACATATAAGCTTTGTGTATTGCCCTGGAAAAATCTATTTTTAAGATTTAAAAATTTTTATTAAATTCACACAGAACTGCAGTGTTCATTCTAATTAAAGAGATCAGATAACCTCCACCTTGAACTGTACAACAGGTCTGCATGCATGGATTATACCGGTACCCCTATCAGCAATGTAAAATTATTATTATTAGACAGTAACACCTCACGCATGGACCATAGTGCATATGGACATGAAAATCTGTCAGATTCAGATTGTCTGAAAAGTTGTGTGGCTCCAAAAAAAGTTTCTTGATTAACAGGTAGCATGTACATAATTTGTAAAGACAGAGTCAAAAGAATTCACCACCCATTAATACCGACAGTGTCTTAAAAGCTTCGTTACCTCGTATTTGATCATACCATTGCAATTTTTGCAGGGGCCTGAGTCATAACTGAGTGAAAACATCTTTTCAAACCACCATTCCAATGGCAACAGACTGCTTTCATACGCAAAGCTTCAACTCTGTTAACTTCCTTTTGCCTCAATCTCTTATATTTGTAAGCCTATTAAATACAATTACAATTGTAGTTTAGATAGTGCTTCAGTCCGACCTCCCACAACCACTCACACACATTCCAATAATTTACAATTCTGTGACTCACAGTTTCAACAATATTTTCAGCTGCGTTCAGAACCGTGCAAAACCACAGCATTCCATTAAAACTACGGCCAGCTTCCACTGAATGACCCAGAACATGAGTAGCACTCTGTTTTGATATATAACTAGCTAATGATGACTGAATTACAAATTTGTTTTACTGATTGTATTTTACCATTCACTTGCGTTGCAAATGGACACCGCAGTGCAAAAAAAATAGAATTTCCTTAATAAAAAGTAAAGATGTTGAAAAACAGATTAAAGGATTAACTTGCCAGGTAATTAAAGTTATTCCTCGAGTGTAAAAACTCCTTTGTGGGGAAAGTGGAAGTTAATTTGTCTGACTTGAAAAATACTAGGCTAGCTGCACGAAATGACATGAGGACAATCCGACTTCTTGTTCTTCAAAAAGCTTTAAGTACCAGATTAACAACATAGTTAAGGAGTAGCAATTTTATGCAAAATGAAATAAAACGAAAAGTATAAATTCCCAGTGTGAATACATTGACTGTGAGCCATTTGATGTGTATTAGTTATCCCTCTTAACATCAATGGCAGCTGTCTGTCTTATTCGAAACCAGACATCGAAACCAAACTTGGGTTAGCCAGCTGACACCAAAGTCAGACAGGCTAAAGCTATTATGATCCAGACATTTTCACAGTAGTAGTTTAACTCTCCATTTAACTATAGCTTGTTAGCGTTAAATAATGATAGGCTTCTTATTTTAGTTACGAAGCCATGACATAACTGTAACTAAAATAACTGTACATTACCTGGCTACCACCCACACGAAGCAATGGGACAAGCTGGCTGGCTAGTTAGCTAAATTAGTACCGTTGTAGATAGTCAACTAAACACGTAGCTGCACTAGGTAGACTAACACAACGTGACGTCGTTGACTAGCTAAACGGCAAGTTATGTGGAAGTTAGATACCTTGCTACTTAGCTAAATAACCAGCGAGTATTAACTAGCTAGCTACATTATTTCAGAGATCTTA
Source organism: Megalops cyprinoides (assembly GCF_013368585.1). Lineage (NCBI taxonomy): Eukaryota > Metazoa > Chordata > Actinopteri > Elopiformes > Megalopidae > Megalops > Megalops cyprinoides. Next base: position 23,038,337 of record NC_050596.1, read on the forward strand.
TACTGATGCCTAAGATTGCTCGCTCAATGCCATTGTGCGAGTAGCTACAGTTGCTAGCTATGTTCAACGCAGCGGACCACCGAAACGCAATCCTAGTCATTCTCGTTGAATTTACAGCCATATTGCACGTCTTATAAGAAAATTAAGAAAATTCATCCTGGACATTTATAATTTGTGGTATATTGTGTATCTCTTTCCCCCTCCTCAGACGCGAGCGCACCGCAATGCACATGCAGTGCTACGGGTGGGAGAGAACACTGCGTCTCTATGTAGCTAGCCCTGATGTCGATGAAAAGCAAGTGTAAGAAAGACGGCTGGATATTTGGGCTTACCTTTCCGGTAGAGCTTTTCTTCCTAAAATAAGTGACCTGTTAGCGTACCCAGGCTGCGATACGAAGGCTATTCTGGGCAACAAAAACGCTGTATGAACTTGAGTAGCTTCCGAGCAGACTGGATGTGCTCTTCCTCCACAGAAGCAGTATCAACAATCACTGACAGACGAGTTAGGGGCCGTCTCAGCCTGCTTGTTCTATTTAAAAAACGAAACCTGTCTTCAGTGAAAGGGACCGTCTTCGTCTTCAACCTTACATGCGGAATAGTAAGGTTGTTTCTATTCCGGACCTGCCGGACCTTCCTCAGGTATAAATTTAGTAGATAGCAGGCTATATTTAGTCTTCTTTAGCTAGTGATGTAATCAATGAAAATAAGAACGTGCAAGTAATAAAGGTACGTAATAAAGGAGACCTGCATAAAGCTGACGGACGATCGTCGGATGTTTGTGTATTTAAAATAAAAGCCTCATATTCAATACACCGGTTGGCGCTTTTAACAACACCACATTCAACGTTTAACACATTCAGTTAAACAGGCTCGATAACACAGACTCGATAATAGCCAATAACAAATGCAGTATAAACACAAAACGCTTAGCATTTAGCTACGGATAAATTTAACTGAGCTTGATGTTTTTCATACACACGTGTTCTGAAATAGGCCTGCACGCAATCTGTAGTATTCGCACAGAAAAAGTTACACATTATTAAAATAATTATATTTGGTAACAATTCTCTCTGGAGTTAGAATAGAGAAACTCCTTCTTCCCGCAATTAAAACACGTTCGTTGCTACGTTCCCGAATACAACTTTGTTGCGCCCTTTTCAGGCAAAACACAGCTTCACACTGATGCCATCTACTGGCAGGCTGTGTTAACAACAAGCCGTCTTTGTTTCACTTTCAGCTTGCAAAGCGTGCAAATGTTTGCACCACAGTGATTACACCAGACAACGACTTTCTGCGTCGAAAGAATATTATTGTGAGTAAGAGAAGTATCTATCCATTCACATAATAACGTTTACTGAACTGATTTATAGAAAAAAATATCTCTGTGTGTTCTCGTATGGTGTCTTATCCAGTACAAAATTCGCACAAGCAGAATTATAATGCACGTATGATAATTCCGTATTCCATTTCGACACAATATTTGTTGTAACTATAATTTACATCTTAAAATTAATTAATTAATTAATCAATTCATTCATTCATTTATTCATTCATTCATTAAGAGAAATGGCTAGGGGTTTTACCTTTGAATATCTCCTACTTGAAAAACAGCATTTCGACAATCATTGCATATAGTCGTATCCAACAGAGCAATTTATGTAAGGAGGCCACTGACTCTAATGTTCTGAAGATCATAGGTCGATGGTTCCAACTCCGGGGGACGAGAACTGAGCTGTGCCTCCCTGCCAGGAGTAAAGCGTTAGACAAACACAATCCGACGCAAATTATGACATCATCAAAGGTGAGGGGTGAGCAGCATTTAGACATCAATATTTCAGGAGGCTATGCACAATGCAGCTGTCTGGATAAACTAGGGAAGCTGCATGGAACGTGCACGAGGGCTGGACTAGTAGCTGGACTGAACAGGAGGTGAGAAATAGGTGCATTCTACAGATATCATTGAGGAATAATTTATAGCTCAAGATCATCAACACTACGTTCCCAGTGGATGGCAGCTTGTTGTCCAGTGTCATATGAAGACTCCCAGAAAACTGAGATGCAGATACTGGTATATTATTAAGATTAATAATGTAAGACTGTGGGTTTCATTGTCTGTGTAAATTCTCTATAACACTAAGTAAATTGTTAAGAAATTGTTGAGAAAATTCTTTATGAACTGTTGTTTGCAAATTTTATATATTGTAAATTGTTGAGAAACAAGAGGCCATTTTTAAACCTTATTATACTGCCTGGTATTGAAGAATAACCTAGAATGAACTCTTTATAAGAATCATATTTGCTGTGGTTGTAATTATGTGAGAGATGTCATTCTCAGAATGATGGTACTAAATCATTAATGTGCAAAGGAAGTACTATTGCCAAGACTGAAAATTGCATGATATCATGGAATTTACAACGTATACAGAATAATCAAAACATTTAATATGACGACAAATTTTTATTGTGAGCACATTCTGGGAAATAATTACTTTTAAGTATGAAATACAAGGTTACAAAGTTATTTGTAATGGAAATGGACTGACAGTCAATGGAAACTAACCAAAAAAAATGTGTTGTAGAATTGTAGAATTGTGTCCCTTTGCAGAAAACATACACTCATTTCAAACAAGTTTACACAGGTCTCCACAGAGGCAAGCTTCCTTCTGTCATCACTTTCCACTGCCTTCTGATTTAATGTAATCAGTGCAACATGTCCAAGCCTGACTGTAGTCGCCGGAAAGCCTCATGGCCTGTTGCTAATTTCTCTAGTTGGACAAGGCAGTGACAACAGCCATAACTTGGCCACAGGCAAATGTAATGAGCTAATCAAGTTTTGTAATGGACTCACTATACCTGTTCTGCAAGGAAACAGTAAAGCTTGTTAAATCACTGACATTACCTGTCTGTATAAACTTCTGAATGAAGCACTGGTTCTCATTCATGTCAATTCTTTTAATACAATATCAATGTCATCAGTACCAGCACATGCACCTCTGCCACTCTAGGTGAAAAACAATTATGCCGCCCCTCTATTTGCAATGTACTATACTAGCAACAACACACAAAGGCCAATATGCCATACAAATAAAGCAAAAACCAGCAGCAACACACAAATGCCAATATGCCATACATAATGCAAATAGTCTAGTGCAACGCTAGTGTGCTCAAAGTGTCAACAATATTAAAGTATGCATGATGCAATATGAGGGCATTTTGCGGATCCATATACAAATAACGCACCAAACAGGTCTGCATAATAACTCCAATAACCTGGTTCCCAACTCTTTACAGCAGAGACATGACAGCACAGCTATTTTCCAAATAATCCAATTTCAGCTCCTCAAAATAAATAGTACCAGTGCAAATCTCTCCTATACACCACCTTCTCATGTGCGTAAAACACACACATGAAATGTTCGTAAGCACATTATATCATCAGCAGATTCAGCAACTTAAAAAACGACTAGAGAGCAAATGCCAGTCGTTGGTTTGGCAATCTCCTGACATGGCGATTGACTTGACGGTAGATTTGAAGGCGGGTTTGACACATTCCTCAGCAATTCATATATTTTTTGAATCGTTGGCCCCTGGTTGGCCCACATTTTGCTGCCCTTGCCAAAGTGCCGCCCTAGGCAATTGCCTAGTTCGCCTATATGGACACGCCAGCATTGAATGTCATTAAATGAAACATAATGTCCTGCTGAGAGCCCCGTTGTGCTCACCACATTCTTAATGCACTTCTCTGAAACACCCACTAGAGAGCAGCCTCAACTAGAACAACTCAAGCCATAAAAATTCAGTGGGACATTTCATGTGTGACTGAATATGTTATGTTGCTGTTCTTAAGTAGTACTAACTAGTAGTTTCACATTCTCTGATACCCCATCCCATCCAAGAAAACATATTTGAAACATAGCTCTTGAAATGAATGCATTATATATTACTTTGATTAGAATGTTGTTGACCATCACCCAAGTGTATATCAGCTTCCCACGTCCTGGGAGGATCTCTGATTTTATTTAATGTCTGAATCTATAGAAATGTAAGTATTACTATGTTGATACTGGGGTGGTGTACTATGTTGATATTGGGGTGGTATACTTAGTAAGGTGGCTGATAGCAGTCACAGTAACAGTTTAAAGAACTGTTTTTCGATATGATGCATTGTTTGTGGTGTGTGTGTGGCAGATAAGGGAGGGGAAGAAAACACACATGCATACACAGAGTACACACACACACACAAAACACATGCCTGCACCCACAGAAATCCAACCACAGCTTACATGAACACTGTGTGTGGCTAAATATTTCGGATTGAAGTTGCCTGCTGAAAATAGCTTTGACAAAAAAAAATTCAGCCCAGCCTTGGAGTTATATAGTTGCTGCATTACCAGATTTTGTGGAGTTGCCTGGGTGAGCTAATCTCAGAGGCACAATAAATAAGTTCATGGCCATGCAGGTGTGAATGTTCATCTAAGCATGCAGTGTACCTTGCCTAGCAGGAAGAGATGTCATAATTAACATCAGACTTCATTTCCACACGTTGGCACATAATAACAAGCTGGGTATGACAAATCAATTTAGCCTTCATTTTGGCTGTCACTTCAGCGTGGTCTCAGATGCATTCACGTGTATTAAATCTGACATGAACTGTCAGTCGTGTAAGTGAGACTTTTCTGTGTGGTGTTACAATCACAGTGTGGACTGACATTGCCTTGTCTTTCAGAGCCAGCTGAGGTCTTTTATCACTGTTTCCTCAGTGATAAACATGAGCATTGTGAAGGGTTGCCAACTCCCAAACATTCACTTTCGCGTGAAAGCTTTCTCTCTCACAGTCTCAACGTCACCCAGCAAAACTCATGGTTTCAGCTTCATTCTCACATCTCACATTTTAACTGAGCTGCTCATTTACAATTTGCACAGAGCCCTTGATATTGACTGTACCTACATGGCTATGTCATGGACAAGATGGACAGATAAACCATATATATGACATACAGAGTTCTTTTTCATTCACAGTGAGGGGCCAGGAATTATAAAGGGAGGAGAATCAAGAGAATGAGGAGTTGAGGTAACTTTTAAGAAAGTAAAAAACTACGCGTTTGTTGTCATTGCACCATATATTCAGTTAACCTTATTTAGTGACATACACTACTATGGATCTTAATTTTTCTAGCTGTTTTTTTTATTTTTATCAGCAAGTAGAAACCTCACTCCACTTTAGTCCATATTTTATCAATGTGCATTGTGGGAGGTATTACCCACAGCCTTGATGATGCTCATTTAGGTAAAAATGTGAAAGTGATAATTGAAAGGTAATATCCTGATGTTTACTCCTGACAATAGCCTTACTTGCCCTTTCAGTGATTCATTTTTCAATTTGTCTCTAATTCTCTGTAGGCTTTCCCATTGTAAAAGTCACCACTTCGGGGATGACTGGGATATCATTGCTATAAAGTGTGAACTTTTAATTCTCATTGACCTTTCGATTAATAATGAAATCATAATTAATAAAGGTCTCTCCTGAGCTCTGCCAGCAGATTTCGATCCTGTGGTCTTCTTAACACCTCACATTTCTCATTAGTTCTTTGGGGAGCATATAATGAAAGCTCTGTGACTTCAAGCTGGGTGTTAATCACAGGTCCACTGTCTCCAAAATGTATTAAGTCAGGAACTCCCACAATTTTTTTTTCTGGGCATGGCTTAGCTTAAGCCAAATACTTTAGTCATAGGAAATCCTCCAAAAGCATTCTGTTTCATTGTTTCCCAAAGCAGATGATCGGTAGTAAGTTAGTCAATGAGAGAGCAACAGAGCGTTTATACCTTTCTATAATGTGGATGTGTTTTAACAAACTGCTTTTGGAAAGAGATATCTCAGCTTGTTAACCTTAAGTAGGACAAAGGAGAATTGTATCAAAAAACAAGACTTACAGAGAGAAAACAGAAATGACCTCTTCTTCCCCCCAGGGAGCTGTTTCTTAAACTGCCACTGTAGAAAGATGAAACTCTTTTCAGTTGTAGCAAGATAACAATTGTCTTGCTACTACAGTACCACTGGCAGCAGGAAAATGAGCTGTCAAGCACAATATTTTCTTTGTACATTTCATCCCGGGTTGCTAAGTAGTTTGCATCATGTCTCAGGCATAAGCAGTGCATCATTAAAAATGAAATAAAACGGCCCCCAAATACAGACGCATGGCACTAATTTTATGTTGGTGTCCAGTATAACAGAATATGTCATCAAGGATTACAGGGATGTTGAGCTATGTACGTCAGGGCCAAATACTGGCTGCACCATTTTGCCTTCGTAACAGGTACAAAGCTGAACTACAATGTAGGTAGAGTACTATGGAGCTCATTCTTCCCAAAAAGAAAGAACTATCTCATTACTAAGCAGATCAACAGTGTGTTTCCACAGCAACTGGGTCAAAAATGAATTCAAACCTAAATCTGCCCAATTATCCCAAAGCAAGAAAATATTTTACATAGCCATCTTAACTTTTTTATGTCACTTAAATCAGGATGTGAGGAAATTGTAAAAGGCTGTAAATTTACAATTTAAAGTTACTCTCAAATCAAAAGAACTCTTTGTACATAAGAAATACATTTTCAGATTGTAATTTCTAAATTATTTCAAATGATACATTTCTATTTGATTGGTGGTTTGCTGCCTGTTTACACTAAGTCATCAAGATGTCATTCTTGATCAACTTAATCATTTCAATAAGTCATGAATGATAAATAGAATGTGGGTAGAAGTAGAATGTGTTTATGGGGTGGCTTCAGCCCATTAAGGAATTTGTACAAGGTGCAGGCTGAGCTGTGTCATTCTCGGCCAATGACTGGGAGACCGTAATGGCAGAACACTTCTGGCATTGTTCCTGCTGGGGTAGGGTGCGTTCCATCAGCCAGGGTCTCCTCACCCCCCCTTTTATCATCTATTGGTATGTGAGACATCTCAGAGCCACTCAGATAACGTCGGTGAGGGTCACCTATTGGCATTCACTCAGCTGTGGTGCACTGTGGGACTTGTAGTGTGGAAAAGTGAGGTTTGACAGAATGAGAGTGTATTGGAGGATTGCTTTTGTTGTGCTTCAGCGCGCCTGCAGGAGAATAAAGAGCGATTTGAACGGTGAGATTAATGTACTTCAGCTGGGGATTCCAAAAAGAGTGATCACTACAGATTATATTGGTATGGCTCTGCATAATGTAAGGAATGGGTCACAGCACATGCACACCGCATCATCACCATGCAGCTTGAGGCAGCCTCTCTTCCATGTGTGCATAAAAAGGTGAAATTGCTGTGAAGTGCTGACCTGAAATGAGGGTGAGAAATGTGTATGGTACAAAGTTTGAACAGAACAGATGTTGGTGGCTAGTTTGTATGCAGTCTGCATGGGCAGAGCAGCGTACAGCATTTTGTCAGGGGGCTTACGATAATTTGTAATCATTACAATGCTGCTTTTTTAAACCAAGACGCCTGCATACAGAGTTTGTTGAGGACCTGCCATGACAATCAGTTTTGTGTCACTTAGATTCACAAAATGGCATATATTTCACCTGTTCACAGTCAGTTCCTTGAAGCCTGATGTTGGACTGTTACCTTGGTGCCATTGTTTTTAATGTAAAATAAACAGAACAAGCCACCAAGTGAGGAGATCCCCAGTGTCAGTGAGTTCACCTTTTGCTGCCTTGGACTGGGAGGTCTGCCTCATGCCTCTTCTGGGTTTCTTTGTTTTTTCACACACTCAAACAACACATTGTTAGGGTATGCCAGCTGTTCCTTTCACAGCCATTTCCAGCAGTTGTTTTCCAGCTCAGTAGTAACTGGTTGTAATGACAAACTATAGACCGAAAAGAGTATAAAAGAAACAAAAAGACCACATGTCACGGGGCTTGAATGTGTTTAGTAAGGACGTAAACACTGATTCAGTTCAATTCAATTCAATACAATTAGATTCCAACTTGACTATCATGACAACAACACATTTTTGTTGCCAAAGCAAAAGAGACGTTTTTACATAGAACAGATGTATAAGAATGCATATACTTTGTCTTTTCCAGGAAACTTTCATAGTGTACATTTTATTATCCATTTATGCAGCTGAGTAATAACTGAGGCAATTTGTGAGAAGTGCTTTGTGCAGTGATACTGCAACACAGGGCAGGAGGGCACTGACACTGACACTGTTACGGTGCTTTTAGCAGAAGCACCCAGCATTTGTGACTCACACTTCAAGTGAGTGCTGTGTCCACACACAAACACATGTTTTCTCCATGGAATTTTCACTGTCACCTTGTGTTTTATCCTGAATTGAACCTGGCTTTTTTTTCACTCCTTCTGCTGCTGCTCTTGCCCCTCCCTGCTTGAGGGTAACAAACTCATTGCAAAAAGCACATTGCAAACCCCCCTGTCCACCCCACCCCACCAAAAAAAAAAAGTTTGGTTAACGCACTAAAACACAAAATGAAGACCCACCCACACAGTTTCAACTGGCGGGACCTCCATCCCTACATACTGTACGTCATCCATGGTGACATCCATGCACTTAATTGGGACATCCCTGTTGCAGGGAGGTACCGTGCTCGTTTGACAGGTTGCCGACTGAGGAGGTGAATCGCTCACTACATTTGAGCTTTTAAGTTCTCAGCCTTATTAAATTTGATGCATTGTCAGGCCCGAGGACTAAAGGTAACCCCTAGCTGTGAGTGTTTAAATGCTACCCCCTCCCTGGGGGCAGATTAAAGCTATGTCACAGAGGCCACGGGACACAGGTAGACTGCTCACTCCCCATTAAAGACCTGCTTCCACCAACAACCACACAGTAGGTGTGAAGGAAGTTTCCAGCAGCTCTGATTCTGTCACCAATGAAGGGAACAGATTTACAGTTTTAGGTCAGGTGAGAGTTAATAAACACTTTGTTTGTTAATCAATTTAAACAGCCCTTGTCTCACCTCTATGCTCTCAGATGACTAAGCCATTCTCTAACTGTGGAAAGTGGGATTTTTTTTTTCATTGAATCTGATGGTGCTCCATCACGCTGCCCCTTTTATAAATTTTTGGAAAATGACTGAATGAATCATTCTAATGTTCTCACTAAACCTGTAATGTAGATGGCTCCATTATTACTCTTAACACTGTGTGTGTGTGTGTGTGTGTCTGTGTGTGCGTGTGTGTGTGTGTGTGTCTGTGTGTGTGTGTGTGTGTCTGGAGGTAGGTTTAGCATAATGGAAGATTTTTTTCCCGTTTTCTCGCTATCATGAAGCAGATCATCCTGTGGATATCTCCAGAATGGACGATAAACAATGCACACAGCCTTATTATACTAATGACATCGCATCTCTTCCATCAGAAAAATAAATCAGCTAAGGGTCATAATGAGATTCACTGCACATTGGAACAGATGTTTTTAATGACATGATGGGGTGTAATTTGGAGAGAGAGATTAAAATAGCGACCAGAGCATCTTTTGTTCACAGCTAATCCCTTTGTTTTAAACCCGTGTTTTTTTTTTCCTGTTTCTGCCCTGTGATGAACAATCTGCTAATTCGTAATGCACACACACCATGAAGGAACTTTCCGTTCAGCACAAAATAGCAGAGAAAACAGCTCTGCACCTCACAGGGGAATAGGCTCAGCATCACACATGAGAGAAGACAGTTCAGCACCGGGCATGCAGAGAGAACAGTGTCACAACAGCTCAGCACCACACACAAGAGCAAATAGTGTCAGCCACACCTGTGAGAGCGAACAGATCAGCACCAGAGACAGCGGTGATCCCCTCAATGGCCGAGGCAGGCCAAAAGGTGAGAGAGTGGTGTTGCTTTCATCTGGCTGTCTCTCCCTCCCTCTCTTTTCTTTCTCGCCAGCGAATCATCCTCTAATGGAGAAGCACTGTACCACATCTTCTTGTCCACCTTAATTGCCATGATATTCAGAGGTCCATCTTAACCACATCCACTTCCTTTGATTTTGTTAAAGTTATTATTAAATTAATTTTAGTACTGTGTTTTTTTGTATGGTCTTTTGTGGTTTTGGAGCCACATTGCCTAGACATTGTTTATAATGACCCATCTGCCATTAATCACAGAGTCCCTAGCACATGTGGCTAATGTTAACCAGATAGGAGGCCAGATGAAATAAGTAAAAATAAAAAAAAAATGTTCATTATATCCCACTGTTTTTCTTCTACTCCTCTTTCCTCTGCTTCTTGCCCTGGGAGCATGATGGTTTGGACCTTCTCATGATGCATCAATGATTTGTTGTTTTCCACAACTGTCTGTCTCTCTCATCAGCTGCTGCTAGATGCATGTTCTGCCACCTATCCCCCGGTAGGTATGACTTAATGTCAGCTTCGTACCAAGCCATTTAATTGTATACAGTATCTACTGACAAAGGTACCATGGCTTGAGCTTTACAAAACCTGAAGCCTGAATTAGACAAGTGAATTATAACTGTGAAAACAGAACATTCCAGCTACACCCACTCAATGGTTCTTGAGAAGCACTACACTGAGTCACTTCTGGGTGCCTGACCTCTGGACCCCTGGAGGCGTGACTCTATTAGGACGTCTTTTCAAGGGCACAGCCATGTCCTCTCACCAAAACATCCCAAAGGTCATACTGTTACATGCCTTAAAATGGGATTATACAACACAGAGTAAAGATTGCATTTGCTTTTGCTTTTTCAGACGCACGGATTACATCAAAGGCAGATGTTTATTATTAATCAGGGTTTATGTTACGAGAGATTGAAAGGGAAACCAGCATGCTGAGGCCCCTCTCACAATTCAGTCAGCACTAACGGGCCTCACTGAAGAGGAAACTCAACGCTTTTAAGACAATCCCTTTGAAATTTTCTTTCCTTTTTCTTTCTCCTCTGTCAGCAGTCATGAAGTAAAGTTTGTTTGAAAGGCCAACAGAGTATATTGTACAAAGACAGTGGCTGGCCCTCGTTTAGCTGCTCCCTTCTAAAAAAAAAAAAACAATGCAGAGAGAATATAATTATAGAACAAATTAAAAAATGTATACGTGAATAATAAAAATGAGAGACTACAATCACTTGAAAGACACAATAATTACTATAAATGCAAATGTAGGTATTTTAGATCATGTATTGTTGTAGGTAGTTTATATTATGTATTAAATACTTAGGCTCAAGAAAATATTTTCCTGTATCCAAACCCTACAAGAAATTGATACAAAATACAATATTGATACTGCAAGGCAGGATAGAGGACTTTGGATAAAATATTGTCTTTCAGTGTAGTATGACATTGAGCACAATTTTAAATTGTGTACACATGCATGCACCCATACATGCACACACATATAAATACATTCACCTGGTCTTGGACATTTTGGCTGTACAATGTTTCTTGGAACCACCATATCACACTTGCAGCAAAGAAGTACAGAAGGGGCAGCCAATACCAGCACCCATCTTAGAATGATGTATATTTTCTATTTTTTATTATTTTTTTTAGTATTTTTTTTTGATGCTCATTTACCAAGTGGGCGAGCTCAGCCAAGGTTACTTAAAACTCAGGCCACAGTGCCTAGTCAGAGATCAACTTACAAAAGAGATCATTTCCTTCTGGCAAACAGAAGAAAAGTATAACAACATCTGCCATATGAACCACTGCAAATGAATGCATCTGCATGGCTTTATTCAGGTAAATGTAATTGTGCTCATGTATTTCAAAGGAGGTCTTTGTAAAAGCACATACGAAAGCGAAGTGGGTGTATCTATTCAAAGAACCCATGGGCTTTCATTGTGTGCGTCAATAATTCGATCACCTGTCAGTCTTAATTTGGTGGTCACATGAATATCACAATTGTTAAGGCTGTTCACACACGATGTTCACAATTACCTTCATGAAACGGCATTGTCCATTATAGATGATTACCTCTGTTAACAGAGAAAAGGAAAAAATGAAGCATAGCAACAATAACATTGGAGAGAAAAAAAGAACAATGCAGTTGAAAAAATACATAAAACTGAGGAGAACACTAAATAAAACGTAAATTGTGGCAGTGTAGCATAGTGGAAAGGAGCAGGGCTCGTAACTGAAAGGTTGCTGGTTTGATTCCCCACTGGTGTACTACTGTTGTACCCTCACGCAAGGTACTTAACCCAGAACTGCCTTAGTAAATACCAAGCTGTATAAATGGATAACATGTAAAAACTGTAACCTATGTAAGTCCCCCTGGAGAAGAGCATCTGCTAAATGATAATAATATAATGTGATGTAATGCTTGCCATGTTGTTTTCACACCTGGCACACTTTCTATAGTCCTAATCTGTGTTTGAAGATGGACTCTGATGGTTAATTTCATTTCACCCTGCCTTTTTAAGCACACCAGGGTCCGTAACATGTCCATATGTTGATCCATGCTACTTTTCCATTGCACAGAAAACTGCAGGATAAACGATCATAGCAGCCAATCATGGAAAATCACTTGCATGTTGTCATATTCAACTTTATTCTTTTCTGATTTCATGTTGCTTCCCAATTTAGTTTGAAGAGCAATATGAGTGACTGGTGCAATTGCACGGCGAGAATGCATTGCTTTTGGAAAGTTTACGCTATAGACATGCTGTTACAATCAGAGGGCTTCAGAGAAATCAGGCCTGCATTTCATCAGATGCTTTCAGTGAACCTGTGCCATTGGCAGTCATCACAAAGGTGAGGGCGAGTGGATGAAAGTGACAAGATTCAGCATGTCATGATCAGTTGTTTTGACTCCTATAAATAGAGAAGATTGCTTTCATCTCAGTAAAATTACAGGGTGAGCTGTATTCCAGTTTGTTTGAAGAGGCCTGAAACCAGTTTATTCACGCAAAATTGAATCTGTTGTTGTGGTGCACACCTACATTTTACATTTACATTTGTTTATTTGGCAGACGCTTTTATCCAAAACGTCTTACAAGTGAGGCAGAGTACAACACAAGCAAAAAAACATAGGGAGTCAACAATATAAGAAGCGCTGCATGACCAGTTTCAGTGGTTGGCCAGACAAGGGGCAAGTTAGCTGGAGTGCCTTTAAACCATTGGATTACATATTCTTCTTTTTTTAATAAGGAAACAGTTTTGAGACATGAGAAATTCTGGTAGGTGGTAGTGTTTCAGGTTCTCAGGTGAGAGTGGAAGAGCTGTGTCTTCAGGTGTTTCTTGAAGACAGAGAGGGATTCCGCCAAACAGATTCAATGTGGAAGTTCATTCCACCATTGGGGGACAACAGCGGAGAAAGTTCTGGACAGTGATTTTGCGCCGTGATACAACGGGACCACCAGACGCCATTTAGTAGCATAGCGGTCGGGAGGGAACAAGGCACACCTGAGTTTGAAAAAACTTTTCACACCAGACTAAACCCCGAGGATGAACGAACCTGGGTTTGGAAAATACCTTCCAGACAAACCAAGAATGAAAGCACTGTTACATTTCAGAAAGCAATTTGTGATATATCGAATCATAGCTGTCTTTCATACTGTATGAATTCTTCCTACTGACGTATTATAGAGTAGCCTGTATCCCTCAGTTACATCCCTCATAACTATAGACTGTTTTGTTTGATCCATCCATTCATGTTTTACCTGAATAAAACTATGTAAAAGTACTGAGTTTTTGTTGCTGTTGGTATCCAAGTTAGTATCATGTCTGTCAGAAGAAAATTTTATGAATACTAGTGAAGTCTTTGTGATTTGACAAGTGTGGAATGTCCTTCATGTTACAATAAACCACACAAAATGTCCAAAGCAAACAATGAAAAGATGGATTCTACTCCAGCTTGTTGTCAATTCCTGGCATTCTGCACAATCGCCATATCTCATTTCTTTTCTTTTGATGGTGACAGTCCATGGCATTTCTTTTCTCCTTTGATTTGCACCCTTGCAGAATGCTGTGGCCGCTGGCCTGAACAAGTCAGCACATCATGTGTCACTGAGCCAACCAGTGATGTTATCATGATTAATCTCCACAGATAAAGCGCCTCTTCCTTCCTCCCCCAACATTGTCTCACTCTTCAGCTTTGCTTGTGCTGTCATGAGTCTGATAGCTCTGCATTTGCCTGCTGCATTCAGAGCAGGATAGATTATCCCAAAACAATTTGTGATTATTTTTTTTTTTGCTTTGAATGTCACACAAGTGAAACATATCAGGACACCTTCCAAGTGTACTTTCTGCCCCCTCTGTCTCGACTTGCTACCTGATACTCCTCAGAACTGCAAACACGCTCAAATGCTCCTGTTCTCTATCCGTATCCACAAACCGCGGGGCTCCATGGGAATCAAGTGGAGTGGTTGTATATGGGGGGGGGGGGGGGGGGGGATTGTTCCTCTACTGAAGCACTTCTGGCTCTTTGGTTGAACTGAAGGTGGCCTACCATTTGTCAATATGCCTAATTTTGAAGAGTTTATCTCTGTTTTCTGGCTTTCTGGTTGGTGTACAGTGCTGAGGAACTTCTCTGTGCCATTTAAATTTAATTTGATTTACCAGGCAATCAGATACCAACAGATGGCAGTCCTCCTGATGTCCAACTGAGGACACCACACATTAGTCTCAACTGCATTTCAACAGAAGGTAATCATTTTCTGTTAGCTGTCCATAGTTGTGACTCCTCCTTATACATGAAATGCTTAACAATCAGAATGAATTTTAGTTAATGGGCGGAGGGAGAGGAACATTGCATATTCAAGATTATTGGCTAACGGAGCTCTCTTATTGGCTGAGACAGGCTGCAGTGGGCACACACCATCAGTGAACAGAGATTATCCTGCCCTCGATGTGAAGTTTGCAGGATAAACACCTGAATGAAAAAAGGATTTTCGCAGGTCAGACGCACAGGGTGAGAGAGTTACTGACGCTTGCAGTGAGGGAGAAAACTGCAGACATGAAGAATTTCAGTTTCCTCAGACTGGACAGGGTACAGATAAGATTTAGTCAGCATTTTACGGTATAATTCAGCCACAGTTTTATGAATGTATGTGTTGACTACTACACTACACTACTACACATGGAATCTGCATCGGAAGAGCTTTATTTTTTATGAACCTAATCTGAATATTTCTGGCGGTTTTGTAAGCAATTGGAATGCATTTTGCATTCCAATAGAGAGAAAAGCTCTAATATCCTTGCTCTGCCTGCTGGCAAATGGAGGTAGAGAACAGCAATGTTCGAGGGATCACTGTCCATTTCAGATGAAGTAATAGCATCCCTGTAAAATTTTAAATGGGCTAATAAGTCTAGGATATCCATCTAAACATGCTTGTCACAGTCAAAACCCAAATATCCCCTCACTCCTCGCTTCCTGGAGCTGGGAAATGTCTTGTGCTAATGCTATGAAAATTGAGTCAATGAGAAAGTTCTCTCCTGCTGAGACAATTTAGCACACTAAATCTGCAAGCCATCTAAAGTGTAAGGTAAAGCACAGCATGAAAATATAGTTGTTTTTAAGCTTAGTACCCCTTTAATCTGGTAAAAGGTGATAAACGTTAATATGATGCTTCAAAGTAAAACAATCAGGATCAATTTGAACAATAACACCTTTGATAGCAGGGGACCATCTTGATGTGTTTTGTTCAGCTAGGATTGGTCATAACCAGGGCATGTCGTGCCTGAACCTGAATCAGCCAGGAGCTTAGTGAATTAACGGATATGGTGTGCAGCAGCCGTTTGGTGAGGTTTGGTACATGCATGTGACTCGGCTCTGACAAGGTGAGGCAAATGTCATCAGTGGAGAGTATGTGCATTGAAATTAGCAAGTGGGTCAGGCTTTTAATTAAATTCTCAACTGAATTCAATCCTGATTACAAGTTATTTCTGGAGGGAAATTGAGAACCACAGGAGATCAAACAGCACATGATCTGTGTGAGTGTGAGAGAGATGGTGTGTGTGGGGAGCGCTGGATGAATCAAAGTTTGTGCCTGTTCAATGAATAAGTAAAAAGACCTCAACACACTTTACACCAAACGAATGCAACTCTGACATCAAATTAAACCTGCATTTGCAATGTATTGTATATTCAGATCTTGTATATTTCCTTAGTTCATCTGAATTTCAATATCTATTCATAATTTGGGGAAGTGCAATTTTTGATTTTTTGACAGAGAATCCGATTATGCAAAACAAGGCATGGGTCCATCTAATATAAGGACTCACAGCTTGGAAAATTGAACTGTAATTTCCATATAAAACACACCTATGTAATCATCACTGTCTTTCATAGCTCTTGACTTGGTTTTAAGTGTATGTAGTATTTCATACTGGTCCATTAATGTATATTATTTCATTTTATTGTCTGCATTTTTTGATGCCATGGAGATGACAACAATCATGTATTTGTATTTATCAGGAAGTGGAAAGAATTTACACATCGTGACATCCATAAATAACAATTAGCAAACAATTAACTAAAAAAAATAGCTGAAACATGCATTGTGTTCAGCATGTACTGGAAATGTGTTTGAAACACGCATGCTATTTCCCACCTCTTTGGCTGTGTAATAATATAGCTTAGCATTGGTTGAGCTTGCCGCTCACTGACCCACTGAGTTTCTTAGCCACCAAAGCTAAGTGGCCATTTCAGTCGTTACAGAGTTCCGGAGCGGAACATAATTATGGAGTTACGAGGGCATGAATGAAGGGAGTTGCGGCAGTGTCCACAATGGCAGACCTCTGTGCCACCTCAGGCGAAGCACAACGGTAAATAATGGGCGCATCCTGCGGTCTTGGCACAACAGAAGCCTGTCAACAGAGATTCAAAAACAGCAACGTGGATACCACAACCCTTCGAAAAATAGATAGAAAAATAAATAAATAAATAAATAAATAAATAAATAAATAAAATCTCTGAAGGACGGGGTAAAAAAAAGATAACAAGCAGGGGAAGGAGGAGCAGGGCTTTGAAAATGAGAGATCTTTCAGATGAAAGAGGGTTTCCATTCCGCAGCATGTCTTTCTTGCCCGCTTTGACAGACAATTACCTGACTCACCGATTTAAGATGCGATGGTCCTGAGCTCCTTGCGGAAAGATGCGTCATTTCTGCAGGATGAGGAAGGGGCTCTGCATGTGTACTTACCGTATGCTCCCCACAACGTCTTTATGGCTGACTTATTTTCTGGTAGAGACATTGTGTCCTGACTTGCTTCCAGCAACAAAAGCGAAAGCACAATGCAATAAAACCACAAAAGCAATTGCTGACAGAGACAGGGAGTGACTGCAATGAATTATGGTGCTCAAAACAGCTGTAGAAAGGACAAAAGCAAAACAATTAGGTTTTGAATTTTTATTTTTTTAAGGCTGTCTAGCCTTAGATGTTAAAATACAGCTGTTAAATCCAAATTCTCCTGTTCCTGCTAATGTACTTACTGACATCAAAGCTTGCAGGTGATAAAATGCTTCTAGCATTTTTTTGCCTCTGTCTCCTGTTCAAATTCAAGCTGTAATATCTCTGTTTTTGTACATTCAGTGCATGCAGATGTTTGTTACTGGTTAGTGTGTCATTTGTTTCACCTAATTACTTAGTACTATGTACTCCCAGGCATGTACTCTAGACTTATTCATCTTATACATCTTAAGTTTTGAGATATTTCCCAGTTCTTCAGTTATTTCAGCATTAAACACTGAGTAACTGCTGTAGCATAGTAGGCATATTTGTTGCCCCTTTTCTGGTGACAGTAAGTATTTAATGTATCTGCAATATCTAAAGGAAATCCTTCCTTATTTTTAACACAGCAAATGCAACAAATATAGTGGTAAAATAATCACATTTATCTCATAAAAGACAGCACATCTGCCTCGGTCTGGTAAAAGGCAGGATGTCTTTTGCACGTGGTTAATGGCAACCCAGGGATTCAGCATCAATTTCACAAATCTGTGTGAGCCGGGAGGGGGGAGGGAGGGGGGGAGCTGTTGGGGTTGATCAAAGTTTGGAATGTAATTATCCGTGGAGTCTTGGATGTGCCGGCTCTGCAGAGGAGAGTGCCAGCGTCTCGGGCGCGAGGTGGTGGCGGATGAAAGCGAGAGAGGGGGGCTGGGTCTGTGCCGTGGCGCGTTGCCGAGCGGTTGTGTGGCGGGGTCAGAGGAGCCAGACTCTGTCTAAATGGAAGCGCTTCACGTCTATGAAACTTACTGGGAGTTTGCTCCTCCACGTGTGCACCGTCGCCACCCTTTCAGCTTTTGTATCGTCAGACCAGTTACTTCTGTCAGTACTGCAAATCTGGAAAAAAACATTATGAAAGACATCAATATCACAATGACTCTTGGTTTATTCAACTTTGGTGTAGCAATACTCCATGAAGTATGTAGACTGTATGAAAATTCCTACTAGTACGCTACTGCAAATGAATAAAGTCTTAGCAGAGATCACTTTCTGCAGATTGTTTTGTCAAACCAGGGAAATAAAAAGAGGAAAGCCAGGATCCTTCTGTGACACTCACCATCCTTCTACCATTATGTGGCACCACCTGTTTGTGAAAAAGTGACACCCATAGCTGTGAGAACCAATTATTTTAAAGGTATGGAACACCATGTAAGATTGTGATTTATTCATTTTGGTTCAATCTCAAAGGCAGTTCCATCTTAAAGGAGAGAAAAAATAAATAATAAAAAATAAATAAATAGCGATGACATTGAGTAATTGGACTTGCCTTTTTCTGGTGTTCATGGAGGTGATAAAAAGGTGAATGGAATTCCTTTGCTGACTGCAAGGTCTAAACTGCGCAATCTATTAAACAGAGAGGATAAGAGGTCATAATCCAAGGTGAGAGACTAGTTATTAAAGAGAGATCACTATTGATTGCCTTCTGTGTGGAACTGGAATGCTGACCCTGAGCCAAAGCCAACAACCTGGCCTTTTTCTCAGCAAGGAATGTGAATCTGTTACGAACGTGTTATGAATGCCTTCTCAAAAGCATTCTCTTGTGCCACTGATGGCTGTATCTGACTTGCCTGCAGTACAGTATTTTGTGGTGAATAGAGACATACTTTTGAGAAATATAATTTTAAAAACCTGATTGCTTCGTACCTTTAACACTGTACCTGCTGAAGTTCAGTGATAATTAAGATATGCTGTGGGTATACTGTATTGTGATCATTTGATCACCACTTTCTCCTTCGTACACATATACAGCATGCGGAAATGAAGATGTATCCTGTATGACATTATTTATTTGGTCAAGAGGCATCCATATTCAGGGCATCTTCTGATTTTTATAGTTTTGCATTTTGTACGGTTTATCACCCCTTCATTGGACCAAATCTTTTACAGGAGCAATTGAGGCAAAGTGCATAACATAAAGGTTGTATCAGATTCAAGCACACAACCCTCAGACCTCTCATACATTTCCGTGCCCTCTGCACTGATTTTAGAATAGCGCTCAGTTATTACATTATTATTTCATCATCCCATGTGTAGGAGTGCTCTCTGGAAACTTTAAAACCTTGAAATTTGGCTTGTTTGGAAATGCTGTTCAGTTTCTGCTGCCTGTGCAAAACCGAGGATGGTGCTTTTTAATTCCTCTAATTGTTGCAAAGTATACATCTCTGTGAAGTCAAATTCATTGCCTGCTGCTGAAACTGTTGCCTGATTAGGTTCCTCAGAAGCTGCATGTTGCTCTCAGCAGTAAGAGGATGTTTCAAAGCCATTTATAAATGGGCATCTTTGTGTAAGTGTGTTGCCTGAGCTTGCTAAAAAGAGAGACATCAACTATAAGGTCATAATAAAGGCTTTATTTTGCCATGGGAGGGATTTGGGATTTGTGTAACTGTACCATTTGTCAGAAGACACGGTCCTGGGCTGCAATAAATAAATAAATAATAAATAGCAGTTTCAGTACCCATAGGGACCACATCATGTCTTTGACTTGTCTTTGACAAAGCATTCAGAATGGTAATGAATGGTTAGTAGTAAAATAGTAAAATTTGCAGATGATACAAAACTAGAGGGTCTAGCCAACAGTATAGAATCAACTAAGGTAATACAGGGAGACCTAAACAGCATCCAAAAGTGGACAGACATCTGGCAGATGACATTCAATTTAGCCAAATGTAAAGTCTTGCATGTGGGAAATAAGAACCTTAGACAAGACAAGGGAAAAAACTAGAATGTGCTCAATTTGAAAAAGACTTGGGAGTAATAGTTGACCCAAGCTTAACAGGATCTAGGCAGTGTGCTGTAGCAGCAAAAAAAAGTCAACAGGATGCTGGGATGTATAGCCAAAAGTATTGATTATAAATCTAAGGAGGTTATATTGAAATTGTACAATGCTCTAGTCAGACCTCACTTGGAATATTGTGAGCAGGTCTGGGCACCGCACTATAAAAAAGATATTGACGTTCCTGAAAAAATTCAAAGAAGGGCAACTAAATTAGTTCACACATCATTCTCACAACCATACATCTTCATCTTAAATACAGTTTTATATCTTCATTCCATAAAAAACAACCTTGGAGCATTGCTTTTGAAGGTCCCTTCTTTTCTTCTGACCATATTTTTAAAATATATTTTCCCCCAGTTAAACCTGAATACTGGAAAATTGCAGAATGTTAATTTCAGCTTCACAAAAAGCAATACATTTTACAAAGGAATTACCTTATTCTGTTATAGACAAATGTAACCCAGCCTAGCACAGAACTCAGCACACTGATAATATTGCTTCCCCATCCCCTTTGCAACACTAAAACATTATGTACCGTATACTGTACATGACCTCTACTCCACTAATGGCTTCCTAATGTACAGCTCTAAAATTCCATGTAAGACAGAATGTGTAATTTAGTCTTCAAAGTCCACATTTTGACAATGAAAATGGCACTTAAGGGGTCATTTGGTACACATATTATTTTATGTTCTCTATGTTTCTTTAGGCAGGTCATCCTCTCTCACTTACCATGATTAAGATAAATGAAATGGTAGCAAACCAGCTTAAAATATATATACACAAAATTATCTTTCTCTCACTGTGGCACAAATGACAATAAATGGTGTTCCTCTTCTCAATAACTCAAATCTTCAGAAGTGCGTTTTTGCTAACGGAATCTTTTGCACTGTTTAAATATCTCAATCAGCAAATAAAACACTCTTTATTGGAGACAGGTCTGTGAGACAGTTTCCGTATTTCCGAAGTGATCCTTTTTTTAATATAAACTTCTTTGCTCTGTGTTATAACTCATCTTATTGTGTGTCTCACAGTGGGTCCTTTTCACTGCTACTGTGTGATGCTTTGCACACAGTCAGGGAACTACTCAACCCACATAATAGCTCTTAGATTATCTTCAATGCTTCCTTTCCCCAGACACGCGAATCTCATCTCACAGACCGGCACGATCCATTCGATTTTTTGCATAATGTGGGGGATTCAGATTTCTTATTGAAGATTCTTCTTTTCTGTGAGGCTTTGGGCATGGCAGGGGCTAAAGACAGCACATTCAAAGACTGATGTAGCACACTGTGTATTGTTTATTTGGGAGGGACTGCTGAATTATGCCAGTATTGGTGAGTGAAGGAAAGTAGACTATAAAAAAATAGTCCTTTTTCTATTCTCTCTCTTTAAACTTTTATAATAAGCTTATGGATCATTCTCTGTGACTGGCATGTGCGCTACAAAAATGAGATGTTCAGTAACCTAACCAAGGTGCTTTGTGGGCAATTTTTTTCTGATAAATGTATTTCAACCTTAACAATTGTTGTTTGTTTGCTTGGCAGATAGACACTTTTCTAGCTCAAGGACTTATCCAAATATACAGCTCAACTATTGCTGAAGAAATTGATATCAAGAGCCTGACTGAAGGGTCCAATGGCATTGTCTCACAGGGCTGTTGAATCTGTAACCTTCAGCCTTATTGTTTCCATGGTGATCTGGGCATCAGTCAATTGAAACCAGGGTTGGACACTCATAACACAAAGAAATATGAAATAAATTCATAACTTCAGCATTTCCCACTATCAGGACTCCCCACAGTGGGGAAAACCACTCAGATAAAGCCTTTGCATATATTTGCATATTAATTATATTTTTCATGTCAGTATATCAAGATGATGAGATACCCACAATCTTACACAGATAAAATATTAAATAGGTCATGACAAGTGCCTTGATGCATATGTCTACATATGTAACGAGTCGCAGGACTGACTTCAGGCAACAAGAGTGTCACTTGTTTAATCAGGTACTATGATAAAGCATATGCAATTATTCTCAAGATGTGGTTATATATCTATCAGTGTGTCCTTGTGGACATGCATTGGTTATTTGATTTTTTTTTCTTTATGTACCATTTCCATAGTGAATAATGGCCTTGAAAGAGATCTATTGTAAATCTATTGTAAATCTGTCAAGGATTCAAGCTCTGATGTTTGACTAGAATCTTCAGGTTTAATTAATAATTCTTGAAAGCTACAGATTTCTGTTTGAACATGTGAAATGAGTGTCAAATTGCATCTTTCCAGATAAAAAATTTAAAATAATAACTGAAGTGGAATGTTATTTAAGATGCTTATTTTGAAAATGACTGCAAACACAATGCATGGGTAACAGCTTTGTCAAAATGTTTCACTGCAGGGACACAAAATAATCCCAAATGTCCCTAATGAAAGGGATGACAAATTAATTTCCACTTTCAGCAGAGAGAATAATGCATTCAGAACAAATCACTTCCACAGGCTGCCGAAATGAAACGCTTTCCATTCATGGTATGAGGTCTGTATTGTGTTATTTAAAAATAGAATTACATTTCTAAAAATGAAGTCATTATTTCCAAAGTATTTGGATACTATCTTCACTTCATATGGAAAGTTTTTTTTGAAATGTGAAACAGTAATTTGACTAAATAAAGTAATTACACTCGGTAGAGTAAAATGCAGCGGCAGAGTAAAAGACTATTTCTGATCTGATGTCTTTTCCTATTGTCAATGTTCTACAGCAGCTGTAGGACCGATTTGACCCATTGCACTTGTTTATTCATTTGTTTTTAGTGTTCTTCACCATCGTTCATGCCACCCATCTATCTTCAGTTTTCTTATTTGGTGTCAGGCAGGAAAAGGCACTGCTACCAGATTTTGTTACCAGATCTAGAGATTCTATTTACGGCAACCAAGTGATATTTATGTAAAGGTGTTACCGCATATTAATTTGTCTTCATCATGTTATCAAAAAAAACCTAGCATGCAGTTTACATAGTTGTCACACTAGCATGCTCAGAAGCACAGAGACAATGTGAAAAATAACCTCAAAAGCAACTTTCAGAGGACAGTCTGGTGACTTGCTGATATGAAGAGTCATTAACGCTGCGAAAATGTGTCCTGGCTAAATGATGAGATTGGCACTTAGTAGCTTTAATGTCCTGTTTGTTGTTTTACGCCCAGGCACACAGTTATGGCCTGTCTGTTACATCATCAAACAGATGCTGTTGATCAAGGCTTGGCAATCACACATGCATTTGTAAACACTGGCAGTTCTCCATTCCGGGGGCGAAAAATCAACATTTGATTAACCATTGGTAGTAGTACTCTGACTGCACAAGGGGTTCCAGAGTTTACTAGGGCGGACAGAGGAAAGGGGTGTTTGCTGTGGACTGGTTTCCTTAGATATTCCTTAGATATCCTTAGCTCCAATGGCTACAAGAAGGAACCAAGAGTAACCAGAGAGCACTCCCTGAGCATTGATTCGTGAAGTATCCTGAGGCTGCCGGCAAGGTTTGAATGTATAGATTTCATTTGTGCAGACCATTTCTAATGGGTTTGGAATGATTTTGTGCTCATTTTTTTTCCAAACAGGTCATTTCCAATAACAAAGACCGTGGATAATTCTGCATAAAGGCATGTGAACATGCAGCAGAAGTGTGCTTGTGATCATGGTATTCTTTTTGAGAAATCTAAATCTTTATGCCGGTGCCTCTTCAATAATTTTTAATCATGTTTACATCTCTAAACAACAATGTAGAGGACTGCAGCAGCTGTTACATTTTAATTACTGGAATTAATGAGCCCAGAGCACTGTATTCCTGTTCATAATGCAATCTTAATGAATAGGGGGAAATAGACAGCTGAAAGCACGCACTATGAAGCTTGGCTGAGTGGAATGGCTTCCTTCTAATGCTGCCATTAGTTTATTTTAGCAAGTTTATCATGCTTATGGATCTAGGCTATACGTGGGTCTGTGGATAATGTATAAGACACAAAGATAGATAGATAGATAGATCCTCAACATCAATGTTCTGTGTCCTCTGAACTTTCTATTCTTACCAATGTAATAGAACACATTAAAAACACTCCTGGATGAAACCTGAATGGCCTAAATCAAAGTGGGACATGAGCTGTCAGGATTCTTTTGGCTTATCACAGATAACTACTTTCCTTTAATTAAGAGGTGACAGAAATTTTGTGAGTCCTGATATTTGTACGAAGTGTGAGATATGGTTGACTCACTTCCTAACCGCGACTCTTATGGATTCCAGATGAATAGAGTGTTGATTGGAAGCTTCCAATTTCAAACATAACTACTTCAGACAAGCTGACAACTCACATCAGCGGTAGAATATAATGTTACAGATCAGGAAAGGTATACAGAGATTAAGATTTCTCTTATATGAGTAATGTAGTAATCTTATGTAGGCGAAGCGATACAGCTGAACATAACGTACGGTTTGTAATGGTAGATTTTCTATATATATATAAAAAATAAAAAATAATAATAATAATAATAAACCTCCGTGTCCTCACTGATTTTGAAACTAATTTCATTTGAATTTGACCTTTGTAGAATAAAATACAGAGAATCTAGTTGCAGTAACATTAAAACAGGAATTACTTTCTTGACATGGATGTTTCTCTTAAAATCACAAAATTCTGATATTTTATTTCCTATAAAAGCGGACCGAAACAACAATAAATATGTAAGACAAGGCAACTCTTGGTACAACAACGGAGCAAGGCAATAAAACTGCCTCTTCAAATTGCCCTTGCCAAGGCCCACCATTAGTTTAATTGGGGGAAGTGCATGCTTGTCGGGGGTACACCAGACTACTTGAATCCATGCCTTTGGGCCAAATCATTGTACTCTGCCTGTACTTCTGGTGACACCCCCAGCGCACGCTGCGGTGGAAGCCTTCTACCTCGCTTCTTACGTTTCAGCACCAAGGATAGTTCATTGGCGCCGCTGAGAATAAACAGCAGCATAGCAATGCGAACTTTTTCGAATGACCTTCTGGTGCTGCGTGACGACACATTGTCTCATCACGCGAATCGTTACACACAAATTAATGGGTTTAAATTGTGCTGAACAACTACAAAAGGCGAGGAAAAGCTTTGATGTCTCCGACCTGACCAGGTCCCTGGTTTTACGATCAAAACATCTTAGATCTGGACGAACTACGCGTTACTCGTTGTTCAACCATATGTTCACGTTTTTCTCGTATTATATACATTTCAGAGATATTTAAAAGCAGCACTGAGGCTGAAATTAGTCTCTCTAACTCCTAACCACACGAGTATATATTTAACAATTCCACAGACGTGTTCCCTCTCTCCTGAGTTACTCATCTGAATAAATTGTTTCTTCCTCGTTCCCATTTTGATAGAGAGGGTCTATGACATGCATATGCCCTCCAAATCATTGACGCGTTATTCAATTCCATTTAATTGTCAATCTTAATGTATGAAAGATTTTAAGGATGGGTTGAAGGTGGGCGGAAGTAACGGGGATTCTTATGTGTTACCGGATTTCGCAGTGTTCACTTCATTCTGACGGAAAAGACGCAAGTGTCTTCCGACGCCCACGTTTGATTTTAGGTGATGACTGTTCAGCGTTGTGGAGTAGGCAGAAGCTCCCGAGCCAGCAGCGTGCTCACACTTCTCCCAAACTCGCTCGTTCACCATCAGAGTACAATCAAGCGCAAGTAAGATGAACAAGTCAATTCACAGAGCGACGGTTATCTACTTTGGACGAGAAGGATAATCTTATTTCATCTGAGCAAGTGTTGTGTGTAAATGGATGGGAACGTAGCTTTATTCTGGGTACGAATTTGTGCGAATTTCTTTTCTATTGCATTTGCCTCGGGAAATTCCTCTTTGCATTATTTCTTCATCGGGAACTTGTTGACTTTGATTCTTTTACTCGTTTTACAATCCTCATCTTGAAATAAAGGAAGTACAACCAGAAAATTTCTTGGATCTAATTGTGCGAAGTCATCTCTAACAGGAAAATAACGGTACTGAAATTCCTAATAAACGGAATGACAGGGTTTAATGGCAGTTGAAGTATTTTCTCATTTATGAAAATCTAAAGTAGCGACAACCCCTTTAGGGAACTCTCACCCCTACAAAAAAGGAACTACTACGACTTTTCAAAGGTTGGGTCATCAAAAAGCGAGTTATGACGAAGCATCTGTTGTGGAACTTCTCCAAAGTCGTCTTATGCTGGGCTTTAGTGGACGCGCAGGTAAGAAATGTGGTAGGAAGGTGTGTACTCGAGTTTCTAATATGTTTTCTTATGATGATAGATTTCACCTGTAATTCTATCGGCATCATCTCATGCAAAGGTCAAAACCTTCAAAATGTCTTAACAGAACAAGAGCGTGTCATTCGCGTCAGGCATTTTGACTGATTGCAGTTGTCCTGTCACTATGTTACGTAGGCTAGTTGTATTTGGCTACCTTGTATGGAGGGGTTACGGAGTTTATAACAACTAAAGACATTATTATATATGTGTTGCTTCTATACTCTAGTCTGAAGTCTAATGATTGCCATAGTGAACATTTATTGTATTATGACGTACTATGTGCTGGAAACCCACAATACAGTAACAATTTAAATCATGTTCGGCTTCAATCCACCGTTTTGCCATGCACTTATCGGGAGATATTGTAATACCTGAGGAGGGCTATTTAAATCCATATGCAGTCATGTGAAAAATAGAAATGAAATGGTGTTAAGCAAGAACCCATTTGTGTGAAATGTCTCAACAACCATGTTATTGTGTCGTGCATCTCTCCAGCTGCATGCAAATGCTTTACGCACAGAACATTTCCAGAACCACACGTGTAGTGATGGAAAACGAAAACCATATCTTTTCTTCCAGTCTGACTTCATAGAACTGCAACTGTTTGGCAGACAAAACACGACTGATTCATTAGCTGTTGCTGTGCTGTTTTTTTTTTTTGGCAATTTCTCGAATGGATTCAAGGCAGCAAACTTCTCAGCCACACAAAATACAGCTTCTGACAAGGGGTTCTGCCCATGATGCAAAAGATCCGGGACTGGGACTGAGGGGCAAGTCAAGCGTCATCTACAGGTGGCATCCACAGAGAGTGCCATTACAAAATCTCAAGCTCTTTTCACAGCAGCACATGGGAGAGGTTTTCCCCATACAAATGCAAACACTCACACACACACACACACACACACACACACACACACACACGTGTACACAGTTGTGTAGCAGTCATCATCCCTGCAGCACCTTCCTGTTTGCATGCTTTGTGTAATGGTTTTGTGGTCACAGCTATAGATGGAATGGCTTGCTGTTGGCTCCTTTCTGATCAGACTGAAATTGCACTCAATGGCTGGACATCAAGAACCTGAGGAAGTACCATGGTTTTACAGTGTTGAGATTCAATACTATACATGCAGTAGCTCCCTCTGAAGATGTATTTTTCCATAAGTCTTTTCAATTATTTTAAATGGCAGCTTGACACTCGTTCAGCTTGCATTGTGGGATTTCTTCTCATATAGCCACGGGGGAAACAGCACAGAAAGAAGGCTGCATTTAGTGTAACTGGCATGTATTTTAACGTTGAGAGAAAATTGTTGCCATCTCTTCGATGAGTGCAGTAAAATGGTTCAAGATCCACAGTTACATTAAATTGATTGGCCATGACTTATTGCTGAATTCAAAGCCTACTCTCCCCATCTTTACACATTTCCCTTTTCAAGTGGAAATTAGTTTTGAGTGGAATCAGCGTAGGGCAATGTAAAAAAAAAAAATCCCTTTATAAGTGTTTTGTGATGGAAGAGAGGGACTGGCTGGAATGCTTAGCTGAGTTTTGTGGTGCTGATTTCTGTTAGCTGCTAATTTCTGTGATAGGTCACATGACCTTTCCTGCCAATATGAATCGAAATCTCATTAGCCGAATACCTAAAGGCCAGCTCTACGGAAAAGCAGTGCCAACTGAGGGAAGAGTTAGGGAGCATTGTGCTCTGTGCCAGAAATTCATTTTGAAATATGTGACTCGCTGGCATTTACAGTGCCAGCTCTGCTGAAAGCTCACCTGGCATACCTGCTTGGTTGTCCTGTGTTTTCTTTTTGTCGACTGTTTGACAAAACCTTCACCGAGCTTTACCCTGGACAGTGTAATGCCAGAGAACATTTCTACTTGCTTCTTTTCCTACTCGCTTCAGTTGTTGTTTTTTTTTTTATTTTCCTTTAGAGAAAGCATCGTTTATGGTAGTGGTTAAATGGACCTTCAAGAGAAACATTATCATCTTGTAAATTGAACACAGAGGCATGCAATCACAAAATAAGAGCCTGGATTCTAGTAAGACTCAATGAAGAAATGGGTGATGACTCATTTTGTATGGGCACAGATTTTTCTAGTTGGAATGGGATTATCCTACCTATACTCCTGTTACCGTGTATGCCACTTCAGCTGTTTGGGCTCATATTTTCTTCTTAGCATGTAAGCTGTTCTTTTTTTCATTTTTTTATCTGGCAGTTGTGACTGTTAGTTATTCCTTGGGAAACCACCAGTTTGTCAGTGGCATGTCCCACGTGTCTTCTGTCTTCTGTATTACTGTATGTAATATGTAGCAGTGGGTGCGTGCTGGCAGTGGCATGGTGACCATATGCACTGATGTTCTGTTGAGTGCGTCATCTAAATGCTGTGCCCAAGGGTGAGTGGTATGCATCAACAAAGAGCACTGATCCACCTAATAGGGAGACTTATGAATAGAGTCCTTTATTTGAAATTTAATGTGAGGCGGTCATTGCATCATGGTTGATATGAAATATTATATTGATTCAGTGTCACAGAGAGAAGGTGGTGATATTGGCAGGATGTTTGTTTTTTATTTCTGGAAGGAACCCCTAGGGAAGATTTAGCCACCAATGAATAGCATTTTAATGGACTGAGCTCCGTGAGATTCCGAACATTCTCTGAATGTGGGTTATGCTACATGGATTGGGACATCTGAAAATCTGTTTTCCTCTTTGTTACACAGTATGAAGCCAGAGCGTCATTTCATTTTCCCTCTTTGCAGTGGCTGAAAACTGTAGAACTCAGGGCAACTTAACACAAAGTTCAACTTACTGTAAACCACATAGAACAGCCAAAATCTCTTAAGTGAATATTACACAGCCATATGGATTGATCTTCCCACACAGTTTCCTGACATGATATTTTATAATGCTTGTGCAGCTTATGTAATCAAAAGCAGAGGATGGAGTGAAAGACCAGCATGCACATGGCTCTGTAGGGATGTAGAATGATGTGCCTGCTCAAAATGCTCTCTGTTAATGACAAAGTTTTGTGAGCACATCTTTTCACTGTACAGTATGTACTGGTTTACTCTTTTAAACGGGTTATCTAATTCAAGTTAGCCTCCTCACCAAAAGCTATCAGCAACACCAGCCTGTAGAAAACTATACAACCAAAATGACTATCATGGGAAGAAGCAGTTACATTGGGACAGGCTGCTATACAGGCAGCCTAGTAAAGCCACTATAGAGTCATTGAACATAATGTCCCCCCAAGCACTGAACAGATCTAACATTAATTTGTTAAGTGTCTATAGTTCATTAGTTCTACTTCTACTTCTTCAGTTTATGACTATGCAGGTCTGATGGACATCAAAAGACTACTCATTTGTTCAGATCTTCCAGTTCATAATTAATTCCAGTAATTAATTAATTAATTAATTAATTAATTAAAATGAATGAGTTTATAACACATAAAGAAAATAATGACAAAAATCTTAAAAACCAAAAAAGTGTCAAAATGCCAATGCGTGTATGTTGCTTACACATGCACATTATAACTCCTTATTTATTGTCAGGATCAGGTGGATGTTCAACAAAGAGGAGAAAATGCTAGGCCTGTTTGGATTTTGGATTTACATGTTCCTATATATCAGTGAGTGGGCAACCTGTATTAACGGCTTTGAGACTGACTGGAGGAACTTGAATGAATCACTGCTTGAGTCAGTGATTGTACTGAATTGATCAGACAGTCTTCATACTGAATTCAACTAAATTATTTGGTTCTGTAAAAAGAGTCTATGCCCATCACTAATGACTTCTCAGACTCTGATTCTGATCATTCTGAATGTTTTATCTCAGTGTCTATAGCTCCAAGCTGTACTGAACAGGGCTAGAATTAGCACAGGTATTGGCCAGAATATGTGAAGTGGCCTGACACCTTGTCAAGGTTTTTCCTTTTGAACAACAATTTCCTGCTCTTGCTTTCCTTCTCTCCGAGATACATCACTAGAACAGAATGTGGAAAAAGTCTTAGAAAGAGGCAACAGCACAAAAGCATTCATTTCTACTCATTTGGATTACTGAAAGGGACCGAATGTGTATGAGCTGTTTAAATTACGGGTTAAAGTTAAACGACACAAAGAAGCCGCCTTGCACCAGGCAACCTGAAATAATTACCTGAATTACTATTATGCAATGTGCTAATTAAGAAATTACAGGGAACACATTTCAGCCCCGGAATGAGGGGATAGGATGCTTGTAGCTGCTGGAGTGCACCTGCAGTGATGTGAAACACTTCTGTAGAACCTAATTATAAGTGTAAGACTTCCAAGGGTT
This sequence comes from Megalops cyprinoides, assembly GCF_013368585.1. NCBI lineage: Eukaryota > Metazoa > Chordata > Actinopteri > Elopiformes > Megalopidae > Megalops > Megalops cyprinoides. The sequence goes on from NC_050596.1 coordinate 23,069,146, forward strand.
CCTTTTTCTTTATTGTGTTATTGTGTTGATACAAATTATGACAAGGACCAGGGGTTAAAAGCTCTGGTTGGTGTTATAAAACTATTGCAAACTGAGTGAAATCTTGCTCGGTTCATCATAACCAGAAGCCATTTGTCCTGAGGTCCCTGTTTGTACTGAATATGATGGTTTTGGTATTGAGTGTTTTTATTTTATTTTTTTAGATGAAACCATGAACATATCCAGACTGTAAAGGCTCCAGTATTTGGGTGAGACAGGTGGAATGACTGGGGTTAACACTGAGTGAAGTGGTGCTATATGTAGAGGGGTGTGTCTTGCTGTGGTGGGGACTGACATCAGCCGATGTTTGTGCTGCACAGGCAGGCTCGGACGGGGGCATCACTGCACAGGAACAGATGTACCTCCTGTATGAAGTAAAGCTCCAGTGTCATCAGAATGTCTCCACTCACAACCCTGCAGGTAAGACAAAGAACCCACCTCCCCCCACCCCACAACCCCCACCCTCATCCCCACCCTCTGCTATCATCCTTGCTGCCGTCCTACTTTCCTCCCACACACACCCTCACCCACACCTACTCCTCTGATTAAATCAGAGCCAGTGACGTCAACATCAACGTCAACAGGGATAGTGCTTTGAATGGATGTGTGACGGCATACAATCTGTCATGAGAGGGATTCATTTCCTATATGGTCTCTCCTTCATGCTGGAGAGCCTCATCAAGTGTAATTGTAAAGTATAATTACTGTCAATAGAGCAGGGATCTAGGAAAGGCCGACTCTACAGTATATGCAAAGTGGGTTAGTTGTTGACCACATATATGGGAGGAAGGAAGGTATGAGTAACAGTTTTCAGCACTTAAAAGGCATCTACTGGGGCAGATGTGTTCAACATTTTTTAATCAGTCTTGTAAACCCCTCTGCACACCAAGCCGGCATCCCCTGATTAGCCAGTACTAGTGATCCTTGGGAACTAATTACCACTTTGTACCATGCAAGATGCCTCAGATCATAGGGGACCAGCGTGTCCTTTGTTGAAACCTCTCTGAGTCTACGCAGGGAGAGCAAAATAAACACCTCGATGGGAAGTGAAGCAGCTTGTCTGCTCTCATCTTCACAGTCCAGGGTCAAAAAGCACATTAAGGTCAAACCTTTGTCTACACTTCACAGTCTGTAAATACCAAATGTTATGGAGACATCAGGGAAGGCAAAGTGGTCCTAGAGGTCTTTTCAAATTTCATCTTCAACAGATGTCCATTTACCAATCTCATTTAAAATGGATACCAAACCATATGCTTGGTCTGTTACTTGAACAGTTATGTAGAATATCCTGAAAATTTGCGTTGATTTATTGTTTTGACATTTTTAAATGAATGCTAAATGCGCTGCCCACACTTTTTATGTTGCAATACTTTCTTCACATGGAAACTCAGAGGGTCTTCAGGTGACATTCTCCTGATCTCTGATTTGCTCAGCAGTTAAAGGCTGCCAGCCAGCAGTAAGTCCAAGATTCTAAATATAGACGCCATGTAGGAGAGATTGCTCCTGGCAACTTCTATTCACAACCAGCTTTCATAGCAGACCATCATCAGGTTGCCTATATCCCCCCTTTGTCTGCATATGCTTTAAGGGCCATTGACTTCGCTTTTACTTTGTATGGTATATCCAAACAAAAACCCTACCTATTATCCATTTCCAAAGAATGGCCTTTTGATATTTTCCATGAATCTATTCATTGCAAGATCCTATTAGGTACACATTTTAAATGATAAACGTATGTTAAACTATTTGTGCAATTTTTTTCAGAGAATAGCCCCGGGTGCCCCTATATAGCCAGTTAAGAGCAATAGTGTCTGTGTCCTCATATGTGTGGGTCCCAAAACATTTATTGTTTGGTTTAGTCCAACAGCCGTAGGAGGGAATTGATTGCAATGCACAGCAGGGGACGTCTCAGCAGAATCTGTGTGACAGGGAATCCTCTGAGGGAATTTTCCATCAAATCTCCAAACCAGGCCACCTCCCAGGCAAATCTCACTCCTGACAAACCCTCTCGGCTTTCCTAATTCTTTTTTTTCAAGAGCAGTACTCATCCTTCTTTCCTCCCTCCTTCCTTCTTCCCCCACACTCCAACTCCATGGGTCTGCTTAGTCAAAACAAGCCGTTTCCCTGGAGGCTCTGAGAGTCAGCAAACCTCGCCTGCACGGATCCAACAGGAGTGCCGGATGGGGAGGGCTGTAATGGAATTACTGATCAACACAGCCTGGTGTGATATTGAGTTTTCAGGGCATTAACAGAGTCAGGGTCACAGACGTGAGCCCCCACTGTTTGTTTTGGCAACAGAATCAGAATCAGGCAAAAGCCCATCCAGTAACAAAGGCATACGGACACGATGCGCCACACCCCAAGCTTTGTGTTTTTCCTTGCAGAAACAGGAAGCTGCAAAGATGAAACACGTTCAATAAAATCAATGAGATGGAGTCGATGATTCTGTTTCATTACTCTCACTTCAGAGGAAGTGTATTTTTGCATGCGTTCTCAACTCCCGTTTGATGAAGCATTACCCACTGCCAGCAATTTATTGTGTATGAAAAAAACGCTGCACACTGGAAACCACCTTTTTTGGTTGCCTTTTGGTAAAGTTCATTCTCTAAGTAATGTGCTGACCCCAGTTACCTTCCTCCACTCTGTGAATCTGTTTGGTGGTGTACTATGGTTTAAGTGTACCTGCAGAGCAAACACAATTGCCTTGTAACTATTTATTTGGCCAGTAACACCACACAGTTCTGACATTCTGAAGCTCATTTAATGCAATGGAGATATCAAAGGCTTAGGTTGTTTAAGAGCCTTTGAACATGCATTTTATACAGTGAAAAACAGTGACGTCAACATCAACGTCAACAGGGATAGTGTTTTGAATGGATGTGTGACGGCATACAATCTGTCATGAGAGAGATTCATTTCCTATATGGTCTCTCCTTCATGCTGGAGAGCCTCATCAAGTGTAATTGTAAAGTATAATTACTGTCAATAGAGCAGGGATCTGAGAAAGGCCGACTCTACAGTATATGCAAAGTGGGTTAGTTGTTGACCACATATATGGGAGGACGGAAGGTATGAGTAACAGTTAACAGAAGGTATGAGTAACAGTTAACAGATATTAAAGGCTTATGTTGTTTAAGAGCCTTTGAACATGCATTTTATACAGAGGTTCCTAATTATCTGAAATATATATATTATTAAATATATATATTTAAATGGCCTTTAAATATTTCCCCCCAACAAACACACATACACGCACACGCACACACACACACGCACACACACACACACATATCACAAGTCATTGTACATAAACTAGATGAAGAATGGATTAATCTCTGCAGAAAAGATGAATTAATGTAAACTAAAGAAAAGCCAATTCAAATGGAACATGATGTGAAATAAAAGGAAAAGTAGAATTAAGCCAGCAAACCTGGAATACATCACTGCATCTTCAGTGATGAACAACTTTGTTATGCAAACAAGTAATTATGAATGAATTAATGTGTACACGAAACAAATCACCCAAAGAAGGTACAAAACAGATTCAGGCTGGTCTCATAATTATCTCACCAGCAAGGGCATTAACCAGACAATAGCTAAACAAATGAAGAAATACATTTTGAATAAATGTAAATATATTTTTGAATAATTCATACCAGGTATTGCGAAAAGACCTCAAAAGTGCCTTGTTTTTTGAATGAATGATCTGGCTCTCAAAGGCTGTGGCAGAATCTGATTGGTTATTGTTCTATTTCAATGATTTTTGATGATTACTCATTGTCTCCTCTCTCCTGTCATTCCAGGCATGTTTCAGCTGCAGTTTGTGACTAAGACTTCTAAAACCTAGCAGGGTTCCAGAGTGCTGATATGTAGTAGGATGGTATTTATTAGGTTAGCACTCTTCAACTCATCTGCAGGGAATACAGAGAATTTTTTTTTCTTTGTTAATGAGCCCAAGTGTTAAATCAATGCTCATTGCTAAAAAAAGACAAGGGCCCTAAGTAATGGGCGTTGATTTTCACACTGTGTGCCTTTGAAAGCCCTTTAAGACCGTTGGAGTGGAACAGAACACTCAAATCAAACAGCTGGTTGTAGTTAGACAGTTTCAAGACAGAAAGTGCAAATCCATTCAAGCTGAAATGGCAGGAAGGACACTCATTTTCTCCTGGTAGCAAAACTGCAGTTGTGAAAGTATTTAATAATTGTTATTCACACTACTTAAGTCACTATCTCCCACAGAGTTGACAGACCATGTAATTAAATGAACAGCAAATGAGAAAGTTTATTGGGGTATAAATTGATATTTGGCTTTCTTGTGAGAGGTTCCTAAGAGGTGCGTATTGCTCTGTCCCATTTAGTTAAAGTTGAGAAAGCAGTCTGAGTTGGCTGGCCGATCAATGGTGGCTCTGCGTAGGATCCGAACAAACCTCTGGGCAACATCGACTTATCCTCCCACTCCATTGTCGAGAGTCAATGGTCACGCTGTGTCGGGGGAGGTACCTGCACTTACCTACCTGAGACACAAAAGCAACAGGGGCAATCAGGGAGAAAATAACAGTTTTCCTGTTTTTCGTCTGAGAAGTCAGAAGTAACGGAGCATTAGATTGATCTCATGACAAGTGACGGGACAATGAGCTGAATCATATGCCGTGAGAGTGGTTGCTCTCTCTTCTCTAACCTGCCCACTCTAACCTGTGTCCAGATGACATTTGTCCTCCCGGGTGGGACGGCTTGATCTGCTGGCCACAGGGTTCACCTGGAGCAGTCACCAAGGTTCCCTGCCCCAGCTACATCTATGACTTCAATCATAAAGGTATGGCTCGCTCCTTTCTCTTTACTGCTCCTGGATGACTGGCATTCAACTGGTGCATGCTTTAACAGCCTTTCATGCTGATAATAATTGTGTTTGGTCTGTGTGTGTTCTAGGCCACGCATACAGAAAGTGTGACATCAATGGCTCCTGGGTCTTTGTTGAAAGCCTGAACCGGACCTGGGCAAATTATTCTGATTGCTTGAGGTTTCTTCAGCCCAACGGCCAGGAGGGGGGCAAAGTAAGTGTCAGTGGCTCTTTTTAAAGCTGGGTCTTAACAGAACCTCAGCTGCCCATTTACAAAAGATTTGCAGGCTACCACGCTTCCCCGGCCTTTTTTCTGTTTTCAAAGATCTTCTCATCTCTTTTCAGCAGGACTTCTTTGAACGGCTGTATATCATGTACACTGTGGGATATGCGGTATCCTTTAGCTCCCTGCTGGTGGCCATCTTCATCATTGGGTACTTCAGGTAGGAGAGCGAGCATGTTTTCACAAAGTCACAGCCTGTCTGAAAGCCTACCCTGATGGGCTTTTTACTGCACTTGTTGATATACCACTCAACGCTGTGGATAGAAAGAAAAAAAGAAAAAGAGACTCTTAGGCGCTCACAATGACTTTGCATCGAAACGCATTTGCCTTGTGAGCTTTTTCTATGCACATCAGTGATGAAAAGAATTGCACTGAGAGCTGATCCTTCTGGATGAATCTTGGCGTCAGTCTTTCATTCTGGTCTGATACAATGTGATTGTGACCTGAGATTGTTTTTGCTTGTTTGAGTGTACCTCCCTCATTTTTTGATGTGTAGCTCCTGCCACCACTAAACATAGAACAGTGGTCATTGGCCTCAAGAGATCTCCCATATTCCAGTTTGGGTGACCAGCCAACAAGGTCAAGGTCATTTTTGGAGACAGCATTCACAAACTTGAATACATTTGTGTGCAAATACATAGGATTAAGGTCCTATGAACATTGACACAACTATACGACTGCTATGTATCTTGTGGGAAATTATCAGAAAATGAATAAGCCAAAGCCTGTCTAATGAGAGTTTACTGAAAAAACCCTTTTTGTACTTTTTGCAAGTGTTGTGGGTCTCCTCATGTTCCTAACCATGTAATTAAAATGTTCCTGTAGAAACTGGAAGGGGTATTGCCCTGACGCCATATTGGATGGCAAGACACAATTAAAAGATCAAAAGAAGCACTTTCAAAAAAGTAATCTGTAACCTGATTTCCACAAAGCTTCTCATCCAGGACCCATATGCTGTCCACTTCAAAGAGGACAATAATTATCTCAAGTCTTTTTACTGCACCAGTGAGCAATCAGCTTCTGATATAAATTACAGTAACCGTCTCCAACCAAAGGCCATGCCTCAGTTGTTGTTCTCTTTCAGATAAATGCTCAACCCAGGTTATTTGTCAACCAGAGGTCATTGTGCCTAAATAGATATCACTTACATATTCATTTCCGATTTCAACTGGGTTTGCAGATTTTTTTTTTTTTTTTGGAACTCATACAGCTCCTTTCATGTGGTCATGTGGTTAAATGCATGAGAAAAGTGTTCCATTGTGAAAAGTGTGAAATTTGAAGTGATTGAGGGCTTTCCCATTCTTGTGCAGTTAAAAGGAAAATGGATGAAATATGCCATTTGGTGAGCCCCTCTACAAAATACTTTCCTCCATTTAACCCAAACTGGCAAGTCATCTTAAAGAAAAGTGCCTTTGAATCAGTATTAAAAAGACACTCTCAGATCAATCAGTTAATGGATTAAGATAAAGTGAAAAAAAACAAATGTGTACTGAAGTGACCCCCAGATTGAGTCAAAACTTTTTATTTGTTATTTTTTGATCGAACATCACTTTCCCTTCAGATAACGTGGTCATTTTCATTATATGCAGAGGCTCAAGATTAGAAAACAGTACCTGTTTTTCCTGTTCTGAAACAGCTGATATACAGTGCTATGCACATAATTTCAAGGCCTTCTCAATTTCAGAGATCAAAGGGATTCCAGTTTCTTTGTTTATTGTTTAGTCAAAATGTGTGCTACCTCAGTCAACAATCAATTATTCATTAAAATGCAGTTTTGAATAAATTTTCCAGTCTGAGTCACCAGAAGATGTATGATGATAATGTCAGCATGACTTTGAGGATAGCATGTCAGTGTCTTCACAAATGATCATTTTCCAGGGATTTAAATACCTCTGACACCTGTTATTGTACTGTAGCATGCAGAAGAGGTTGTGCCAGGTTGTGCCAACAAGTTTAAACCAATACAAACGCTTATGCCACTCATTACAACTTCAGCCACACTGCATGTCCCTGTGTCACTGATTTTTATTGGTGTGAAAGTATAGTGTGTTTTGAACACACTGGTCTATGAACTTAAGTGTAGTGCAGACCTCAGGTGGGATCTAAATTGCTCCATTAAAAATCCTGTATACATGGGGTGCAGATTGTGTACGATGTAAATGTTTAAGTCATTTCTAAGATGTCCTGGATAAGGTAATCCCCTAAGCAAACAAATAAAGTTGTGTACAAAGTGGAAGCACTTTCTCCTTGCTCCTTGTGGGAAAGCAAAGAGAGCAGTGGGACATTACACCTACCCTGGTAGTGTAATCTATTTCAGTGTATTATCTGGTGGTGTAACACCATCTCTGAGACCTCCACAGGGGATAACACAGGCCCTGAGTCCGATAACATTATCCTGTCAGATCTTACTGTGTCAAATATGTAATTAAAAAAAACAGGAGGAGGCTGATTCTCCCTGTCACATGTTCTTTTGCAAGACCAGGCCACTGCTTGGGACTTGTAGAGCAGAATTATGATCACCACTTCATCCACTTGCTATGAATAGGAGCTTGGAAACCAATTCTTGAAACAACATGATGACTATTGGAAAATGAATCCCAAAGGAAGTGTTTGGTTTGGTAAACCATGCTCACACCAACATAGCGTTAGCAGTGCTGATCGGCAACAGCATGAAGTCTCCTCTCAGATGTTCCCTGGGGGCTTTTTTATTGTAAATAACCCTGCCTGGATTTTAAAACAGCTGACAACAGGGACCCTGAGAAAGGCAGATCAGAGAGATACAGCCTTTTGAAATGCAATCCTATGAGCAGGTAAATCTAAATTAGCTGTGTGGACTAGGATTAAACTGTCATGATGAACTGAGCTCAGCTTTGTCGAATGTGTTTAATCACTTCTTGTCACCCTCCTGAAATGACAGATGTGCTTTGGTGCATCATTCTCAGATCAGGGAAGATCAGTTTTTTTTTTCTTTTTATGGTAGAATGAAGCAAATTTGAAACCAGGCTTGGATTCATGCATGTGTGTGTTACCATGCAGGAAGTGATGACATTGCTTTTTCATCAGGCGACTGCACTGCACCAGGAACTACATCCACATGCACCTGTTTGTGTCGTTCATGCTGCGGGCAGTCAGCATCTTCGTCAAGGACAGGGTGGTCCACGCCAACGTGGGGCTGCAGGAGTTTGACGCGGCACTCATGGACAACTTCAAAACCATCTCCGTTGCACCACTGGACAAGTCCCAGTATGTGAGTGAAATTTCCTCTTCCAAACGTGACTTCAAGACCCCCGCTCCTATAAAGCGCAAAGCTTTTTCTCAGCCTGTCAAGTGTTCAAGAGATGAGGGGTGTGAGTCACAGCAGTGCAGAGTGCGGAGGGTTAGCCACTAATCCTCGACGAGACACTGGCGTTCTTTGTAATTTAGATGAAGTGCTGCTCTCACTCAGGTTCTCAGAAGGGTGTGTTTCTGCGACTAGCCAGGTAAAAACAGTAAAGCAGTGATACATATTCAATTCACAATTCTGTGCAGACAAAAAGCATTTTAAGCTTTATTTCTGTAATCTCCAAACACCTCCAGGTGATTGGAACAGATCAAATATGTGTAGGATGGTAGACCACTGGGAGTAGTCTCTTGCAATGAGTACTTTAAAACACAGAAGCTAAGTGTTTGCCAAAGCTGTTAGAAGTCATCAACCCTATTGCCCGTAGAATTTTTCTGTCATCACACGGTGTTCTCATTGCTCAGGCTGTTGGAGGAACTGCCGATGTGCAGTGGGTGTGATGCGTTTTGTTTTGCCTCTAGCATTGAAACTGTGAGTCGCAGGTGTAACAGTGCTGCAGGGGAAGGAGAAATCAAAGAGACACACACCGGTCTTGGAGGAAAAAGAGTACTCCCAACAGTTTCGCAGGGGGAGTGAGCTCTTGCCAAACACCCATCCCCAAATATACATTTATGTGATGTGCTTCACCCAAAGCCTGGCCTTCTCATTGCAACTGTGTTCTGAAAGGACCCTCTCTGTTCTTGCCTCTTGGGCCATTTCTGTTTGTGTGCAGATGCATGTGCATGTGTCAGAGTAGCATCATCTTCTGTTGGCCAGTGATGACCGCCATTGGGTGGTCGAAGCATGCAGCACATCCTTATTAAGAAAAGCAGCAGCTGTCAGTCATGAACCGTAAATGAACTCATCAACTCTGGCCAGGAAAATGTCATCCCTTTGTTATGAAATGTAATATCCATACTGTTGTCTGTTTTTTTAAAAAGAGGTAGAAGAGCCCAAGAGTGAAATATTTAATTTCAATAATCAACATAAATATTTTTATATAATCTATTCTTTATATCAAAAGCTGATGCAGAACATTGTCACATTTGACATAGAGCCAGTAAAAATTAAAAAGCATGCCTGTTACTTGAGAATTGGATTTGCCACTGTTCTTGTTGCTTGCAATAATACCCCTCAGGTGTTTCTATGGCTACGATTTGACATCAAACCTGGCTTCCCCACTGCCAGGATAATTGCAAAGAAAGAGCACATCTCATATCTTCTGTGATTTATCAGTATGTCCTGACTTGTTCTGAAGTATTATAATGTCTCCTTTTGAAAAGTGGAGTTGATCAGTGGCCTTGAAATGGGTTCTTCTCCTTGACACTTTGCTAGGCATACCCACATCATGCGTGCATTTCTATGTCCTTGCAAAACTTAATTTTTAAAGCCTATGTTACACGAAGAAATCTACTTGCAAGGTTTGCCATCAGCAAGTTAATCATGCTTTAATTGCTTCCTATAAGACACATTGGATACTGCTAGCAATGTCGTTGGAACTCAATGACATAGAATATGCAAGTATGTTCCGGATTCCACTCTGTGTTTAACTGATGCAAATATGTGGCAAGTAACATAAGTGTTTTAACCACAGCATTCTATTTTGAACCATCTTTAGTAGGTGTAATATTATCCAAAACAGGCAGTAAGACATTAGTCACATGGACCCTGGAAAAAGAAAACCAGCTTAGCAATATGAACATTTGTAGGTAGTGAGATCTGAATTTCTGTCTTAAATATGGAAATTTACTGCGCTGTTTCCCACCTGTGGATTGTATCATGTAACTGACAAAATACACATAAGACCACAACCAACATGTCTATGCAATGTTTTATTATATGTGCATTGCTTCATGTCACAAGGACCTAACAGAAATAATATTTGCTTTCAGTTTATAAAATCACTCTCATATAGTTTAAGGAATACCGTAACTTATATTTATTTCTGCAAACAACTGTTCTGCACAAGTGAAGCTTCTCTGTACCTCCGATGTAACTCCTTGATTGGATTACTGCTATCATAACATCTTATCTCACAGCTGCACCAGCTGCCTGTCTTTCCCTCATCACCCCAATCTAAATCGCAGATAGTTGAATGAGAATAGCTTTCAAAAAATTCAACCAAAGATTAAAGTAAATGTTCATTCTGCACTGGAAAATTTAAGTTCTACATAAACATTCATTAATATTCATTTTGCAACCAAAGATGCAAAATGTAATTGAATGTTTATTTTCTGTAAACATTCAATTTGATTGAATGGTTATTATGAATATTTCTTTTTGAAAATATATGAATGCAATCTTAAATCTGTTAACCCAGATAAAAAATCTGGAAACCCACACATCTAACTAAAAATTAACTAAAAAATTTGAGATTTAAAGTAGTCTGAAAATAATTATTTAGATTAAAAATTGAATCTGAATATTTTGTCATTGCGTGTAATTTTCTTCCTGCTTCAGCCAAGAACAGTTTGCTTTTATTTTTGAATAATTAAGGTTAGAGTGTTCTAGCTGTGTTCTTGCCAGCTGTAATGTAATATTTTATTTTTTGTTAAGTTCTGAAAACTTCCAATGTGCAGGTTATTAAAAATAGTATATTGTAGGATAGATATATCAGCGAGCATTCATTGTTCCTTCAGAAGGAGTGATTTTTTTCACATTATTGAAATGAGAATAATTTTGTGGCTGTCAAAGTACATGCAGTACAAGAGCGATACATAAAGTTGTTTGTGTGAGAATTTTAAATCCGTACTTTCTTGAAGCTTCACACATGCAGACAATACACTCTGTGAATGGTAATCAGATTGGCCATCTCAAAATGAAACTTTTCAGCACTAAATAATGCAGATCCTAATTTGCATTGCTGGGGCTGGACAGATATTCACAGCTTTATTCAGATAATCAGATATTTCAAAGAATCAGGAAATGGAAAATGCAGTGGGTGTTCTGCAGTCCTCAGTGACCTGAAACTATGGACACTGTGGCCTGTTCTTAATTCACTGACAACTCCGCCCACTGCCCACCAGAGAAAATGAATCAGAGTGCCAGCATGGGTCAGTTCCTGTGCCTTCCAGTTAGAACTTCCACAAGGATCCCAGTAGGTTCTGGATTCAGTGCCCAGCCAAGTCCTACTATGAATAAATTATCCCCCCCATCCACACACACACACACACACACACACCTGTGCATGTCCTTTAGCGTTAAGGTGAATTGGGGATAATGGCCCAGGGATAGGTTGCCCTGTCAAAGGATGTAATTCATGCCGCGGAAATTGGGGTTAGCTTTGCCTCTGACCCTCTGAGTCATCCCAGCTTGGACATGCCTTATCTCTGGGTTGGGCAGATGCATCACAGATCTGTCAGAGTGCTGCACTGCTGTTAACCCGAGCTCCACCGAGACAGATGGATACTGTATGTTTATTGATGAAATCCATCCTCAGAACATCAAAACATGGCAATTAGTAATGCAAGCTGAGATGTGTGGTCAGGCGTTTTTCATTTCAAAGGCATGTTTATACTGTTAAGTGACTGTTAATGCACGCATAACTGACAGATTAAAATAAATAAAAACACAGGCAGAGATGCAGTTAGCAGGTAGTAAATCTGTTATAATCTGCCAAATTTGGAAGTTTGCATTTATTTCTTTGGAATTATTTATGTGCGTTTCCCCTTTTATGCAACCCTGTTTCCTCTGCTCCGGGGCAGGAGTGCAGGGGTGAGGTGAATGCAATCATCTGAGACACTCGCACACAGCCAGCACCTATTTTTCTCACTGTCACACAGCATCTACAGTGGAGTGGAAGCTCACTGGAGGATAGGCACTTCCAACCTACCCACCACTATCCCTGGCAAAATGAAGCCAATTTGTTCTGCAGTTGGGGGACCCCAGTCATTGTCAGCAAATGACACGGGTAGTTTTGAGCCCACTCATAGACAGCATCTTGCTGACTGAGCAACTTGCAGCCCCTGTTGGAGTTGTTTTGATATTGTTTCACAAAACATGTTTGTCATTTGTTCTCATTTACATGTATTTATGCAGCATCCACATCGAGTTTTGAAATTATTACAGCTGACTCACTTCTTTCTCTCAGTGGTATGTAAACAGAATATGGAAACTGCAGATATTATTACCCGTTGGATGTTTGCCTGTCGGTACCTGCCTAATGTCTGATTATTAGATGGTCCATGTCATGCATAATAAACCTTACTGTATTACATTACATTCATTTAGCAGCCGTTTTTATCCACAGCAACTTCCAGCACAATAGAACATAAGTGTATCAATTCAAGTTAAATGAGCTACAGTACACTCACAGACCAGTGAGTGTGAGCATAACACCATTCAAGCCCTAACACACGTTAACTTGTGCAACCTGACTAGGCAATGGAAGCCAAATATGCTATGATACATTAGTCACGTACGTAAAATAAACATCAAAACTTAGAGGTGGCAAGTGTTAGGGGGCAAGGTTTGAGGGTATTCATGAACAATTTTATCAGAGAGTAAAGTGGTCCCTAAAATAAAGCAGGAACAGTGATATTACAACCTGTTAGATCTCCCACTGCAAGCAATTAGCGCTTTCAGGGAGGTGTTCTTGAGAAGTACCACGTTTATAAATTTTGCCACCTCCCACCGTCAAACTCTGTATTTGGTGTGAGGGCTGAGTGTTTTAACACAATTTAGGTGTTTTATTATTTACATGGACAGCCACCCCCGAGGGTTCCCGCACTCCCACACTTTCATTGATCCTCACTTCGACACGCTCCTCTCGAGAGACTGCTTAATGACACATGCCAGGGAGTGCGGTTGCTCTTGCTCTCTTCAGCTGAGCCCTAAGCCTGCAGATGTGAATAACAGCTTAAATTGGGGGCATTTTTTGTCTCCAGCGAGGGAACAATGACAATGAAAAGCTCCCGCCGGAGCTTAGAGCCAGTACACGTCTCTGCCAGCGGAGGAAGCATGCTAACAGACTGCTGTTTGTGGTAGTGAATGGAGAGGGTCTAATGGGGAGGTTCTGTTCTGCTGAATGCAGTATTTTTTTTTTCTTAAAAACAGGCTGCTCACACATCTAGCTGTTTTTCTTTGCAGTTGTGTTGAAGAAATGATGACATTGAATCAAAATAAAGTAATTAAAATATGCTGCTTAAATTAAAAGTATACTGCTTCTCACGAAGCACATTTCTTATGTCATATTCCTAATTTAATATGTCTTTAGGAAACATGTTGACATATTGACAAAGGTTGACATTTTGATTTAACCTTTGTCAGAGTAAATGTGTCAGGATGAGAAATCTTTTATAGATTCTAAGACAGGAAACAGGAAAAGCTTTTTATCGGAAAATTCATTAAGTCATCAATCAATAACAGAATAGCCAAAATTACACAAATAACAAGGGTGACATTTCTGTCCAGGTATTATGATTCCTTAGCCTTTTATCCCAATAAAATAGCACAATAATCACAAAATTTATTCCTTGAAAAAATTCCTCAAGACATCAATAGTGAAAATGGCCAGCTATTGCTACCAATTGATGAAAATCAGTGAAAAGCTTTGGGCAATTCAATAATGCAGAGTGTTTTTTTTTTCGTTAGATCGGGTGCAAGATCACAGTGCTGCTCTTTATCTACTTCCTGGCGACCAACTATTACTGGATCCTGGTGGAGGGACTGTATCTTCACAGCCTCATTTTCATGGCCTTCCTCTCTGACAACAAATACTTGTGGGGCTTCACCCTGATTGGCTGGGGTGAGTGACACTGTTAACACTGCATTGCCTCAGCTCACTCAAGGGGAGGTGATGCAATCAGCAGTGTTTATTTTTTCCCCTATCACACGCAACACAACACCTCAGGCATCCTTCCTGTACATCAGCGCCAGAGGAGCGAAGAGTTATGTCTCAGCCTGCTAGAATCTGCAGCAGTGTGATCCAGGATCACAGATGTTCAAGGCATGTGGTGATGGCGGCCCAGCTGACCAGCTGTTAGGGAGCAGTCCAGAGCGATGCACATGACTATCGCATGATCGTGACCATGGCACTTCACTGGTGGACTTTGCAAACCAGGAAGCAAGCTCATCAGGCTGTAGGCATTGTTTACACCATCCTTGTGTGTGTGTTTTTATGATTGCTAAAATGTTTTGCATTTACATTTGTAAAATTCTGGGTGAATCTTTGCCCCGTGCCATCCTGGGAAATTCTGTGTGTTGAGAAGAGATGTGTCTGCAGGTGTGATGTTTTGTTGCAAAATCATCAGGACAGATTCAGTCCTGCCTCAACTTCTCCCTGCTTTCCTTAACACCGTCCTTGCCCTTTAGTAGACGTTGAGAACTTATTTCTTCCACCCATCCACTGAACCAGCCGATGTCACTAATTAGGTCCCCTTCTGGCTGAAGAGCTGTTAGAAAATCCAAGTGATCAGAACAAACGCTGGGAGTACCTCTCCTTTCTACACCCAGACTTTCCACCTCTGCCCTTTAGTTATGGCATCTGTACGTTTATATATTTGCTCTACTCTGCAGAGTCACTGTTTGAACTGTTTTTTATGTACAAATTTATTTATTTATTTATGTATTTATTCATGAACTGTCTTTGTTTGATGTGCCATGCCCAGAAGAGTAGGAGGCCTGATACCTTTTGAAATGCAGATTTTGGAGTGAAGTACCGGATACGTTGCCAGCAAATATTGTGGCATGGTTGTGTGAATTGATATTCCTCCCAACAGATTTGTCCTTGTTGTTACACTGTATAACAAGCTGTGGGAGATATGGCAACCCTTGTCAATTTCACAAGCTCATCAATTGCAATTAGCAACGCAGTGTGTTGATGACACAAGCACCAGATTCATTGTGAGTACTGCTCATTGTGTTCATTGTGTAAAACCAAGCAATTCAAATAGGTAGTTGGTTGGTTTAATGGTGTTGGAGAAACTTTGTGTAATAGTTTGCCCATAATTGTCCTTTTGTATTGAAAGTCCATAGAGAGTGTTAGCACATATAGCAAAGCTATGACACTTATGAAAAGTGTTCAGAAGCAGGAATTGCTTACTTATGAATCCCAACCCACCCACCCTCCCCCCCCCCACCACCACCACCACCACCACCACCATCACTACCACCACCTTTCATCATTCTTGTCAGAGAAAATTAGCTGCATGCTGGAAATTTTTTTTCTCTGGCGTTTATTTTGGTTTTGAAACTCATTTCATAGTTGAGCAGCTCACTGATTTTCAGCCCTCAGGCAAACCATTAGGAAGATGATGCCGTAAAAGCAGCATCAACAACAACAACATCAGAGGAGGGGTGGAGGCAGGCAACTGAGTTTATCAGAAAGAATAATAATGTTTTGTGATATTTAATCTCTTCCTGAAAACGTATTGTTTGGCTTCTTTTTTTCAGGTGTTCCAGCTCTCTTCGTTGCTGCCTGGGCCGTTGTCCGGGCAACACTAGCAGATGCCAGGTGAGATGATCTGCTCTGTATCACCGTGTTCATTAGTCACCTATATTTCCCCACTTCAACAGCATCACCTGCAGGTGAAACACTAATGCAAGCAGAATAGGCGCTTTTTTATCTATCTCTAAACATTTCATTTCACTTCAGATTGTGACCTTAAGGAAAAGACTGTTGTCATTACTGTAGATGTACAGCGTGCAGTATTCATTGTATTATATTATTTCAGTGAACATCCGCTCTTAACCTTGACTCACCACCTACATGCAAGATTACCTTTGTTTTTATTTCTTCACAAACAAGGTTCAATGAGTCCAGCGATCACTGAAAAATGGGCAAAAACTAACTTCCTGTCATTTTCTAAATCAGAGTTAAGGACAAATGTTATCTGAGTCCAGGAGACAGTGCTCACATTAACAACATCATGGTAATGTGAGTATGCCACCTGTTACCGCTAGGTGCTGTCTGAGATCATAAATTAACAAGAAAAAAAAATCCCTGCTTCAGTGGTCTGTGTCCCAGATACTAGCACTGGGTCATCTGTAATTCATGGTACATGCAATGAGTGATCGTGGGGTGTATTCTGTGTTATCACCCTTCAGAGGCGTGGCAGGTTGGTTTAGCAGTGATTCATGTTTTAAGTGAAAATTCTTGGTGTGTGTCTAGGTGTGTCATGGACAAATTCATGGATTTTGGTAGTCTAAGGTCTTGGATGGTTTGGAGTAGGCATTCAGAAAGTGTTACTGTAAGAGAACTGCTGTGCTTCCACCCTTAAAATATGTCTGCAATGACCAGGGACCTTAGACATGGACTTGCTTGCTGTATAAAATGCAACCTCTACACACACCATCTCTTCAAATCCTGACTCCAACCCAAACACCAATCATAACTACAGGTTTCATTCGTCAGTGGCAACCTGTGGGAGGGAAACATCAGACCATTTTAAAACCCTTTTCATGTTTTTTAGATAAGGTTTCTCATTAAAAATGTTTTAAATTTTTCTTGCTTCTGTTAATGTTCACTAAATGAATCAGCCATGTTTAAACAATCTCATTTGTAATCATTCCTTGCCTAAAAGCCACTGGGGTATCCCCATGCAACTCAGTATTCCTCTGTTAATCAGATATGCAGACTGTGCACACATTTGGCAAATGCTTCACTTTCCACACAATTTAGTGCTTGTTGCATTTTATGCTTGTGGCGTTTATAAGAAGTTCAACCATAACATGTCAGTGCTCCGCCTCCTTAGCTGTTGTGTTTTTGTTTTTTCCTTTGCCCATGTGCTTTTGTTTTCCTTGTGTTTTAGTCCTGCCCCGCTCCCCGCCCGGTCTCCGCCCGCCTGATTGCCTGCACACCTGCTTCCCATTCCCTCGTCTGCCCTGCCCTATATCTTCCCTGCTTTTCCCTGTCCTGTTGCTAGTTCGTCACAGTGTTTTTCGCCTGTTTCGTCCCCGCGTTTGCATTTTGCTTCTGTCTGCCGGTTTCTCGCTTTTTGACCCTGCTTTTTCCCCAGACCTCGTTTTTGCCTGCCTCCTTGTCTCGTTCGCCTGATTGCCTGCCTGTCCGGTTCCCGACCTTGCCTGCTCCCGTTTCCCGATCCTCGCTCTGTCCACGGACTGCCTTCCGGTTTTCGACCCTGCCCGTTTTCTGATTAACGATTCTGCCTCACGATTCTGTCAAAGACGCTTGGAACCCGAAGCTCCCGTGGTCCGCGCCTGAGTCCCTGCCTGAGCTCTGCCTGAGCCCTGACATAACAGGCCAGCATTGAATACTGGCACAAAGCCAATACAGATTTATAAATGAAAGTGCTGTAGTCAGAACGTGGATGAGGACTATGAAAACATGTCCTTGGTGATACCCAGTGTTTTGTAGTATGTTACATTGAGCAGTTACATAATTATTCTGGTAAACAGTAAATATGTTATGTAAGGCTGTTACAGTTTTTAGCACTGTTCATGTTATTATCTCCATTATCTTCATTACATTACATTTTACTTCATGTCCATTATTATTTCCATATCCTTAAGTTTCTTTCCATTTATAGTTAGTTTCGTAAAGGAGGGACACAGTGCTTTACATATGCTGAGAGGGGAGGGACCTGAGGTCTAACATGAGGGCTGTAGTCAAAAAAGTTTTTACATGGTAGGACTGGTTTGCTCATTTTTTCCCAAAATCATAAAGTTAATAGCAATAGAGAGGGACTGGTGGAACTCATAATCCATTCCACACAAATGCGATCAAGAATAAACCTGAAAAGAGCCACCCTTTCTGGCTAAGAAAAAAGCCTGTCTATTATCTCAGTGAAAGCAATCAGTTCTTTAATTGAACCTCCTGTGCAGTAAATGTGAGAAAAAAAGAGTGAAAATTGAGGAAACAGAGTAAATGACATTTTCGAGAAGAAAAACTGAGATAAAAATAGCTGGTTTTGTACTTGACATCTTAGTCATTTTCACTTTCTTGGTTTTGCTTTTCATTTCGAACATTTTTTATTTTGTATATTGGGTCTTTGTTATGATTAAAATAAAGCCACAAGAAATGCATTCCTTTGAACAAAACTTTAGTTTTGCATAGGTTCTTTGCTGTGTTTAAAAAGTGAAGTCGGTTCAAGGTAGTCAGCCAATGCCTTTCTTAAGACCCATACTCACCTCCTGAAATGGCTGAAAAAGCTTTACAAATCTGTGCTGCATTAATTTCATTCAATATGGAAACAGTGCTCTAATGAGACATGCTGCAGATCTTTCTCCCTTTAACATTTAATAATCTGAATAATAACCACAGTACAGTTCTGCTCTCAAGGAGCACATTGGAAATGTCTGAAGCAGTGGGTTTTTATGAGCACATAACTGACTGAATAGACTGAAATAAAGCAATTCACATACTTTGAGCATAGTAAACATGTAGCTGCCACTGAGCATCAAATTGCATTCTTTTAAAATCATCACCAGGGTATCATCGTCAGGATGTTCTTGAGAATTTTGGCTCCTCATTTGGCGGCTGAATAATTTGAAGAATGCACATTTCTGAGTGCGGGTCACACAATGCAAAGGAAATCATTACAGGGTGATGAAAATCAGTGAAAAGGTGACCCTGAGCATGATTTGTCTCATGTGGTTGCTTGTTTTGAAACTGCAAATTGTTCATGCATAAATCCACAAAGGAGTGCTTTGTCTGCTCATTCAACTGTTTAGGGATTCCACTGTCACAGAGAAGGGAGCCAGACACAGAATCCAATTTGGACCAGGTCCTTTTAGGAGTTCATTCATTCAAAGTGTGGCAGCTGTGTAATTCCAAATTGCTTTAACTAAAACTTTGGCATAGGTTATTATTTTCAGCAGCTGCACATCACTGCAGCCAGAGGTTAGCAACAATAAAAGTATCGTGCACAGTATGCAAAAGAAAAAGTAAACAAATGCAAATATAGAAACATAGAAAAAGGTTTTTGTTACATAAGCACTGATAAGTCTAAACTGCAATGTTCTCTGTTAAAATATATCAGCTAACCATTATCATTTTATATGTATATTTACATTACATCACACTCATCTACATTTATCTGGCAGACATGCTTATCCGGAGCGACTTCCAGCACAGAATGAATGTAATGTATTGAAATGTAATGTAATGTTTATCTACAATAGCCAGTTAATGTTTTATGGGAAAAAGAGATATTTCAAGGCTTTTAGTTGGAAATACCTTTTCCAAGCCTTTCAGCCATGTCTGGCCAATAAGACATTGTAAATGCTTAGACCATCACACCAGACACTCTCCTTTGGTTATATTTACCCACAGAACCACCATAAGAGGCTGGTAAGTGTCATAACACATTTTCCCTTTTCACCGTAACAAGCAGCGAAAAACTAAAGGGGAAGCTCCTTAGAGACATTTTAAACACATTGATCTCCCTTTCTCTCTTTCTCTCTCTTTGAATGCAGATGCTGGGAGTTAAGTGCAGGCAACATTAAGTGGATATATCAGGTTCCCATTCTAACAGCCATTGGGGTAAGTGAATCGAATACCACCCCATGGAGAAAGACAGAAACTCGCTTTTCGTGGCTCCCGAGAAAGCTGAGCAAGCACGGCTTTGTTACTAAAATAACTTTTTCTCAACTTTCTCAAAACCTTGCCGTGCATCACACATTCCGCCGTGTCAAAACGAGGCCCTGCGGTGAAATTGATGGATCTTGGAGAAAAACGCACACAGTCAGATAATTACTGGTGTGGGCCGGAGTGTTGAGACGCCAACAATTCCCCCCTTTCCCAGTCAGGCAGGCGCATAACTGTGAAAGGCCAACATGTGCTTACATCTGGCACTTATCCATTTACAACAGGTTCCCTTTATCAGTGCCGAAATTTCTGCACGTCCCTGAGGTTCACATAAAGACCAATGGCAGCTGCAATTTGAGATGTGTGGAGGGGAGAGATGAGATGCCCTGAGGGCTCAGGAGACCCCGTGCCTTCACGTGAACGGAAATTAAAGATGGCACAGAGGAAGGGTTAACAAGAGAGACAAGACAACAGGAGAGGAAAGATTACAGTTCTTGTTGGAATATGGAAATAGCTCATCAATCTCTCTGGATTTTGTCCCTGTTGTCAGTTTTATGACTACAGCCAGCAGGCTCTCCAACATTCCAGCTGAATTGATTGCAGTTATCAGATTGAATTAATGTGGAGGGTTTCCGCCAGAGAACGGAACAGTGATGCTGCACCAACAGGACTTTTTCCACGTTATACTTAAAAATTGTGTTTTGGCTGTGAATAAAAATTAAACTCCCTATGTTTTTTTCTATGCTGAAGAACATTTCTTGAGGTAGCTTATCCGGTCATACAAAGGACTGCGTTGTTGGAAATGGTACCCAAAAGGATGTCTGAAAATGCATAACCCTCCAACTTTTGGAAGCGGAAAATCTATATGACAATCTTTAAGGAGGCATACGCATCCACTGCCTCAGTCTGGAATCATTCCGGGGGAGGAGAAGCAAACAGTCACAGTCACCCCCATGAGCAGGATGGGAGGAGGTGACACCATCAAGTTTATTTGCTCAAGAGGAACATGCGGTGCAACATCGTGTGGTGTCAGCCGCTCTGCGCACTGTATCTCTGTCTACAGAACCGTGCAGCAGCACGCTAAAATTCACTCCAAGTGCAGTGCAGAGAGCAGCTCCTCCTACATTCTGAGAACAAAATGACGCAGAGCACTGCAGTGCAAGAGTGAAAGCAGACAAGATTCTGCTTCTAACGTGTGGGGAAGGTCGGTTCTATTATGTACAGAAGCATCTGATGACTACAGACGTATTAGCCATGGCATTTGGAGAATGACATGCCAGAAGAAATATTTTTCTATCAAGAGTACACTCAAAGTAAATTCTCTCTGTATGCTGCGACCTTTCTTAGAGAAATGCTGCATAATTCTTTGAACCAATGTTTATCAAGTCAACTTATGACCTACATTCAGCCAACCTTGTCGGTCCCCACAGGAATAATACAGACCTGAAGACTGTTGCCTTCTCAGGTCCCTTCTGATTTCATTAAGTGAACATTGCATGCAAGTATCACTGACACGGACCAGGCAACCCAAGAGCAAGATTGATCATTCTGAAAACGTAACAACGTTTGAGGCTTTTAAAAAGAGCAATACTGGCGCTATTATTCTGTGCACTGATTAAATCGTTAAACTAAGAAAGTGTTGGCTCAGCATGGTGATTCGCTCATGACTGCATAGTGAGTCTGGAGAGTAAAGGGTTAAAATGGAGCTTTGGCAACCATGTTCCATTTATGTATCCTACTGAAAATTGCACTGCACAGGAAAACAAAGTGATAAAACTCCACCCTTAACGGTCATAACTAGTACTAAAGACAGCTTCTTCAACTAGATGACCTACTTGGCACACAGAGCATTGGGGTTATTTAGGGATTTGAAGGTCATCCGGCTGGCACGTTCACATTGGATTAACAATACATGTTCTTGTTCCCGAAGCATTTTGCACACACTTTGTCATCAGAGCCATTCCACTCAGAGAGCACAGAACCCCAGCATGAATAATGTTCTTAGTTTTAAAATTCATGAGATTCAGGGTGAGCTTTTTATTTCAGATGCTCGATGCCATGGGCTCGCTGCTCTGCTGCCAGTAAGAGCTCTGGGTCTTGGCTCCCAAGAGCACTGCAGTGAGGGGGAATCAGTGTCACACCAGGGGTCTACACTCCTCCTCAAAGTCCCCTGAGCTACGCACAGGCTCATCCAATCAGAAGCACTGTCAGAAAGAAAAAGGAGATATTTAAATGGCTCTGGCTAAGACAACACGATAGTTGAACTGGGGTCGAGCATGCAGGCGTGTTCAAAAACCAACACATATTGTGCTTCAGCTTTGGGAACCTCAGATGCCTCTCAGCAGGAGGTCATGGCAGTATCTTGCTGTATCCTTTTTTGTCTTTCATAAATTCCTCACTGTGGCAATTGCTCTTCATGCAGCTCCAATGCCTGCATTGCAGATTTACCTCCAATGCAAGTTTTACAATGCAACATCATCTGCCCTCGAAACTGGAATGCCTTCTGTAGGAAAAGGTTTCAGAAGAGGTTTCATCTCCATATTTTTAAGGATAGTATAATAAATGCTGTAAGATCACAAAGTATATTATATAATCATCACAGCACTGGCCTCTGCCCCTCTGAATGGCAACTTTGGAAGATTGTCCAATGCTGCTTAACATACTTTTTTATTATATTGTTTTAAAAGAGTTAGAAACACTATGGCAATCCCCTGTTGGGTCTTTTGGAAAAAGTTAATGGCGTGCCATTTCATCAGTTCCCATGTAAGATAAGGCCCTTTATTTGTCTCAGTTGTTGGCCCTGAGGGTTGATTAACAACTGCAAAACTCCAACTCTCTCCAGGGCACATTTCATTAAAGATGGCTGATAATTTCATTCCTGCATGACATTTTAACAGTGCTGTGAACACAAATACTTCTAAAAACATAATCTTACTGCCAATTAGCGAGGTAATGTAAATGTCATTTTGGTAATTATGTGGTGATAGAACTTTTAGGTGGAAAGCTACAGGTATACTTTATCATAAAGGCGATATTGTCCTTAATTGGCTCCTCAGTAGGTTAAATGACTGTTTGCTAGCTAGTGTTAGACAGCTGTATTTTCATCATGGCATTTTGTACATTGGTTTAGAATACAGTGTCTCAGAATTTGTCACACACTATAGTACTGTACTATAGTACACACTATAGAGATACCAGACATGAAACCAGACAGACACTATAAAAATTTGATTGTGTCATGTGTAACTTGGAGAGCCTGCAGAGCTGAACACCTATCATTAATGTGTTTGGCGCATCCTTTGATATAACATGGCTAAGTAGCAAGAGTTACCAAACAGTCCTC
The DNA here is from genome assembly GCF_013368585.1 of Megalops cyprinoides. Taxonomy (NCBI): domain Eukaryota; kingdom Metazoa; phylum Chordata; class Actinopteri; order Elopiformes; family Megalopidae; genus Megalops; species Megalops cyprinoides. The sequence goes on from NC_050596.1 coordinate 23,092,455, forward strand.
CCTCTAGTTTATTTCCTGGCTCCAACCCCCTGCCTCAACAAGTGCATTCTATGAATAGCATTACACTTGTCCTTCACTGTGCAAACCATTACAGAGGATTCAATGGAGAACTGCTGTCATAGCAATATGATCCGTTCAGAATAACCCTTTCAATGAGTTTATGTAGCAATTGTGTAAAATACAGTTTTCTTTATCGTTGCTTCCATCTTTGCCTGGTATTGTTGAATAGGTTGCAGTTGTTATAGTTACAACTTCTTTTTTCCGCTTTTTCAGCTGAACTTCATCTTGTTTGTAAATATCGTACGAGTGCTGGCAACAAAGATCCGGGAGACGAACGCAGGACGTTATGACACCAGGAAGCAGTACAGGTATGTCACGTGAATATCAGTGTGGGTTTCATCAAGCAGCAACTAATAATAAATGAAACTACTAAAGCAAACTCAGTATCACCCATTGTTACCCTCCGTACACTATGGGCTATATGGAGTCTCCAGAGACAAGCAATACATTGAATCATTGGTATTTGAATCAGTGGTATTTATCATATTACTGTGGCTGAGCACAATGCTGTTACCATAAGAAGCATCTGCTTTGCATAATAATGAGCTGTTTGATTAAAATAAATTAGAAAAAGAAATGTCTCAAAATTTTCTGGCCTACACTAAGTGTATGCAGTGCATTTTAAGTGATTAGTTCACTCGCTTCAGTATCTTCATATTTAAATGTTGTCTGGCAGTGTATCCAAGGAAGAATGCACTTTACATGCCTTTCTACTCTGGTCCCTCTCTTCTGGTTTTGCCATTCAGAATATGTGTACTTGTTCAAATGTTACCTCACCAAGTACAGATTACAAGGAAGTCTGCTGCTTTCTTTCCACACGCTTAGTGCTCTAAATGTATAAATCATAGGAGATGGGAGCCTCTGGAGAGTGAAAGTCGAGTGAACACGACATGCAGGATGACCTTGGGCTGGCAAAGAGCATTTTGTATTTTGGGTTGCTCTGACCTTGTTCCTCCTCCACAAGACATCAGACTCTCAATTCAGCCTACTGCTGCTGTCAACGATACTGAGTAATAGGCTGGTATTTGCTAATACACACACACATCGCTGGTCTCTTTCTGCAAAATAAAGGCTAGGTGGGTTGCCACTGCAAGGCGGTGGACAGTAATATGAAGATGTGTAAGGTGAGGGTCAGAGGAGGGAGGTAATGGTCATGCAGTTTCTCAGTTAATACAAAGAAACCATGTTTCATGTTTATAAGGATCAACTGTGCATGGGAGATGAGCATAATCACAGATCCACATGTTACTCCGATGGGTTGACAGAGAGTACAAAGAGTGAAATATGCCATCTGTATGATTAAAAACAAAAGCAACTGATCCTTCTAAACACAGCCTCCAGACAGACACTCCACAGGACTGGACGGAGAATGTTACTTCCACAGGAACCATGTTTTGTCCATTGTGTCTGTCCCCTTCAAGCTGAACCCAGCATTTTATTTCCACCCACACATGGTTGTACGTAAACTGAAAGCCACTGGAGAAGTTAAAACATCTTAGTGCACATTTTGTCTTGCTTCTGCCTCGAAGAAAGTGTGCCCAACTTCATTATCAGCAGCACAATTAGACCTCGGAAGGCAGAGCACAGTGACATTACATGAGTGACATTCGCCCACAAGATGTGTAAATTGGAAGTTGCGAGTGTTAATTGGGAGATTACATGTGAAGATGTTTATGCAACGAGGAGACGTGCCTGTTGAGAAATCAGTTTAATTGGGCCGCTCACGAAAACCCCTGTTTTTCTCTCTCTCTCCATTCCCCTCCCCTTAACAGAAAGCTGGCCAAGTCCACCCTGGTGCTGGTCCTGGTGTTTGGAGTGCACTACATCGTGTTTGTGGGAATGCCACACACCTTCAAGGGCATGGGCTGGGAAGTGAGAATGTACTGTGAGCTCTTCTTCAACTCCTTCCAGGTGCTTGTCTTCTCAGGGTACACTGTGGCCTTGGATCTCAGGGCAAGGATTGGTCAAACCTATTATGGTGTGGTTATGCAATGCATAATTCCTCCATATTACACTGAGCACAAGTTTTGGCACAGCCCTGTAATGAGGGCTGCAGAAGGATTATTAGATTGATATTTGGCTCAAAAGCTGCTACCCACCTAACAAATCGCTACCTTTCTCAGACTGCAAATCATTTTGTGTGTAAGGAAAATGGATTTTGGAAAGGAAACAAAAGAAAGTTATCAATATGTATAATAGTGCCTGGGTCAGCCATTTATTATATTGATGGAGAATTACCCACATATTACTACTCTTCCTTTCCTATATCAATTCTAATACAAAGGTGTCTCGCATGGTGTGGCAGACAATGACCTGAATATATTTAATGTGTTTGTTCCAGGCCTCACAGCTATCATAACTGGGCTGCTTGACAACTGTAGGGCTTTTTGTTAGGAAAGCTTTCCCATATGAGAAAGCTTTGAAGCCTCCTGCCTTTCAAATACAACTTTGTATTTTACTTTGAGAATTTTACTGTACCAAAGACACTGAGAAGCAGAACGCAATATCACTGAACAGCCAGTACTTGAAGCCTCTGAATGATATCTTTGCCCCTAAACAGTCATCCCCAGTAATACAATTTGACAGGGACTATAAGGTTCAGAGCCTTCATTTCTGCCATACTTCACCTTCAGGTATTGCTGAAAGAGGCTTGGGGATCAGCTAGCTGCTGTTTCATCTCACTGTCTGAGTGCCTCAGCCCTTTTCAGCCAGAAACAACATTTTCTGGCCTTTTCTAGCTGGCATTTTCCGGCAACATTTCTAGTTACAGTCAAAAAAACTCCCACAACTTTATTATGCCTCGGTATAGTAGTTTGTAAAATGTATTGTGTGGTTTTATTCATTCGTGCCATTTAATGAATAAACCGTTCAAGGTCCTGTTCTGTCCTTTGACAATCTGCAGTGGAAATGTAATTACATAGTGTAATAATTAGCACATTGTAATCAAGCTCATTAAATGAGAGAGGAGCGCAAGCACACTGTTCATGGATAGCTCATTGATCAGCATCTAGTGCTGTAACCTCAAACAGTATTTGACGCTATGATAATCAGGGAAGCCAGGCTGTTTACCACACAACATAATGAGGTGCGGAGCATCTGATGTGTTGGTGCTGTCAGATAATTTAGGTTGTCTGGTGTCTTCATCTGTTTGAGGTTCTGTGCTTTGAACCACTTGGAATGACTTCATATGCAGTACCCTTTTCTCATCAAAACAGGGAGCTCCTCAGCCCAGCCTTAAAGCATTATTTCTGTTCATTCATGGTTATCTTTCTGTAAATGAGAATCTCTTTGGATGCATGATTTCTGTACATTTCTTATACACATGAGATGATATGAAAAGATTCCAGGTTGTGGCTTGTTTCTCTGCACCCTCTAGAAATATAGTATTTGACATCCTCTGAGAAAACCTATTTTGCATTTCATGTATCTCATCAAACTGAACGTGTCATGTACCAGAAAATCAGTTTAAGTCAGATTTATACTCTGTCACTAAGGTTACAGTATCTTGTAGAAGTACAAGAGGGAGGGTAAGACGTGTGGCAAGTTTTGAAGCACTACAGCTATATGAGTCTAAAAGTGAAATGCGGGAGCCTCAGCCTGAGTATAGGCTGAAAATATTCATTTTGCAAATCCAAATTATCAAATCAGGTTTGACGTAATGATTCAATGCGTTATATGGAAATTCAGTGTGGGCTCTCCACACAAACCCTTATTTCAGAAACTGGGACAAAAGCCCTGCATAAACCCTGCAGATGGAATTTTGCAGAAACATCCTGCTGGGTCATAGAATCACTCATTTTACCACGGCATCCAAATCCAAAAAAAGAGCAGCTACGTTCTGGTCTCGTCAGGATGTCCTGAAATCCAACACATGCAGTGTGCTTTTGACAAGCCACATTATCCCAGATAACAACCCCCCAGGAGAGTAATGTAAGGGTGCTGAAGCCAAGCTGAAACCAATGAGCGTCAGAGTCAAACCATTACAAGATAATGGATAGTTACTGTACATCGGCATTTGAAAAGAGAGAACTTTCCTTAAATAAATAATGTACTGAAAAATAGACATCTGCATCCTAACAGAAGGCAGAATGCCTAAAATTAAAACACCTGAACACCTGACTAATAATAATGTACAGGTGCACAGAGCAATGGAAAAGGAAAGATATAAAAATATTCTAGGTTCCCAGAGAGAAACAGAATTGCTGTCATTGTGATGTGCAGGTGGTCACATTGAAAATCTCACTGGAAATACATGAACATAAGGAAAAACTCCTTTGCAATATTTGAATATTTTGTAGCTATCCTAATTTAACTTGCTTTCAGGCCACTGTAAAATCCCCATCCTTCTTGAGGTGGAAGAGCAGACAGTAAACCTGGAAGCTAGATATGAGTTTGTTTCTTTTTTACTTCCTATTTTATTATTGCATTGCTATTACTATTATTGCTGCTATTGCACTACCATATTGTATCTAAGTAGGTACATTATCTTGGTTATTGAGTCACAAATCTTCACACTCATAACAATGCTTTTTGCTATGTTTGTCATTTTGCCTCCAAAAGGCAATCTGAACTGTATTCAACTGAGGAATAAAGAAAGAGAGGGAGTGGGGAGAGACAAGGAAGGGGGGCAGAGAGAGGGGGGAAAGATATTAGAATTAGTGTAAAATTTGTGTAAGAGAGAAGAAGAGACAGAGGGAGAGAGTGAAAGAGAGAAGGGAATAGCATAAACGCTATTCTCATTCAGATTTTCCCCTTTCAGTTCCTTATCAACGCATACTTAAAAAGCCCCTTTTGTGTCTGTCGCCTTTTCAAAGGTCAAGGATACATCCCGATGCGGGAAAGAAGGTCATTTTATTTTGATTGTCGGTGTGAATTGAGAGTACGGAAAAGTGGCTTTTCATTACTGCCTCTCACTCAACTCTTTTATCTGCTCCAGGGCTTCTTCGTCTCCATCATCTACTGCTACTGCAATGGAGAAGTGAGTAACCCCAAACCCAGAGAGCTGTACTCCCATCATTTCCTCTATAACTAGATGAGAGATGGCATCAAAATTCTCAACATCACAAAGTGGCAGCCCTTCATTGAATGAGGATGACTCCTGGCAGTACAATTCCCCCTAGACAGAGAATAATGAAGGAAAAAAAAAGCCTTTACTGTTCTTGGCAGTGTCAGTGAAGGAGGAGGGTCGGGTGCTGCTGACACTCTGTAAGTGCATGTGACACAATGACTCCTGCTGTCAACCTCCATCACAGAGGGATGGCTGTGTCTGCACTGGAGACCATTGCCAGACAGGTGGACAGATTCAGGTTAACTCAAAGGCTCCTTCCTGACTTCAAAGGTGAACGGTGCGTGAATTTTGGGATCAGTGGGTTTACGATAAAGAAAATCAGACTGACTGTTTGGTCTATTCAAGCAGAGCAAGGAGAGCTACGCAAGCAGAGCAAGATAATAACTGCATTTTAATACTTTCTCAGGTGTCAAATTGATTTTTTCTGCTTGGGTATATGACAAGTTTGCAAGCAGTGCATATTTATAATGGATATAAATTTAGGTATCTACTGATCCATACTGATTTGGAACTATTAAATACCAATTAAGGAGACCAAACTAGAATGGTTACTTAGTAACAGGATAAATTTTAAAGATATTCTTTCACAGTGCCAGTGTCCTGGACTGTAAGGAATAACATGCAGAAAGGCCAAGTAGTTACAATGTTTGATGTACAATGCACAAATACTACACTTTTTTTGGTTGTTTCTCAATGATCAAAAAGCCAAATGGAAGGCCATTGTGGGCTATATTTGGATCTCTGGCATCTAGTTTAATTGTCCTGAAGTACAATATGTGGGGTTTTTTTCAAATGAATTCAGATGCTGGTGGTTACATGCACTTTGGATTAATTTATGGGGATCATGTTATGATAAAGATGAAGTAATCATGACCACAGAGGTGCACTTCAAACTTCAGGGGCTCTAAGAGTCTCCGAACTTTAAATATTGAAGATGTTGCTTGAGATCAATATTTGGACAGGAAGTAAAATGGCCAATTATTCCAGGAGTGAATGAGCTATTCACTGAACCTCCCTTATTAAACATGCAATTTCCTGTCCCTGGAGTCCTGGAACAGCCGTTTCACACACTGATGATTTGAAAATTAGTTTTATTCTATTTATGTGCCCTAATGTGGGGTTAATGAAAGTATTATATTACAGAAAGTCACCCTTATGAAAATGTATTATCCCACCTTACCAGTAACACTTACATCCCCCTCCTCCCTTCACACAGGTCCAGACGGAGATCAAAAAGACGTGGACGCGCTGGAACCTGGCTTTCGACTGGAAGGGCCCTGTGGTCTGCGGCAGCTACCGCTACGGCTCAGTGCTCACCAACCTCAACAACAGCACCAGCAGCCAATCGCAGCTGGCTGGCGCCTCGCGCACCACCGCCCTCTTCTCCAGCCGGGTGTACCGCAGCAGCGGCGGGCGGGCGGTCAGCACTCACACCACCCTGCCCGGCTACGTCCTCAGCAACTCGGATGCAGACAGCCTGCCACACTCCATCCCGGAGGAGAGAGACGAGAGTGCGAAGCAACTGGATGACATCTCACTCAAGGAGTCCCCGCCCATAGTCAGTAGCAGTCCGGGAGAGGACAACGAGGAGGCACTCTAGAGTCCAGGGAAGGACCAGGAGGAGGTGCTGTAGTGTTTGCAGGGGAGGGCAAGGTGGAGGTGCTCTGGAGCCCGGGGAGGGGGATGAGGAGGAGGCTCTCTAGTGTCCGGGGAGGAGGACAATCAAGAGACGCTCTACAGCCCAGGGGAGGGCAAGGAGGTGGGACTGTAGAGTTCTGGGGAGGAGGACAATGAGAAGCCATTGTAGATCCCATGGAGAAGAATTAGGAGGACACTCTAGACTTAAGAAGGAAGGACATTGAGGAAGCACTCTAAAGGACGAGGATGGATTCTGAAGTCTCGGGGCAAGACACCTCAGAGGCACTCTAGAGGCCAGGGGGATACAGGCGCATGCATACTTACAAGCATATCCACACATACATGCAGACACACACAGGCACACAGCAATATTCTCACACACCGACACAGACAGGCACATACACATACACACATGGTTATCCCCATCAGTTCTCACAATCTTAATCTCTAGTTACCGATACTCCTGGCTGGCCAAAGACGTGTGTTGTGGGCATGAAGAACCAAATGGAGTGATTTAACAGCAACACTAGGAAAACAGGGTTGTTTCACAGACATTCCTGAATTGGACTTTTCATTGCTTGAAAATTCCTATTTTATGATGGCTACACTGAATGCCAAATGCCATCTTGGGTTTTTTTTTTTTTTGAAGTGACCATGGACAGTTTTTCCTACACATGAAGTTGTAGACAATCAGATGTTGTGTGAAGGTCAGTTCAAAGGGCTGCATCTATTCCATGTTTCTGTCCAGTGTTTCAGTGTACACAACAGTACATGTAAAAGACATGTGCACCATTCAAATAATAAATGTAACATGTATTCTAAGACCCCACTGTGTATTCTTTTGACAATCACAATGTATCTCAAAGGACACAGGATGAAAAGGAAAACATTTTTTTTCTAAACGTTGCTTCTCCAACATACCCTATTTATTACATTATCTGTGATGAATGTGTTTCCTGGCAACCCTCTGTTTTCTTCACCTCAGCATGTTGGAGGATTGTGTTTATTGCCTTGAAGTAATCATGCAGTAAGCCAGTGATTCTGAGCGCATGGGGCAATGCATGTTCCGCTGGAAAGATTCTTGCAATTATATGGTTAATCAGTCACTCAGCAGGCTATGTATTTCTTCTGGGAACAAGATGTTAGACCCATTCTCAATAGACAGTGGAAGTGAGGCATAGCTTACCAATCACGTGTCTCCACATCCAAACCTGACATCAACCGCAAAAAAAGTGTGACAACAAGGCTGAGTATTCAATTAATCATAAAAAGTGCCTCACAGTCTCTTAACCTAACCTAACCTCTCTTAACCTCATTGTACATCATTGTCATTTCTCGAAAATGTTATGGAGCATTTTACTTGACTGTTAAAATTGCCTGAAAAGACTGTCTTGTGAACTGTTTTTCAGCATTGCCAGATCAGGGTATTTTACCTCAAAACTAGGCTAATTCTGTAGGTCTGGGGAGACTATTTTTAGTGTAAATTGTTTGGTTAATTCCATTTGTTTCCCATGGTGGACTTTTGGTGGAAAATACATTTCAGTTAAAACTTTAAATCCTGGTTTGTTGTCTACATCCAGTGTTATACTATGAAACTATGCCAGAGAACAGAGTTGAATTAGGGTTATCATTATAATGAACACTAAGGTACATCCTGCCCCCAGGTTTAGGATCACACCGAGAGAGCATGGGTACAGACAGCAGACTGTATGCTGAGACAATGTATGTGCAAATGTCTTTACCACCTAGCTAACTGTAGTGCCAAAGCAAATTACATGTGCTTCATCACTAATCTTGTGTAGCTAGCAAGGTTATATAGATAATTTTGTTGTCTCATCCTGTATATACATCAAACAGTGCTGATGACCCCACAACATCTTTGTGAGTATCTAACACTGGAGTTGAAATGATTTGGCTTTTACAGTCTATTATTTTCTTCCTTTCATAATCTGCTTTTTATAATATGTGTTTTAAATAACACATAAAACACCTTGTTTGTTTTTATGAGTGATTCATGTTCTTTAATACAAAACTGTTTTTGTTGGCCAATTGAGTCCTGTAAACAGTGCATGCTTTGGTTTGCACATACATGGTCTAAACTAGTTACGTTGATTTTTCATAAATACATGGTGTAACAGAGCTGGCCGATGCTCTGCACATAAATTAGCAGAAGGATTAAAAAAAAACTTACCAAAACAATAATTTATTTAAAAATTACACACAAACACAAGAGAACCAGTCTACTACCTCCAGCACACAAAATGGCTTCCAGCCATCTGAACCTGGCCACACCCCTGTAAATAACAAGCCTTAATTAGTGCAGGTGTGACCAGTTAACTGGCTCTCAGACAAAGACAAATTAACAAAACAATGAAACAATAATTAAATCAAGACAAACATGAAACCTGTCCCAGTTGTAATTGATTGATTTGAAGTACTTATTTTACAAGATGGAATATAGAGTAGAGAATATAGAGTATATATGATGAGGATCCTCAATTCAACCAACTAAACAATTAACATTGAACATTTAACCTGTTGGGGGTGAGGTGAAGGGCTACTCCTTCACACATGGTTATTAATATCATTGATATTATATGTTAAGAGTTATGTTAAGGTTAAGAGTTAAGAGATTTTTTTCTTCCCATAGAGCATACATCTAAGCACATTGTCATCTCAAGGACATTCCTAAGGAGGATTTGAAAAATGGATTGGATGGTGTTGTCTGAACAGGTAATGTATCTGGTTTGTAGCTACTATCATCATTAACTATGTTGAACTTAATCCATGAAATGGAGGGCTACACATCTGTGTAACATTATGGAAATACCGTCAATATGGCTTTCTTTAATTTCAACAGCATCTTTACTTTCTGGGACCATTCACCATATAGGCTTAATGCCATGGCTTCACAGGAGTGTATAAATCATCAGTAGGATAACTGATAAATAGGTAATCAGTATCTCTCCTTCAGCAAATTGGGGCCAGACTTAAATAATTATCTCAGTAACGAGACATCAACAGCTATATAGCAAGGCTACCTGAATGAGGCAGGCCTGTGGCCGAGATAGTGAGGTTCTGGAACTGTGACTGAGCCATCACTGTATTAGCAGAATTAGCCAAACACTCATTGTGAATTTTAGCCAGCTAGCCCATGATGTATTTTGTGCAGAAAGTACATTAATGACTCATTTTTACTCTTGAGAGCAGAGGAGAACCATTAACCCACCCAGCTGTGCCTTTGTGCAAGGTGGACATGATCACAGGGTGAAGGAAAGGTTAACAGGGAAAGCATGAGCCTGTTCCATGGGTGTGTGCAGCAGGAGGGGTAGTGCCAGCGAGTGCAGGAAACTGCAGTGTGGGAGGGAGGCAGGAACACTGCAGGTAGCCTGTGAGACAGGGCACTAATGGGATTAGTGGCTGCACCTGTTTGCGATTAGCAATTGTGGGGTAACAGCAAAGGAGATAAAACAGCAGCATTTGAAGCAATATATGGAGCTTGGAGATGAGAGGGGGGAAGAGAGGAGAATCATTTTCTTTTAATTTCAAAGTTGGCAGCTGTGGTTTTAAGTTTTGTGTGGAGTGAGTGTGAGCGAGTACCAAGGGACCGCAACGGTGTGCAGCCTCATAAGGCACAAGAACAATGAGGCTGTGCAGACTGGGGCATGTGGTTTGGTTCAGGATTTTTCCTTTTTTAGTTTGGGGTGCAGACAGGCCTGACAAAGTGGTGCAGGCCAATGCTATACCGTCCCTTACTTTTTTGTTCATTTCCTTGGCATGAATGTGTTGCTGTATGAGACATGGCCAGATAGCTGCAAGATGTCATAATGCAAAGTAAATCTGAACTAAAGATATGAAGGAGCCAGGACTGTGGAGCTAGAATATTAACTACAGCACAAAAACTGAGCTAACATTGGAGTAAACTGATAAAAATCAATGACATTTTATCATTTTTATCTTTTTGTTACCAGTTACCAATTGTTTAGCAATTACATTGTTTTTGCTTTCTCTAACTAAATGTGTGTGTGTGTATCAAGGCATACATTTGTCATAAGGAGATTCATTGTGTATGCATTGGATATTTAGATCATTTGTGCATGCTCTTTTCCATGTGTTTGGGCCAGCTTGACCGTGCTAGGTCAACTTACAGCCCGAAAAGCTTAAACTCTTGTGTGCAACATAAGTACTGGGGTGTTATGCAAACGGCAAGAAGGCAGTGGACTTTTTACTGACCAGCATGCACTTGCCATAGAATTAGTTTTGAAGTCCACCTCTTCAGGGAATGTCTAGCAATTGAATGCCTCCAATTGAGCCAGGTTTCACATTAGCCCTAGTACTCACATTCTAAATGTGAACTCATGCATATGATAAGTGCATAAATAAACTTATTGTAGAGAATGCACTTATCGTCATTATAATCCTAGGCTAAGTAGATTTATAATCTACATATGCATTATTATTTGCCACACAATGACTAATTGATCTAAAAGCAATTCAAAATTAAAAAAAAAAAACCTTCAAATTGTTCTCATCAGCATGTGACAGCAGCAATGTTCGTACTGCTAAAGAGAGAAGACAAAGAGCATAAAATCATCAGACAAAAGAGGACACATTTTTACTCCATGAAGGGAATTGGTGCTTTAATCAATATTCCTTTAGAAGCACAAGGTGCAAGTACCTCCTGTACAGTATACACTCATTGATGTGAAGAGGCTGAATTGAATGGGCTCCATGCTGCCAGCTCTGTATGCAAGAGGCCAGGACAGGCAGCAGGCCTCCCATTAATTGCTAAGATGGAAAACTGGAGTGTATTATAGGAACATATGAAAATCCACTACCCATCTCCAAAAAAAGATCCCTGCACAGAATTGTACATTCTCCTCATAGGTTCATGTATTTTATGTCATAGTCACGTTTCACGCTCCACTGGCATATTTCCAGGAAGACCATGGAAGTACTCCAGTGCTCAAATTCCACAGCCCAAGTGAGCAGACACAGAACAATCAGAAGGGCCAGTCCTAGCCCTTTCCCTGCTAGATGACAGCCCTTGAATCGTTTTTATACAGAATTATTTCGGAGAGGTCTATATCTGTCTGTTCCATCTTTTTTTTTTATCCAAACACAGAGTCCCGAGAGTCTCATCCAGACACCGGCCCTGTCCTTAACTAAACATTCTATATTCAGCATAGACTCCAACAGACCATTCTCAGACTTTGGAAACAAATCAAGTCCTGATAGGTCAGTGGATGAACCATGGTGGTAACACAGAGGTTCATGGGTAATTCCTTTGAGTGATTCAGATTTGTCAGCAGGGCACAGTCAGGCCCTCACACACTTGCATACTATGGCTGCCATCCAAGTCCTCCCCTATGCCCTTCCCTCCCTCAAGGTAAGATTTTACTGAAAAAAACTTGGCCACTTGAGTTGTGACTAGGGAAGGCAAGTGGAAAGGTAGCCTCTTTACTCAGCATCAAGCAACACCAGCATTCTGTGACACAATTATTCAAGAAGCCATACACAGCACATTTTGCTTTCAGTCCCTGAAAACATTTTAAGAGAGAAAAATAATACTAACCAATTAATAACTGTCAGTTGCAAGCCCACAAGCCAATTTATGGTTAACATTTATCCTTAGCAAGCCAAATTCTAGCCGCTACTTATCCACAGGTGTGATAAGCTGGCTAGCTATCTGGTTATTACAGCTGCAAAACAAACCAAAAATAATACACCGACAGAACAAAATAATTGAAGCCTTTTATACAACTGAGATCACAGACGCCATTGCAAATGCAAACACAGCACTCCACTGTCATGATTCATTATCACATCATTGGTGCATTAGTGTTGGATGGCTAATGTTCCTTTTGTTTGTATGCTTGCTTGCGTACTCTGGCCCCTTGAGTGGAAGTGGAGCTGTTAAACCAGGCTCATACTAACCACTGTTGTTGGTTAAAGGGCAGAGGAAATGACAACACACCAAAATAATCCAAAAATATTTTTCAAAATAATACGACAAAAACATGCTGATTGGTACATGGCATTACATTACACTAAATTTCGGTATTATTTTTGGTATTTTAAGGTTTAAAAAATCATTCACCAAAGCTAAATGTAGACATTTTGGTTAAGATTCAATAATTCTCAAATTGTAAATGGCTGCATTAGGAACTAATCTGGTAATGCTGACGTCAAACAACACAGACAACAGCTCACGTAGTTTCACCATTCACCAAGTGTCATGATGTATAAATAACCACCACTACCTTTTTTTCAAATTCCCCACTTTTCTTCAGCTCAAATAGCACAGCAAACATAACAAATTTACTGTTATAAAATGACCTACAATTATAAATGACGTTATGAGAACTATTAAGACAGGATGTGCTGTTGGGTTCATCTTCTCCACTTACTGAAATTGCAACATTTTTCAACCACTTAGATGAGTAGGAGAGATAGGAAGTGATAATTTTCTCTAACCATGCTGATATTTGTTTGTTAGGTAAAAATGCTTTGATGACTTCTTTTTGTTTATTCCAGAGATGTGTGATATATTATACTGTGCACAAGACAGCACTTGAAATCAGCAATGAAACCAAAGTGTACTTAACTGACACTTTTTCAGTTTTGATCAGAAAGCTGCTGCTATTTTTGCTTGAGAAAGTTCCAGGGAAAGTGTTTGATCAAACATAATGTACTAAATATTTAGAAATCTGCCTTTTAAAGGCAGCCAAATAAAGTCTTCCCCCAGTGTTAAAATTAAATTAATGATCTATTGTTTACTGAAATGTTAAATTAATTTTCATGCTACATAATTGACCATATTAACCACATCATCAGCTGACAATGACTGGGAGAAAACTGCAGCAATTTCAGAAATATATGAGCAAGCTCAGATGACACCAGCGGATATGTGCCCATCTGCCAATCAGTGTTTGATTCACTGTGGTGCACTGTGGGACTCGTAGTGTGAAAAATAGTCACTGCAGGTCACATGTGAGTGTATCAGAGAATTGCATTTGCTATGCCCTTCATTTCTGTGTAAGTGCAGCGGCTATCACAGTGAGACCCCTTCAAAATGGGAGGTGAAAAATTGAGGGGAAAGCATACAAAATGAAATATGAAGGGATACTGCAGACTTAATAGTTTCATGATTATCACCATAGCTTTATGGTTTTGTGATTCCAATGGGACGCAGTGGTCTTGAAGAAAATTTGCAATAATAAACTATTTTAGTGAAAGACTGTTTTTAGATATTGTTTTAGGTAATTGTTTTCAAAACACGAGCAGTGAAAATCCATAAAGAATTATACGCTGTGTGTCTGAACTCCCTGATGATTGTCAGGATGAATGCTACATGTGCACTGAAGCTATGAGAAACACAGTGCGCTTCAGTGAGTCTGTATTTTTTTTTCTTTTCTACGTTGATGTTTCCATGGGGATCCTAGGCAGGTATCAGAGAGTCATTTAACATTGCCTTCAGGTGTTTTGTGGTATGGCTCTGGGCTTGCTAGTACTGCAGGGGTGTTGAGGACCTCTATACACATATGAACGCTTGTGGAGAATGAAATCTGTTAGAATATGCAGCCACATCACATTGGAGTATCTACACATAAGTTGGATTTCTGCCAGTAATTGAGATTCTGGGTGCACACACACACTTAATTTAGAATCTAACTGATCAAGTGCAGCCCATGGGGTCTAAAAGGGAACAGTATCTTTAACCTATACATTTTGGTTCTTGTAAAGAGAATAGCCCACACTGGCTCACACAGAATAGTTCCACTGAAGGAAAGCCGAGAGAGTTCTGTTGTGTTCTGTACAAGTATCCATGCACCACTGACGACCTTAAAGAGAACATCTGTGTTCTCATTCCCACATATCACAGCAGAGGCTTGTGTGTAGCAAGCGTGTAGTTAAATTGGAACATCGTACCAAAAAAAACTAATTTGTGAAAGCAAAGAGATAGTTTGCCCTGAAATGATGCACAGGCCGTGACAAAAGGAATGACACGGTTAGCTGTCCAGTCCTGAACCAGGGAGACGTCTGGCACTTATCCTGCAGCTCTCTCCATATCCCTCTCTCTCTTTCCCTTGCCATGCACTTTGTGATGTCCCCGTCACTACCGGCTGTAAGCTATGTGAGCACTAGGAAACAGTCTGTGAATAAATGGGTTATGCAGTGACTGCCATGGGAGAACCCCAGTGAAATGCTCTAAATGTCAGGGCGAGGCGTGAATAAAACCCTTTAAACTGTAAGCTCTTTTTTTTTGTTCTCTCTCCACACTCTGTTCTGGCTCCATATCACACCCCCACACCCTGCTGTGTGGCACCTTGACACTTTTAATTGCATTATTTATATTAAATTATTGTCATTTAGCAGACACTCTTATCCAGACCAACTTACGTTACAATTTTTACATGTTACTCATTTATTCAGCTGGATATTTACTGAGGCGGTTGAGGGTTAGGTACCTTGCCCAAGGATACAGCAGCAGTGCTGCAATGGGGAATCAAACCAGCAACCTTTTGATTACAAGCCCTGCACCTTACCACTATGCTACACTGCCACTTCATATTTCATTAGTTAATGAAATGTTGTCACAATGATAGCATAGCAACAATCAAAACAGAAATCTCATTACCAGAATGAGTGCACCATTCTTACTATGATTTGTTTCATTGGTTCAAATGTTGCAAAAAGTCTGAAAAGGCCTTGAAAATGTGACCGTTTTACTGTATTACATGCTTACTGTATTACATCTATAAAACTAGGTGTACCGGACACCCTAAAAAACCCTCAGAACTCTGAGCAAAAAATACCCAAGAACATGTTGTACTATAATGAATCAATGGGCAGTCAGATCACAAAAGCTTTAGTCTTCTCACTTCGTTTTTTTTCCAGAATGTGTGGTTTAGACCAGAGGAAGAACAAAATGAGCCTGTTGCTGGTCTGGCTTATTCATGGGTAAAAATTGGGTATGAATTCAGGTAGTTAAATGGTTACATAAATAACATCGTAGTGAAAACCACCAACATTATAATACTCCTTGCAGTTGGATTCAATCCCCTTCTAGTTTAAAAACACAATCTGTAGTGTCTATTCATAAAGTATAAAATGTGTTTGAGAAATGAAAATTTAAGCAAAATCTTAATACAAAAAGCAGTTCTACTACCTCTAGTTATGCCCTTTGGCATGTCATATTGATATAGATCAGTACACCTCATAAAATTGTAGGACATTTGCCACTGAAATTATATACTTTTAGTTTATCTGTTTTAACAGGGATATCACTGTTGCAGGGTGTTGAATATGCTTGATAAAGGGTTAAGTGCATGCCAGTATACAAACAAAAGCCTTCACTGACCACCACTTTTCTGTGAACATGTACCAGCTAAATATAGGTATGTTTTGAACAGTACCCCCATTTTGCCATTTCACTTGCTTCATAACAGGATCTACAACAATATATCATTACTATGAGGGGATTAATGAGGGGCCTTGCTTCAATTAATGTGTGGGACTGGCAAAGCGTGAAGAGATGAATGCGTTTGATTAAGGTTACATTGTGAATGAGGTGATGCCACTAACCTCTTGAGCAAATATGTGAAGAGAGAAAATGTTACCATTTATTCTTTCTGGTTATTCAATAAAACTGGTTTTCATAATCTCAAAGCATTCTTTTATGGAATGCAGTCCCAGCTTCTGGAGACTGCTGACAAGAGGATCTTGCAAACTGACAGTCATGCACATACACAGATAAGCACATGCACACAAAGGTCGTATTGGACATGGTTATTAGAAGCTGTGACAAGCTGGACTGGCTGGTCTTAAGCAAGAAAAATTGACCCTTTGTCCCTTCCTCCCACCTGGCCTGATGATGGCATAGCCATGACTCAGTTACTGCATGGTCTCCTGCAGCCAGGATGAGGCTAATCTAATACATGACATATAACACAGATGTGACCAGAATGAAATCTAAATCTCTCTGGTCCTTCGAGCAGCAAGAGGCACTGCACCCTCTTACATTCAATTCATTATCAAATACTCCTGCCAGGCCACCCTGCTCCGCAAGTTCTGGTCGCCTTGCAATCCCTTTTCAAAAGTCACATCTCTTCTGTACCCAGGCCCCCCAGTGGTGGAATGAACTCCCCACAACAGTCAGAACAGCCAAGTCACTGACCATCTTCCACCGCAGACTGAAAACTCATCTGTTCAAGCTGCGCCTTGGTTGAAGTAATCCTGCAGAATGAACATTCATACATGTTCTAAATCCTCAAACTTCCTCTTGCACCTGACAATATGTCAGGCTGTGTCATGGTGTCCAATTAAATTTAACACCACCATTAGAGAAACTTTCCATGCATCCAGTGTGTGGTATTGAACAAAGTGTCCCTTTCAGGACTCCAGCGCAGGACTGCTGGAGGACAGTGAGGATTTGTCAGTAAGGGTTTCACAGCCTTATTTCTCTCCTATAAGTTAACCAAGAACTCAACAGGCACTGTTGAAAGGATATAACTTTCTTGCCCATTTTATCCTCTAGTGGCGTGATCCATCATAATTGCAAGAGTCATTCAGTCTCAGTATAGTCAGAACAGTACTGCTCTCAAGCTACTTTCTTTCATCAGTTTGGAAGACAGTTATGGTTGGAAAAAAAAACATTTTTTGTGGAATTACTGAAACTGAATGAATGAAGGGGTTTGTGAGGAGACCATAAGCAATATGCCATCACGTTCTCAAATATCTTAAGATAGATGCTGATGTGATGGCAAAGCTCCACAGTGGACTCACTGCAGTTCTTGTTCACAGAGCAGTGAATAGCACGGTCCATCAGGTGATGGGTAAAGATAAGTCATAAATGTGGGGGGCCTCAAAAGCAGGAAAAAAAATACTCCTTCTGTTCCTTTGGACAAAGTGCAATGTTCCCTTCGAATTTCCTCTATGGACTTGAACGTGGTGACTAACAAGCTGTAGGTTGCACACAGATGACACCTCTACAAACACTAACGTGTGTTGCCAACTGTTGAGGGCAGACAGTCCACAAATTGCCTTGCAAAAGTTTCTCTTTACAGAGTTAAGTCACAAAGGGCTGAGCTGAATGAAGGTTTTCCAGGATGGAACTTAACATGTTTTATACCTTTCTGGGAATTATAGCATGATAACATTATTTTCTGCATAAATTTGGCAACCAGTAGTCAATATCTGCCCATTTCTGTGTAAAAGTATCACTTGTTTCCTTGAATGTCTTCAGTAATTTTATATGCAGTGCATAAGTCTCCAATGGCATAATGCTACATTTGAAGCTTTGATGGGCGCCTAGTTGAGTCTTAAATGACTGCGACTGCGACTGTTAGTGTGCTCTGTGGCATGCACTCACTGACTGGGCTGCAGAGACTGATGGGCAATTTAAATTGTCAGCATCCTGCCCCCCGTAGATGTCTGAGCGTAGATGAATCTCTTCCTTCCACTGCTCCGGGGATCGTGCCAGGCGAAGAGGATGTACCTCCTTCTTCCCTGCGTGCCCCCCTTCACAGTCTGGGTATTACCTCCACACCCCTGCCGTCCTCTCCCTCACAGCTTATCAACCTTCTCCATCTCCGGGAGTGATGATTATTGTTTTCCACGGTGCAGGACCAGTGCACCCACACACCCGCTGATACAGGAGAGATGGACACAAGGACAGTGGGTGGGTCAGAAAGGCAGGGCATCTCCATCCAAACGCCTTTGCAGAGATGGTCGTGATGCTGTTATCTCCTACAGCAGCTTCTTTCCCCACCCACATGACAATAAGCAGAAATGCGGAGGGCAAGGATCCACAAAATTATGCTGTCAAAGTCACTGTGGCGCTTCCTGCTCGAGACAGCATTGTCCAGGTCAAATAAACGACCACCACGTCCACGTGTTCCTGGGGACAGAAAATTTGAATCAGCGTCCATTTAAGCAGAGCTGCAACAGAAGTTATCCCTTTGAGTCAGTTCTCAGCGGGGGGCAGCGGATGAGATGGGTCATCCCTTCCCACATAAATTCACATATGACAAGCAACAGGAGGGTTTCAGCGACATTTCCTCAATGGCCACCAGGGACATGCATTATAGAGTGAAAAAAATAATACAATCAATCTCTTAAAAGTCATTCCTTGCCTTTTCCTCATGGAAGTAATCGTTTTCGGCGTAGGAGGATCCACAATAAACGCATGCTGTGAAGAGAGGACCATGAATTACAAGCAGCTTTTAAGAGCAATTTTTTTTTTGCTTCTTTGGACACAAGCTAATGCATGACTAATGTTCTGTGCAGCAATGCTCCGCTTTGATAAGCCTTGCTGTGCACGGATACCAGCACCCTGAGTGACTGCAATGGGCACACACAGGAAGGAAGCTATCTAGTGACCATAGGGCACCTCCCCTGAACAGCTGGACAGTTTAGCTTTTACCAGCCACATTAATTCCATGGTTCAGTGAGTCTAAGCAGGGCAGCCATGTACTTTGGCTGCCGATGTGTTCCTTCTCCATTCTCCTAGAATCACAAACAAGAATTGCTTTCCTTTGCATATTTATTTACCCACACATCTTAAAGAATCAGGGACTTTCTTCCTGTTCTGTATAATTTGCTCTTATTGTTGCTTTCAAGTTAACCACTGATCACTCCAATGCCTGTTTATTGAGATGAAAGCAGCCATCAGTAAGCTCTTCATAGCAATGATATTCCCTTTCAAAAAATATATTTGACTGTTGTATTGAGGTGTGGTACAATATAGTATCTGAATAGTAATGATTTCTTAATATTATGCAAAATGTTTCAGAGAGGATTAAATTCCACTTTGAAGCGTGTCCCACAATCCTACTCTCACCATTACCCAGTCCAACCCCAACTTTATCCCTCACCCTCTACTGTCATACCCATCAGCAATTTGCTTAACCATAATTTGTTCAAGAAATAGCAAGCTCTTAAAGTCTCTCTGGATAACGGTATCTGCTGAGGAAATCAAACAATCTGTTGCATTATATTGCCTCTCATAGGGTCACATAGAGAAAGTATAGGTAGAGGCTCGACAAATCTGAAAGAAAGAAAGATAAAAAAAAAATCTGTGAATCAGATAGACCAATAAATTAATTCATAAAAAGAGAAAATGTATCTAGTTGCACATATTTCTCAAAACTTGAAATTATATGTTTGGTAGTATCCATAGAAGAGCAAGAGAGCTTTCTCTTCAACCAGAAAAAAAAACTTCAGCTTTGCAAAGATGACAGACACATGCTGTTTAGACAGGCAATTAGCTAATGTTCTTTTTGGCGCGGGTGGAGTGGGTGGGCTCGGCCTGCTGCACCAGAGACACAGATGTTTGAAGAATGTACATCTACATTGAAATTCCTTACATCACCATGCACTTGTGCAGATGGCAGTTTTTGCTCAACGTTAGCTCAGACAGACACAGGACAGCCCCCGCCCCCCCCCCCCCCCCCCCCCCCCCGCCCATGGATGATGGAGGTGATGGCACTCTGACTGCAGGGCTATGCCCTGTGAAGGTTGAGGCTTGGAGATGGTCTAATGGCCAGTAGTGGAGGCGGAGTAGTTTTTAAATAGCCTTTTTGAGCTATTGCATTTTTGAGCCATGCATTTTTTGTGTTTTTAAATGCATGCTGAACCTGTACCTTGGGTGACACCTAAGATCGTGTGGAATTTTGGGGTCTATAATTACAACAATCTACTGAGCTGCGAGCGGGTATCAAGCAGTCTTGGAATTATTGCCAATTCCTGTTTCAAGCAGGGTTTTAGGGGGCAATGAGGGACAGCCAACAGCCAATGAAAAACAAATCCATTCAGAAACATCAGAATGTGTGGAAAAAAAGCTGCTTCCTGTAGAGCTGCAGAAAAAAAAACAGCAAGAGAGCCATGGAATAAGAGAGATAAAATGCAAAAGAGGGAGTGACAAGCTGAAAATACACACATAAGATGAGCAATTTACCAAGCTGTGGCTGGAACATGACAGTTTAATTAATGCGTCCACAAGCAGCAAATGCAGCAAACGAGAGGGGGATAAGAAGTAGCAGAGCAGCGTGACAGGAAAAGTTGGTGACTTTGCGTATCTTAGTGTTATTCTTAGTGCTTTATGCCCGTGTAGGGCAGCATCAATGGCCAGCGGGCAGCACCAGATGCCTCCTGAGCCCTGGCTGTGGGATTGGATTCTCCCAAGAGTGCATCAGACCTGGTCCGCAGCGTGATGTGTTTTCATCCATGCTGTCACCTCCAGCGCTGTCCATCCAACTCAACTAAGGCACAAATAGAACAAGACTGCTGTAGCTGTTTTTGGCCCTCCAGGGGGAAATGGCCACAGCAGGCAGACTTATTACTGCCCAATTATCCACCCAGGGAAAGGACCAATCTGGTGGCTAGTAATCTATTGACAAAAGGCAGATCAGCAAGTGGCTTAAGTTCAAGATGGAAGCAGAAAAACTGAAATAATCACACAAAATAGGTAAAAATGGATTTAGATACACATATTTCCTTTTTAGTAATACAGTCACACTCAAGACCAATTGTTTTGTTAAGACGAGCTGACACTTGTGGGTGGTGGATCTGTCGTGGTTATCGTAACAGTTCGCTATTCACCTTCACATCCGGCATGGACCACCATTTGTAAGTGGAATTCAAGCAGGGTACGCATGTCAAACTGGATCACACGGAAAAAAAATACCTGCAGTGACCATTCAGGTCAATGATGTGATGCTGCATGAAATTCACGAAATTTAGTTTGGCCAAATATAGCAATATCTGCACACACAGGCTATCAGGTGGAGGTATTGACTCTCTGGAAGTAACTGGAGGCTCCACAGTGATACCATACTCATTCATTGCGAAGCACAAATTACCTTCTCCCTACACCAACTGGAGGATGGGCCTAACAAGGATGACTAAGACGAGAGCTGGAGTGGTACATGCTGTGAGATCCATATATTCCCCCTGACTGTGATTTTTATTTAGAAACTGCAGTGTACCAAGCCCTAGCCCTGTACCAAGCCGGTGTACAAAAGAAAAAAGAACTGGGGCTGATTTTCACTGTCTCTCACTGTCAGCTGCAAGCAAACGCGTAATCACAGGTATTTGACTGCTTCTTACGCAGGCTGCGTGTTGTGGAACGCAGACAACTTTGGGATTCTGATGGCAGCCCAGGAAGGGGTGAATTGAGTGAATGAAATTGTTTCTTTGATACATATCTGAGGTCTGTCTATTTGCCCTAAGCAACACCAGAAAATGACTGATAAGACCAAACAGGCAGTCGCTAAGCCTCAAACCTCTGATTTCAAGTGTTTGATATGTCTCTCTATAAAGTAATTCACGCATTTTTCAATTTGTCGAGATAACATTTTTGTGCTTAGGTGATTGGAACATTCTTTATCTTTGAGAAACAGCCAAAATCAGTGATGTCTATGTCACTACCTGGCTCATACCCTCACCACCACCACCACCTTTGTCTCAAGAGGAAAGAAGCTAAAATAATGCCAATGCACAAATATAGTGGGACAGCCATTGCAAAGGTACAATGAGAGAACAGTATTCTTCACACCAATGTAATCATATTAATGTAATCAAATGAAAGTAAACTCAGCTC
The DNA here is from genome assembly GCF_013368585.1 of Megalops cyprinoides. NCBI lineage: Eukaryota > Metazoa > Chordata > Actinopteri > Elopiformes > Megalopidae > Megalops > Megalops cyprinoides. The sequence goes on from NC_050596.1 coordinate 23,114,825, forward strand.
CTCTCTGGCATGGGTTTATTTGAAGAGAAAAAGTCAGAGAAACAGACACAGACTAGGACATAAATATCACAATTTATACAACGTTTTGGCTTCTGTATCCTTACAGAAGTTGCAGGTATTGCCCATTAAACTGGAACATGGGTTTGATTGTCAGATCATGTGTATACATGCCAACAACACTTTCACTTTATTGTTTCTCCCTTACTGATTTGTAGCTGTTCAGTAGGAGCCGCAGTGAAAGAAGAGAGAGGAGCAGCATAATGAAATGACTCGATAACCTGAGGAAAGGCTCTTGTTATTGTAAGGGGGCGGTAGCAGAATGAAATGGTGTACAAGAAGATTGATAAGGAGTCATTTCTATCTATTTTAGGATTATCAGCTTGTTACATTTATTAGCTAATATATTCCCTTTATTCTTGAGTGAAAGTTGTATTGAAATGGGCCTGCCTATTACGTATACTCAGGATATGAGAGAAACTAATTGCCCAAACATACCTCTTTGTCATCTTGTTGCCATTTCACAATGTACATATTGCGTGTAAAGAATATTGTTACAAGATCGCCTGTAATGAAGAAGCGTGTACTCTATGGTCCAGTCTGTGTTGTTTGGTACTCTGAGTACAGAACACACTGTACTAAATCCATCACAACTGGCACAAGTACACATGAGAACAATATTGTTTTTGTACACCAAAAGTGTATGGGTTTTCAGAAACAAATGATTATCATTGTTTTTGTAATATAATCATATATTAAATGCACAAAATGAGCCAAACTCTCAAACCTCTCTATGCAAATAAGATGATTAAGTATAAGTTTATTTCAGAATAGTATGAAATCACATCAGAAAATGAATGCAAAACAATTTGAGAAAGAATAATACAGATAATAATACAGATTAACTTATTTAATGCCACACTACTTAATATAACATCCCTTTTAGTGTCACTTTTTTTTCAAAAGCACTTTACAGTCACCATTGCTTTCAATGTTAAATAGACTCATCTCAAAACACCAGGAAACCAATTTATAGTCATCTTCAGAGTAGCCAATCAATCGATATTGATAATGATGATAGTGGAGTTAAGCAGCTATGTGATCATTGGACTTAAATTGCAAATAAATTACCATGTATTATCGCAATACAAGCACAGCATGGCAGTGCAACATGCTCAATATGCAACTTAATTAATTTTCTTAATTTAACTGTAAAACACATGACTTGGTTAAAACTCTTTGTTCTCCCATGTTGTGGTGCCATTAGGTAATTCTGAAACCCTGTTAAAATCACACCAGAAGATATTAAGTGCGCTACACTGTGTATGGTTTCAACTGCTGTACATCACATCAAGATTATGTAACAGTTTCCCTTGTTTATTTTAAACAAGTGGGAGAACCGGGGTAGATTGAATTGCAGATGGAATGCATTTTCATTTAAAAATGTACAATATGTTACCACCGCATCTTTTTAAAAGCACACCTGCTTACGAGTTTTGGTCTTCAACAAGGCTGATCTTTCCATTTCAATATGAAAAACCCTGCATGAATGGGATGTTTTTGACCTTCTGTTCCTCCTTGATACTTACTAACATACAACTAGACTAATTGTCAGTGTAAGTGGACTTTAATGTATGCCAATGGCCATGGCTCCTTTTAAGGACCGCAGATCCTGCACTGGTTAGCATTGTGTTGGGTCATTATGAGGTGCTTCTGCATTGCCAGTAGTAAATATATCCACTTTTTCCTTGTGGGGGCCACTGAAGGGGCTGTCCTGCAATGGCAAAATGAAAAATAATTAATTCCTCTTGACTACTCAATGCTCCTACATTTGTTCAGCACAAACTCTTCTGGTTCGTTCTTATTTAAATATTGACATTTACATGTACTATGTATCCACAGCACAAATTATCATACCCTGCTCCCCCACTTTAGAAAAAAAATACAAATTTATATTTAAGGATATGTTCAATAAGAATTCATTTTAATGAACCCTTTTTCTGGTTTTGTAATATGGTGCAGGTGACACCTGGAGCTAACATTGTGCTCTAGACCATTTTATTTCTGATGGGTTGACACAGCAGAGAGCAACGGTCCTGGTAACAATGACATGTAAAATAATCATTTTCACCTGCAAATAACACACTGTGGTTCACACTGTGAAAGGCATTAAATCTAACACAATGTCTCATATTCCAGCATCTGAGAATGGTAAACAATACCATCTGTTGAGAAGAGCTAGACTCATTTGATAATGTGGCTGTTCTAGCACCTATTAATTCACTCAATTTCCACCTCTCAATTACTGTAAAGACAGGGGTACAGGAAAGGATATTTCTGGATGTGAAGAACAACCTTACCGCAAATTAGCTTGCGAATGTCGAACTAAGGACAATGACACCTCACCAAAGTTTTAGTTTACGTTCCACCTGTTCTGTCTGAATAGCGTATGTTACTTTATGGCGTTTAAGCATGCACTTTCAGTTTTCAAAAATGATAAACTCTCGTTATCTTGGCTAGTTTAAATCATTGGCTATCACTGGCTAGTTGCAGCCAATGGAGGATGCTCATCGGTGATGGGTGTTCTAAATGGCTGCTTCTGTCATGACAGCGCTTGCATCTTAAGATTTGCAAGGCAGCAAACAAACAATTGACTGCAAATGTGTCATAAGAAATCAGACAGAAGCAATTATGGGCAAATATAACTATTGTCATGTATAGTAGGCTACATTACCGTGTGATTCAGAGTGGGGATTCCAGCCCTCCGTCATTCATGTGTAGGGCGAACAAGCAAGTTAACTGCGTGAATATGTGATGTTCCTGACCGTAAAAACAACCATGCAAGCATAGGCTATACACCGCAGTTTTAGTATGCCAGCAAAACCTGACTTTGAAGAATACATTTTAAATAAATAAAAGAAGAGGTACACGTTTTAAACATGTGGAGTTGTCAATGAGCCTTAGGCTACGTTTCTGTTTGCAATGCAGACCTCTATCATTTCTTCGCACGCGCGAGGTGCAGCCATGGCTAAGTGTGGGGAAAAAAAGAAAACGAAACCCAGTTTTAATTAGTAATTCCCCGAAACCTATTTATCATATCCCTCGGAGCTGTGCACAGACTATAGACACAACGTTCTGTTGATTGTCAAATTAAATTATAAATCGCGATAAAGACTTGCAGAAATGGCGCATGAAAATTACTTGTTTATCATTTGTGTCTGCCAAATGTGCAAAACTCAAGAAGTACACGGACATGTCCCGGCAGGAGGTAGGTAACAACCTCCTGGGGTTTTGAAGTCTGTTCTAAACTAATCATTCATTGCTGAATGCGCTGCACACAACCTTCATTCCAACGATTTCCTTAATCTGATGATGCAAATTAATTATACAAGAAGTTCGTATGTACTGTTGTCAAAGTGCACTGCACATGTGCGAATATAAACATTCACTTAACGTTAAGATCAAAACTCATCAAGGTCAGATCTGTATGATTTCAGACTGACAGCACGCGACGAAAAATGCCTGCATCTCAGTAGCACTGAGATTCAGTTTTACATCTATAAAGTCACAAAATATCTAATGTCGCCATCATGTGGTTGAAATGGGTACAACAGCGCAGACGAGTTCTTCAGCTTTTCATTCAGCATCTTTTCGACAAAGGCTTTGATCAAAATTTTACAACCGATAAATGTCGTTACCTCTAAAATGCACTCACAGCCTGTGCCACTTCATATTGAGAACAAGCAGTACAACTGGAAAGATTGTACTACGACAGAACAGCCTTCTTTTGTGAAACCAAGTGGTACACTTCTGGTCTTTTGAAAATTTTTTCAGTCTTGCTGTTAACCATTCTGAAACATTTTAAAGGAAGCTTATTTGTTAACATACTATGTTTGTAATAAACTAATGTTTGTAATGAAGGTGAAATGAAGTAGGCTACTGATAAATTGTCTTTTGCTGTTATACAATATATTACAATATTATATTTGCCTGGACTGCAAAGTAGTTATGGCAGAATATTTTTAGAAACCCATGTTCAAATCAAAGGCAGTGAAATACCAAAGAGGACCTTTTCAATGAAAGTCATCCCTGCAGTATTGCATGTGGGTGTCACACCTGCTCCCAGTCAGCCAGCTCAGCCACGCCCAGTTCAGCCTGGCTCAACCACTCCCACTCAAGCACACCTGTAACCCATTCATCATCAAGCCCTGGCTATTTAAGGACTCAGTTCAGTTTGCCTCATTGTGAGGTGTTGTTCTCTTGTGACTTTACTGAGCCTGCTTGCTGCCATTTGTTTGTGCTATTCCTGTGTTTTTGACCTCTTGCCTGTTCACTGGGCCTTGCTTGTGTTTTTTGGATTTTGGATTGGTGTTCTACTGCTTCCTGTTGCCAGCCTGTTTTGTCCCTGACCACATTTTTGGGTTCTGTTATCAAAGCCCTTAACTGCATCTGGATCCCAATCTGTTTCCTTACAGTGGGAGTATGAGCCATCAATAAACATTAGCTTTGATCTTTATCCATGGTGAACTGAAGTGGACACCACAAATACAATGAACCCATGAAGCTTCAGACAAGTTCAATTAATGATACGCAATGTATGAATTTAACTATACTTCCATAACTCCATTACATATACCTCTAAAATTCTGCCAAGGCAGGGACCGTGAAAGAGGTTGGAGGAAAAACATCTTCAAGAAAGTGAGAGCAGTGGACGACTATTGCTTACATATGTAAGTACAAATCACTTTCCATAGAAGGGCACAAGAATAAGGTGATGCCAAACCTGAAACTCAACACCGACTAAAAAGATTCCAGTATAGACAATACACATTTTAATGCAAAGTAGCTGCAATTGCTCTAGACACACACACAACTTGACATGCCAGATTTAAATGCCATCACCCATGATGTCACTCTCATAATTGCCTACTCTTTCAGGTGGATAAATCTAAGCAGTGTGACCTGTCACACATAGCATTTTTCTGTTTTTCTGTACCGTGAAGGTACTTTTGATAAATCGAAGCAGTGAGCTACCCAGGGGCAGGGTATTGTCCCATATTCACAGATTACACATTTCACAGATAATTCTCCCGGGTCCTAAACCAGATTTTCAGTGGTAATGCATAAAATACAGACACAGAAATGTGACATAACTTGCACCGTCCACCAATGAAATGTTAATGTCTCTGTCCTGGTAAATGACAACATCACTTAGATCACTGTTCAGACCCTGTGTTGGTAAGGAAGCATGTCTGACAATGACAGATGAGGCATCTTCCTGTTTAACATTATTCAGCAATGGTTCATCATGTATGGGTATGTGTGCCATCTCATATACCATTCATCTGTGTCTTACAAAACATCAAAAAACATGTTACCTCCTGCATGTTGCAACAATGGACAGTGTGATTATTGTCTACTCCACCCTCTATAGGTAATACATATATATGAAGCAATACATTTCTGCGAGAAATCTTTGCTTTCACAGTCTGGGTGTTTTGGTTCTGTAGATGCTGATCTGTGACTTGACTGACATCACTTCATAGACGGTAGAATCTCATTTGTCAGAGTTTTTCTTTTTGCTGTTCTTTCCTTGATTGACAAGCAACACTTTGTCTCATACAGTTAAAGGTAGTCTTTTTACTTTATGGATGGATATCTTGATATGGTATGCACCAAGACTGTACTGCTGGGCGATTTGAGTTGCTTTACAAAGGTCATTTCTTACATTTTACATAAACTGACAATTGTAAGTAACATCATCTAGAAGGACTTTCTGTAACAGAAAGAGGGTAGTGTGGCTGAGCAGTTTGAAGTGTTGACTTAAAGTTTCAGTAACCCAGCCTCAGTAAAACATCCAGTTGTAAAAAAAAAAAAAAAAAACTTAAATATGTAAGTCACACCTTGTGTAAAAATTGTAACCTGTGTCAGTCATTCTGGATAAGAGTGTCTGCTAAATGCCAGTAATGCTTAATGTAACATGAAATAAATGGGAATCCATAGAACTGGAAAAGCATGGTGAGAAACTGGCCATATTCAATCTATGCACTGCCAATGGTATCAACATGATCATCCAATAACCCTCTGACAAGGTAACTGATGCAGTTACCTTGTAAAGATATTGTTGCCTAAAGTCATCTCATCAAATTCATCTAGTTGGACCAGTACTGTCATGAGCATTTTGCACCCGTTTTCTGTTGTTGTACATAACATCTCGGTTAAACGCATAACTGACACAGCTACAATGATGATGTCATCAACTGGGAAGAGTGTGATAGCTGCAACACTATGCAGTCGTTTTGTTTCGTCTGTGTCATGGACAGTGTCACACCATCGATTGACCCTCAGCGGAGATTTCAGCTGCATTCGTTTCACACAGCAGACTGGTGTAAAACCAACTGTCACTTTGTGCTTCTTGAAAGGCAACAGCTCCATGTGATGACACCTTGTGTGAGAAGGCTAATACAAAGACTCACAACCGTCTGTTGCCCCCCGCTGGGAGGCACACGTAAAAAATTGCACTTGAGTAGTGCTCATAATTAGTACAAGTTTGCTAAACTTTTTGAACGACAATCACCACGTTCAAAGCGACAATCACCACGTTCAAACCCAGATACATCGTGCGATAAAAATCCACAATTGATAGTTTGATTACTTGCTGAGTATATGATATATTCTTGGCTGTTAATGAGAAGTGCTAATCAGTTGTACTGATACTGTGCTGCTGTGGTTTGTTAAACATTTTCATTATACATAATATACAAAATAACATTTTAAGACGTTAATGAGTATAAGTCAAACAATTTTCTCCACTGCGGAGCAATCTCGGTCGCCTCTTAACACATATTCCGTCTAAAATGCCGAAAAGACGTGTATTGCAGCTTGCCCCACTTTGTGGAACACAGTAGAGGCTTTGTGCGTTCCATGTAACCACTATGGGGCGCCCAAGGCAAACCTGTGATTTAACTTCGTGCATTAGTGTGCTGCTGAACAGTGGTCCTAGGTTGGTTGTTGTCTGGAGATACGGCGTACCTAGATGAGTAAATCCAGGTGAAGTTGAATGACTAGTAGGCCACGTTCCAAGTGTACACGACATGTCATGTAAAAATAGATCCGAATCCACCGGGATCCAGTAAACACATAATATAAGCCTGAACACGGTGGGAGGGCAGCATTTAAATGTACCTGATATTTAGGTGGTCTAAAATCAATACTTTGCCGTATACGTTGCTCAACAGGAAGCAATGCTGTAAAATTCATAATGATGGCGGTGGCACTCTTTCTAATACTGTCTAGGTAGGACTAATTTTATTGCTGATTTTCATTACTGTCACAAAGAGGGAAGTGTGACACGTCTGGACTGAAACGGTGCCTGAAAATAGCCAAGAGAAATGCAAATACAGCGGAATCTCTATGGAGTGGAAACCAAGCTCAGCTGTGCTGTATTCGGCAGGAAGGCCGATTCTATGCAACTCTCTCTGTAGGTGTATTTATTTTAAAACATTAAGATGGTCTGCTGCGCTCTGACGACTGCATGAAGGGGCAAACGCGTTGGTACTACAAATGCCGTGCTTAGAGAGCTCATACTCATACTCACTGACGTTTGTACACCACACTACCATTTGATACTGTTCATTCATACCTGATGCTTACGTTGTATAAACAGCAGTCATGTGTACATCTGACTGCAGATTTTATATTGTCAACTACTACACAACCGTGCTTCGACGTTTTGCCTTTCACTTAAAGACATTTCACTTTTTATACCTTTTAATGATACTATTGGCTGCGTTCTTCATGAACGTATATTTCCCCCTATATTTTAAGGAGTAAACGAAAAAGTGTCTTTAAATGTCCTCACTTTTAGCCGCACAATGAAGAGTAAACTGCGCCGTGTATTGTCATAGCCAATGAAATCCTGTACAATTTATGAATATCACACTACCATTACCTTGGCAACCACGATTAAGCACCCATGTGGAGATTACCTCCCATAACCTATTGCGGAGCAACCAAATGATTGCATCATGCACCTAGATCATGGAATTGCCGTGCTCTGCATTTCACGTAAACGCGTATGTGACCTAAATGAAGAGTTTCTTCTGTGTTATTTTAAGGTGCCGTGCGCTTTTAAGAAAGTGCACTCCGGGGAATTCGATTAAACTGGACAAGGGCGAAACAAAGGGAGCTTTAATGCAAAAACCACACGAGATAGCTGCCCGATGAAGAAAGAGAATTGAAAATGACACCCATAATGTTGCCTTTAAACAAAAGTCCGCTTAGATTTTTGTACATTAAGTACTGTTGGAGGACTTGAGCATTTTCCCATGGGAACTGAAATATGCGGTGGAAGAGCACATTTGCATTGACGCCTCAGTAATTTCTTTCATTCATTGGCTTCAGAGTGGTTCCACGCCCATCGTCTGGCTGGTTAAAACAGTGGTCTTCACGATCACTCTCTCCGGCGCGTTACGCACCATGCAATCTGCAGTTCCCTGATTTCCCCGTGTTCCCATGTCAGCTGGAATGTCGGGGGATCGTGCAAAGCGTTATACGCGCTGTTCCCACCGCTTCACGCACCGCAACTGCTTTCATCCACTGAGAAACAGGAAAGCAGCCATTTCCCGCGTGCTCCCGCACCTCATGATTAGGGCTGCGTTTCAAACCTGGTTTTAAAGAACAGTGGGCTCGATGAGATCGAGTCAGGGACTAAATGGTGCGGAGTGAGATTAAAGCCCAGCCTACATAGGCAATTTAGAACCACATGGAGCATTTAATGCAATGATGGGCCAACTAAACCTGAGTTCACAATTTAATTTTATTTAAAACAACTGGATTGAGAACCATTATCGACCCTTTACCGGCAGCAGCATGCATATATACAACAGTATTTTTGGACCTTTTTGACCCCACCCCCACCCGCTTTCTTTACACACAGAGAAGAGCCAACGTTGTCTCACCCACAACCGCCAGCTCCCGAAGCATGTGGCACACAGCGGCACATGAGGAACCACATTCCCCCACTCCAGCCTTGGCAGCAAAGGAGGGAAATACTTGCAGATGCGTGCAAGACAATCAAAGCACTGGAGAGGACAGAGGCTCCACCACGGTCCACAGCCAGCTGAGTGCTGTCATCCACACAGTCTGTCATCCATCATCTGAGAGACAGGAACCATGGTATATGTTCCACGGGGTTGGCAGCGTGGAGTAGTGGTAATGAGTTGGGCTCATAATCGAAAGGTTGTTGGTTCAATTCCCCCAGATAGGCACTGCTGTACCCTTGGGTAAGGCATTTAACCCAAAATTGCCTTAGTAAATATACAGCTCTATAAATGGATAAAATTGTAACCTTTGTAAATTGCTCTGGATTAGTTAAATGGATCTGCTAAATTACAACAGTGTAATGTAAAGCATATATGAGCATGTGGCACAATGGTTAGAGCAGTGGAAGGCAGACATGGGGATTGTGGGTTTCAATTCATTCAGTCCAGCTGGGACACCACCAGTGAAAACCTGAGTAATGCACATTATCCTATTCAGGTAAAAATATATATGTATGTGTGTTACAGAATGCATAAACATTATACCTTTAATCATGGCATCTACTGGAAACAATAACATTAACACTGTAATGATGGCACCATCTGAAAACTGAACAATATTACAATAGGGATTTTTTTTTCTAGAGTATCTGAATTCCAGTCATTAATGGTGGTCTGCAGTTCCCACATGCAAGGTTTGCCGAGCAGAAATAGGGAAATGTTCAGCCTATGGCTGCTACACCTTTACTAAAGGATGCACTGTTGCAATGTGAACCTGGATGCATATGCTGATAAAAACAGGACACTGCCTTTCCTGTAATAAAGCAGTCTTTATCCAGGACATACCCTCAGCACCAAAGAACAAACCGTGATAGACATAGCGTCCCTCTGGGAGATTGGCGGAAAGCTCCAGCCTTTGTCCTATATCTAAGGGTCATTGCAGGGACACAATGTAAAACAAATTCATATGGACTGGCAACATTCACACAACACATTATATAAACTTTGCAATGAAAAACAAAAAATGTGACCAAACACCTCAGGTTGATATATTAACAGCTATTAGTAGTTTGTATTATTTGCACTTAATACGATGACATTGAAATTAGTTTTAACGTTTCTAAAGGAAGGGAATACATATTCAAAAATGAGCCTTTGACAAAGGGTTCAGATACATGCCTCACGCTCTAGGGAAATTTCCTGTACAAGGCCCATTTATTACTGTTTTGTATGACCAACCATTTTACCACAGTTTCATTTTCTCACCCTTAAATTCTCCTAAAAAGTTATAAGAGAATGAGCGGGAAATACCATGTGACCAGCTGACTTTTGAGGAATTGGTGATGTTGCTTTCAGATCAGTGAATCAGCATAGAGAGCCAATTGGCTGGGAAGAGAGAAAACGTAGTTTCGTGTACTTATGTCACGTCTCAGAATACAGCCCCCTATCGGAACGTATCTCAATGCATACATCTGACAAGGAGCGCTGTTTCAGCTGGGAGAGAACAGCCACCTGACCAAGGACTGCGCCATTTCCAAGAAGTTAGGTTTCTGTCAACAACTTCCCGATAAGATCTGGGTTTGATCCGGTCTAGAGCGCCACAGATGAGCGTGTCAGCATCTGAACAGGAGAGGTGAGCCTACAGGCAGGGGCACAGAGTTTGAATATTACATTAACAGTGGCTCAGCAAAGGGACCTATACCATTCAACTCACCATTTAGAAAATATACTCACATAAGAATAACTTCAGTAATTACAGCTTGAAATTAATTTTAAGGTTTTTGCAACAAGTATGGGAAAAAATAACTTCAGCAAATTGCCCTTAAAAAACAGCAGGTAAATGCTTAGTATGACCAAACTGTTTTCCTGAACCCCACCCCCCACCAACTGAATATGTGAACTGAAGCCATTCAGGTGAATTACCTTGCTCAGGGGTACAAAAATCAACAACTTCAATGGTATTTAAACCAGTTCCTTAACCCTACTCAGCACTGCCACTTTGACCCATAACGACACTTTTTCAAAATGTTTTTTCTTGTTATTTTGCTTTCTTTGTAATTGATTTTGTACACACCTTTCTCCATGGTGATTTACATCCTACATTCTACATGCTATCCATTCATGAAGCTGGATACTTTAACCGGAGCATTTTAAGTGCTGCGCCTTTCTCTGGGGTACATCAGCAGTGTTGGAGTTGTAATCTGAACCCGCACACTCGTGACTCAGATCCCCTATTCCATATTGCCCCTTCACCCCCCCATTCCATTATTCATTACCCCTCTATCCCCCATTCTCTTCCACACTACAGGATGTGTATGTTGCATTCAGAGACAGTTTAAATGTCCTTTATTTAATCACAATAAATTTTTATTTTGCTTACAAATTTTCACTTCTGCAGTTCAGATTAACAGGCAGTTTGCTGTTTCTTCAGCACCATTAGCTGATCAGTCTGCACTGCTGCAAGCTAAACCACATGAATAATACAAAAGTTAAGGAACAGTAATAAATTAGTAAAAAAGTAGCAAATCAAATCGTTTACCAATACAAGAGACACCGTCCTATTTCAACAGTTGATATCACCTCTCAGACACACATACACAGTACTGTATTACACAATTTGTCCCGCCCGCCAGCAATGTTCCTTTTTTATAAACACTGTTAAAGAGAACAGAGAGAAAAAAAAAAAAAAAAAAAAAAAAATCACCAACGTGGTCAGCAATTGCTTCATATTTGTGTAAGTGATGTCTCCGATCTGTGTTCCCAGAGCAAAAGACCAAAAGCATTTTTGTAACTGTAACTGGAGATCTGTTCCCTGGAAACCACACAAGAATTATGGGATGGTGGTGGTGCCTGAAACAGATAATGAAGGCCATGGTTTTACAATCAGTACTTTACCCTTAGATTGACCTTCGTTCCCCTCATCTTATATTCTGACTATCCTCAGAATACATGCAAATGTGTAAAAAAAATACTAAAAGTGCAAAGGGACGTCCTTCAAAGAGTCATTTGTGGACTGGCTTGGCAAGCACCAAACAGTTCAGGCCAAACACTAAAAAAAGGGTGGGGGGGGGGACACTGAGCGATTTTGACATGCCAACATACGAAAAAAAAGTCTTGTTTGAAATCGGTGAGGTTTTTTTTTTCCTTTGTATAACTTACGGGCTGCACTCTGGCTGTCTTCCAGCCTTTGACACAATGTCTGGAGTCCCTCAGCACCCCACCAGCTGGAATTCATTTGGAGGTCCAAGCTCTTGTTCACTTCACTTTCACTTCAGTTTAATGACAAAGGCCGCTGATCCTAATGCAAACAGCCATGTCCTTTCTCCCTCTCCTTCCAGCCCGTGGATCTAGAGAACACTGGAAAAACAACACCAAGACCAAGCCTGCACCCCCCCCCCCCCCCCACCAGATACTCTTCTTTTCATCTCAAGCTACTTCCATGGCACTGATACATTCACAAGACCACTAGAAAACAAACACATGAGGGGGCCCCCTCAACATGGATATGACTCAGCTCCACGTTCATCTGTAGGGCCTCCAGTGGAAATGCCGATACAGCACTGAACATCCGTTTCAACTCTCCAAAAAAGTCCCCCCGGGACAATGTCCCCTCCCCGTGGTTTCCATATACTGTGGGCAGCGCCCGTCGAGCCTCACCCTTTTGCCCAGGGGCACAGGGAGCGAGGCCCGGGCACTCTGTGGAGTCTGAACAGTCAAAGTCTTGTTTTCGCTGTGTTCCAGCGCTCTCTCTCTCTCGGTCGAGCGAAGCGCACCACAGTTCTTTTTAAAGCAGGCTGCCTGGCAGGGGAGGCCTTCACAAGATGACGCAGTGGAGCTTGTGGGAGCCGGTGGAGCGGTCCCCACGCCACTTGGTTTTCTTTTTCTTTTTCTGGCTTTTCTCTGGGATCTGTTGCCTGTGTGGGGGGGGGGGGGGGGGTAGGGGGGCGGACGACAGAAACATCTTAAGGAGATAACCCAGCGGCTACCAGCTGGAGGGCCTCACGAGCTTTCATTGCACCCCTTCTTACAAACAGCCCAGCGGACGCTCAAACAGGATATGAGCACACAGAAAATCAACACTCGCCAGATTCCTCTGAAATTACACTGCCGATTCAAGTCAGGAAACGGCCTGTTTCAAAGCCTGCTTCGCTCAGAGAAACAGGCTGCTCACCGTATCTGCACTCTGTTTGCAATGTCTTGGCTCTGCTAAGAAAGCTATGAAACTCTTTGAGAAGGGAAGCTGCCACACTTGTAAAGAAGAATAACAATTAGTCACTACTCACCATGTATTCTCAGGCAAACATTTATAAAGAGCAAGAGGACTAAGAAACAACTTCCTCTTTTCAACACCAAGACATCAAATACAGTTGTGGAGATTTTGAGATACACAACTTCAGTAAAGAAGTCATGGTTTGCACTTCACAGGAGGGCTGATTTTGATTCAGATGCATTATGTGGGTAATGTGTTCCCTGTTTTTTTTAAGCCTGCTGCATAACTGACATTTTACCAAGTGGCACATTGAGAAACTGAAATATCCTTATTTGTAAAGCCAACAAAAGCATTGTGTGACAGCTCTGATTTTCTTTTTCCACTCCTCTTGGACGCCAGTCTTCTTAGAGTTTGCAAACCTTTAATTCTATACTGTGTGTTCAGTATACATTTATTTAATGAATCTGTATTTCACTTTTATTGAGCATTTGATGTTATTTTGTCACTATTTTGAGACCAGAAACCATATTGTGGTTTTCTGAAGTTCAGGAACACATTCCTTGGTATGCCATGTTACCATGCCACTGCTAAAGAAATTTATAATAATGCAGTGACCTTAGGGAATGCATCAGTATTTTAACAGAGGTATACCTGTATGTTAAATGTAAATCATTACTGATAGCTGTAACGCAAGATGAGCAAGTTGAGAATGTATGCAAAATGTTACAGGGGAAAGAGACAGTAAATTTGATGGTCACAGTGAATGTTACCAATTAAAATAGTTTATCTTGTCAAATCAGACAACATTGGCCAGATTGCATTGACCTACCTGATCACTCGGACCAGTTCGTGAAATGCTTTGTCCACGTTCATGGGAGGATCCTTGGCACTCGTTTCTATGTAAGTAATCTGTAGACCAAAATGTATAATTTAGTAAATAAGGCATCATGGAAATACAGGTCATAAAACACAGACCTACTAGAGATTTGATCACCACTGTAGCAATTTAGTTATAAAAGTCTAAATTATGTCTACATTTTATCACATGGTGGTTTAGTGTCACAAGTCATTTATGCTGATGATGCCTCCAGGACCAGTGAGAGACAGACAGACAGACAGAGAGAGAGAGAGAGAGAGAGAGAGAGACAGACACTGAGATGGAGAGATGTGCCAGTCTGCTCCCGTTTTTAATCACAGTGCCTCAATGTGTGAATCAGCTGGGTCCTGCTGACAGTCTGTAACCATGGCAACTCCAGCTGGGAGCCAGTAGTCTGCTCTGCCCCTTCTAAATACATGTGCTCCACACTCCCCCATGCCGGCTCATGTCCAATCACGAATCAGGAAGTCAGCCTGGCCACCAGCATCTCCACCAAATTGCCTCCTCACTACACAGCAGCCACATCAGCTACTGCAGGCTATTCTAGATCAAGACTGGCTGTCTGATCACACCCCCCCCCCCCCCCCCCCCCATTTATTAAAGAAGTTCTTGCGGCGCTGCATTTTAACTCAAATCCTCAGCATGTGACACGGTACGACTAGGGTAAAGGTCAACCTACAGGCCCAATGCCTTCCCTTAAGCGTGTCCAAGGTCATCGCCTACACCAACGCATTCCTGTTCATGCTGAAGAGCTACTTTGTTCTCCAGCTGGTGCGATGTGAAAGAAGTCATTTTCCACTGTCCTCTGAGATTAGGAAAACAACAGCCTTAAGTAGTCACACCACAGTTGAAAGCAGGAGGCATATTGTCATTGCTGATAACTGGACCCTGCCTCCTCTCTGACATAATATTGCAGTTTGTCTTACATACTGGTATGCAGCAAGGATTTAGAAATCAGTAGATTAAAAATCCAAATCCCTCTAATCGGGGTGAGAATGTTTTCATTCAACAGTACTAATTGTACTCAATTAAATTTTGGATTTTTTTTTTTTTATTTAGAGAACAATTGCATATTTGAGCCACAAACTAGAAAACATTTTAACAGCTGGCCATGGTAAAAGAACTCCTGAGCGGTTTCTCCAAGGAGAGGCTGAGGGAGCCTTGAATTGTGACAGGGAGAGTCACGCATTTCTCTTTACTGGGGCAAAGTCTTGAACCCCCCCCCCCTCCCCAACCACACACACACACACACACACACACACACACACACACACACGAGCCAGTGGTCTGCTGTGGTACCAGATACTCACATTGTGCTTGGCAGCCATCTCCCTGCCCTGTTCGCCCGCCACCTTCCGCAGGTGGACCAGATCCACTTTGTTGGCCACCAGGACCATGGGAAAGGATTCCCTGGAAAAAAATAAATAATGCATTCATTGCATTATTGTCATTTAGCAGACACTCTTATCCAGAGCGACTCATACACAGTAGGTTACTTTTTATCCATTTATACAGCTGGATTATTTACTGAAGCAATTGTGGGTTAAGTACCTTGCCCAAGGGTACAACAGCAGCACTCTGGCAGAGAATTGAACCAGCGACCTTTGGGTTACGAGCCCTGTCCCTTACCACTACACTACACTGCTATAATATCCCATGATTAATTAAAATATTCTCCTTAACAAGCAGGTTTGCACATACCAAGAATTCATAAATCAGCCCGAATGAGCCACTGAGTATGTCAAACTAGATACTTCCTCTCAAGTTCAGCTTCAAACACTCTTTCCCGACAATATAAGACAATTCAAAGCCCAATTACGTATTAAGAGTCAAAAAATAAGCAACTTTCAGGTAAATGTGACGGCGTTTCTTTTTGCATGGGGGGTGCGGAATTTGGGGGAGTGCATGCACATGTCACACAGAGCGGAAGCAACGGGCATCTGCTGGAGAGCCACCCTTCCTGAAGGAAGGAAGCTCTTCAAGCCTGAGCACACGCAGCGGTTTCAGTGCCTCGTCCTCCGGCACGCAGCTCGGTCCCCCATGACACTGTTATCGGAACGCAGTGCTAACAGATACAGGGCTAAGGCACATTTTTTCCGCTGTGCATAAAATTGGGCACATTGCCATGCAAGGCGTGGCTATGGCATGTTACATATGAAAGGGACAGCTAAACCCTGCCGTTAAAGCCTTCTTTAAATGTGTGCACACACGCACACATACACATTTTCTAACACCTACGTCTAAAGATACAAAAGGCCAAGGCCAAGGGAAAGCCCACTAGTAATTCTATTAAGTACTAAGTCAGTGATTGCCAATGTAGTCCCTGTAACAGTAAGGAGGTTTGCATTACATCCTTGAACACTGCATTTCCATCCACACCTCAGACTGGGTCAGCAGGGTGAGCTCTCACCTGTCTTTCACTCTGAGGATGAGCTGGTGGAAGCGGTCCACGTGCTCGAAGCTGGCCTTGTCCGTCACCGAGAAGACGATGAGGAACCCGTCACCAGTCCGCATGTACTGCTCCCGCATGGCACTGAACTCCTCCTGGCCCGCCGTGTCCAGCACTGCAAGGACACAGAAACAAAAGGGCCCAGTTAAAGAGTCCACATACACACACACACACGCACACACAGAGGACTAAACCCCTAACACAGGGCCTGTATCACCATCATCATCTTCATCTGACACTTTCTCTCCTTGTTATCCTTGTCAAATAATACAAACACTTCTTAAGCCAATAAATTTTGACCACAGCGCTCTGCTGTTGATATGCCATTGTCTAACATTGCAGAGACACCGCAAGAACATTATGTATTCATCTGGAAATGACAATAAGGAATATTGATATACGCTACCTAGAATTTGCTAATGAGGATGAAATAGATGTATTTATTCCAAGATCAAATTAGACATGTAAAATGATAACTAAGGGAAGGGAAATTGTCAGAGAACAGGAGCCCTTTAAGTGTTTTTCAAAACTGAATGTGCCGGTTGAGTGGGAGGATTTAGTTTTTTTTTTTTTTAATTCTGTGAACTCTGCAACAGTATTTCCTGAATATGAGTCATAAATCCAGTCTGGTGAATCACCGCTTTTTCGAACTCTGATAGAAAACACCGGAGAAGCGTGACAGGCGCATAGAAGCGGAGAGCCCGATGTGCATCTTGTGCACGACAAACCACCTGTTTGGTTCTATTTCTGTGAGCGGGGGAGAGAGGGGCGCTCGGCACTCAGGGCTCCAGGTGTACCAGAACACTGGAGTGCATGGTATTCACCGTCCAAGATGGCCCACTGGCCGTCGATCTCCGTGTGCTTCAGATAGGAGTCCTCGATCGTGGGGTCGTAGTCAGGCACAAAGATCTTCTGGAAGAACTGGATGGTGAGCGCGCTCTTCCCCACACCTCCATCCCCCACCACCACAAGCTTGTATGTGGGCAGGTTGTCGCTGGGAACTGCGCTGGTTGCCATGGTGACAGCTACACCTGGAACAAAGAGGGGGAGGGAGGGGGGTGTCAGCCTGCCGATGCCACTGCTATTACTGCTGCTGCCAACATTGTTGCCAGGGGAGTTTTTCGCCCCCCCCCCCTGTTCCCACGGAAACCCCATCAAGAAGCATATATCAAAGCAGCAGAGCGGATTCTGTAACGTGTCATCAACTACCAGCACTTGATAAATCTAATGATCCAGGGTCTCTCTGAATGACCTCGCAGCTGCAAATTGATGCACAGATCCCCATTTCATGATCATCGGTTGTAGGCTGCTACTCCACAGGCTGACAATAGTAAACCAATGGGTAATAAAGCAGTGAGGGAGCAGAGATGACACTGTGCAGCAAACCAGGAGGATTTTGCAACCGCGATTGTGACGAAGCGAGATTCACACCACCATTACAAAAGAGAAGCATTTTTCAGAGGTGAGAAACTCCCCGCTCCTTAGACAAGCCCGAAAAAAGCACAGATCTGAGCCTTTCCCAAGCCCTCAGCAAGACCAATCCGCAGCCAGGAAGTGCGGTCTAGACACATGGATTACTCTGCTTTGTGACTGTGGCTTTTCTCTGGCTTTCGCAAAATATAATCCTGCCTTGCTTCAGCACCATGTGGTATGCGAGCCCAGCCCGCTCCATCCAAATTTACTTGCTTCTGCTGGATCCGTTTCCTGTTGAACAACAGCTTCCCTAGCAAGCCCTCAATGCATGTTGCTGAAGCTGCTGCACACCGCTCTTCCATCTTGAAAACAAGTGAGTAGTTGACATGTTGAGGAGGCAGAGCTCTCAGTGTTGAGAGGAATGCCCAATTACAGGACTCCGTAAACTGCAGCTCATTGGGAGCCATGTGCTTTTTTGAGTGCCTTTACTGAGAATATGCGCAACGCTACAGTAGCCCAAAACCAGCTGGCACATTAACGCAACTGGCGAGAAAATAACGAGAGGAGGCCCTGCAGCACAACAGCATCTGCAGTTACCACAAAGACAACTAAACACGCTAAGATTTTGATATGGCTCAGGATGTTCAGTTGGTTCAGTACATGTAGCACTGAAAAAAAGATAAAGGCTTCCCTTTCCTTCTACTGATAATGTCAGCAATATCATTTTACCTACAGAGAGGAACGGATATTCACAGTTGCTGTACAATTCAACAGAAACAGTAAGCTAACAAAACTCTTGGAAAAGATGAACCAAGATTTACGTTCATAAGGCTGTGCACAGGCACATCTGCACACACTCAGAGGACACCCAAAAGGCCTCTGTCTCAAATCATCCTGCCCTTATTTTGACACGCTGTTCTCGCCACAATGGGAAAGAAAGTCTGAGTATGGACAAGCGGACAGCCATCTGACCTACTCAGACCGCCTTCCTGGACTCAGACTGCTTGGTCAACGTACCACCCAGGCGATGGAGAACAGGGCTGTGTCACACAATGGCTCAGGCCCTGTGGGAAACAGCAGCCCTTCCTGAGGCCCACAATGGAGGGAAGCCGCACGCTTCCTCCTGCAGCGTGGCTGGCTTCACAGCCAGGACCAGGAAAGATATAACCATCCCCGAGGGGACCTCCGCCTCCCCACTTCACTACCTGGCACGCCGTCCGACTCGAACAACCGCCGGAGAAGCCGGGTGCGACAGCCGGGCTCTCTGGGTTCGAGGTTTTTGGAGCCACAGAAGGCCTTCGCGCCGGCCTCATTCCTGCCTCCCTGGTAATCAGGAGGCGTGGGCGACCCGGCGTGTTTAGTTCTCACTGTCAGAGCTTTCTCTGGCCGGGACACAAAGACAGACCTCTCAGCTCCGTGCCGGAATGTCTGCCGGGGAGCTGGATCGCGTGGCCAGCGGCCAGAGCAGACAGCTTGTATGATAGAAGGGTTGTGACTGGCAGGACAGGCAGCCTACGCGCCCAGTCTGGATGGTGCGCATAGCGGCTAACAGGGAGTACAGTGTGGGCCAGGCTTTCTGCATCTCTCTGCTGCTGAAGGGTGCAAATCCAGAAATGATGTCAAATTATTCCACTAATCTGATCAGCATTTGCGCTTTTATTTGCCAGTGAAAAGAAAGGCATTAGTATGATGGAGCTTTGTAAAGACTTGTAAAACATCTCAGGTTATACAATACATTTTAAAGCACTTCTCAGCTGTTCAGCAAGGCAGGTAGGGCCACATTATCTTAATGGAGCCTTACACTCTTCATCAGAAACATTATGGCTCTGAGCCCTGAAATCAGACCCTGACATGAGACCATTCCCCTTTGTCGGTTTGTGCCTGATGTGATTACTTTCAGGCTAAACTAATGTACCCTGATTTAAAAACGTTTAGATAACCGGGTGAAGAATATTAAAACTGTCAAAGTTAGGCACTCCCAAATAATCCAAGCAAGAGCACAGCTCTCATGGGAAATAGGCCAATGTGGAACATGCCAATGCTTCATTTGTGCGAGAATTACACTGTCCAGGCGCATTACTCAACGAGCTTTCTGAAGGCACAAATCTGTACTATAAGAACAAGTGAACAATTTTCCCTGTTCTTGCAATGTGTGTCAACTGCAGAAGTGTAGGAGGGAGGGGAGTTTTTTTTTTGCCAAACGCACTTCGTCTTCCTTCGATGTGGCATCAGTAAATCGGTCACATTGTTACAGACGGAAAAAGCCATCAGGCTGCACATATCATGCGGCCCTGACCCTGGCTATGACGTGCCATAATGTAGTATCCTATTCCGCTGTAGAAAAATACTAACATTTTACTTTTAAAAGGACAAAAAAGTGTCACGCTCCTTCAGCGTCTGTTTTCTTTGCGAGATGCTTGCAATCCTTGGTCACTCCACAATACTATAAATAGTGGGAATACGTAAAGGGTGCTGGGTGGTGATCTCATCTGCTCACTCTGACTCATAAAGTATCCCTTTCACAACGCCGCCTGTTAGCCTGGTAACCGAAACACAGCATAAATATTCTTTATGCTAATAATGTCTGCCACGGACTGTCAAACGCATTCAGTGAACTGTGTACTGTGTGTAAGTAAATACATGTTCACAATGCTGAAAGCAGGAGAACTTCAAACTTTGATTAACGTTACAGAAGTCTTCGAAAACTTTCGATTCGTTCACCCCAAATGCCTTGTTACTCGGATAAACTAGTGCGAAAAAAACTTGATTTGGAAGCAATAACGCTAGAAATGGCTGAGACATTTCTGACTTGTGAAATATGCACACTTCCCTAAGCGACTTCCTTTACTTCCTATCTTGCCTTTTTTGCTAAATAAAACTGCTGACCATTTTTAAAGAACGGTAACGTCAGATATCTTTCAAAAAAGTGCCAGCTCTCAAATGAATAGTAAGCTAACGATGTGCAGTAATCAGAAATATCACGTAAGTGACTGGAACAATCTGAACCGGTTTGTTTTCATTATATAATTTACCGAATAACAATGACACGTCTTAAAGGAGCGTCAGCAGCTTCACATCAGTTCGATATATTTCTAAAACCGAGTGGATGTGTAACAGCATGCTAGGTAGCTAACCATCTTTCTATCAAATTAAGCGTTCTAGTTTGTTTTCCAGTTGTCGCAAATGAACTTTGTGAAGTTTGAACGTCAAGTTTTAAATCAGTGTTTAGGTGATGTTATTTCTTTTTGACTGACACTTCACAAAACATCCAATTAAATCGGTCTTAATATTATCGTCTACTTGTCATGGCAAAGCGATGTCTCCATTGCAGAAAATGCTAAAAAGGATATACAACTTACCGAGTAACGATTTGATGCTGCTCTGGTAAACCACCCACTTTCCAGACACGTTCCCCTCATAATTTGCCTTCTTCGCTTAGAAGGTTACGTTCAACAGTTTTATATAAGTCATAATAAAATCACATTCGACTTCTCACACACGATAAAAGGCCAGTCCAGTCCGCTGTGAAATTTACACTGTAGCAATTCTTTATATTGCAACAGCTGATACTATAAATAGAACTAACTCGTGGGGGTGGACGGTTTGTTAGTACAGCGTATTATAAACATTCTCTCTTTATGATATTCATTCGGGTCATTTTTATATTTATATCTTTAATAAAATATACTTTACTTCTTTTCTTTGTTTGCATTACAAATTATTAAATGAGATCTTCATTCAATGTTTGACAGCATCCCTTTGGGTGCCGAAATGGACTATTCCGCCATGTTGATGCTTAGCTGGTTCAACGTTAAGGTGGGATATGTGTCAAATTCGGCATCAGACTCATTTGTACTGCATGTATGACACATTTGCAATTTGATGTTGATTGCATGCGATGTTGAAATAATTGCTTGAAAACATTACCGAGTTTAAGGCACCTCGTATGTAGTTTAACCCAAGCCAAATATTAACGGAAAAATCATTGGCTATTGTTTCTGCAAAAGAGCGTAAAAAATTCAAGTGATACTGAGGCACTGACTTCTTGTCACGTGGGGCTCATTAAAAACTGACATGTTGTGACTTGATCTATTGGGCTTTTTGATCACACTTTACATTTAAAGGGCTGTGATAAGTTCTTCAGATACAATGGAATAAATTATGTGCATAGACGTGTAATTATTTAAAGCTTCAGGTGTGGGGTGTTACATTACATTATTGGCATTTAGCAGACATTCTTATCCAGAGCGCCTTACATCAGTTACAGTTTTTTTTTTAAAATTTTATCCATTTATACAGCTGAATACTTACTGAGGCAATTGTGGGTTACGTACCTTGCCGAAGGGTACAGCGGCAATCGAACAGGCAACCTTTTCGGTTATGAGTCGTGCTCCTTAACCACTATGCTACGCTGCCCCACCAGTGTAGGGGTGTAAGTGATATTTGGAGTTATCATGTGGGTTAAGGGACAGGGACAGTGGGGAATGGTCAGTGAAACTAATTAATGACTATGTAACCATGTAACACTCGCATGGAACTTACACAGTAAGATAAACTCCTTGTAATTACATAGGTGTGTTTCCCTATTTAATACAAAGTGGAACTGTTTACTTCAGACTAATCACCCAAATTGTGAAAAGCACTAATATCCATAACCTACTGTAAATATGACCCTGCGCTTATACTGACCCCCTGCCTCAGCCAATGTTTCTCAAGAAACACTTCTGTTTAAGCCCTTTGTGTGAAACAGAAATGTTATTACGTCTATGTGTTCCCTTCCTTTCTTGTATCAAAGGTTCAACCCAAAAGATGCTGAAGTGTGGATGAATACAATGCAACCTGTTTAATGTAGTGAAAATGCACAAATACACAAACCTATAGGCATTCCGCACACAGAGACCCATTGCTAATCAAAATGAGTCAGAGGGGGAGAACAGGAAGCACTCTGAAAAAAAAATCAGCACAAAAGCAAGGAAGTTGGGCAAAGCAAGGCAAGACCTGATCCAAGACAGCTGTCCAGGATGAAGACAAGTTCCCAAGAACCGGCAGCCTGAAACCTTTGAGTGGCAAACAATTCAAACTAAAGGATTAAAAAGCAATACGTTTTTGTTTGTCCGACAGCTCCAATACATCAGCAGTGAGCAATGTACTGTTACTGCTTCAGTTTGTACTGTCTCACTTGAGCATTTTGTGGAATAATAATGATGATAATAAAAATAAATGTAGCTGCAAGGAACCATTTAACAAGGGCTGAGCACAAGCAAAGACCCTCCTGGGTAGCTTTATAATCTAGAAACTTGGAATGAACAAACTTCATTGAGAGCAGTACAAAGATTTGTAATGAAATAAGCCATGATGTTCAAACCAGCAGTTCTCCATAAGCTGTATACATAACTGTTTTATGTAATATGTCCCCATTGACCAAACCAATACAGAAGACTCCAGTACATGCTGTATGCAGTGATAGGCTTGGATTGGATAAAGAACTAACATGTACACATTTTTTCATAAAAATTACACCATCATCTTCACACAAGAAGTCATTCAGCCTCACGTATAATCATGTATTACTGTCATGTCTTGTGATGCATGGTGAACATATATTTAACGTGTACTAAATTCCATGTGACATATTTGTGACATGTAACATATTTGTCATAAACACCACAGTTTTTATTGGTTTACAGCAGTCATATTTTTTCAACAAAGGCATCTACCAAAACAGCTTGATAGAAGGCGATACAAAGATCACGCATAGTACATTTTTTGCAAACCAGGCCCATCAAAACCAAAAGTGGCTTCCAAACAGAAGTAGTGACTAAAAAAGAATAGCAAATGTGCAATGTTTTATAATTATACTTAATTATATTTTGGGGAAAAAAACCTACATGGCAGCTATACCATGTGACCTATCAACCAATGGTCAGAGAATCATGATATTCGTGAAAAATACATTTTAACTCCAGAAACCACTCACTTTCCAGACAAAGTGTGCATAAGAAACTGCCCCCAAATAATCATCTGTCTATTCATCTCTAGTAGTGGTAGTTTAGAAAAAAATGTGCTCTGCATCCATTCTGTGTGCTGTCCACTTATAGTATAGGCTACACCCACTTAGTGCCATCACACACATTCAAACAGAGCACACACACACTGACCCAATACACACACACACTCGGTGCTACACCACTCACACACACACTCACACAGTCCCTTCCAAAACCTAACGGGAATCTGAGTGGGTAATGCTTTCATTTCTCATTGCTTGGATCCAAACATGAGAGAGGAAGGCTATTTTTAAACAAATAAATGTTAAAGTAAGTATATCATTCCAGCTCCGTGTTGATCTGTGGCACAGGGGAAGGGTTTATAGATATATAAACCTGCTTAGATATTGAAATCCGTGTATGTATTTGAGAGAAGAATAGTAATTACCAATTTAGATGCCTTTTGTTTTATGAGGAAAATTCTCTCATCCTTCATGTACCAGGCCAGGGCTGTTATCAGGTTATGTAGCCATTAATTGATTTGGTTACCCAACTGACAATTAACAACACATCTTAATCATTTCTATTTCTAATCAATGAAATCCCTGGTGTGCAAATATACTTTACAATGTACATAAATCAAAATTAGCAGTGTTTTGCATTGTTTTTCCTCTTTTCAAATTTAGAACCCCTGTAAGCCATTGTTTAAGACCTTAATTAAATAAACCATATCAGTGATCACAACATGCTCTTGAAGCCCAGGAGGCAATGGGCTCACACTTAAAAGCCTTGCTTTTTTATTATGGAGTATGGGGGTTGCCTAGCAACAGCCAGGCTTCTCTCGGAATCCTCCCCATCACTTCGGAGCTGGAACGCAGCAGCCCTCCAGATGCTCTCAGGGAGCTTTTCCCAGAACATTGTGTCGCTTTGACAACAAGACTGTGCCTTGAGTGCCCTCACAATAGGACTATGTGGGACATTTAGTCCAAAAAGGTACAAGGAGAACATACCGGTTCCATAGAACACGTTGATTTGAAACCCTGATGTTTTCTACATGTAACATGGCTTTGCAGTGGCTCTCATATGATGGTAAAGGATAAGACAATGTGATGAAAAGATAAACGTTTAAGTTGTATTTATGGTCATTCTGCATAAAGTAAGTATATATAAGTATGGGGCGGCAGTGTAGCATAGTGGTTAAGGAGCTGGACTCGTAACCGAAAGGTTGCCAGTTCGATCCCCGCTGGGACACTGCTGCTGTACCTTGGGCAAGGTACTTAACTCACAATTGCCTCAGTAAATATCCAGCTGTATAAATGGATAACATTGTAAAGAACTGTAACCTATGTAAGTCGCTTTGGATAAAAGCGTCTGCTAAATGAATAAATGTAAATAAAGGTACAGCATATGTGACTGCAATTTCAGATACATATCTGAAACAAAATAATTCATATTTCAGTACGTAACCAGCTCTGCTTCCTGGTTTTAATCCTTTAATAACAGCGATTGGGTGTCAAAAGATGCTTGGCACCAGGCACCATCTGAAACCAGCCCAGCAAATGGGCAAAGTCACTCCTGCTGAGCTCCATAAGTTCACATTGTGTTGTCACACCAGGAGGGGGGCCTGCCCCATCACCACAAAGTCCCTGACATGGGCCTAAATTTCGAAGTGTTTCTCTTTAAACAATTTAACACGAAATTGGGCTGGTTCTTTGGCTACGGCTTCATTGGTCGATCCCCCTTTTGGGGGGTGGAGGTGGGGGTGAGCGGGGGGGGGGGGGGGTGGAGAGTCCAGCCAACATTAGAAAGCAATGGTCACTGTTACCTTTTTTAACATACTTCAGTTTCAATGCTGCTTGCTTGTTTAGCTAATCAGTGGCTTGCTAGCTCTCTGTCCTCACCATCAACATTAAATAGCTGTGCATGTGATATAAATAGATTTTCTTTTTTTCATTTGATCCTTGTAATCTACTCGTCTTAGTTCATATAACCAAGGTCTATCTCTGACATGTACATGTATCTATGTAGGGATTTTTTAAATTTATTTTTTGGTATTAGGGTCATGCGATGGGTAATTAGGGTCTGCAAAAAATATAATCCAGTGAACGCAACTGAAGACACAAACCATAAGCCTGCTGTATGTTGAATCTTTGGAGGATAGGTTGTGTGTTCTCAGAATTCATATGTCTAATATAACTGTGTGTCCATTTCAGCAGTCTTCCATGTTGCGCCTCTACTTGGGCAGGATGTCAGGGGCCACATTTCTTGTTTCAGAACAATGGAATTCATCAGAGTTTCCTGGGTTCATGCTTAAGTTCCTGGCTATAGTTCCTGGTCCTGTGGTGTCCGTAACCATATCTATGGATCCTGGCCCTCAGTGGAAAGGTGTTATTAGCTTATTAGTGTCTTTTTACCATGTATTGGTCTAGTAGAGGGTATTTGGAAAAAGCAGATTTGTTTCTTCAAATTCCTTAGCCCATGTTCTCGTAACAGTCTTGCATCAACCATAGCACGCTTTGACACTTTCAGCTGTTGTGGCTGTTCTGGAGAAAGTGATAAGGCAGGTGACAACACCTCATTTGGGTTGAGGCAATTAATCTGCTGGTTTTGTTGCCTTTCATGCCTTGGGCTGTGCAAAGCTGGATCACTCAGAAGGTGGCCTGGCTGTGGGCCAGATAGACGTGGGGACAGACCGGGTACAGCTACTCCCCTGTCCCAAGCCGGAACAAACCAGGATTTTCGCTGCCATCTGAAGACGCTTTTAAAACAAGAAGGACCCTGATTTCAGAGCAGCCACTGAAAGTGCAGCGCCTCGCTTGAGGCCCTTCTCTCAGTATCGCCACTGGCAACAGTTGTGTGGAAACCCACTGGCTCACAGCCCAGAGGTCAGAGCCCCAAGTGTCTGCTGCTGCCATTTCTCTGGCCTTTATTTTGAGTGCAGACGGCGCTGCTGCTCTATGATGAAGGGTTTATGTACCTTCCCAGAGACAGCCAGTTGAATTGGATGGCTTAAGAGTTTTTTTTTTTTTGAGCCAGAACAAATCCAAGCCAAAGAATAATTAAAGCCAGCCCTGGGGCTGATTATACTGCTTTACACCACAGTTTCCACAGGTCTGGTTTTGGGTCTCTTATAACAGAAAGCAGCATATTTTCATGTCAAGAGTATTTCACAAAAAAAAAAACAAAATGAAAAATAGAAAAAATGTGTAAAGGAAAAGCATTGACCATGCTCTAATAAAATTGTCTACTCACGAGTAAATCAAATTTAGTGTACAAGACATTTTAAAGGGGTTTTCTACTTATTACTTTGTGTTACATCATGACTCATGTATTCTTGAAGAATATGTATCAGATCTGAGCAGACATTCATGTAGGGTAAAGAGCTAACTGGCTGACTAGCCACTGTTTTACGTAGGGTAGGGTAAAGAGCTAATTGGCTGACTAGCTTCTGTCAAAGAAGGAGAGCCCCTCAGGTCTATTTAACTAAAACCATCTGGTGAAGACAACAGGTACATATGGGTAGAACACACCTGCCGTATACCTGGTCCTGTTTTGGCAAGGGGAAAAGAGGACATGGCGCCCTCTGTTGTCAAACACAGGCATAACACAAAGAAAAGAATAAAGGGTTCAGGTGCACAATCCCAAAAACAAGGTCTTTAAAGCATGAACGTTGAATGGCTCCTGGCACACTCTTGTACCAAGGCTCATGAACAGGGCTTCCTAAAGGGCTTCCTTCCTTCGCCTGAGCCAGAGGTTCAACAGTAGATAGGATCGAATCAATCCGGCCACTGGTTGCAGAGTCAGATGAGATTTGCTTGACATTGTCTCTCCCTACCTGCTGAGCAAACATCAATCTCATTAAGGCCCAGAAAGGAACTGCATTGATTTTGTGTCAAACACTTTGTGGATTATTCTTTATGTTTCACCTTGAAGCAGCTTCACTTGAAGCATTGGTGTGCACTGAATGGAACTGAAAATGGCTGGGTCTCATGTAACTCCCCCCATTCCCCCTTTGCTCATGTCTATGACATATATTTGAGACTGGTAATATGGGTTCGCACTGGAAAAGGGGCAGCCACTGAAGAGCTGGACGAGTTCAATGACCATTTTAGATCCTTCTTCCTGCATTCTTTTCTATTGTGTCAGATACAGATGCTTAGCCTTAGTAGCATTGGTCGTACCAGTAACAGTCCTTAGCCTTTAAGAAGCTGTCTTAATCAAGGGTGGGTAACAGTTAAATAGCTGTAACATTTATATACAAGTTATATTACATGTATTTATAGTGTAATCATTTCTGCATTACTTCCATGTGTTATACACCATTGACAGTAAATTCAGAGGAACCCACAGATCTGACGATCTCCTCAACAAATGGCTTCCCCTCATAATGTTAGTTCTGACATGCTGTAATGGCAGGCAACAACAAAACGGGGAGGGGAGCAAATTGATGCGTTTAGCAAGCATAGCAATGTTAAATGCGTATTCATAATTTAAAAGGAAAATAGACAGGAATGGACATCAGAGCAAGGAGAGAAAGACACACATATGTAACTGCAAACACGTGCTATATATTACTGTCCTGGAATGGTCTGAGAATCAACTGCAGTTACTGAAGCCCAGAAATGTGGAAAGTCAAACTTTCTGATTTCCTGTGTAAGCAATCTATCCGTCTGAAGTCAAACTGTCATTTGGGAAAA
This sequence comes from Megalops cyprinoides, assembly GCF_013368585.1. Classification (NCBI taxonomy): domain Eukaryota; kingdom Metazoa; phylum Chordata; class Actinopteri; order Elopiformes; family Megalopidae; genus Megalops; species Megalops cyprinoides. The sequence goes on from NC_050596.1 coordinate 23,143,496, forward strand.
ATGCAAGCAGGTCCATCCTTCCATGATGTCAGTGGGTAGATTTAGCCAAAATGCATGTGCAGTTAGCATGCAGGTTGATATGTAATCGCATACAGTCGGTGCACAAACACAACCAAACGCATACAGACTCATTATGCAGTCAGCTCACAGACAGATGCGCAGTCGTACACAGTCATGTGGGTCATGTTCTTTTTGGTCATGTCTGCATGACATCTGGATCTACCACTGTACTTTCAATCATCATGAGGACTCATTCTGTTCACAAAGCGCACCACGAAAGCTGATTGACGTATACTATAAATGGATCAGTGAATATGTGCAGATCCAATGCAGATCTAGCCTAGACAAAAATACCCATGCAGTGTGTATGCACAGACAGAATCAAAAAAGGAGATTCATGCTGTCTGTCTGGAAGCACCCATCTTTACATATAATGAGCTCACAGACACTGCAGGCTCACACACTGAGAGCAGTTGAACTAACAGTATCCACACGCGTGGCTGAAGAGTTAATGTCTGCCTCCCCCTCATTGCTGGGACTCTGACGTCTATTGACGACGGTGACGCAACCTCGCCCCCCTCCTCCCTGCGTCGGGGATTTTTCAGTGTTATAAATGACCCCGGCTGTAACTCTGTAATCATTGATTGCTCGCTGACCCCAAAGACAAATTCCAATTCTGAGATGTCATTGCGGTTGGCTTCAATTAGCTCCTTCCCTCTCCCTCCTCTTTCAGCTCTTGAGGGAGCCCTGCTCAGGTGCGGAGACTAATGTGAGGAGCTTGTCAGATGGGGATTAAAGTGACCCCCGAAAGCTGATGTCATCATTGGCACTATCACTAACATCTATAAATTCTCAATGGAAGTGAGGGATGCTGTGTCACTTAGAGTGAGCTCACGCCCCTACAGACATGCTTGGCAGATCATCAGTAATTTTATAGGTTTTAATGGTTTACAGCCAGTGCACCTGCTGCTATGCGTATGGAAAAACAACACTCGCATAGATAAGACACCTCATCAGAACCTGCTTCATATTGATGTCAGCAGCAGAGAACAGAGAATGAGCCACATCACTCTGATTTTACAATCTAGAGGTGTTCTGAGGTCAGTTGGATGAAACAATCTCATTTATGTGGGTCTTCAGGTTCCTTTCCGAGCTCCCAGCGCTCGTCGCCATGGCAACCCAGATGAGAGTGAACTTCTGTGGGAGCTTTTTTATTCGTAGTGGATTAAGGCTTTCTTTTTTTTAAATTCCTCACACATTCTGCATTCTGCACACACGCGTACATTCTTTCCAAACGTTGATCTGAAGTACTCGGGCATTATTGTGCTTTTGTGATTTCCAACACATTTGTATGCACACCACTGAGTTGTGTTGTGAATATATCTATCTGTCTGTCTGTCTCTCTGCCTATCTATCTAGCTATCTATCTATCTATCTATACATCCATAGTTATGCTCACAGGCTTCTGTGTTTTTCCTTCCTTGAGACTGTGCAGGATGTGCATGCAGTCTGCTTGATTCCGTTTACTCCCTCCCATCAGCCAACATGATTAAAATTTCATCACCCTAAGTGCGAGGGGATTTCGACTTGCCTTGAACTCCTCTGCTTAGCGAGTCTGAATTGCCAGGGCCCCATATCTTCACACCAATCACCGGATGGCCGATGGAAATAATTTATGAGCAACATGTTCCGCTCATTGTAAACCACACCACCCTGTGTGAAGTCTGCATTCAGGAAAAGCCTGCCTGATCTCGGATTCACCATTAATCACAGCAATAACTATGGTTACAAAAAGGGATGATATGGGGTGGGGGGGGGGGGGGGGGGGCTGGCGCAGATTTTGTAGTTACAATGTACGCAAGGCTCTACTGAACACATCCATCAAAAATACAGCCATCAAGCATTTGGAACAAAGTCAATCATGTAGACAGACTGAGAGAGACAATTTCCAAGATGTTGGCAAAATCACCGTAAGGAATTGAACAAAATTCTGTGATTCCCGGCACAAGCAGAGGAGGACTTTAGCTGAGCCAGCTAATCACATGTCCTTCCAGTTCCAGGGGTGGGGGTGCAGAGGGGTTCATTGACAAAGTCTTTGATCTTTGGCAGTGGAAATAATAGCCATTGACAGCATTTTCACTGGACACGTATTGGCAACAAATTGTATTACAGCAGCAAACAAGAAAGGAGTAATTATCCTGCCCCTTCCAAGGTAATCTCTCTTGCCTGCAACCAGCATACAAAGGCATCAGACCTTTTTTAAAGAACATACACTGTTCATGACTGTTTAACCCTAGACTGTGGACCACATTAATCTACTCATAGACTGAGAACCATTTGGCAGCAGAATCAGATGTGGCCAGGTCTCCTGATTTTTATTGCACTTTCTCAGCCTCATTTTGCCTTCAGCACAAACCTTGTGACCTTGTGACAGAATGGTTCATTTGGAGCAAGACTGTATAACCTTCCACCAAGTCGTCTTGCTCCTGAGACTGAGTTTAATTGGTAATGTGCTACAATACCCACATAAAGCACACCAGAGCCAAGGGCACAGCAATAAGCGCCCCCCCCCCCCCTCCCCCCCAACATCACCCCCCGAATGCAATTGATTCTTGAGACACGTCTAATGAGAGAGATGGCACAAGAGCTTCACCAGAAAGTCACTGCGGCATTGCCTCAATTGATAATGATTCACTTGGATTGGTAATGTCCCAGTGACTTGGTTAGGGCCTGGTTAAATGTTACCTATGCCTTTTATTCCCTGCTGTGTGAGACTGGTTTCACTCTCCCTCAGCAACTCCCCTGCTTACACCATCTTACTGGTCCTGTCTAGCAGGTGGACCTGGTATCAGATGCAGCCTGCCCTGCTCTTATAGGGCAGGAGCCTCCATGCTACACAGCTGTGTACAAACAGTGCACACAAAGAGTGCCTTATAAATTATTTTCATGTGTAAGTTTCCTGATTAATTAGAGAAACTTTACTTTGAAGAGTGTGGTTGAGAACTGGCACCTGTGGAATGGGTGGTGTTATAGTCAGTTTGTGTAATCATCTTTATAATCATTACAGTTAATTACAGATAATTTATTCTTTTCTAGTAGTATTTAACTAGAACATTCCTAACAAAATAAGTGTTTACACTTATGGTACTTTTGGTGGTTACATTCACACACAAGTAAGTACTATTGCCAGGTAAGCAGGCTGCTCAATCTCAAGAGTGAGAACATTGTTATTCAGATGGGTGACTTATCTGTCTCCATCAAAAGGCAGTGGTTCAATGTTAAAAAAAAAAAAGTATTTCAATGGGGATTGCCTGAGATATCCTCCATAGTTTTGGTAAAATTGTCCAACTGCTTAAAATATATGTAACAGGATAGTGCAAAGCAGACAAAAGATTCACAATGAAATTCAACCTTTCTTTCTAATAACAAAATTTAAGAGGAAGAAGGAGTGGCACTAACTTGGGAGGAGAAGGTTAAAGAAGCATATTCAACTCCAAACTCCACATCCCCTGACATAATGAGCCAGTGACTGACCTCCACTGTAGATCTCTCCAGGGTCAACGTCAAAATGCAGGGTGCGGCTATCTGCCAAGATACTTTCCAAGAACCAATAACCCTTTCTCTGATAAGGCAGGGTCTGGAGGGAGATACACAGTAAAGTGTGCCAAGTGGCATTCTATCCTCCTGCCCATTTGCTAAGACCGAAGTAAGTGTTTCACACCTCCACAGGGAGCCTCACGTCTTCTGTGGGTAGGAGAAAGCAGAGGAGGAAATCTGAAGTCCCTAGCGTTGTTCCGATCAGAGATCAACATGCGTACATAGTTTGGTTCTTTCTTTAATAAAAATGGCAATAAATAAGAATTCATAAAATATTTGTGGCGCTTTTCACCACCTTTTACTAGAGGCCGCCACCTAGGTAATGCGTCAGTACATCAGCACCATAAAGGTGACACATTGTGACAGGGGAAAACAGCTGGTGTGTGATCTAGCACGTATATCAAAGGCATGCCTTATTGAAATTTGATGGGAACCAAAGGGTGTGATCTGAAAATGTATCAGTAGTTTACAACACATACTAACATTTCCCTTATGAATCTAATTGGCACTTAATTTCAGGTTTTTCTGGAAAAAGCCAATAAGCATTTGAAAATTAATACTTCCACTGAGTGACAAAGCTGACATTCAGCAAGTCAGTGGCCTTTGCAGAGCATGTAAACAAATTCTTCAGAAAAAAAAAAAATTCTTAATATGTTCAACTGAACACTTCCCTGGATTTTATTTTTTTCACAGAAGCACATTGGGTGCTTTTTAATACAACATGGCTGGAAGATGCCCAGGCCAGCTTGAATTGTAAATGGTGGGATGGGAAACAACGTCCATAGCACTGTGGGCCTTGCTGGACCAGTGTATTTGAGTGGACTACTACTACTTTATGGTCACTTTGGCCAAGCGAGCACATTCTCAGCAGACCACAGACAGCCAAGCATGAAGTGGTAATCTGATCAGCTAAAACACAACTGGGTTATATTACAGAATAGTCAGCACCAAATGATTGCAGGTCCTTGTCACAAACCGGAATATATCTATTCCAAATATCTCACCTGCCACACATACCTGCCAAAGCGTATTTGTAAGACAGATTCACAATACACAGAGGTATGAAGCGTCTGCTCTGTTGCTGTTGTACTGCATGTTCCCATACAACTGGCACAGTAAATATTTGAATCTAAAAAGCTGTAAAGTATAACTATACAGAAAAGCAGAACACTAAGGATTTTTGAATAGCCCATCAAAGGAGAGAGGTCAGGTTGATTTTGGAAATACTGTATGTTTTTGATGGCTTTTTTGAAGTTACAAGCACACACATATGTTTTGTGTGTGCGTGTGTGTGTGTGTGTGTGTGTGTGTGTGTGTGTGTGTGTGTGTGTGTGTGTGTGTGTGTGTGTGTGTGTGCAAGAACAGTATGTCTGACTTTGATCAAGCCTCAGAAATTGATGCCCTTCATTATTATAGTTCTTTATCTGATAAGTGTCCATGCTCTCCAGATTGAATTTCCTTCCGACTGACATATCGGCTCCAGCTTGCAGTTTAATTTAACCAAACATAGAATAGAAACATTTATATTTAGTTTTAATCACATCTGAGTCTTTGGCCCCTTGGGCAGTTCAGAAAATAACTTAGTAATTAAAAAAGGGCAGAAATCCAACGGAGTTAGTGTGTAGTGACTGCTGGCTGGATCAGTGGCACATGCTTATCTCTGCCATGCTGTCTCCCAAGGAGTTGTGTGGTATCATCACTGAACAGCAAAGTCCCCCAAGTCAGTCTCAGTACAGTCACTGGCTCCAGGGCCACAGTAAAACATGGTTGATAAATACTCTGTCCCAGTTTTATATGACATTCATTCTTTGATATACATGTTTTTATTTTCTTTGCTGATGTCCCTCTCCACAGCATTTTACAACTCATGTAATTTTACTCCTTGGACATTCTGTGAGGGAGAGCCCTCACCTGTTCCCGGCATACCTGTTTAATTATGCAGTTGTTTAAAAGTGTCGTAATAAGCGTCTTTGTCTTTCCAGTTGGTACTTTCTCAATAACTGAGCTCATTTCAATCATCACATTCCAAACAGTTGACTATTTCATTGTCAATTGTCCACTTTTGAGATTGCCATTGTCTTTAATTTTGTGGTATCTGTTTAACAGAAAGGTTAAAGATCCTGGCCTGCCTAATAAAGATAGAAACACGGATTTAAAACCAATATTTAGCCTTTCGATTCTAACAATATCATGGAGTTTTATACTCAGAAAACCTTTCTAAAACTAATAGCACGCTTGATCTGCAAAGCTACAAAGGAGCCAATGTGTCCAAAGATGATGTAACACTGGCCCCTCGTGGAGTAAATAATCATTGCAATTGCCACAATTTCTGTATGATGTCATTGCAGTTCCAAGGTATGTTTTGTAATCGTTTTGTTGGTTGCATTATTGCTGAATGCGCTTCGTGTGCGTGAGCAGCGTCTCATTAAAATGTGTGATGTTTGATAGTTTCCGTACCAAATGTATCATTATAACTGAAATCATAAGGCGAGTTTGCTCATTTTATTTTCATGTTTCAACAAGGACAACGACGCAACCGAACCACTAACCACCGGTGGCATGGGAAAGCTGTAGAGCCGCGTCCGGGCGGGGTGTTAACGGCTTGCAGCTGCAAAATGCAAGACGGACAGAGATCCGCGACTCTACACCGGATAATCACGAACTGGGTGGGGATGAGTCGGGTGTTTCATATTTACAAATATAAACTCCTCTGTAAAGTTAAATGATTGTTTGGCTATAGAATCTGTTTAGAATGTGTTTGATGAATTTCTCCTGACTTGCTGCGGTTTGTTCCCCTTCTGGCTTGTTTAATTTGTCTGATATTCATTCAGAAAGATACTGTACCGTCGATTAGGCTACTTCATGTTATCCTCTCTTTCAAAAGACGCACAAAACATGGTACTTGTGTTTGAATCACCCCACAGTACCAAATCGATACATTTTGTGGCATTTGAGCAGTGTCCTCTTTTTGCTCGGAAAGTTTGCATTTCTACGAAACATCAAACTTTTTTGGTGAAAGTTACGCGTATAAACATCCAAATTTTAAAGACTCAGTGAATGGTTGTTATTGTTCTTTTTCTGCATCAGACACATATCAAAACGACTTGGTTGCAAATGCAATTCTAGATTATTTTCATAATAGTCTGAAATTTTTAATGATGAGCTACTTAGTGTGTTGTCGTTTTCTTTAAGTTTTAAAGGTGGAATAATAGTTGCAAAAGTGTAAAATGAGGCAATTTGTGTATACGTATGACCTTACAAATCCTGCAGGCTCCCACAATTAATATTTATTGGAATGTAGGCTACACCTGCTTTCTCTGACAGAGGCACGTAAACTGTTAATGGGAACAAATACGTTGCTACAACGCTCATCCGAAAGACACAATAGACAAAATAAATTCAAAATGATTCTCATGGCCGAGGTTTCTGTACGAGTACAGTAATGAAATTCTTCCACAAGATGTCGGTATATGCCCTTTCAGCGGTTCTCGGCAGGCCTATATGAACAACTCCGACCATGACTTTTGGAACTTGTCAAATGTGTAAGGATTAGCTCATATAGGTTTACATCTTAACATTGTGTGAGCAGACAAACAGTTCATTGCTGTGATATCAGTAAAGACCTTCAAACTAGTGGTTTAGTGATGACCTATTTTACTTTTGCCTGGAATTTAAATCTCTGCAACTTTTTTTCTGTAAAATCTGATTTGACCTTTTGCATATTAACTTATAATTGTTTTTTCTAGGCACAATATCTACCATCATATCTTAGCCTACACTATTCTGCCTTAATTTGTCACGTTTTTTCCCTATATGAATTTCTCCATTACACCAACTGAATGCCTGCAATGCACTGAAACATGAGATACGAAATATGTTTATAAAGATCAAGATAAAATTTTGGTATTTAACAGCCAACTCAGAGGAAAGGCTGTTTCCAAGGACGGAAAACTGGTTTGTTGTGTACCTTCATATTCAGGCCTGGTCAAATGACAGCACACACCCTTGTGACATTGCTAGATTTATCGTTTCATTCCGTGACAGCTTGTTGTGAGTTTTGAGCATACTTAAACCAAATAGGTTACAGAGACCTGTAGCCTACATGTCCCTGCTTAAGACACATTCCATATTAACGCGAATTAGTTTAATAATTATGTTGCTAGTTCTGAACAGAATTGGATCCAATTGAAATGTAATCCAGACTAAATATTAATTTATAGTCTGCTTTCTGCACACATACAGAAATATCAAAGTGTTGCCAACTCATAGTTCACTCGTGTCTATAAACCTTTACCACACCAGCACGGCGCACTCCCGCGATATTACTTCAGAGGCTAAACCACGCCTCCCGGCCCGGTGGCTCCGCCCCCGTGCGCTGGCGGCGTTGCGGAGGTTGCGCCATGTTACGTTGCTATGCTGTTGCTCCTGCTGCTGCAGCAGCGAACCAACTGGAGGGGTAACAACTAAGAAACTAAGCAAGCCTCTGTGTGCGAGCGCACCGTGACTACAGACACAAGGAAAGGCTTCACTTTTGGTTTTCATTTTTTTCCCAGCCGTTTTTCACTCCGGTATTAACAATTGTAAGGGATCGTGAATATTGTTCGCCTGGTTTAGGATGACCGGGGGCACCCTTTAGCTGGTGCTTTCTCTCGCCTGTGTGGATTATTGTTCGCCGTGTTGAGGAGGCAGGAGGCCCCGCAGTGAATGTATGTGCAGGCTCAGGGATGATAATGATGAGGTTTCGGTGGGGCTGCAGCGGGTGAATTGAACTGGGATTTTGTGTTCTCCTGCTCCTTTTTTGTTTTCCCTTACCTTACTGAAATTTATTCCCCAATTACTGGACCCTCCTGGAGCTGTTTATGAAGGTAAGCAACAATATTATAATTATTATATGTTACTTCGCTCCTGTTTTGCATTTTCAAGAGGGGGTCTGTGGTGTTTAGCTTGCTAGTTAGCTACTGGACTAACGTCAGCTAGTTTTCAGCTTGTTCAGGGGTTGATGGCTAGTTAATGTAGCTCGTTAATTAGGGTAGGTGGCAAGGTACTAGGCAGATGGCCCGCTAAACCTAACGTTTGCTAGTTTGGTAACTTACCAGTGGTTGGAGTTGTGTGTTGTAGTTGGCTAGCCATGCTATTAACACTAAGCTATCTAATGTTAACTAACTAACGTTAGGTATGTATATGTGATCTTTCTTTCGCCTCCAATGTCTGTTGTCTAGATATATTTATTTAGCCATGTAATTCTAGAGATATTGAGTGATACTAAGTGGATTGCTACTCGTGGAATGAAAAGTGTTTGGTGCTTTGCCAACTAGATGGCTAGTAGCTATCTTGGTAATAGAGGTCGTTAACGTCAGCTAGCTAAGCTAAGTGCATAACGTTAGCCAATTCTGTAGCCACTCAATTGATTCGTTAGCTACTTAGGGGGACAGCTGCTTAGTTAGGTATCTATAGATAGTTTACGTGTTTTAACTCTTAGCTAGCATTTTGCTACGAGGTATCTAGTTAAGTTAGTGCATCGCTTGATTTTGTTCCTTATTAATAAGCGGACTGGAAACAGATTGTTGACATTATCGTTACCTGCCCTGGAACCAAAAAATGAAGATGGGTTGTTACGCAGCAGTGCTAGCTAGCTAATTGGGGCAGTACAGTTTAAGTAGGGTAGGTAGCTAGCTGCATCTCTCGGGGTACGTGTTTGTCGTGACATCTAGACAGCTAGCTAGGTAATCACTTAACTTACTGTTTTTAAGTTAACGGTGGCAAGGTGTAGGCAGCTAATTAGCTAGGCTTTGAACTGGTTGCATTTGTTTTTTTTTTCGTTAGCTGGTCAGCTGTCGTAATTTTGCTCGTTCAGAATTGCAAAGAATCTTTGTGGAAAAAATATTCTCGTCACCCATGCATTTATTGTAGTCTCTTGAGGAAATAAGGAATGTCGTTCGCCGGTCATGGTGGTATCAACATCAGGTTTGTTGCACTTGTTCAATTGCCTTAGACGGCCTATGCATGATCTGGAATGTCGTTCAACTTCATTTATTCCATAATTTACAGACGAACGTGATGGGTTTTGCTTTTTTTGTGTGTGGGGTTTCACAAGACCACATTGTATTTTTGCAGTCAGCTCATGTCGAGTTGACATGACCCAGTATTCCCCCGAATTTCTCCCAAGACATTTCCTCTAGTTGAGGTGCACTGAGTCGCTTGGCTCGGACGATTTGTATCGATGTGGGGTGACGGTGATGAGTACTCCTGGGGTACAGGGTCCCGCAGAGCTTGTGGCTGAGTTTCTGTTGGTGGGTCTTACCTGTAGGTGAGGTGGACCTCGTTGAGACCTTGCCAGGGCCTAAAAACAAAACTGAAAAACTTGATATAAAGCCTCCCATTTCCTCATTGTGGGCTCAGCTCCCAAAAGTAAAGTACTCTTTTCTGCCTTGGTTCCTGCAGAAGTGTCTCTTAGTATGGGGAACTGAATGGAGTGATTCCCCTTTTCAAGATTTAAGGGTTAGAAAGGTCAGTGTGCCTGGTGTGGGAGTCAGCTGGCTTAGTGGCTGTGCTTTGGGGGAAGTGTGGCTGTGCGGTGAGCAGCACCTGAGCCAGGCCCAGTGTGCCCTGGGGGAGCAAGAGGGGGAGCAGGTGCCTGGGTGAATGGGAGAGGCCACACCCGCTGGAGTCGTGGCGGGGATGCTCGGTGTGGCAGGCAGAGCGTGGTGAGTCTGAGTGCGCAGGGGTCGGCCCCCGCTCGCAGGTACATGACACTGCAAGCTGTTCTGTGGGTTATCCAGGTTTTTTGTCTCCCCTTCAATGTACGATGGGGGTGTTGCCAGTTGGGATGGCATATGTGCCATTTGAGTTTCGTGCATGTTCAGGCCAGGGTTATTCCCCTCCTGCATTGAAGTGCTGGAGACTATTGGCTTCAGAGCCTGAGTGTTTTAGTCTCTAGTTGCCCACCATTGATGGCAGTTGTTCGTGATTCAATACGTAGAATTGGCATCAGTTGTTGGTCAGACTATTTATCAAACATTTTCAACAGACCCTGACCGACTGTATCATTGGAGCACATTGACTGACCACTGAGTGTGTGTGTGTGTGTGCGCCTGTCTTAAATCTGTGACTGTAGTCTTTATGGAACAGTGTATGTGCCAAAAGCTGCATTCAGGGATATTAGTGCTGTTGTGCTCTAGCACAGATGACAGCCTGTGAGGCCAGTATAATGCAGTACCAGAGGAATGTATTGCTGGTATTTTATGAAATAAATCTCAGATGGCAAAACACAGCTGTGTGTACATGCTGTTTCATCGTAGCCTTGCGATCTTGCATTCCAGGTATTTTGGCGAATGTCTGGGTTTTCACATGGTGTCACTGATGCATCATACACAGTTGAAGGCTAATCCGAAAAATCTATATTCTTTCAAATCATAAAATCCCAGATACAACACAAACGCAAGTTAGTGTCAGAGAGTTTTGCATTGCTGCAGGTTTGAGGCCATTCAAGAATTAAAGAAACTTCAATGGACCTTAATGCGTGTGTGATTAAGAAGTCGGGAGCAGTTTTTTTTTCCATTATTCACACGAGCACCACTGTAAAACTCAGATTATGTTGCTGAGGGAATTTTCCTCCATTATTGCAGTCATTAATGCCACTCACTGTCTGTTCCACATGCAAATTTAGTTAATGTGTTGGGGAAAATAGACGGTAGGGGCTGACCCAGACCCTTTGATGGTTCAGAGGTTCATTCACTGAAATGGTCTCTGAAAACAGTTGCCTGACATTGAATGTTCTAGTATACATTACATTGATTCACATATATTCAGTGGTGTACTGTGAACTGTAAATGCACAAATCGATAAAATGTTATAAAATTAAGTGTAAATATTAATACGCACATTATGATATTAAGTTTAAATAATGTGTTTAAATTCAGTACAATGACAAGAAGTGCATGCTGCTGTATGCTGTATGTGTCCACTGCATCCAAATACTGTCACCTGCGTTGGCACATGTCTTTCAGAACATACAGAGTTGTGTCAAACATTCATTCATTACTGACAGATACTCACATGTACAGTCTTTTATTGATGAATCTGCTTGGTTAATAGCCTTTGAACATCTAAATAATCATAAATTGTTAATTTAGACATTGCTTTTTCCACTTTTACATTCTGCTTCCTCATTTAACATTCCTTTTAATTGCTGTCAGAAGTATTTTTATGTACTATACACCTTTAAGAGTAGTACTCTCAGAGTGGCTCAATTATTACACAATGCATAGGCTCCTGCATTAACGGCGTTAACAAACAGCTAGCAAACAATATGAAAGAAAATATAGAAAAAAATGTATAAATAAAATATTATGGCTACTGTTAAAGCTGTAATTTCACTGCAATACGAAAAGCTATAAATACACTCTGGATGTTACAGACTACCGATGTTAGTCTGGCAAAATGCACAAAATGCTTAACCCCACACCCCAATCATGCAAGCAATTTGAAAACTGCCCCATGGTTAGATGACAACATGTCATAAAACGGTATTTTCTGCTACCTGTAAAGGAACTCAAATACACTGTATCTGTTTGGAGTTTTTAAGGCTGTACCCATATTACAGTTGATGCTTTCATTCTAATTGATGTGTAAAGTGTGAGGTTGTCTTTTGGCTGATTTTGGTGGCTGTGATTAGAAATGCTATATTCCAGTTCTGCTTTTATGCCAGTTGGTTATTTATTTACTGCTAAAATGTGCATTCCGTAAGGCCTTAAGAACAAAGAAAAATATATTTAATGTCAAAAACACTCTAGTTGTAGAGCTGCATTAGGGCCTTTATGAATCCAGCAAGTCCAAATGGTGTCCAAACTTTGACTACCTGTTGCTTACAAATCAAAATCCCAGCTGGAATGTTGTGGTTGTTATGTCTTGAATACAACTAGCTTTCCGCTGTCAAGGCAACAAGCCTACTCATCTCGGGCTTGTAATTTCAGATGATTTAGTGGTAGGGTGTAAATTTAGATTCCATTCCATCCAGTGATTAATTAGGAACACCGCAATATTCATCCGAATGTTGACAGATACTCTGACATGCACGCACACACACCCACGCACATACACACATCTGCTCACGCAGTTACGGTGTGACAGCCAGGTGTGAGTTAGGAAACGGAGATGTGCTCATCGGTGAGGAAACTGCCTCTGAATAATCAATGGCGTGTAAGTGTGACTGCCCACTGAGCAAAGTCCCTCTCTGGCACACCCTTCTGTAGACACGTGCCACTTAAAGGTGGGGGGGTGTTGTATCACCACAGGTGTATCCTCTTTGATGTAGCCCAGTGTATTTCCACATGCGTTTCTTCCTTCTGACTCAGTCTTGGATGTGTTTTACAAAGTGCAGAGTGATTGTTCTTGCCACACAGTAACAATCCTTTTTTTTTTTTGCTTTTAGGCAAAGGTATTGTTGGAGAGACTGTGACTGTACTTCTGTGAAAATAGCTGATCTTTCATGAAATATAAAAATGGCTGTGAAATGTCTTCTTAGCAGGCTGACAGTTGGGTCTGCATTCAAAGTATGGCTGTCTCGCCCAGCTTGTTATTGCGCCAACATTAGATTTCAGCAAGTTTTATTTCATGTGGTTTTTGGGGTGTTGGCATTATTTCTGAATATATTTTTGAGTACTTGTGGGTTTGGAGTTCGGGAATCATTCCGGGTTCCCTTTTGATGATGACAAAGTGAAAATTGATTGTCAGATGGGTTAATTACACATGTGGCGAAAAGAGGTTGTCTAGCACATCCGTGTGCTGTTGTAGGCATTCTCCCATTTTAGCAGCATCGGTTCCAAAGGCACTGAAAATGGGCCGATAACGCTTCCTCCTGTCACAGCATCTGCTGCTTTAATGGTGGTGACTCTGCAATCCAATGGCTCCCAACAAGAATTTCAGGAAGGAGCTGAAGGCCTCTTGGCTTATGAAATTGCAATTACCAATGTTCCAATAAATAACACAAAATAACTAATTCAATAATTAATCTCATTTCATCATCATTTAAATCAGGCTGGGAAAGGATGAAGGGGGGTGTTTACACTTTCCTGCGAAACTTACATGGCTGATTTAGGCCCAGGCATCACCCTTGATAATGTTATTTCATGCAGCAGGGTCAAACAGGCAACCAAGTCCCATATTCCACAGCCCTAGCGGCAAAATATTGATGTGACCTTTGACACACTCCCCATTTAGTATACTCACTCAATTACTTACATCGACAAATGTGACCCTCTTTCATAACATATCTGCTGTTTTCATTTTCAAAGAAGTAACACAAAGTCAGTGGTCAAATCAATTCAAACTCCTGCACTATTAACTCAGAAAATTAACCAAACACCCAAATGGATCACTTTCTAAAGTGCAGATTACCACAATTACATGAAATATCAGTTTACTCGGCCTACATCATTGGAATCCCCTTAGGGGCCATTCCTTTTTTGCCTGTCTATCTGAGAAAAAAATGACACTGGGTTTTTTGGGCACGCTGTGTTCTTTAGTCAGTAATTCTTTAGTCCGTAACATACTATATTTTTTTGTCATTCAAGTTGTGACTTGCAAAATCAACCAAAATTCTGAATATGGCTAGAAGAATAACCCTACTCTCAAAAATTTTCTCACACTATGCATTTACATAGCATCTTTCATACAAGGCTTGCAGCTCAAGGTTGCTGCACAGCATTGACCTGAATGTAAGGCCAAAAATACAACTTCAGCAATATATCTGGAAAAAATAATTCACTTCTGTAGTTCTGTTCTGACAGTTGCCATCCTCCAGTACAGTACACACCCACAGTCAATGGCTATTTTGTACCATCATGCACTATGGAAGAGTCTGCGTCAATTGGAAGATTTTATACTCCTCTTATATATATATGTATATATATATACTCCTACTTTAATAATTTGTGAATGCCTGATGAAAATAAGTCTTTGGACAAATGTCAGCACTTATTTTTACAGCGGTTCTGTGGTGCTTTAAGGCAATGAAACCTCATTTTTATAATTTATTTTTTGTTATGGTAAAAGTAAATCTTATTGTGACGAGCATTAGCCTGTGTTTTATTCAACATTCCTATTAAGGGGAAACAGAACAAAAAATGCTATTTGTATGTAAACAGTTCTGTGGTAATGTGTTTGCCTGAAAAGAATGTTTGATAAAAGTATATGGGGTTTTACAGTCCCCTCCCCCGCTTCAGCTGAGTTTGACTTGCCTTTTTCAATGGTTTGGGCAGATGTTTTGTTGAAATATACAGGGCACTGCAGGTAATCTTGTTGCATTTGTTGCCTGTGTTTAAGGTGTGGATGTTGTGTGGATGGTTTCAGGCTGGAGACATGCATAAGAGAGATGGTAGTAGCAGGGTGGGAAGCAAGCACGTGGGCTTGATGAAGAGTGTTACAGTGTGCATTTGCAAAATGCTCGCAGTGTGACCACTGCTAACAGGCGTCAGGTGGGAGATATGAGAGAAGGCATTCCTTTCAGTAGCCTCCATCCCCACCATCATGTGCCTGTCAGTTGAAATATTTCTACTGCTGCGTTGGTCTAATGTCTATTGTGGTAAGAAGTCAGGCTAATTTCTTTACTTCTGAAACAGATGTATTCATAGTCACGCAAGGACTTGCATGTCCGTGCTGGGTAATTCCAGTGACACTTACACAATGGATTCGATGAAATGGGAGGGTGTTGTGTTCTGCATCGGCGTGGATCTAAGGATGGAGTGGGCTTCTAAGAATCGCATCTTACCCTGTGATGTCATGCCATTCTCTCCTGCCTCCAAGCTGTGCGGAGGGAGGGTGTGCAACAGCCAGCCATTCTTAATCACACACGCGCACGCTCCCCACTCCCCCCCACCCACCACCTCCAACACACACACACACACACACACACACACCTACCCCTAGCACAGCGTATGTCAAAAATAAATGAAGAGATGGACCCGATTACAATCTCACTCCCTTTCCGTTAGAGCAGCCCAGGTTTCCCAGAGACCAGGGCAGACATTGTTCGGCGCTCTGGCTTTTTCCTGCAGTGACTGAAAGAGAGAGAGAGAGGAGAGAGAGAGGAGAGAGGGGGAGCAAGGGAGCTGGATCAGATGAAACCATTGGCGTGGTGCAGAGGGGAAAAGCGGCGAATGGCATATATGTACAAGCAGAAGCCAAAGGAATCGCCTGGGCTCTGCATGTCCCTCGCCGGAGCTGGGGGGGGGTGGGGCAGGGGGGGTGGGTGCGTGTGCAGTGTGGAAAAATATGAATGAAGCTGCCGCTTATTGCGCTGGAGGTTTTAAGAATGAAAGGAGCAAGAGGGTGAAGAATGAGAATGGCAGGCAGGAATTCTGTCAATGGTAATACCCTGTGTTATTACATTTATGTGTGTGCATGTTTGGGAGGCTGTCAGCGTAACACAAACTGGGCGATTCAGAGAGCCAGCATCCTCAATCACTCGGCTCTGCTGGTCTCTTTTTGTTTTAAACGTCATCTTGCCTCAAGATGACTGCGCCGGTAGGGGGGGAATTGAACGGCTGTTGAAAATCACTACCACAACAGTTGGCTTAGCAACAGCTTCTGGAGTCGAGATGGGGAATGGTGAGAGGCTGGGGGGACAGGATGCACTTATCCAGCGTTTGATTGGAGGCTTGCCCAAGGTGTGTGAAGCAGCTCTAATTGTCTGCATTAGGTCTGCTTGTGTGGAAGAGGAAGAGAGGGGCGAGCTTCTTTTGTGCGGTTTTGCGTGGAACGGCTCGTTCTCTAGAAAGTCCCCCCAGTGACGTGACTGGCAGTGTGGTACGGGTCTAATCCAGTGCTGCGTGTCACATCAGCTCAGGCCAGGTTGGATTAAAAGATTATGCCCCAGTGCTGTCATAACCGTTCATGGGACACAAACTGAGGCTGCTGTGGATAAAGATAAACAAGTAAGTACATTAAAAGATTTGCATGATCTGCTGTGATTACTATATCAGATGGGTAATACGTGACTTACATGGGGAGGTATGCATGATGACACCTGAGTATGTAATTGTGTGGAAGGGCCTTTGAGCGTCCCTCTTCATAATCGGTTAATAGAAATTCATTGACATTTCTTTTAAACAGGAAATGTGGATCAAGCCTGTGTCTGTACAATGGGTTTCTTTTTTTTGAGGGGTTTATAGACCACAATGTGACACGGTGAAATGATCTTGCGAATTATTTGGTAGTCATGGGATTAGACCAGTGAGTAGCATTGAGTTCATTCATTTTTTTTATTATTCCTTTGTGTAGAAGACACTCCTTATCCAGGGCTGTTTTCAAAGCACACAGTTTTATTTTTTCAGTTTGTTGTGGCCCATTTGTTCATTCAGATGATATACCAAAGCAATTGAAGTAGAAAATCATGCTCAAAGGTACAACAGCTAACATCCCATGGTGAATTCAAACCTATGACCCCCCTCCCCCCCCATGACAAAAAGCAAGTACTCCAACCACTACACGTGCAGACCCAGAGTAGATTTGCCCAATAGACTATATTTACTGAAACTAATAATGATCCTGACTTGGGAAAAATACATGAACAGGCTTTGTGATGGCTGATTGAAGTGTAGATTCAAAGCCATCATGAGATAGTTGTGTCCAAATGAGACACCGTTGTTGTTAGATGTTACGTTTTCCAAAGCATTTGGTATAACAAAAGGCTGTGGTTTCATGTGCACCAATTGGAGCCTTCAAGGAAAGATGCAGGGATGCAGATATGGCCATGGTTGCCTAGCAGCTGGAGTCATACTCCCAGCTGTAAGTTCCTGCATGACTGCATTGTATACCACGTAATTGGAGCAGTGTGAAACTCCCATATGTGCAGGTCTTGAAAGGACTTTCCCATAGCTGCTGAGCTGACTCAAACAATATGACTAATGCATGGTATATTATATGTTCTCTGGCTTGTGTGGAGGATTCAGGCGGTATATAAGATGAAGGAATTAGCCAGCAGGATGCAGGTTAAGCAGCCGGCAATTTGATTGAGTTCAAGGACTGTAATATGCACCTTGTTTGACCCTGTGCGGCTGTGCCATGACTTTGTATCTTGTGCTTTAACAGTAAACCAGGGACTTTTCAGAATGAGATGTGGAGATGGAACAGCAGTGCTATACAGCCACCCAGCATAAAGACTGTATCCTATGTTCAGGGATGCAGTGTAATGATTGAAGCATGTATAACCTCTTGACATCACTGGTATGTCACTATTGCTTTGAATTGGCTGCGCCTGTCGTAACATGTCCCCCTATGGTTGTTATTGAGGCAGAGGTAGTTCTGGAAGAGATTAACTCCTCTTACTTCATTTACAGTTACCTTTTAGCCAACACTTTTAACAAGAGCTGTTAATGACGTGCTCAGCTGCATAAATGGCCAACTGTGGCTCCTCAGTCCTAAACCCAAAGGAGCCGGTCAGTTGAATGGAATTTCTCACCATTCATCGCTTCTCTTCGCCTTCTGTATGACAGGAAACAAACATTAGCACTTCACAATGTAATTCAGAATTTGTCCACTCTGTATTTTAATGAACCCTGAGTACCAAAACTGGAAAATTAAATCTGTTTCTGTCATAAAGATGCCATATTTATGGCATCTTTAAAAATAAGTCTTAATCTATTAGCATGCTTTGCACTCATCTTTGACATTTGTCACACAATTTACCTTTTAGCAGACTTTTTTGTAACCTCCCCAAGTCTTCAACCCACCCCCTCTGGCCCACACTAGACCTGTTTTGAAGAGGGATATGGGGAAAACCTCGCCTTCCCCCAGCCGTCGTATTTGTGGCGACGGTGCCAAATGTAGCCGTGGGCTGTGAAAACGGCAGGCTGCGTCAGAGTGGGCCGACGGGGATCCGGTTACAGGCACTGTGTACATAGTTTGAGCGTGAGTGTGCTCACCTGAGCCGGAGAGCGGGCGACGCCCTCGCCCCCTCCCCCCCCTCGCTCGGAGGCACACTGCGCTGTTTATGTGGGCCCGCGTAGCAGCGCGTCTCGAGCCCGGGCTGAGGAAGAGGGGACATGTTGATCCTCCGGCGGCAAAACAGCAGCGCTACAGTGCCTTAGCAGCCAGTGTGTTTTTGCGTGCCACGGGACCTGGTGAGAATAGCGGATATGTTCCTGACAGCGCTACGGCAATAACAGCACCGCAGCGCATTACAGACCATGCTCGGTCTAAGTTTGGAGCAAGAATGAGGGACATTTTGATTCCCCCAGCAGCAGAAAAACAACATAGCAACATTACCACACTTTTGCTGTGGCATCTGGCTAGGGGTGTTATTCGAATGTTTTCACTTTGGGGGTGAAAGAGGAGGGTACATTATTTTTTGTAGAAACAATAACACTGGCTGGTGCATTTTTGTGGTTACCTAGCTGCCGTGTCTTTCAGCGCTGGCGTACGATCGGCTTGTTGCTTGTAGTTCTTTGCACTTGAGTGACACTGAAGTCCCCCTCGCTGGAGTTTGCACTCGCAGAAAGTTGTGGAGGTGTTTGAGGTAAGAGAGTAAAACCGAAGCCTAGAGAAGTTTCTCTGTGCTCAGCAGCCTTTTTTCTGTTTCTTTTTTTCCACGTTTCTGTTGGCTGTGTGTGATAGAGGATGCCTCCTCCTGCAGCAGTCTTGGGGAGACTGGAGATTTGCCCAGACTGGCAGTCGGGCTGGGGGGGGTGGGGGGGGTGCGGCCAGCGTGGCCGGGTGTTGGAATGTGTCATTTGCATTGGCAGGTGGCTCAGGCTTGCTCTAGGAACAGAGGTCCCAGTTACCGCGGCTGAAAGGTCAAACAGCCTCATATCTTGGAAGCTGAAACTTGAAACAGGAACAGAGGGAGGGGGAGAGGTGGGGGTTGGGGGTTCGGGGTGGGGGTGGGGCAGGGAGGGAGAGATGAAGAGCTCTACATTGGGGGGAGCGCGGTGTCTGTCTCCCCAACCGCTCTGCAACACGCCTGTCATTTACATTCACAGCGAGCTGCAGGACTCTCCTCCTCAGCCACTGCCTTCTTTTCTTCAGGGACCGGAGTCTTTGGGGATTCCTGCAAAATAAACTATCTTTTCTGTTCACTGGTGTTTCCCTCATTTAAACCCAAAAGAACCAGGCACACAACAAAGCCAGGGTTTCTTGACTAGTAGACTTTCAGCTACGTTTCCCATGGTTGACTTCCCAAGTCCGAATTAAAAATGCTTGTGTGAATCAAATTTTCATCGTTTGTCCTCTTATTTTTCTTGTCATATGCCATTAAAGTTGTCAGAAGTTACAAATGTAATTACCTGTTGAAGTGTTTGGTAAACAAATTCATATGGAGTATTTGATCACTTGTTAATTATAGCTCTTAAGTCAAGCCCTGAACTAGAAAATCTGGCGCTGGCCAACTGGGCCATTTAATTTCAAAACTTTCTGGCCTCTAGAGGTGTGTTTCCCGTTCCTACACACATTAACAAAACTATACTAAGTAGCATACCAAAATGTAGTAGTCCCAAAATGTACTACAGGAGAGCCAGCGCCAAGGTTGCATCTCGGTTGACCTAAACGCCTCCCCTCAAAATGGCGGCAAGTCACATGTTCAGGTTGAGAATGAGGAAGTTTCAGTTGCACTCAATTGCTCCCTTCGGCCAATTATGTTTGCACAGGCACTTCGTGTTAGTTTGCTATCTCAAGACTCCTTTCGTCTGATACGCAGTAGGATGCGTTTGTGTGAGATCTCAGAGTTTACGAGAGTTTCTTTCTACTGCAGCATACCAGAAAAATTCCCTATTTGCAACCAGATTTAAATGGTGGTTCCATCAAGCTGGGTATCTACACTGTGGGTAGAAATTGTGGCAAATGATTTGGGCTGGAATTTAAGAATCAGACTAATCTGAATCTCAACAGCTTTCATCAACAGTTTTTATCTTGTTAGAAAGCAGTTGTCAAGAGTCAAAATAGTACATAGTCACTGTAGTCTTTTACACATTAAAGTTTTACAATTTTATTACCAGCCCACCGACTTCAGTCATAAACAGCGTAACATTTCAATTTGTCTAAAATCTGAAGATAATCTGGATTGTGAATATTGTGTTAAAGTAATGATTTAGTGATTTTTGTCACACCTACCTTTATGCGGTTCACCAGTTTCTCAGTCTGTGCTTGTAAATAGTGGGCAGGATTACTGCAGGGGGAATTTTTGCAGTGTGTAGAGATAAAGCTCAGTTTCAGATTTGTTTCTTTGGATGAGTAGCTTGTTCCAAAACACCATTAATTCCCCATTTCATATTTGTGAATAGTTTTTTTTTTCTCTGCCAACTATCATGTCACATCCTTATTAATAAAATGTCTGATGAGCAAAATAAATGAAGCTAAGCACATAGCAACATATATTGCATCAGAATTACTGCCATTATGATTTTGACATGGTTTCTAGATGCAACTGCTTCTGTGTGTGATTTCTCACTTTATTGTGTTGTTTTTCATGAACTAAGGTTCTGGAATGATGACAGCACTGGGCTCCCAAATAATACGTTTCATTTCTGCCAGCAAGTCTGTACTTTTGTGACACTGAAGGAGGTGTGGGCTCCGTTAACTTACTCTCTGCCTATTCACTTGGAATGGGACTCAGCCCAAATACAGGATTGGTGAATCTCTCGCTGACAACTACTTAACAACTTGTTTTCGCCTTACAAAGCACTGATATGGCTGTGAGACAATGAATCTGCAAGAGTTACTGCAAGTGTTGCATGGCATTAGACTCCATATTGGCTGCATCTGCAAAGAGTCCACAGTTAATCAAGTGAGTGTTAAACTTCAATCATTTCCTGAAATAACTGCTATTTTTACAAACCTTGATTGCTGGGCTTAGAACAGAAACTATCCATTTGCTGCATTTCAGACATTCAAAGTAAGCAGTGATTATATTGTCTATAGGCCCATGTCCATTCACATGGTAGACACTGGCATGGTAGTCTAGATTAGCTGGCTAAGACACTGGCAGCTAGCTAGCTAGTTCAACAATGAAAAAGGAAGAGATGTACCCATACTAGTATCCATGGTCAACTTAATAGGGAGATAGAAGTCTAAAAGGGAATAAAGGTCTTGTTTAAGAGTATACATATATTTAGAAGTTTAAAAATAAGGAATGAAATTGATGGCACAAATTGAAATACAGGGGTTCAGCGATCCAGTGTAGGTCTCCCGCCTGTTTACCTGCATTTGTAATCTGGTCTGTTGGCTATAAAACGACACTGGGAATGGTTTTCCTATTGTAGGAGGTTCTCTTGTCTGTTGTCCTGCTGTCCTATTTTTCATGAGCACTGGACCTGATTGTCCTGTACAGTTCAGGGAGCGGTGTAATCAGAGAATGTAATCAAATGAAAGGCGTGAGAAAGGTGTAAAACCCCTAGTGCTCACTATCCTGGCTCAATGGCTGTGAATTATCACAATGAAAGCTGCACTGTGCTGAAGTTCTACTGCTCTGTCTGCCATTTGTTGCAAGCAGTTACATCTCCTTCAAAATGGTGTTCAACAGCTACCTAAGAGGTGTGATTGAGCTCAAGAGTAATGAAAACCATACATAGTGAGTCCCCAGCACCAGGATTTGGGAAATTCTTGTGTGGTTCTTTGCCACGTCTTTCAGTGCACGAGGTGCGCTTTGTGAATGTGATTGCGCTTGTTGCCTAACTTTTCCAGGCCGTTCATTTACTGAGAACAAGTGCCTGGTTTTAGTCTATCATTACGGATTACCGAGTCTCTTGACTTTCAAATACTGTATTAAGTTCTCCGCCCACGCTGTTGATGAAAGGTCCTGGTGTCTGTAACCCGGGCTGCCCTTATCACCTCATCAGCCAGTGCTGTTATTTCCACTGACGGAACACAAACAGCCCGGCCGATGTGCGGAAGCTGCTTCTGGAGGGTTTTTGGGGAGCCCCCCTAAGGAGTTAGTCACTTTGAGACACACAAATGACAGTGACTGGGTGGCCGTGTGGCCAGCAGTTGGTTGGAATCGTCTGTCCGCTCGCTCTCTCTGACGAGGAGGCGCACTCTAAATGGCCCTCATTGTGCCCTTGCGAACGGCGTGAGGTGGCATCGCTCTGAGTGGAAATCTCGCCCCATCTCTGTGTCTTATTTAGCACCTCATGTTATATTGAAGTCTTGGTCATATTTTAGTATGGAGGTTTTCACTTTCGGAGATAAAGGCTACATCGATACAGGGGGGAAAAAGTCTTGCAGAATAAAACTGAATAATTGAAGGGCTAACATGTTATTACTGCTGCAGTTAAACTTGCATGAGGATGTAGTAAAGATCTTTACCCCTGCTCATGGGGAAAAGCAGGCAATGGGGCTCTTCCTTTTGGCTGGAAAAGCCAGCTCTATGTACTGGGAAGGTTTTCAGGTCAGAGCAGAGGACCACTGGCTTAAGACTTCTCCTTTAGTCAATGAGAGTAGGGCCACTTGCCTCAATTTTTACTCATCATGACTTACAGCATGCTAAACAGTAGTGTTGCCTGAGTGGCTTTAGTTCTGTGACTTCATCCTAGGTCCTTTTAATATGATAATGGATAAAAAGGCATGGGGCTCTTGCCTATCACACATCCACGCACTCCATGCTTGTTCTCAGGTTTCACAGTATTGCCTGGGTTAAAATTCTGTAGACGGACCTCTCCCTCCGCCTCATGCTGTACAGCCAATGATGAGCCCTTTGGCTTCAACCCATTTAGGTCACAATGTAACATTTAAATAGGAGTAGCCTGTTTTTTTTTTTTTTTTTTTGATGGGTGAATGTTGTGCTAGACAATTGCTTTATAATTTATGCGAGCAGCTGCGGTGTGTATTTTCTGCCATGGTCTGGGTGCTGAATGTGGTAAAAATAACACGTTTCCTCTCATTTCCAGTCTACAAGCTGACTAACAAGTCTGGAATGGAAAAAGAAAATCAAGAAGTTATTTCAGATGTTGTTTGTCTCAGCTTTTGTTTGACTGTTCGTTTCCATTCGAAGGGGAGGATGAAGGGGCCCGGCTGTTACGCGAAGTGAGCGGTAGCCTGTGATCAGTGGCGGTAGGGCGCGTGTGTGCTGCAGCGGAGCACGCACAGGTGGGTCGGTGTGGAGGTGGCCCGCCCGGGGTGAGCTCACACGCTGCCTGTTGAGTAGCTGTGGGTTCTGGGCTCGCTGTGGTCAGGTGATTCCAGCTCACACCTGGTCCCTGACAGGACAGCTGCCAGGACAGGAATGCACAGAGTCAAGGGGGGGCAGGGGTTCTGGCGAAAGAGGGTTCATGGCAGGATCGGCACAGGGAGGGACCCAACCCTCAAACCTGCTACCTAAAGCAGAAACAGCTCTGGAATGTGCGGCTTTTAATGAAAGGTACATTTGGGCTTCTCTTGAACCTGTGCGGGGAAAGGAGATGTTTATTTTCTTAATTCTTGAGTATTCATGAGGTTACATAACCAGCTTTCATATCTAACTCAAAAGGCTATGGTGTCTCTCAGCTAACTTGTTGGAATGATGTGGGGCTATTCATATTGCTGCACAATTATTAGCCCTGAACGTGGATTTATTATTATTTTTTAAACAAGATGATTAAGTATATTGTTTCAGTTCAAATGGCAACAGTCTGCCCTTGCCTGTACAATGGGCGTATAGCTGTGGCTGTTATTACGGTTCAGTGTAGTTGTGTAATTTTCTGTAAAAGAAGAACAGTCCTGTGTAAGCTCAAGCATTTAATATTGTCCTTTTATGCTGCTGGGGAATTAGAGCTTGCTGTTGTGCATATATGAGGGGAAGTGAAGGAGCAACATTAGGATTACATAATTGGAAGAGGGACTGAGCTTGGGGTGGGGGAGGGGAACAGGGAGTCTGTGTCTCTGGCTCCAGTCTCATAAGGCCCATGGGCTTTGGGTGCTGCAGCTTGGGCTCTCTCTCGCTTTCTCTCTCATCTCGGTTCTAGCTCTCCTTTCCCCCCTCTCATTTCTCTTCTCTCTCACTTTTCCTCCATCCTCTCTCTCCCTCTCCTCTCCTCCCTCCTGTCACCTCACCCCGTCCGTCCCTCTGGCTTGGAATGCTGACAGCACAGAGAGGAAGGGTGACACAGCCCTCCTCTCCGCTTCCCCATCCCGGCCCGCACCACCCCACATCTTCCTGACTTATCAGCGCTATTGTGGCCCTCCACTGAAGCAGTCAGCTGAGACCGGGGCTCTCCAGACGGGCCGAGACGCCCAGAGCACCAAACACAAAGCAGCAGACACAACCAGCTGGTTGTAACAGGGCTGTGTGTGTGAGTGTGTGAGTGTGTGAGTGTGTGAGTGTGTGAGTGTGTGAGTGTGTGAGTGTGTGAGTGTGTGTGAGTATGTGAGTGTGAGTGTGTGAGTGTGTGGGAGAGAATGGTGTGCGTGTGTTCTTGGGAGAGTGGAAGAGGCAAGGTAAAAATAGAAGTAGCCTATGGGTTTTTCTGTACTGGCCTGTTGTTGGTAAGTGACCCCATTGAGGGGGTCGTGAGAGCCCTTCCCTGGGTGGATGGGCTCTGCACTGTGACCTGATGGCTGTTTGCTCAGCTGCAGATCAAACTGTTCGATTACTTGGAAAGACCAGGAAAGACCATCAGGACATCCTTTGAATGTGGGGCAGAGTAGTAGCCCCTTCCTGAGGTGGAAGTGAGTGATAGATTGCATTGAGTGGACCCAGAGCCATTAGTCAGAATGGCTGAATGCTTCTGATGGTCGAATGAATTGTTTCGCCTAATTACGGTGGAGTTTTTAGTGACATTGTATGTTAACTGCATGACCTGCAGAGAGAACAGAGATTGTAGGAAATGTGGCTGGTGCTTACTATAGCAATGCAGATTTCTTTTCTGCTATGCAAACATGCAAGTAAGAAAATAGTTGACCAGCAGAACTGAAAGCTACCAGAAATGGGGGGAAAAGTTGTTTGAATTACCAAGGAGGGAAAAAAGAAAAACAAGTGTATGTTTGTTTGGCAGCACAACCCCAGGAAATCTCTCCGTAAAGGTCACGGTGGCTAGGTACGGTACGGTGTGTGCACAAGGACGTTTTGACTGCCTTTCCGTGTTGACCTTTGCACACTGTTTGTGTGCCCAGAATACATTAAACTGATGTTCCTGGAAAAGAACTCTAGTGTGAAATGCCAGTTTCTGAACGGCTTGGTCTTGCCCCTGGGCCCACCGACCACTCGGATGTAAGTTAGTCATGTTCCTGTAAGGTCCAGTGAGCAAGCCTTTAAGTAAATAAAGCAAAAAAAAAAAGAAAGAAAGAAAATCAAACCCAACTCAAGGCTCTGCTTTTGAAAAAAATATTATATGTGACTGACACAGCAGTCAAATTCACAGACCGAACAAGACCCAGAAAGCATCAGTTTTAGTTGTCCCAAGTATAAAATGCAAAAAGGTATTGATCATGTCTTTTAATTTTATTCATTGTGTTTTATTTTAGAGAATGTTCTATTTAAATCGGACGGGTCTCTTGGAATAGTCGGTGAATGCATTTGCATAATGCTCCGTGGGGTGAAGTGACAGGCGGAGCTGTGGGCAGAAAGAGACCCTGATACAAAAAGACAAAAGTAGCGGTGGCTGCAGAGTGAAAGGGAACCAGAGCCACTGAGTCTCGTGATTCCGTTGGGGCGTCAGAACGTGCGACCCCAGAGCTGAGCCTGGACTGTTGGGGTACTGTACTGGAGTCCGACCTGGGAGGATTCACTTGTGCCGCCTTTGTTTTAGCCTGAGGTTGTTTGAGTTGTCTCTCTCATTGAGATGGGGGTGTCCTATCACTGGATCTCTGAACATTACCCAGCAATCTACCCAAGGAGCGCTTTATGTGGTGTCTGCAGAAAAAGGCCTACTAAAATAACTGCGTGTTTGATTGGTTAAGTGAAGTGTAAGCGGGGACACATGGATAAATAACGCCTACAAAACAAAGAAGAAATCGATCACGTGCAGCTCACAGATCTTTCCTCCATTTACAGTGTAGAGCGTTACTGTAATGCTTCCTTTTTTGGGCCGGCAGGTCCCTGAAATAGCGCACAGTGTGCTAATTAGCCTCTGTATGCATTCACAGAATTGGAGCAAAAGCAAACATTCCCCCAGAAATGGCTACACTGCAGATGTTTTCCTCTTTGCCCATGTGGCACGGTTCACACTGCCTGCTACACTGCATCGGTACAGCTGTGTCAAAGGCAGCACAGCAGTGTCGGTCTGTGTCCGAATGGGAGGCAGACGTGATTTAATAGATGGAATGGACAGGCACAGTGTTGCGGTGATACTGTGGGAACAGGGAAATGTGTGCTTTAAACATTTCTCAGTGACCCGCCCTGATTAAGCATGCATGTGATCGTTAAAATAATTAGCATGAAGTCGCTGTTATTACCAGGAATTGAACATATGTAGTAAAATTTCCTGGGTGAATAAGTGTGTATGAAAGTACAAGTACTCCACAATTGAGTACTGCAGTGGCATCCCTGAAAAAATTAGAGATACTACATAAAAAACGGTACTGCTACCCTGTAAGTTGTCTAGATACAAGTGCAGAGTGGGAAAAAATATATTCACAATCAAACAGGCTACATCATCGTAATTCACAATTACCATCACATTCTTGGCTAAATTGATTCACTATGATCTACGGTGCCGTTCCTGTTTGCTTGTTTGCGTTTTCGTGCCGGCCGAAAGGGGCACGCCGGTCGAGCCGGAGCCGAGAGGCGAGATGAGGAGCAGCGTGAGGGCAGCCGGATCCCGCTGCTTTCTGCGGGAAGCTTCGCCTGGCCAAAAGGTGGGAGCGTTCCGCGGGCCGGCTGTGGCCCTCTGTGATGTCATCCCGTCATTGCGGTGACATTCACAGAGCTGCATTGTCAGAGACAAAAGCACTGCGAGCGCAGGGTGCATTTTATTATACCAGTACCCTTCTACAATGGGTGGTGTCTGGCTGTGGAAGGGCGGTCAGAGTTCAAACACTTTCCAATTCTCCCCCTTCCCCCCCCTTCCCACGCATGTTCTCATTCTGTGTTGACCTACATATGGAAGGTACACTCAGGTGTTTTTTTTTACGTCTCTCTGATTTTTGATAAGTCGTCAGAGCGTGTGATCTCTCCGGTGTACTCAAATGAGCCTCTTTAAGTTTGTTTCTTTGACTCGTCTCGCGGAGACTTTGTTGTGACTTGAATGGAAATACCATCAGATCTCTGGTCGCTGTTCTTTTCCAATGTAACTCAAGCATTCTTAGTACTTCTCTTCATTGGCTTATGCTGTAAATTAGATGGGACAGTTGTTTTTGAGTTTACTGGAGAACTGACAGTACAGAGCTTTTGTAACAGTAGTTCCTTACACAACCATTAATTTACACACACACACACATGTATGTATATATACATATTTATATATATATATACATATATGTGTATATATATATATATATATATATATATATATATATATATATATATATATATAATTGTATGTGTATATATTCTTATTTTATGACATTTAAAGCAAGCTTGAAGCATAAGAGGAGTGTTCAGTCTGCTGCACACACCTGTAATTGACCAACTGTTGCACATATTCAACATTTTGGTTTGTGCTCTTTGCACATACTTGGGGAATTCCTTTGGGTTTACAGAAACTTGTGTTATTTCCACAGTTGGAGATGCATGTGGAGGGATTCACATGAGAAGATGCCTGAGTGTATTTCACAGTGTTCAGGTAGTGAAAGCTCTCAGAAGAGTATGTGAAGGCTGCCTACCTGCATTCACAGTTACGTTAGGTTCAGGAGAACGTCTGAAACACCTGGCCTTGAAGTCATCTCCTGTGTGACATGCTTGGGCGCTTCTGTGTTCGCATGCACTGCCGACGAGGGGGAAGTAATATTGTAATCAGGTTTCCAGAGGACTCTCTGGGGGCCGTGTTAGTTTTCTGTGGACTTGTTCATGTGCGTAGTGTTTAGAAGGCCATTCCTACTATGGTGTTCACCCTAAGGATTATTTCACAGGGAGAACTGTGTCCCTCTCCTTTTAAGGGGATATTTTTTCCAAATCAAACAAGGAAGAAGACATTACTGTTATAGTATATACTAAATAAATAATAATTTGGTGTATGGGGAGTTACCGGAGCCGCTTACAGTTTTAGATGGGGTTGCCAGATTGATTCCAAGTTGGAGCACTGCTGGGGGAGCAAGGTACCTAACTTGAACTTCTAAAATATCCAGCTGTGTAAATGTATGTAAGTCGTTCTCAATAAGGAGGTCAGCTGAGCAAATATGTAATGGTGTCAGGATATTGGGTTGATGAAAAATTATTTTTCCAAAAACAAGTAGGCTGTGTGGTGTACCCCATTAACAACACTGAATTAAATTGAGTGAAGCGTTTGTTTCAAGAGGGTTTTACTGTTCTGAATATAGGTGATCCATATGTTTGCTAGTTTTCAACCACACCTGTTAAATGATTCATGTTGAGCTCTTGTTGAGAATCAGATTCCAACCAAGATTGTGGAGCAACCTGCCTCAACCTTCACTTCCTCACCACCAACATCTTTGCTCTCTACCCTGACCCCTTTCTCTGGTTCCTGGCGAAAGAAACCTAAGATATGACAGTGTTTTCTCTTATCAGTGAAGGCTAACTGGTTGACTCACTCTCAGAATTGCTCTGCTGGTAGTTCATAGCCTACAAGTGATGAACCTTTTCTCAGATTTTGAGCTCATTGAGATTGAAGGGAGTGGTGTCATGAGCAGGACTAGAGTATACACTCAGGTACATCTTACAACATGTAATAAACGTTTCCATATCCATCACGGATATGATTAAACGTTTGACATGCATTTAAGTATGACATCTTCATGATTCATTCTTAGAGTTCAGTTACACTTACTTCTAGTGCATGGAGCTGAGGTTATGTGATTATGCCTGTGTTCATATCTGTCTGACTGTGAACAGGTAACTGAAAAAGTATTCTGGATGATTTTGGATGAAACTTGTTGGAATGATGCTCATAGGACAGGAATGTAGTGGTTAGGGCAGATATTCTAACCATTGAGAGTGGCAGAGGTGTACACTCAGCTGAGTGCCACTGAAATTACAACTTTAATTCAAATTGAGGATTATTAATTTATATGGCTACTCATTCATTAAAATGCACTGGATGTGGTATTTGGAATCAAACCATTGTACTTCATAGTAGAATTTGGAATTTGAGATCATTTAAATAAATGAGTCTCAGAAAACTATTGACAGAGTGCCTTCCGTTATTACAGGTGGGTGGATTACAGAGGGGGAGGGTAGGCGTAACAGGGCGTGCAAGGAGAAGTGTCTGAGGTGACATTAGAGAACAGAAATGTCCACACTGTGATGTCTGAAGAACAAGTGGCATGTTTTATGCATGGGAATTGTTTTGTCATTCATCACCTTTGTATAATGGAACAATCCTCAGTTTTTCTCTGTTGTAATACTTTAGCATTTTTTGGAGAAGAATTATTTCTTTCTTTTCTTATTTCCGTGCACTTTTAATCGCTAAAAGGGCAACATCGGCTTCCCCAGCCCATCTGCCCAGCATTCTGTCCTACTTCCAGTGACCAGAACCATGGGGACTAGCACTTGGTAGCCTTCCTGCAAATATTATTCTCGCGACTCTCACAGGTGCCAGTGTTTGAGGCATCTGTGTATCTTTAAATGTTGCACACCTCCAAACAGCGTGGGTGTATTAAATGGGGGGCTGCATATGGTGAAAACAACATTTTGCAAGTTGAATTTTAATTTTAGATGATTTAATAAGCAAGGGAATTTAAGTAACATAGACTGGGTGCAGCTTGTGCGAATGGCAGAACTGTGGGTGTGAAGTGGGTCGGATTCACAGAAATTATCTTCGATGTGCTACGTGAGTTCATTACAGAATTAAGGAAAAATAAGTTGAGTAAGCAGCCTCCACAGTGGATTGATAAATCCTCATGAAAGAGTTTAAGACATTACAGTGACTGTACAAAATATTACCAGAAAAACAGAGAAATGAATTTATAAGATGAAAAGAGGAAAGTTGGAGAAGATATTCAGGGTTCTCCTGC
Organism: Megalops cyprinoides; assembly: GCF_013368585.1. NCBI lineage: Eukaryota > Metazoa > Chordata > Actinopteri > Elopiformes > Megalopidae > Megalops > Megalops cyprinoides. Next base: position 23,174,123 of record NC_050596.1, read on the forward strand.
TCATTGTAATTTTGTACTGCCTTATTGATTGCCAACCACTCTAAATTTTGTAATTCCTTCATTATTGTATGTATTTCTGTAATAAACTATTATTGTTCAGGATTCTTTTAACTGTTTTGCATGTGTCTGACCAAAGGTACCCTTTGTAAACTGGACAGAGAGCCCCTCTGCTCAGGACTAGGATCGGATTTCCCTGTGTAGCTAATCCTTACCTTAACCATAAGCTCCTTAACCGCAAGGCTGATCTTGGGCCTGTGTTTACGGGCTCCCTGGCCTGCCAAAGTGACATCACATGTGGCAGGTTACTCACATACGCTGAGAGTTACTGTCATAAAAATAGTTGGGAGGCACAGATGTCAGTTTATCAGGAACACCGAGGCTGAACATAGCTCTGCATGTACACCGACTCATGTAACATGATATTACTGATTATGGTTATTGAAGTTGTAATTATTTTAATTGTAATTATAACTTAAATTATTCAATATGGTATTTCACCTCTGTTATGGACTATCCTGCCACTTCTACTCAACCAACAACTAAATTACATCCACAGTGAAAGTTAAAAATCAAAAGGAATGCATGCACAGGCCTCACCTGCAGTGTAAACTTTGACAAATTCACTGCAGAATCACTTAGCTCCATTCTGGTAAATTATTTGACAGGCTTTAACTTGGAAGTCTTTAATAGTTAAATGTAATCATGTGTTGGTATTGGTATTAGTATGCACAGTAACAAGACAGTCAGGAACTTCAAATTAACAATTAATATGGTGATGGTGGTTAATATGGTTCAAAGCAGGGTGTGTCTGTATTTAAAAATGTGTGCGTGTTGTGTGCAAAAGCCACGATTTATGAAGAAACAAAGGGTGTACTGTTGACAATACAGTACCATCCCTGTTTCACCAAAGTATTTCACCCTTATACATGTTCTGTGGTTCCCTATGAGAAGCCAGCTAGCTAGCTAGCTTGCTTGAGCTACTTTCAGGTGCATTACTTGTACCCCATATACCCTTCCAAGAATACAGCTAACCTCTCTTCTCTGAAAATGCCAATAACTAGTAAATACAAAAGCCTATATTTTTATTACAATATGCTATTTGTTGCTGTTTATTGATGTTTTTTCAATGAAACATCTATACATCTTACAAAACTGCTCAGGGCTGTGATAGATTAAATGCTGCCTACACAGAAATGACTAAACTTCCTCACACTGTAGTCTTTACAGATCTTATTTCAGTAGCTGCTTTAACTTGTAGAATTGCTAATTTAATGACATTTTAAAGACGACAGCGTGCAGAAGTTTTTTCGATTTCTGTGCTGTCGTTCTTCTGTTAACATTAGCGAAAATCAAAATGATGAGGCTATGATGAATACATTTCATAGGCTTATGCACGTTGAGCATCACAATAAGGCCATTGTGTTAAAGCAGCTGCAAACAACAGCAAAAAAATGTCTGCAATGCTTGCAGAACATGGCGTGGTTTAGCTGAAGCAGCTGTCCCGCCACCACCCGAATGGGTCTCTGACCACTTAAGTACCTAGCTAACTGGTGGTCCAGACAACTAGCCACCAGTTAACTGGTTTGGGCCATTAGCCTGAGTAGTAAAGACTAAAAATATTACCAAAATATTACTCTCTGCAGTCAGCAGATCTCGGGGCTTGCCGCAAGCATGTGTCATGTGATAGCCGACGGCTTGTTCCCTCATTCAGTTTTGACATGTTTTGACACAACAGATTACTGATCTTTCCGTGTTGTTGGGTATTTATTTGAAATTTACTGACATACAAAGCAATGCAAACCAGCTGTAGATCAAACGTGTGGGAATTATTTTACCAGTAATTATCTATGTGGATGCGTTCCCTACAGTGGCCTGTTTGTATAACGTAATTATATCCACATTCACAAACACCCAATGTCAAGTATGCAGCTTGCGCAGACGCTTGCGCTTGCGTGTGTGTTAAAAGTACCCTTTACCTTCTGGATTTTTAGGCCATTTAGATACTGCTGCTCTCCGTTTTCCTCAATTCACACCCTTAAACAAATGGTCACTCCCCTGTGACACCCAGAGTCAGCACAAGTGCTAAGAAAAGATAGGAGGAAAATGACAACTTTGGCACAGGTGCCGTGTCTTTGCCATGTGCTAGCATTTTGCAGTCGATCACCACACTGTCTTTCTTGTGCCTTCTAAATAAGGTTCTTAATCTCCCTAGTCACACAAACAAGAAGACCCAGGTCAGGGGGATCTGATAGAGGTTTTTACATTTTTTACTAGGGGGAAGTAAAGTGGATGACAGACAGTATACCCGCTTTCACATTAGAAATGCTGCCATAATACCAGCATTGCAATGCTGACATTCCTCATTGAGTCCCCTGACCAATGCTGTAAGAATTACACCAAATACCTCTTTGGTACTCTTTAAAATAGAGTAATAAACCAGACAAATGGCATGATATTGTCCAGCTGTCAGTTTGTTAAGGCCAGTATCCTGTTTTGTTTTTTGTATCTTGCTTTACTGCTTGAATGAAACAGTTTTAGCTTTAGAATACATGAGAATAATTTAGCTTTTGAAAAGCTATGTACATGAGACTAAATTAAAAAAAACAAAAAAACCTTATAATTTCATGTAATTTGACTTTTACAGTAAGGTGAAGTCAATAAAAAACCCCAGACACTTCATTGTGAAATTACCATTCTGAGTATCTTGTATTGGTGTGATCAGTGTGTCATAAATGTTTTGCCTGCTTCAGTCATGGGTTTCAGTTCTTACTGACTACTTTCTGTGAAATGTTTAGATGAAAGGTGAATTGCAATTGTGAATGAATGAATGAATGAACACATGCATGAATGACTGAATGAATGACAAATGCTTACTTGTTTAAATGTGATCTTATGTGTCAGGGTGCAATGTGTGGCAATGCTGGCATTTGTCCAGTTCCATTCACACTGAGCTAAAAAAAAAAGTTTTCATGCTTTCTTGACTAGGTCTAGCCAAAAAATTCTGTACCCCATTCACCCCTAACTGAGTAGTGGAAAACTACTGCTGTTTTAGGGGAACTAGTGTCTGGTGTGAGCTGGGTTTATTTCAATTTCAGATCTCTTAGTTCTTTAGTTCATAGTTCTTTAGTTCTTTAACACATAGGGTATTAAAAAATCCAGTTTAATCATGATTTTTTTTATTTGTAAGCAGGTAGTTAATTTAATGGGAGCAGAGACATTTGGAAAGTTCAAGACCAGGCTTGACACAGAGCAACATACTCTATACTATAGCCAGAATGTCAGGCTTACAAAGGATGGGCATGGAGTTTTTTTAGGGGTGAATGGGGTACAGAATTTTTTTCTTAAGCATTCTGAAAAGGTGGCCATATGCATGTGAGTTGAAGGTAGTGTAATTCTCTGTTTCTTTTCTTTTCCCTCGCTTGGAGCGAGACTCTGCTTACGGTGAGGCAAAGGGGCTTTTTGCACTCGGTTAGGAGTGCAGTTTGTCATCAGTAATGGCAACCCCCTCTCCTAGTGATTTACCATAACAGACGGTACTGAGATGCATGAAAACCATTTGTATAGATTCACCACCTTTAAATGAATAGGGCATGACCCGTGTCATTTCACTAATGCATCCAAAGGAGGGGCCTGGTGAGGGATGGGGGGTCAGGGGGTGGGGGGTGGGGGGTGGAGGCGGGGGGGCAAACACTGCTCTGCTCATTGGCTATATTGTGTGAGCTGTGGCTGAGACATGAAAAGATGCAGACAAAAGTGGATGTTATGCACTGAAGTGTGTGAGAGTGTAGACGGCATTGAATTTTGGCATCGAAACTGGCTGAAACTACTTTTTTATTTTAGATGTTTATTTGTTGTTCATTTTATGCTTAGCAAATGAGTTTTCCAGTGTTTGCTTTCGTCTGCGAAACATCAGTGTGTTTTTAAGGGAAAAAAAAGAGAAAATGTCCAAGAGTCGATCTGATGTAAAGTTGATAGCATCTCATCAGTAATGCCCAGATAGTAAATCTACAGTAAACCCTACCCGATGGATTTTTGTGAATGTTTTTTTTCATCCTTCGCAGAAGAATGTATTTCATAACCGTTCTCGTCAGATTAAGTATAAGGGTTCCCATTGGAAGACACGGCCTTGTTGACAGTCTGTCATTGGTTGGAATTTGCATGTGAAGGAAGCAAAGGTTTCAGTAAGAGGGGAGGAATGGGAATGTAACGTCTGCTGAGATGTTGTGTAATTGTATTAACCCCCCCTCGGTTTCTCTGTGATTTGCAGACTTTGTGTGGACAGTAATGACCGCACGCTTCCGGTTGCCTGCTGGCAGATCCTACAATGTCCGAGCATCGGAGCTGGCACGAGACAGGCAGCACACAGAGGTGGTCTGTAATGTACTTCTACTGGACAACACTGTTCAAACCTTCAAAGTTAACGTAAGTACCGCAAACCACGCCCCGTTCCTGCTGAAGGCCATTCAAAGGTGTGCCCACAGAGCAAGTCCAGTCAGGGCTGTGTGGGTTTAAAAGGTGTCATTTCAGTCCTCCAAAGCTGATAATTCCAATCATATGTTGGAAATCAAGCAAAATTGGATTTGGCCAAAATTGGATTTACTCTCATTTGTTATTATCGTCAACATGTACAGTATCATTCAAAAGATTGGACACACCTACTCATTGGAGGGTTTTTCTTTATTTTTACTATTTTCTACATGTTAGAAGAATAGTGAAGACGTCGAAACTATGAAATAACACAAATTGTTGAGTGTTACTAAACATTATCATTATAATCTCTGTGACTGCATGGCGTTCCTGGTGCAGCACCACTGTTACATTTGGTTTTTAATGGTCTCTCTCAGCGCATCATTACTTGTAAACTGTTTAAAAACAGAGTATTTAGTTAGTAAGAACTCATTGTCTGGTATTTAAATGGCTTTTCTCTTTACTTTGTTAAACAATACTATTAAGGGTAGCAGTAACTTTAGCCTTTCCTTACATAACTCATAAGAATAAAAAAAAGACTGTACTCAGACTCCTTTCAGCTTTTCAGACAGCTTATATGTGTATACACACTTAAAAATATAACCTGAAAGACAGCAGGCTGTGTCATCTTTTGAGTTTAAAATATTGCAGATTGAAAGTAACACTGATGGTTGTAAAGCTTCTGGAAACTACAGATGCATTTTTTTCTTCCCAGCCAGTTGTATTTCAGAATGATGAAGACTTGTAAAGAAAAAAAAACTTCACAGCCAACCACAACACTCATTTGAATATAAATTGCATCGCCGCTGTTCGTTTCACAGGGGTGGGGAAATTACAGTTTTCGTGTGCGTGCCTCACGGTCACAAAGATGAGTCCAAATTCCAAATACTACTAATTTTCCCAGTTAAATGAGTGCGGTGCTCTCCGGTTCAGCCATGGTTCCGCACCACGTCACGTCTGTGAAGCGCTCGGGGAAACACTGATTGAAGCTCGAATTCTGAAGTTTCCCCAGAAAAGTCTAAGTAAGGAGAGCTATTTGAAAACGAACCTCGGGGAAAGTTTGCAGCTGGGCTTGCCACGCACACACCAAGGCGGTTTGTGATTGACTGCATGGCTAATTTATAAGTGCTTGTTGCGTGCAGCCAAATGCTGTCCCTGGGTTTTGTTTTGTGGGAACAAACCCAGGGAAATAAGGGGAAAGGAGAACGTTTTGGGCTTTTAAGTCTTAGATTGGGGCCTAGCTCTGACACCCAACACCCACGCCCCCCCCCCCCCCCCCCACCCACCAGTCTTACCCCTGCTCATAAACAAGATGAAGCTACCTCTCTTATCACATGATCCTAATCTGTCACACCGGAAACGGCTGGCTAGATGTCAGCCCTTGGTCAGAAAGGAGGAGCACTTTAAAGCTGTTTTCAGAATCGGGGGGGTTAATTTTAGACTGCAGCGTCCCTGTCATTTACAGCCAGGGAGCTCGGAGGTGCTGTGGTCTATTCACGGTTAAATGCTTGGCATTCCAGTTTTAAAAGAGTCTCCTGGGGCTACCAAAGAGCTCAAGTATGTACTCGCACTGGGCGTCTTAGAGCGTGCACACCGAGCAGCTCTAGGTACTTATCAAGAGCCGTTAATCATGACATCGCCGCAGAAAGTTGGAATATGTCACTGGCTTTCCACGCAAAGGTGCGGTGTAGCATCACATGTTCCATGCTAACAGTATCTTGCCATACGCACCTCACTGCAGTCATAGAGGTTGGTTGTTTTGGATTTCTCAAGCTAGTTTGTCATTATTGCAATCAGGGCCACAAACCTAGTGTGTAGGTGTAATAACTTGGTAGTTCAGCTGAAACGGCTGAGGGTGGGGAACAGCCCCCTCACATCAGTTAAATTCTTGTTGTAAGTAAGAGCCCTGTCCCAGCCTGGCTGCTCTGTTCACTTTGCCATTTCAGCGGGGAACACCACACAGTGTATCCACATGATTATTTGTCACACTTCTGGCAAAACTAATTGACCATTCCCAAAACCCCACTCTCAGTTCCCCCAACTTTAGCCAAAGTGCCTGTATGCCACAGCTATAAAAATATTTTGGTGAAAAGAGTGGAAATCTAATTTTTTTTTTTCTTCATTTATGCTGTGAACAGACAGCAATTGCTTTAAATGAGCAGCATTGAAAATTCGGGCGACACATATAGTGCTGAGATTAATTTCTAAACGGTTTAACAAATGCTGCGAAACGGATGAAAATAACTTTGTAATAAATCTAAAATACTCCGTGGGGTAATCGCCTTCTGTTGCAACTGCTGCGGGGCTATAATAGGATTCTGACTCGGGGTACATATAGCCAAGTGTGACGGGGCAAGTGCGGTACGAACCGGTCAACGTATCGAAGGCAGACAGTGGGCAGCCTCCTTAGATTTCCCCTTCACATCAAGCACTGATTTATGAGCATTTCCTGGAAAGCTACCTTCACATAACAAAGTCCAATTGATCTAATTTTTTGGGAGGGTTTCATAACGTCCCGAGCCAAGCTGTGCAGTGACCTATATACTGTAAGAATGCCTCTGTAATGAGCATGGGCCCAGCGAAAGATAAAAAAAGCAATGCTCATGATATGATAGATGCGTTTTAGTGTGGAGGTACGGAGTGAATGAACTGGCGGGGGCAGTGGGAAAAGGCAGATCTCAGCCTGTGTTTGTCAGCTCGGTGGTGCTAGGGGAAGGTCACTGTAAATATTTTGATCAGAGAGGGGATTTGGTCAGCCGAACACACAATACGGTGGCGAGCGGTGCGGGTCTCCGCAGCTGCGCCCCCGGGCCCGTCGGGGAATTCGCTCAACACCCTGCTGCACATCAAGGCCAGGGCGCGTTCGGCCGATGGGGGCAGGCGCTCGATCAGCGCCAGGCCCCTCTGCCCCTCCTGGGGTGGGGGTGCTCTAATTACCCCCACCCCAGCAGACACAATATAAATACCCCTGCCTGACCCGGCTGGGGTCTGGTTTAGATGAGCCTGTGTTCGGGCCTGGACTCTCTGATGCTGTTGAACAGAGCTCCTCTTCAGGACCCCTCAGCCCGTAGCTGTGCCTTGTGGAGAGTCACGGGGAGCATTAAATAGGCCAGCTGTGTCAGGAGTGGAGTTGAGGATGGAGGGCTGCCGGTGTGAATCCCGGGCGGGACAGTGCTGCTGTTATCTGGAGCAAGGCACTTTACAGGAGTCGTTTCCCCAAAACAATCACGGTAATGACTGGATTTCAGAATATGTGTGAGATGTTGGTCTTTTAATAAATTGAGATCAGAAAGAAGTGTGCCCAAATGTGTTATGGTGGTAGTAAGTAAGTAAGTGAGTGTGTGTGTGTGTGTGTGTGTGTGTGGTTGTGTGTGTGATTGTAAGTGTGAATGTGTCTTGTGTGTGTATGTGTGTATGTGTGTGTGTGTGTGTGTGTGTGTGTGTGTGTGTGTGTGATTGTAAGTGTGAATGTGTCTTGTGTGTGTATGTGTGTATGTGTGTATGTGTGTGTGTGTGTGTATGTGTGTGTGTGTGTGTGTGTGATTGTAAGTGTGAATGTGACTGTGTGTGTGGTTGTGTGCGCTCTTCTGGCCCAGCCTTGGGAGTCCCCTCCCTCAGGGGATTGTTGATACACTCGCCCCCTCTGACGCAGCCCCCCACCCCCCCCCACCTCCAGGACACGCTGCTTCATGTCCTCTGACATTTCCCTCATACCTCCATCAGGCACTCCGCATTCCTTCAGCATGGAGAGCGTCCGCTTCTGGCTCCTTCAGCCAAAACCAGCCTCCTCCAAACCAAAGCGTCAAGACTTGTGTCCCCACTGGGGCTGCATTCCAAACCACTCCCTGCGCCTTCAGTCCCAACTGATCCGCAGTCAGCGCAGTGCGCATCACGTGAAGTACTCATCAGTTGGTAACTGATCTGGGATCGTTTGGGATTGACAGGTTGAGAACTCTCCGCTCCTCCCCGTTCAACGCGGGACCGCCTTCCCGTTCGAGGGCGGTCTTATTTATCGAGCTGACTCCACGCAGACTTTTTATTTTTTCATACATACATGAGGTGTTCAGTTTTTATTCATGTCTGCTGCATTATTTATCCCCTTCTGCCAGTGACACAGCCGTGGAAGTAATTCAGTGTGCGCATGCTGGTGAGGGTGGCGATCGATGCTGGCCAGAGCTGACGCCGTCGGTGTCACCCAAGCCAGTCGTCAATCAGTCAGGCTTTACTGAGAGCCGAGTGCCTCCGTTCCGCCACAGCTGCTCACCTTTTTTGCTGTTTCGCTGACGGGGTCTTTTCCCCCCAATTCCCGTGAAATTTAAGGAGCACGTCCCTGGCTCCTTAGGGTTTGGGGGTGTGCATGGTAGGGCAGGCGTTCCCGCGGGCCTGTCCTCCTGTCCTGTCCCGTCCTGTCACCTGCCCCTCGGTGGACACTGGCCGGCTCCTGTGGGCTGGGAGGGCCGAAATGAGCCTGTATGTGTATAATGTGTTCCCCCTCTCCGGCTCGCCTGTGAATAATGCATGGCCCGCGGTCCTGAAAGCCTGCATTTGCACATCGCCCTGACGCTTTTATAAAAGCCAGAGACAGCTGGATGTGGGAGCTTGTTATAAAAAGCTCCGCAGTGCCCCAACTTCCAGTTTGGCAAACCGCTCCCGGCAGCCAGCACTGCAAATAACGCTGGCACGGGCTGCCGCGCACTGACTTGTGGCCGTTCTAATAACAGAAAAGGAAATGCAGTTAGAAGCCTTGGTCTGCAGGAATTCTTTCCTCCAGAACTTTTAATCAGCAAAGTTCCAGCATGTAAACACTTTTATTTTCTAATTTCAGACATTTTTTGTCATGGATGTATACTCTTTTGTGTTTTCAAAGCATGGATACATGTAAAATGCATGGTGTTTATTTAACATTTTATCCTGGCTGTCTCAGGCTTCGGTCGAGATTTTAAATGGATTTGCATTTGCTTTTGTCTCTCACTCTCTCACACACACACACACACACACACACACACACAAACACTCACGCACACTCGAGCACACAAACGCACGCGGTTATGGTTTCATATTCAACACAGCTTTATGATGGAGGCACACACTTGGAGGGTCATGCACTGATCATGTTACATCTCACACAAGTTGTGCCGTGCATATATTAAGGCCTGGGTTCCACCCACTTCACATTGACCTTCCTTTAAGTGCAGCGGCGTTGTGCCCCTCTGAGGATCATAAACTTGGTCAGCCCAGAGCCTTTACCGCCACTCCCCCCCCCCCCCCCCCACACACACACACCCCCACCCCCTCCGGTCTCCTCCAGCTGAAGGATGAGTTTATGAAACGGCACACATGCATTAGCATGCATGAATGGGAGATTTCACAGTGCGGTGATTCCACAGCGCTGGCCCCGCCCGGCGTGGCGCTCCGCTGAGATCTCTGCCAGGGAGGAATCCCTGCAGCTCCTACCTGTCCTTTGTCACATCCGTCAATGTGTGTGCCGCCCGCGGGGGAACCTGTGAACCCGTCGCCATGGACACAGGAAAAAATAATGGCGCGTGGCATCACAGAGAGTCAGGGTGGCTGGTCAGTTAAAATAGGGCCAGGGTTACTTGCATTCTGACTGCAGGAGGAGGTGATGCCAGTGCAGTCAGTACCAGTATTAAGACAGACTTAAGGTCATTCTAAGGCAGCAATGATATGGTGTCCATGGAGGGCTTCCTTGGTTGTCTTGCCTTGTTGCCAGTCAGTTATTTGATCAAACTAAACCTAATTAACTTAATGATCTCTCTCTCTCTCTCTCTCTCCTTTTCTCTCCCTCTCTCTCTCTCTGTCTCCTTTTCTCTCTCTCTCTCTCTCTCTCCCCCCTCCCCCTCTCTCTCTCTCTCTCTCTCTCTCTCTCCTTTTCTCTCTCTCTCTCTCTCTCTCCCCCCTCCCTCTGTGTGTGTGTGTGTGTGTGTGTGTGTGTGTGTGTGTGTGTATATGTATGTATGTATGTATTTAGCATTCTTACATTCTGCTCAGTCTTGATTCTTCAGTCCCACCCTGTGCAAACCTGCACCAGGTTTTGACCCGTAGCAGGCGCTCCTAACCCGGACCGGTCACACTCGGCAGCAGCAGGCTGTCTGTTGTGGAGATGCCATTGAGCCTGCGTGCTTCTGATGTGTCGGAGCTGTGTTTGCCATACATTGTCAGGATGGATTTGTTCTCGCCGGGGAGCGTGAGGCCCCTTCCAACCACAGAGATTAAGCCATCGTTCATGACACACACACTGTGCGTCAGCAGGATGCTCTTCCCATCTCTCTCTCTCTCCGTCGAAGGCCTTACACAACAGGGAAACGCTCTACTCCCGTGGTTCTCACGGGGCAAATTACCGAAAGCCATTGCTCAGCATCCTTGCATCTGCCACCTACTGCAGCAAGGCCCTGCATCTGAAATCCCACTGATTTAAACCAGATAAATCTCCCCCCCCCCCCCCCCCCCCCCATTTTTATCTAATAAAGATGTGATTCTAGAAAGGAGGACAGCGGTGGAAGCCATTGGCATAGACGGGATGCGGTGATGTAACCAGGGCTTATGGGTAAAATATTCCCCTCTTTCTCTCTCGCTCTCTCACTCACTCTCTCTCTCTGTTTCCTGTATGTCTGCAGAAGCACGATCAAGGACAGGTCCTGCTGGATGTAGTCTTCAAACACCTGGAGCTGACCGAGAGGGACTACTTTGGGCTGCAGCTGGCCGAGGATTCCTCCGATAGTCCGGTGAGTTGTCAGCGCGCTCAGTGACGTTTGTGCCAAAAAAAAGAAACTTTGGAATTTGGATTCATGGAGGAACCACAAGCATGTGTCCATGTAAAGTGAGATAAGAAGATTATTCAGGATTCAAACCATAGGAAGTGAAAGCTGAGGACAGAGTGAGTCATTTAAGGAAAAACCAAAAAATGTACCCGTAAGCCCCTTGGGGGGGGGGGGGGTAACGTAACGGGGTCTTGTGATTAGGCAGTGTGGCAACTTGCAGTAAATCGTTCAATTATTCAGATGTTTTTCTGTGTTTGAATTCGAATGGATTGACACAAAAGTCTCGTTTTTCAGAAACCGCTCTCTTTAGTGACTTTGTACTGAATTACCGATCTGACGTAATTGTTCTTGCAAAAATACAGCGCATTGAATTATTCAGTCGCATTAGGTTGTCTTTGGAGCTGTACTGTGTCATTGAGTTTTTGCTCATCAATATTTTACAGAGGTGGCTGGATCCAAACAAGCCCATTAGGAAACAATTAAAAAGTAGGTAAAATTTATATTTTATGTAAATATTTTATTTATATTTGTTTCTTTTGGAGAATGTTAATCTGCTTATTTTTGTCATTTCAGGGGGTTCTCCTCACAGTTTGAACTTCAGAGTCAAATTTTTTGTAAGCGACCCAAATAAACTTCAGGAAGATTACACAAGGTAAGCACAGGCTCTTGGCAGTGAGCATGTTAGCGTTCATCAACAGTAACTGTGTAAGACAATAAGAGTCCAAATTAAGTGTTTTGTCATTCTTTATCATTTACTTATCTGCCTTGCAAGGCCCTTTGTCTTAGTATTTGCATAGTGTGGTCTTGGCACATTCTGTGGAATTGATTAGCTTATACTTTTCCAGAATTTTTCCAAAGAATTTCAAGCTCAAAATAGATGTGTTAAGTGAGAATCATAATGTAAGCTGCTTTATTTTTCAGACCACAGGTTTAGGGGCTTCTTTGCATTAACAGCGTGTAAAGATTGAAAGATTCCAGGGCTATATACGTCTTGAAAGCCGCTGTCAAGAATGTTACATTGGTCTCTGTATCCTAAAGACCTGAGCTCAACGATTTAAAAAAGGAATGCGGGTAGAATTTCTTTAATTCTGTTTTTAATCTACATTTCTTGATTTTGTTTGATTTGAAGTCGTCTCAGGTAGAATCAAAACCAAACACCCTTCAGCCCACAAGGACCAGGGCTGTGGAGTCCTGCGTTTACCCTAAGTGAATTTAAACCCAGGGAAACTGTTTGCTGCACGTACCATGCAACGAATGACTCCTTATTCAGCTTAGTAGGTATTCTCTTAATGTCTGAGACAAAGCTTTTACTAGAATTAATTTTTCAGCGTCAAGCACTAACTCATAACGGTCTGAAACGTCAGTCTGTCCGTTAAGGCACCTGAAAGGTGGGTGTTCTCGGGCGCAACCACTAAGACTCTGCCTCCTCGAAGAAAGGTCCCGCTGATATTCTGCGTAATACTGATCCTGCAGGCAGCGTGAGGCTGTGATACACAGGGATAGCGTCACTGCCCTTTGTTTTGGATGATGAGGGGCGACATGGTTATTAGGGCTGAGTTTGCAACAGACCACAGAACAGCTGGTTAAGCTCACCACAAAAGAAAAATCCCACGTAAATCGGGAGCGGGTCAAAGTGATTCTCGCAGGCTATTTGTTTAGTCAGTCATATCAATCACAGCAGTGCGCCGAGCGTCCAACACCCTCCTCCTTCCCCTTCGCCCATTACTCAGGGCTCGATTGTACGTCTTTATTTATGAGTCTATGAATTTGTTTGGTCCGTCAGTGCAAGTATGCAATGCAGAAATGCAGGCTGGCCACAGAGCCAGTATTGGATGTGTCCCACATTCTCAACAGCATTGGTTGGGGGGGGGTTGTAGATTTGCTGAAAATGGCAGTTGCCGCTTGTGCTATTTTTATCGGCCAGCCACTCAAGTCACCTCCAGTTCCCTAGACTCAGGAAGGCCTGTGAGGCTGAAACCGTCTCGAATGAGCTCATCGCTCGGTGGCCAGATCTGCGCGGAGGAAGGGGAAGCCAGCGTGCCCGTTGCTAATATCGTCCCGCCTTCGGCCTGTGTCAGATTAGGCTGAAACCTTGAAACCCCCCCTCCCGCCCCCCAAAAAAAAGAGGGCCTCTGCTTAAACTGTCTGACATCTGTGGCTGAGAGTGCAACTGGACTGCTGATGTTAAGCGTTGTGAGCCTTTTTGAAAGCCAAATGCAGATTTACAGTGATTTTTTTTTTTTGGGTGAAAATCCTGTTTTTGAATTAGGGGGCTGATACAGTAGGGCCCATGGAAGATGAGCCTCTTTCCCCACTGTCAGTAATACAGGGGACAATGTCGAGTTGATGAAACTCAAAAGAAAAAGGATTACTAGGACATGCTTATTATTTACCCAGAAGCAGGGTAACCAGTAATTCTCTTCTTTATCTGCGGAAGTGGCTGAGAATCGCCTCCTCATGTCCTGTGCTTGCAGTTGTCTCAGAGCGCTGTATCACGTATAAGATTGTTTCATCATGTCTTTGGCCCTGCCTACTTATGTTGTATCTGTCGTCAGAACCCACAGCTCAAGACATGGGCAGTGTTGCCACCATCCAAACTCCCTCTCTCTCTCTTGCAGGTACCAGTATTTTCTGCAGATCAAACAGGACATTCTCAGTGGAAGGTGAGTGCGGTTCTGTTGTAGCCACAGTGGTCTGACCCCTTTACTGTTGTGCCTTGAGAGCTGTGTAATGATTTTCACATGTATGCCCATGAGCCTGCGCTCGATCAATGATGTGTTTGATTTGCCTACACAGGCTGCCTTGCCCCCACAACACTGCCGCTCTACTTGCTTCGTTCGCCGTTCAGTGTAAGTACATTCAACCGTACGCTCTAGGCCTCTCGGCTGTTACATTTACTTATTCATACTCGGTTTCGGCCAACTATGACAAACGAAAAAGCATTTCACACTCAGTCCGTTAGAATGGTCTCTGCTGTTCAGTAGGAGTATCATTTCCTCTATAATGTTGTGTATACAAATTTCTCTAAGGTCATTTTAACACATTTGAACCCGTTAAAAGAAGCAATTCTGTTGGCGCTACTGCCGCCCACTCGTTTTGCATTATGCTATCACTGCGTCCACGCAAGCCTCGGTTCAGCGTGGTCTCCGACTCCTTTCACGGTTAGTTGCTTTTCGGTTGGCTCAGTTGCATAACACTTATGCGTTCAGAATATCTTATGTGGTTTGTTTTTTTTCACTCAATAAAGCAAGTGATTTTAATGCATTCTCCATTCCTCTAAAACTTGCGCTGATGGTCATTTAGAAACACAATGGTATTATAATTAGAACATTCCCACCCCCTGCTGTCTCCGAGTGATTTGTGTTGATGAATTTATTGTGGGAGTTGCTATCCTTTGTTTCCATATTGACCCCAATACCCTCACTGAGGGAGGGCCTGCAATAACTACAAACAGATTGGAGGCAAAGCACATTTGTCGTGTCCTTAATAGAGTGCTTAAATTCTTAGAGGGCTTTAAATGTGCAATTTGGGTGGTATATAGGTCAGGAAGAAATTGGTCCTGACCTTCTCATACTCACAACTGCAATCATTTTAAGGTTTTCACATTTTTTTGACAGTCTGTCACAATTATGAGGATTAACGTCTTTTTTTCTGTGGCTGTTTGTACATTTTTTGAATTGAATTGCAGGGATTTTTTTCTAGTATTATTTCCAGAGCAGGTTATTGAATACAGAGTAGCTACTGGGATTTTTAAAAAAATGTATTCAGAAAGACGGTGGAGCTTTGGATAGAGGCGCATCAGTGTCCTACACTCTTCATTTTAAGATTCTTCTGTTGAATGTGTTGCATGCTGAATAATTTACAATGCAACATCTCCTGTGAGCATTGGCTTTTTAACCACAAGATTATTTGTGTTGGTTTAATCCACATGCCGCTTTGTCAATAACTTGATGGACCCAATGGCCAAGGGCTTTATTAATTGATTCCATTCAGCACATACCCTCATGAGTCAGTGTTTGAAAGGCACTTAACCAGTTTCCAACTGCTGCCTCTTTATGAGTATTGTTTCTTTTTAATCATAGTTCAGGTTTTATTTTTGTATTCAATTGAAGAGGACACGTCTCCCTCATATCCTCCGAAACATTGCAGGAAAGGGCAGATGTTTGGCCACTCAGTCAGAAAAAGCCTGTTTTTTTTTTTTCTGGCGCTATACAAAGGTTTGACCAGAGTAGGAACAAATGGGAAATCCACATGCCTGAGCCTTTAGAGAGAGGAAGGGGGTCTGTTGTGCATTGTCTCTCATGTACACTGCCTGCTTTGTTTTGCAGCCGAGCTGGGAGACTACAACCATTTAGAGCACTTGCCTGGCTACCTCGCTGAGTACTGTTTCATCCCCAACCCGCCCCAAGACTTTGAGAAAGAGATCGCTAAGCACCATCAGCAGCACAAGTAAGGATCCGGTCTCAGCGACTGCCTTTGACCCGACTTGATCGGAGGGACAACATGTGAACTCGTTCCATGTGTGCAGTCAAACGCATGCAGCTATTAGATTAGGTTCATAGAGTGAAGTTCAGGCAGGTGTTGATCTGGAAGAAAGGGAGAATGAGATGCATTCAGACTGAAGGGGCTCATTTCAAACACACACACAGACACACACCACACACATGCATTGACATGCATTCACATTGTCCCTCTGCCACACAAATGCTCACAGGCAGACACAGCAGGCATCATGTGTCACACATTCAAACTGGCACACATACATGATTGCTTGCGTGCACACCCACACACGCATATACACACAGTGCATCAGAAACACAGGCATGCAGTGCACACACTGTGTCTGACACACACACACACACACATATATATATATATATATATATATGCACTCACCCAGCCCAGCAAAAGCGCGTACACGCACGCCCTCACACAGACAGACGCGGTTGCGTGTGGCGGTGCAGCAGGCAGTGTTCCGGTGCGCCCTCTCGCAGTGACGCTCCTGTCAGAACAAGCTGTGCATTGTCTTGAGGCCCCGGCAGCACAGCACTGAGGGAACGAGTGGACCCAAACCCAGCCCCCCCCTCCTCCCGCGCGCAGATACTCCTGCTCATGAAACCTCTCCTCTCTCCCTGCACAGCGGACTGTCTCCTGCCCAGGCGGAGTTCAATTACCTGAACGCGGCGCGCACGTTGGAGCTCTACGGAGTTGAATTGCACTATGCAAGGGTGAGTGTGCGCCAAGCCCGCCCCGTTCCCACTCTGCGCACAGCCGAAGAATATCTGTCTGTGAGCAGAGACAATAACGCCTGATTGACGGAATCACTGCCTAGTCTGTCGTGCACGGTAGAGGCAGCTCTGTCGTGTCAACCCAGTCCACAGGCCCATGTCTTAAAAGCACCGTGCTAACCATGTATGTTTAATGTAGCCCGTGGTTGTGAATTTTTCAGAGTCCCCTCGTCAAAGTAAACTAGCGATATTGAACTGTGTGTAAAAAAAAATAACGTGAGTTTTCCTGAGCGGAAATGTGGGGAAAGCGGGGCATTAGCCGGGCGGCTTTGGAAAAGGTCTCGGACAGCGGCACAGATTGCAGAGGATAATGGTGAGGGGGAGGTTACCTTGAAGAAAATCCAGCAACATGCTTGTCATATTAATGCATACATGCTCAGAAGGCCTAACCCCTGGAACCTTTTAAAGCTTTTAAGCCTGCTGTTGCGTTTACAGCTGAATTGTTAGCTTGAGGTACAACAGAAGGGGAACTCTGACATGCAAAGCTGACTTTGTGTTAAGAAACATTAATGGCACAGCTCCCTTGTGTCAAAAGGTCTTCATCAAATCCCGTATTAGAGGATGCAGAAAGATATTTTTTCTGGCTGATTATCAGGTGGCGCCTTTGTCACAGACCGGTGCTGCTTTAGAATTAAAATTGGAGCCGTGGCTATGTGTGCGCTGGATTGTGAACCGGTCAAAGTCTTCCCCGACTGGCAGTGGTGTTGTTACTGCACTGCAGGTCACACACTGGTCAGAGCAAAAAAAAAAAAAAAAACACCCGTAGAGATGGTTTCATTCCTTTTACATTATTACTTTGGACTTTCCTATCTGTCATCTCTGCCAGAGAGGTTTTCAGCTGTTGCCTTAATGCGCCACCAGCCTGAGACATTGGTAGTGCCAGTCGAGCACCCTGAAACAGACAGAGCTCCTGAAGCACGCTGTCCCAGATCACTGGCCACTCTGCAAGGCATCTCTCCAGAGAACAAATATAGGGGCAGCATGTTAGGACATAACCAATAGTTAAAAAAAAAAAAAAAAACTGTAAGGGCTTATATTCTTGTTGTGTGTACTTATGAAAAAAATTTGTTTTGAGGTTATTAGAAATTTTTTGAAAAACATTAGAAAAAAATTAGAACAAACAGCAAAAAAGCAAGTGCAGTCCAACACCACAGTATTCAACTGCATAAAGACAACATGTAATCCAAACACAGTCCCTTTTGTGGAGTGATTAAAAGTGTCCGTCATAATCATAATAACTTTTTGTCAGCTGAGTATAACCAAAAAGCTTCCATCAAAAGCATTTTCCTTGCGTATGGGTGTTTATTGACTTATTTTTGTGCAAATGTTCTGGTAAACATTAATTTGTGAAGTGATATGCAAACATAAATATATATTTATGTAAGCATAAATGATTGTAAAGTTATTGATTATTGTTCCAAGAAACACTGCTGGTACCTTTTAAACTCTAGTGAAGCTGTAGGCAGTGATAGAGGTACCATGTCAAACCCCAAGAGACTGAAAGGCCTTATTCCGTGTCAGGGTGGTTAAACTCTTAATCCTCGCAATTCCCATTGATTGATTGTCTTTTTTCCTCTCTTTGTTTCAGGATCAAAGTAACACTGAGATTTTAATTGGGGTGATGTCAGCAGGGATTGTCATTTATAAGAACAGGGTACGAATCAACTGCTTTCCATGGTGAGTGAGCTTCCAGTTTCGATTCCTCCTTTAATTAAGCCCTCATTGAGTCAGAAAAATCCGATGGCAGCTTTCATGAACCAACAGCCTTGAAAGGTGCTTGTGTCGCGGGCGCACTCAAATGTGCGGCTTCAGGTTAACCCACACGGCATTAGCCCAGCGAGTGTGTGTGTGTGACGGCTGGGACTCAGCCAGACGTGAATAAGGAGCATGAGCCCGGGACATTCACTCCGGCACGAGAGCTTAATGTTAATGCGGTGGCGTGCCTCGTGCTCTGGAGATCATTAGCTGTCAGCGCTGTGACCCCCGTTGAAGCCATCCCGCTGGAAATTGCCATTCAGAAACAGCACTCTGAAATGTAAATACAGGCTTTTTTATTAAACGCTTTTCCAGCCCCACAGCTATCCCTGTCCTTCTAAATGCAGGTGCTGTTATGGGTACAAAGCACCCAAACCACGCAAACCTGCCTTAATGACTCTGCAGCTTTTTTTTTTTTTGAACACCTTCTGAGCTCATGCTGACCTGTAATAGTTAAAGTTTCTGCCCAGGAGGTGTTTAGAGCTACAGTGATACCGTTTACCCGGTCTCAAGCCAAAACATTTTTAGACTGCTCTGAGAGCTCCTTCGATCTGTTGCCCAGCCGTGGGCTAAATCTGTTGAAGTGACATGACAAAGACACCCGATTCCTAGTTGGTTCAGTGATACCCCTCTCCCCCCACCCACCCCCACTACCGGACAGCACACGCCCTGATGGTTGTCGTCATATGCCTCGTGTTTTTGTATTTTGCTGCAGAGGCTTACCAGAGAGGCTAAACTTGGGCCCCTTGAACGCTACAGAATTAGCACGCCATGAAGTGTTTATGATCATTGACCATGTTCATCTGTTTTTTCATTATCTGTCTCTTCGGTTGAAGCAAATTTACTATCCAAAACTAATGCGGCCAGTGGCTGGAATGTCAGCATTCCTCCGTGCATTATGAACATTCTTTCTCAGTCCCATTTATGACTGAAATGCTCTGATTAATAAGCCACGCTCTGCTGAAACTGGCATTAGTCATCAAGTCCATGTCTGTTTGTCAGAGTAAAGAGTATATTTAGAATATCTCTGAGTCAGGCTTTGGGGAAGCAGAAGCAAAATGGGTCAGGGGATACTGAGATGGTCTGTCGTTAGCAGCGCTGGTGTCATTTGCTTTTGAGACGAAGGTTGTGATTGTGACGAGTCCCTTCTTTTTCTTCTTTTCCAGGTTGAAGATTGTAAAAATATCTTTTAAATGTAAACAGTTTTTTATCCAACTCCGAAGAGAATTGGTAGGTATCAATGGTTCTTAAAGAATTATGGTTGCCAGAGTGCACTGTCATTCTTACTGTCACCCTGTCTCTGTAACACATGTGCAGGGCATGGCAAGTAAACACAAGCTTCGGTTACTATGTATCACAGTTTCAGACCGAAGCTCCGAAGCGGCTGTAACATCTATACTGGTCTCACGGCGTGTTTTGCATTGCTGGAGCAACTTCACCAACATGTCTTGCACCAAAGTCTGTGTGTCCAAATAAAAAATATCTATAGCAATGTAAAGCATGTTTCAGTACTCTGCACTGAGTGGAAATAACTTGCTTGATTTTTTTGTTTAGGTTAAAATTCTGCACAATATTAACTGCTGCCCTGCTTACAGTACTCTAGGAGAGCTCTTCACTTGTTATCAATTATGGAAGATAGATAGTGTGTTTTGTGTGAGCCCGCCCATGTGCTATCTGAAACGAAATCTGAAACACCACGGGCCTTAAATTTGCAGAGAAACAAGGGCCACTCTCTCCCCATGCCAAAGACACAAAAACACTGGGTTTAATAATGTATGGGGGACTTTTAAAGCAGTTGTGCTAAAAGCAAGATTCAATGGTGTCATGATTCATAATTTAGACCCAAATGGCTCAGTTTGCTGTAACCCAGGCCTGCTGGGTAAGTTCCATCACACAGTCACTTGAAGGTGGGTCATAGCCACAGCTAAAAACCGCCGTTTCCCTGTCTAGTCTGGCACATTGGGGAAGTTAGGCTTTTTATAACATCAGGCATCTATTATCACAGTTTAACTGTTAGATTCCCTCAGGAGACTCAAGGTTCAAGATTCTGGTCTACAGTCTTTTTTTTTTTTTTTTTTTGGATCATGTAAGCTTTACTGTTGATATTCCTCATCAGAGCTTTACAGTTTCATTGGAATTCAAGGGAAGTGTAGCTGACAACAAACAACAACAACCACAACAGAAACATTCTCACTGAATCATTAACAGACAAGAGCTTTATGAAAAATATTGGTTTCACAGTTTCAGCAGTCCATTCATGTATCAGCTTTCATTGACTCGCTGCCAAATTGCACTCGCCTCAGCTGACCGTGGCAGAAGAGACCCTGACACCTTTCAGGAGTGTTATTCATTCCTGGAAGTGATACAGTTGCAGATTAAGCAGCTCTGGTCACTTGTTATAATCCCGCTCTGTCGCTTATGAGCTGTACATCACCCCATGTGGTAATCCCACACGCGCTCAGCATCAGCCTGATTCACCTGGCCTGATACTGTCAGCCGGCCAGTATCTCAATGTCACCTGACGTCATTTCTTTCTGTCTGTCTCCCTCTCTTTCTGTCTCTTTTTCTTTTTCCCTCTCCCTCTGTCCTTCTTTCTGCTTCCCTCTCTTTCTGTCTCTCCCTCTTCCTCTGTTCCTCTTTCCGTCTCCTTCTCTCTGTCCCTCTTTCCGTCTCCCTCTCTCTGTCCCTCTTTCCGTCTCCCTCTCTCTCTGTCCCTCTTTCCATCTCCATCTCTCTCTGTCCCTCCTTCCGTCTCCCTCTCCCTCTGTCTCTCCATCTCCCTCTTCCATCTTTTTCTTTCCTTCTCTCCTCTCTGTTGTTCCAGAATGAGACTCGAGAGACGCTGCTTGGATTCAACATGGTCAACTACAGGGCCTGCAAGAATCTGTGGAAGGCCTGTGTGGAGCACCACACCTTCTTCCGCCTGGACCGGCCCCTGCCCCCACAGAAGAACTTCTTTGCACATTATTTCACCTTGGGCTCCAAGTTCCGCTACTGGTGAGTGTGGTGGTGGTTGGCAGATGTTGCCATGAGAAACATCATGATTTTTTGGTTCAAAAAAAGAAAAGTACCCCATCTCCATCCCCCCAATATTCATAATCCCAAATGTACCATTTTTCTTCTTTGCTTTTGATTGTGAATGTGAATGAATCAGTAGATGTGCTGTTCTTTGCGAAGTGAACAAGAGTGAACTCGCTGTGCGGTGGTAAATATAACCCTGCAGCTGAACGGTTCTGCCCCCATTTATTATCAGGCGTAGTGGTTAAACTGCCATAGTCCTTGGTCAGAACAGTCAGTAGTTCATATGTATGTGCATTTTTGAAAAATGGCCTGTGCATTATTTAACAAACTCCAAAAACAGATGCCATTTTTATCAGTGTCCTTGTAACAGGGAGGATACGTTGGGGTAGGAAGTGCTCAATAATTTAAAACGATTTACTTCCAAAATGTGTCAGGATTTGAAAACGGCGCATAGTTCATACAGGCAGACTTAAGTTCTAACGCTTATATTTACATGATTTGATTGGCTAGCATTTTTTTTTGTGGTGATCAGACTGAATAGAAACTTTGCGCTCTCCCCTGTTAATCACAGATATCTAACTCCTCTCAGAGGACTCCATGAGAGTTCTGAAACGAACTTCCCATTACCAGCAGTGAGGCAGTTGAGGCTGAAATGATAAAACTCAGGCAGTAAATCACAGCCGCTCTGTGAGCTGAATTACATAACATGAAGAGACAATGCCCACGACGCACCGCCATGCGAGTGCATCGATTTTAACACAGCACTCCTACACAAGCTCACCATTACTGGATTGGAATGTTTTAAAGGGGAAGACTTTTAATGAGTCTGAAAGAGAGAAGTGTGTAATGTGTGTGTGTGTGTGTGTGTGTGTGTGTGTGTGTGTGTGTGTGTGTGTGTGTGGGGTGGGGGTGGGGGGGGGGGGGAGCTGACGTGCTTTGACCCTCGCTGTGCGCATGGTGCCCTCTCATCAGTGAGGAGTCACAGATCCAGCTCTTGGATGTCAGAGGCTGGACAGTAGAGTGAAATGGTTGAATAATTAGCACGTGCTTTGTGTAGCTGTGGTAATATATGGTGAAATATTTAACTAGTTTCGAATTGAGCGTGCTGCGTTCGGGGCGAGAGACACACCCCAGCTGTCATCCTGTGCCCTAACTGAGAGGTGCTCCTGCTCAGCTCTACAGTCCAAGAGAGAAACGATTTCTTTGTCTTGCTCTGTTTTTGCTTCACTGTTTCTCAGTATGTTTATTTTAGAAAGATATGGCTATATTTTTATTATGTTTATTACTTTGTTTACATGTTATCTTAATATGATGTGTATCCTGTTTATTTTTAGGGAGCTGTTTTTGAGAACTTGAGATATGGTTGTGTTTTAGTATACAGCCTCGTAAATGTTGCTGCTGTTGTATACATTTCTGTAGATAGCCAGCATAGCGTGAATAAACAGTTCCCAGTAACATAAGTATTTATATTGTAAAACGAGTCTCACTGTACATGAGAATTGATTTCTGGAGAGCAGTTAGACCAGCAGTATTTGCCTGCAAGCTGTGGCACAGGGGGGTCAAGCTCTCCAAAAGTAGTTCTGTTTGAAAAGCAAGTGGCACTCCCACATGCTGAGGCACAACTGGACTTCTGGAGAGTGGATCAGAATGTTGCTGCATGAATAGCATAGTTTATAATGCAAAACTCAGAGAAATGCAAGCGTATCCTTTGCATCCAAAATGTCCAAATTAATATGAAATTTTGTAAGTTCACATTCTTTTGTTTTTTTTTGTTTGTTTGCCTGATTTGCTTTGCCATTAGCAGTTACTGGAGTAAACCTTTTTGCCAGGGATGTTGCTGAATTGTCACTGAGTGGAGTGTGCTGAAGTGAAAGTTCTTGACACCTGTTTCACGTGCCTCATTGTCTCTTGCAGTGGAAGAACAGAAGTGCAGTCCGTGCAGTATGGCAAGGAGAAGGGGATCAAAGACAGGGTGTTCGCAAGGTAATGCATGATGGGATATGATTCTAACTGTTTGTGCTGTTTGTACAAGAAAAGAATGGCTGTGGATTTTCTTATGTAAAAAAAGTTTTGGTGTTGATGCAGTGCAAGGGTTGGAGATGGTGAAAAGACAGAGAAGCAGGAAAGGAGGGGGAAACTCTCTCAGTAGTATCAAAGATAACCCTTCTAATGCGGCTGTTACAACGGGCGCGGGCGTGGTGGCCAATCAGGAGGCCTGCGTTGGAGCGGTGGAGGAAAAGGCACACGCGCACACACGCGCGCACACACTCTGTCACACAGAGATGGAGTAGTGTGCTGTGGTCAGGCCTTTCTGAGAAAGCCACCCAACCTGCGCAGGAAGCAAGTGCAGAGACACCAGAGGGAGTGCCCCTCCAGGCTCACAGTGGTGTTAGAACACGCCTTCCCCTCTCCCCTTCAGAGGAACACAGAGCTCACCAAAAAAAAAAAAACACACTGCCTGAAAGCAACGCTGTCTTGCAGCACCGTGCCTTCAGAACCTGTTCAGGAGAGCGGCTCCGTAGGCCCCTGCATCGGCTTTGCCCTGTCGAAACGCGTTTGCGGTCGTGCGGAGAATGGTTTGAGCAGGTGGGTGAGGGTACAGGCTCTGCACGGGATGCCAGTGTGGCTGCCTCTCCTATCTACCTTTCTTTCGCTTCGAGCAACGGGACAGGGGCTCATGCAGTTGAAATGTGCGTTCATGTGTGGTCAGGTTAGGGAAAGTTCTTGTCCGTGGACAGCAGAGCAGAACGCTGTTGTGGTGGAAGTTTGG
Organism: Megalops cyprinoides; assembly: GCF_013368585.1. Taxonomy (NCBI): domain Eukaryota; kingdom Metazoa; phylum Chordata; class Actinopteri; order Elopiformes; family Megalopidae; genus Megalops; species Megalops cyprinoides. The sequence continues at coordinate 23,198,203 of NC_050596.1, forward strand.
GGGAGGGGAGTTTACGGGGGTGTTTTTTTTTTTCAGTGTTTCTTCATGTGCACTTGCAGGGGGCTGGGAGGGTGCCGTAAGTGCTGCCAGTTGTCAGTCTGTGGTGTGCTGCAGTGAACAGCAGGAGAGAGACTCCGGCTCAGGTCCTGAGGTCCTGTCCATAATCCTAACCTTTGAGCTGTGTGGCAGAGAGGCGTTCGGCGCGGCATAAACGTCAGTCCGCGGTGGTTTTCATTTGCGTTCGCCCGAGATGAGTAACTCTCCACTGAACAAAGGCTGGTTAGGACTGGGAGCAGACACTTTGCGCTGCAAGCAGACAGCGGTGACGGTTTGAACTGAACTTTGGGTGTAAACCACATCTAATTATATGATTGGAGCCGGTGCGCCTCTCCAGCACAGCAGTTCTGTTTTTACTGTCTTTAATTTTTAATGGCTTCCGTTTCAGATGGTGGAAGATATTTGAGCTTTTTTCCCTCGTGTCCCATGGGGCTTTGAAGTGTTTTTACATGCCAGTGTATCATGACTGTTCGGCACAGCGATGTTTATGCTCAGGATGCCCGGTGTGTTGACCTTTGCGTGATTTGCAGAAGGACCTGGATCGTATAGGCGCAACTGCGCGCAGTCAGTCACAGTTAAAAGGGCTGCCGTCGAAGGCCCGGTTCTCATGGAAACATCTCTGCGTGGAAGGTTCTGCTGGGGTGAGCGTCCCCTTGTTGTGCTATTTCTAACTTGTGTAGCACTTTATTATTTTAATGATTTATAAGACCTTCTCCTGCATCCTCGATTTGGAAAAATGGAACACGGAGGGCTTAACCAGGGCTGTGCCCGTCGCTTCTGATCTCCGTAGAATGATTAACGTTTTGGCTGCCTCTTAACGACCTGAGACAATATTTACATGGGTTTGTCAGAATGTGAACCTGGAGGAGGACCTGTGGTGGTCAGAGTGTGCGCTGTGTTCACGACCAAGATCAGCTCAGAGGCAGAGTTCTTCACTTTAGTTTGAGACCAGCAGCATGCAATGGCTGTTCTGTCTCTGCTCAGTATCAAGATGGTGACAAAGTCCATTTACACAGTCTATAAATGCTCACAAGGCAACTGAGCGATCAGACCATCCTCATCAAGCAACAAGAGACCAGTAGTGGTCTCTTTCCGTAAACTGCAGCCACACATCATTTTAAAATCCAAAGGCTCAGCTGTAACATCAGTTCATGTGTTGTGCCGGGCTGATCCTTCCTTCGAGGGGTCCTTGAAGGGTCCCTCACCGATTGTCACTGGCGGGACAGGTGAGCTCCTGCTGCAAGAGGTCAGCAGTCAGCCATCCTTGTGTCTCAGCTGCCCTGCCATCGCTTTCCACTTGCTGCCACTTTACTCAGGTGGGGTCCATGCGCACCTCATGTGACAGACTGACCCTGGCTGTCCCTGCAGGTCTCCCAGCAAGCCCCTGGCCCGGAAGCTGATGAGCGGGATGGACTGGGAAACCGTGAGCAGGAATTCCCTGTCGGACGAGCGCCTGGAGACCCAGAGTCTGCCCACGCGCTCCCCGCCCGGCACCCCCAACCAGTGAGTACAGAGAGAGGGGGGGCAGAAGGTGCGACCGAGTCCCACCGAGAGGCCGCGTGTGTGCGGGAGGTGGAGAGGGGAGAGGCAGGAGGCGGGCCGGGGGCAGCCAGAGGGCACGGGGAGCACAGGCAGAGTCGTGCCCCTGACCCCGGGGGGGGGGACACTCAGAGGAGTGGGACAAGATGAGGAGAGACAGCAGCAGCAGCAGTGCGCCCTGCAGCTCAGAGGGAGGGGGAGAGAAACCAGGTCAGGAAGGCAGCCGCAGTGAGCCGAGCGCAGGCAGCCCCAGCTGCCATTGACGAATACGGTGTAGTGAGGGACCTCAGACGCGCGCGCGCACACATACACAAATACACACATGTAGGTGTTCATAGGTCACACTCCCCAGCTAAGATGCCCCAGCAGGCCACCCATAGCCATACTCTCAGTGAATGATACAAGTGTTGACAGAAAAGCCGCCTCTAATCCCACCATACCCACCCACCCTACTCTCCTTTCGCCCCCCTTCCACGCCCCCAACCTTAGCAGGAACTCCATGTTTGCACAAGAGGGGACCCGCCTGCGACCGTCTTCCGTAGGACACCTTGTGGACCATGTGATCCACACGTCACCTGGGCAGGCCTTCGCCAACCACAAATCGGCCTCCTCCACCCAGGCCAACAGCATCAGCCTGGACTCCTCCCCGTAAGTATGCCTCTCTCTCTGACTCCTGTTCTCATACAGGGACAGGCTCTGCTCTGAGGCACTGACCCTGGGTGAGTTTGGGTGAGTTTTAACTCGCATCAGCGTTGAGCTGATCCTGCATTGGTTATCAGGGCTGGTAAGTACCTGTAGTGCTCTACTGCTGCTGTAACTGTACATTGTGTACACAAGAGACACATTAATTAATCCCGTGAGACCTGAGGTGACAGGTCAAATGTTAGGGCAAGAGAGTGTGGGGTTTAAAGACACAGGCTTGAAACAAGGAGGTTCCAGCGTTGATTCCCAGGTATGAGTTCTGCTGTTGCACCCTTTGAGCAAGGCACTTAACCTCAGCCACTTCAGTAAATATCCAGCTGTATAAATTGATACTATGAAAACGTAAGCTGTATCAGTCACAGTGGATAAGTGTGTCTGCCAGGCACATGGTACTGCTGCGATGTGAAAACATTTGTTCAGCTTAGCAACAATACTCAGGCTGTGAGGCATCTCTCAGTCTCAGAGACGTGTTGCTACCCGTGTTGTGTCTCTTGGGTTTCCGTATCCTTTCGGCCCCGTTATGTTGGCTGAGCGGCTTTTTTTTCCCCTCGCTTACAACATGGGCTATCCAAGCCAGCAGGCCGCCATGTTCCTTTCTGCCCACTGACAGAAAGGAGCAGAAGCCAGCAGAAGTCGGCCATGTTTACGGCCGAGTCCCGGGGTGTGTCAGGTGGTCCTCACACAGCAGGGCTGTGCTGGGAATGCGTGCGTGGGAGTGTAAAGAGCAGGCGCACTGTGCCCTGCAGGTCCTGCTGCCCTTTGAGGAGGGTCGCCTGACGCGCCCATTTTCTTTCTCCAGCTCGAATTGCGATCCGTTGGGGTGGCCATCTTTGAGCTGCGGTTACATGGCTTCGGGCGGAGCTCTCCAGTACGCCGAGCTCTCAGACAGAAGGCAGACTTGCGTTGTTTGCGTTTGGAAAAAAGGTTTTCCCAAGTCTGTCTGTTGTGTGTTGACTGTGCAATGGAGCAATTTTCCTTATTCTGTATTTTTGCATTTTAAATTGAAAGACTTTTTTTTTCCTTCAACCGCAAGTCATAAAGGGGAGTAGACTCCCACCCTGCAAAACCTCAAAGGCTGTATAACAGTCTCAAATTAAACCCTTCAAATAAAACCCTGTAAAACGTGTGTACAGTGCTCATTAAAAGAAGCACATTCATCAGTTTTAATGGTCATGAAAACATGTTGAATCTTTTTGTCCTCCCATTGAATTGGACTGGCGTATACTTAAGCCCAATTATCTCCACTCTTAAGTAGTCTCTTGCTTGAATTTGCATGGCTGAGTGTTGCAATGCCCTAATGAGTCCGACTGTTACATGGTCATGCAGGACACCGTTCTGGTTCAATGGGACCCCTCCCTTTTGCCCCCCGACTTAAGCAGCCCAAAGAATTTCCTGTTTATAATTAAGTCCGATAAATTCAACCCTAGTGTGAGGCTGGAGAATGCACTAAAAACAGAGTGAACTGCATAACCGATAGCGCGTCGCTAATGTTTTCCCCCTGTCTGAGGGGGCTACGGTACATTCTTGCCGATGTCTAATATCGGTGCACTGCCATGCACACAACATTTAAGGTTTCTTCCCCCCCCCTTAACGCTGATGTTTATTTTATCAATGTTTTCGAACCGTTTGTTTTTATTATGTAAATGGCCCTCGGGCTGTAGCATCAAGCTCTGCCTCCAGACTACAAAACAGGCTGCTTTCATGGCTGTCATCTAAGCATTCATAATGAGGCTCGAACTTGGCTGGGCAAACATAAAGAGCTGGAGTCTGGGCTGTGGGCACAATGGTTAATGCTCACAGCTTGTTATGCTAATATGCTACAGTGGGATGCGCCATTAAATTCTTTATCTCACAACAAGAAAACAACTCTCCCCTCTTCCCTCTTGATGTGTGCAGGGGCTGTGAGGTGCATGCATTTGAAGTTGAGGGAATTAAATGCAGTGTTGTTGGGTTTGAATTTTCTAGGGGGCCGGGCCTTATGTGTTTATGTGTGTTGGGTCTGGGCTCCAGCTGGTTATATTGATTATGTGACAGCGGCTGCCTCCTGACTCTGTGTGGGGAGTGGAACAGCTGAGAGAGAATGAAAGAGTGTGTGTGTGTGTGTGTGTGCACTGATTTAACTCTGACAGACCAAGTTCTGAGCAGAGCTCAGAATAAGTGCATTTCATACATTTTTTGTTAACTGTTAAATTTTGCTATTAAGACGTCCCCACATGACCTGTCTATTGAAATTCGCTAGCAATTCAATAGTGTTTGCTTTTGTTTTACTCTCCATGTATCACCATTAGTTATGTTCAGTAGGTTTTTATAATGATGTTCATTGGACTGATGATTTGGATTGAGTTTTATTTTAGCATCACAGCATTCATGATGATGTGACTCATGTTCAAGAAATTCAGTGAGCCTCGCTGGTCCGGGATCTGTTTTGTCTTATACCTTATAATGGTCAAGTTATGGATTCATACAGGGGAAGTTTATCCCGGACCAGCACTCTACACACTCAAGGCAACTAGCACATTCTGTGGGGAGCATGCAGAGCACATTTAGACTGTACTGTCCAGTGTGATGAGGAGCATTAGCACAGCTTATGTGACTCATTAAAGATGCATATTTTCTATCCTGTTGGCCAGACGAGGAGGTCTGTTGTCCAGGAATGTCAGCCCACCCTACACAGTGATGAGGGGAACCCTGGTAATGATTTAACACTGAGACACTAAGTTCTGAACAGAGCTCGCAGTAATGATTTATTACTGTGGGACCAGGTTCTGAATGAAATTCGGAGTAATGATTTATTGCTGAGAGACCAGGTTCAGAGTTGAGCCAGGAAGAATGATTTAACATGGAGAGTAGTACAGAGCAATGGTTTAACATAGAGAGACAAAGTCTGGGACACAGGCTAATGATTTGACACTGTGAGAAGGCTGGAGAGTTTGTAACCCAAACAGAGGACTGGTTTAGCAGTGGAAGAGACTGCTTTCTGGAGCTCGTGAAGAGAATTGAATCTAACGGGGACAGGGGCATGCTTCGCAGCTTTGGTAGCTCAGAACATCAGAACAGTGAAACGACAGAGTCGTGCCCAGACTGCGATGGATGCCATAGTGGCAAACAAGAGATTGCAGCTGATGCGTGAGCTCATTGGTACACTCCGCAGATCCAGAGAATCACTGCCTGCTCGGGCGGTGCCATGTGCTTATTCACAGAGGACCTAGTTGTGTGTTCACGGTTCATGCAGAATACATCACAGTGACTGTCTCCGTCCTGACAGCAGCAAGCGCGTGTGTGCGTGGGGGATGATGGGATTGGATCCCCCTCTCCATCCCAGGGGTTTCTGAGTCAAGCCTGCACCATGAGACAAGAACCCGGCGCACACTCACTTCCCCCCCACCCTGTCAGACCAATCGCTCATCTCCGTGTCACGAATCCAGCAGATGACAAACAGCTGCTCACTCCGTGCAGACGTCTTAAGAGCGAGGCACCACGGTGGCATAGTGCGCTCGTCTCGCGGGAATCGCCTGTCCAACGTGAAATGCGTATTTTAAAGTGAGTCATTCCCATGAGGTGCGCATTTTGTATGGGATTCCATGATGGTTTTGATAATTATAAGCAGCAGATTCCTCTTGACCGGCGGTTCCTGAAAGAGAAGCGGTTTCTGCACTGTACTCGCATAGCCCTGAAGAGAGGGAAGGAGGGAGGGAGAGCGAGAGCGTGCTCTCCTGAGTCCCTCCCACATGCATGGATGCATCAGTCCGGTTCTCCTGTGGATTGAGTTGTCACACAAGGGAAATGTCTAAATTCTGACACGAGCAAGGTGTCGAGGCCCACACAATCCTGCTGGTATTATACAGCCGCCGTTGCACATTCTGTGTGTAGAAGTTGCTTCCCACAGAGAAGGACAGCTCTGGGGTCTGGCTGAAGCAATAGAGGAAAATCGTTCAGTGTTCTGGGCTGGCGTTCCCTCAGTCACTGTATATCTGCATCTGTGTCCCGGTGCCTCACATGTCTGTATTTAACTCCGTATGCAAGATACAATGAGAGACTTTATTGCCCCCAGGGTGAACTTTATAGTGGACAGTCGAGTCAAGTGCTGATGTGTAGATATCATTAAACATTGGACATGCACGACAAACAATAAGTAGACAAACCACAATATACTGTATAAGTGTACAGTGTACAAAGGTGTGGGTTTAGCTTAAGAGGTGTAAAAGGGCTAAAATCGAAGTGCACACGTCAGTGATGTGCTAAGTATAAACAAAAGATGTTAAATCTTTTTTTCACATTCTCAGTACATTTCATTATAACTTTGGTGTGGCTCTTGCATTAGCTTTGAGCAATTTGATTGATGTAGGAGCGAACATGTGCTTGTAGCTCTTCAGTCTGCATTTAGGGATTCTGATGCCTTCCTCCTGGCAGAAGCTGCCATTCTCAGTTTAAAACATATGAGATCATTTTCTAGGGTAGTTTAACAACAGACTGTTGGGAAGGCTCCTGCATAGAAAGTAGGCTTTTCATGCCTGTGATTTTTTTTCCAGCATTTTTAATCAAACGAAGAATTTGGGATTTGAGCAGGATGGGTAGATTTTTGAACCAGACTTTTATGCCATAGGGTAAAATAATTACAATCACTGCACGATGAAAGAGAAGCAGGGTTTTTATTTCATTTCTGCGGGTTTACCGAACATGAAACAAGGTTGTATTGTCCCCTTATAAATCTCTGTGCTTCTCTTTGTACTACAGTTACATGTATCCCTGTGCTTCTTTTCTCCCTGTATGTCTCTGTGCTTCTCTCTGTACTGCCCTGTATTTATGTCTGTGTTCTCTGTTTTGTCCGGTATGTCTCCCTGTGCCTCTGTCCATACCACCATCTCTCTGTATCCCCATGCTTCTCTGTTTCTGTGTTTCTCTCTCTCTGTGTCCCCACTGAATGCTTCCTTGCTGCCGCGGAGTCTCAGGCTCATAGCCCGGCTCACGGTAGCGGGTCGAGTTTGTTTTGGTGGAACTTGTCACCAGAGCTAACCTCCGTCGGCACTCCCGCGCCGCGACACTCGGCAGGCGGACGATGAGGCCAAACAACGGCGATGCGGAGTGACTGCAGAGTGTGGCGGAGCCCCGCGGGGCAGGGGCTGACGAGCAGCGGGCGGACACCGCGTGCAACCGTCCGGCGGGAGCGCGGAGAGGCAGCTCCCACCAAAACATGAAATCAAAACGCGGCGCGCCGGGCGGGAACGCCTGCTTTTCCCCCCGCTCCACTCGGGGGAGTCGCACCCACATAAATGGTCTGACTCGGATGTGACTCGGAGGATTTTATTTCATTATTCATTTATGTTCTCCTCTTGCAGAGACCCTAATCCAGGAAGACTTGCGTAGGGTACATTTCTACAGATTATCCATTTGTGCTGCTGGAGAGTCACTGAAGCACTTGAAGCTGAAGTGTCTTGCTGAAGGGTGCAATGACAGGGTCCCTGCTGGGAGTCAGGCTTATAACCTTTCAGTTCCAAAGCCCAGCTTGGCGTATCTGCCTCTTCACATGTTTAGGACTGCAGGTGTTCCTTTTTTTCAGGTTACTTAATTTAAAAATGGAATTTGTGTAACCCGTAACCTATCAATGTGTCCAGCTTCCAAAATGTCCCATTTTCTCAGCGTCCTTCGTGAGTTACAGGTTCACACGGAACCTTCCGGAACTGCTGCTCTCCTCAGGCGTGGTGCTGACCCTGGGTTTGTGTGTTTCTGCTTAGGTCGCCGGAGGCCACCATTGACGGCCAGCCCCCTGCGTTGCCGCCCAAGCAGTCCCGGAAGACCGTCTACAGCCAGATCATCCAGTCCCATTCTCAGCAGGAGCTGGACAACCACATCAACGAGATGTACGACGTCCCGGCCGCCACGGACAAGTCCATGGTGAGGCTCTCCACACACCGCACAGGCTATCCCCATACGGCACTTGCATCACATCTTCCTCGGAACCAAACAGTGCCAAAAGTCCCTTTATATAGCAGCAGAATATTCTGCTCTAGCAGACTGACGCACACTTCATTTTTCAGCATTTTGCAGTTATTGCTTCTCCATAATGGTTTGGGTCACCTCACAGCAATGTAGCAGTGGTTTTCATATTCATTATTTTAACAAAATGCACAAGCACCAGACTGAAGTGTGCCTAATGGAATAGCTTTTCAGGTTGCTTTAAGTACTTTGTTCATTTTGGTATCAAAAGCATGTGTTTTGTGGCAATAGCTTCCTCGTAGTCTTTGTATTAAATGCGTTTCCGTTCACCCCTCCGCAGCTGAATGGAGTCGTTCCTCACGACAATCTCGTCTTGATCAAAATGAGGCCCGATGAAAACGGACGATTTGGCTTTAATGTCAAGGTGGGGTTTCAGTTTTCATCTCTTCTTCTCACGGTGACGTGTGATGGTGGGGGCTTTTAAAGCTGTTAACATCCCCCCCCCTCTTGTCTTCAGGGCGGCTCAGATCAGAAGATGCCTGTGATCGTGTCTCGGGTGGCTCCTGGAACGTCGGTATGTTTTAGGTTCACTGAAGATCCCTAACACCCCCCCCCCCCCCCAACAAATTTTGTCTGAGTGCCCTGGAACAGCTTGTCCCACAGAGAGCAAAGCATCCTCCTGCTCTAGCGATCCTCACTAATCTTTGATCTTCGCTCAGTGTGTTATGCGATGTGGATGTTCTCAGATCACTGACCCTGGGTCCGCAGGAAGTCTGCAAACACGACTGATTTCTGCAGGGGTCTTGAACTTGTTTTTGTGTTACACTGACAGATTATAGTCTTTGTTTTTGTGTGTCTGTGTCTGTGCCTGTGTCTGTGTGTGTGTGTCTGTGTGTGTGTGTGTGTGTCTGTGTGTGTGTCTGTGTGTGTGTGTGTGTGTGTGTGCGCGTGTGTGTGCGCGTGTGTGTGCGCGTGTGTGTGTGCGTGTGTGTGCATCAATGTCAATTATGGCACACAAGAGTTTGTGATATTTAAGCTAAATGACTTCAAGCAGTTGTTTCTTTTACTTTGAGTAATCAGTTTGCTAAATTATTTCACTGATTATTTATTTTCAGTTATTGCTTCTGTGATGCAGTGTTGAGTACAATGCGCTAACATTAAAGATATGACTGCTTTGCTGAAGTGTCAATGGCTCTCATGCTCCGCCCGCTGCCTCTGCCCCCAGGCTGACCTGTGCGTGCCCCGCCTGAACGAGGGCGACCAGGTCGTGCTGATCAACGGCCGGGACATCTCGGAGCACACCCACGACCAGGTGGTCATGTTCATCAAGGCCAGCTGCGAGAGCCACTCCGGAGAGCTCATCCTGCTCGTCCGACCCAACGGTGAGGGAACGTTCCTGGGGAGGGCGAAGGGGACATTCCTGGGGAGGGCGAAGGGGACATTCCTGGGGAGGGCGAAGGGGACATGTGTGGGGAGGGTGGGAGTGGGCACGGGCAGCTTGCGTTCACCCGTGTGCTACAATCGTTTTAATGTACGACTCACCGAATTGGCCCTCGCTACAGTGAGCTGACAAGTTGCAAACGGGTTAGAAGAAATGTGAATTTCATGCTTGCGCTCTTTCGTTAAAGGCCCAGAGATCACCTTTCACAGCTACAGCCCCTAAGCAGTGTCGCTGACGGCCATGTTCTGTGGTTGTGTTTGTTTGTGTGTGTGCACGCGTGTGTGTTTGCGAGTGTGTGTGTGTGTGTGTGTGTGTGTGTGTGTGTGTGTGTGTGTGTGTGTGTGTGTGTGTTTGCATGTGCTTGTGTGTGTGTGTGTTTGCATGTGCTTGTGTGTGTGTGTGTGTTTGCATGTGCTTGTGTGTGTGTGTGTGTTTGCATGTGCTTGTGTGTGTGTGTTTGTGTGTTTGTGTGTTTGTGTGTGTGTGTGTGTGTGTGTGTGTATCTTGGTCTGTAATGTTTTTTGCCTGAAGGAAGGCTGCTTGTTCACAGGAATCGGAAGTAACATTCATGTCATCTGTATGCACTAATCTGATCACGTGTGCAGTGTGAGCCCATCCAGATAACACAGAAGTCAGTAGACGTGCAGTTCCTGCTCTGAGCTGATGCTTGTAAACGGGCAGACAGTTCTGATCTGATCGTGTGGGGGAGCTTTTTGTCATCTGCACGGGCTGATAGTGTACATGCATGATCAGATTAGCGTATTCACATCGTTTAAACATCAGTGGATCTGCTCACTAACCTGCGCTAAACTGATACATGTGGGGGAAAAAAGCAGACAGTCTCCCTGTTCGTGTGTGTGCTTCTGCCTCTCCTGCTGTGGGATGACCCGCGCCGTCTGAGGAAGCCAGCGTCCCTTTTGTTCTTTGCAATCTGCAGCCATCTATGACGTGGTGGAGGAGAAGCTGGAGACGGAGCCGGACTTCCAGTACATCCCTGAGAAGTCTCCCCTGGACCCGTCCCAGCTGGATGAGAACGCCTGGAGGGAGTCCATGCAGCAGCTAAAGGAGGGCCTCAGCAGCGGCGCTGTGCTGGCCCAGTTCGACGTGAGCTCCCCTCCCTCTCCTCTGAGCATCATAGATCACCAGAGCTCTCGGTGCACTCAGACAAGGCTGTGCAGCCCCTTCCACCACTGAAGCCCTGTTCATACCGCAGACAAAAGAGGGCGTGATTGTCTCAGTTTTACAAGGGAAAAAAAAATTCTGTTTGTTTCATTCTAAATGGTATGATTTAAAATATCTTTCCATTTCATCAGCTGACTGTCGGCCATGCAGTGCGCTAGTCAGAAATGCGCCCTCCGCGTTACACATTTGCAAGGATAAGGTCATAGCTCACTGAAGTCCAATTACTTCCTGTTATGTTTTAAACAGCCTCAACAGTTTCCTGTTTGCTTCCCCCGATATGTTATTAGTGAGAGAGAGGCTGTGGTTTAGAGAAGGTACAAAAAAAAAAAAGAGCTGACAAGGCCTCACCCAAACTATACATGTGCAGTTTATATGTTTGCAGAAAAGTCAGACTCCCTAATTATATCTAATAAAGGTGTTCTGGGATTAAATTATAGCAGTGCTAAATTAAATTAGTAAATTATGCAGTACAGTAACTCCTCACATAACTGCCTAGGGACCAAAGGTAGGGTGGATATGCAAAAATGGGGTAATTAAGTAATGCACATTAAATGCAAAGATGCAAGCACTTACAAATGCACCGTCCTTTCTTTATTCAGGATTTCATCATCGACTCAGTTCAGTTTATAATACCCCACAAATGAAAGAATTTGTTTCAGTTTCATAGGGATTTAAATGTTCTTTTGAAATGCACTTGTTTAATTTGGAAAAAATGTTATTGCATTGACAGAAGTTAGCTCAGTATAGCTCAGTAATTAAGTTTTATAATTATAACTAATTCTGGAGACTTTGTTTCATAAGCTTTTACAATGTTTAGCATAGCCTTTCTGTCAATTCCTTTGGCAGGGTTATGTGTCTAGTAAGTAAACTTATCTGAATGAACATATTGGTTAATTATTAACAATGTAATGTGTGCTGTGTAAATAGATCCATCACCCAGTGTAGAAGAGAGTAAAACTGTCACTCTGCATCTGGTTTTATGCCCCTAGGAAATAAATTTGATTACAAGCTAAAATTTCCCAAATCTGCTCACCTTAAAAATAAGCCTCAGAAATGTGTGATGTGTGGGTGGGGGCAGATGAGCAATGGAATTCATGTTTAGAGGAGCTAGTTTGCAAGTAAACAAAAATAATATTGTTGTCTCTTTTTTTTTTTTAGCAATTATATCGGAAAAGGCCTGGAATGACTATGTCATGTGCCAAATTACCTCAGAACATTTCCAAAAACCGATACAGAGACATCTCACCTTGTGAGTATACCCCCCGCCGGCTGGCTTTCAGATGCGTGTCGTACCATTGCAAAGTGTTCTGAGGTGTGAACTCACCATCTCTTCTTATCTGCACATAGATGATGCAACACGGGTTATTCTGAAGGGCGCGGACGACTACATCAATGCAAATTACATCAATGTGAGCAGGTTTTTTTTTTCTTTTTCTTTCCTTATTTTCATAAAATATTCAGCACTACTCCCTGCACAGGGACCTATAGCATTAGCTGCTGGAGTTCAAGATGAAAACAAGCACACACACATACAAACACCCAACTGCATACACACACACACACACACACCGGCATGTTTCTTACTTAGTTTTCTGCTCCTTAGATGGAAATCCCAGCTTCCAGTCTCATTAACCGCTACATCGCCTGCCAAGGGCCCCTGCCCAACACATGCCCTGACTTCTGGCAGATGACCTGGGAGCAGGGCTCCTCCATGGTGGTCATGCTCACCACCCAAGTGGAGAGAGGCCGGGTATGTCACGCCTTTGCCACACCCTGTTCACCCCAAGCCCACAAAAAAATAAATAATCTAATGGTTTAACGCACTTGTTATCTCTACCAGCTAGCTTGTACCTTGTCTTGCCAACTATTGAGCCTGGTCATGCAGCGCTTCTAATATTGGTGACTCCTCATGGTTTTTTCCTTGTGTTGTGTTCTACCTCACTTGTAAGACGTTTTGGATAAAAGTGTCTGCCAAATAAATAAATGTAAATGTAGCAGTGTCAGATGCTGTTGTAAGAGGAGTTCTTTAAAGCTCTGTAGCAGGAACATTTTGTAAAGCCCATTCTTGCTTTCATTTTTGCCATTCAGTTGTATAGTGAAGACCAAATTATTCAATGGAATTGCCCTCTGCTGCTGAAGGACTGGATTCTCTTTAAAAATGTGCATTCTTTGATCAGTGGCTAATTTGTGTATTGTCTGTCACCCAGGTAAAATGTCATCAGTACTGGCCGAACCCCTCTGGCAGTGCCACCTATGGCAACTTCCAGGTTACCTGTCTGTCTGAAGAAGGGAACTCTGCATTCCTGGTCAGAGACATGACACTCACCAACCTGGAGGTGATTTCATTTTTTCATTGGATTTCATTTTGATATATAAATCATTTTTACTGACAGGGTGTACACACATAATCTGGCTGTGCTAAGTGTCACCATGGTGAAGTGTGTGGACTATATGTGCCATCTTTATGACATTCTTTTACGGTGTGCATGCACTGACTGTGCTACCATGACAATTGACTGAACTACTTTGGAGCAGTGGGCTGACCAAGTTGCCATAGAGACTGTTAATGTGGAGCAGGGGCCTGACTGTGTGTGTTGCCGTGGTTGAGTTCAGGGTTGTCATGGTGATTCTCTTGTACAATAGCATAGGACACTATAGCTGCCAATTTACGAGTGTAACTATGACTGTGGTGCTTGGTGTGTGTTTCCATGGCAACGCGCACTGACTCTCGGTGGGTTGTCTCCACAGAGCAGCGAGAGTCGGCAGCTAACCCAGATCCAGTACCTGGCCTGGCCAGACCATGGCGTGCCTGACGACTCCACAGACTTCCTGGACTTTGTCAGCCTGGTGCGCAGCAAGAGGGCTGGCAAGGATGAGCCGGTGGTGGTCCACTGCAGGTAGGCCTGGGCGGGCTTTTTTCTTGTGGGGGTCTGTGGAGGTGTGCAAGTGTGCCTTCTGTAGGAAGATGTACTTCTGGATACCCCGTATATAATTGATTTTAATTTAATGTGCATCTCTCTGCATCTTGGGTTCCAGTCTGTCTCCAGGTGACTGAAAAGTTTCATGTGGCAGCTTCAATGGAATATATTAATTTATATCATTATTAATGTCTGTTTTTCTGAAATATGCTGTTCCACGTTACTGAAACTACTCCTTTAGCACATACAGCATGGTCATTACTGATTGCTATCTTCTGTCTCCATCTACCGCTTACAATCTACCGCTATCCACTGTGTAACCCCTTTTCCACTATCAAGCCTGGAACTCACAGGAAATGGGGCTTAATGGCCTGCCAACATTTTCCACTGTCTTTTTCAGGGCTTAGCAGGGCCATGAGCGAGGCTTAACGTTTGGAAATTGTGCGAGCTAGGTTAATTGTTATTCCACAATCTGTGTAGATCTGGATGGGGGTATTGTGTTTTAAAAAAAAAAAACTCCCTTCACAGTTATTCATTAACCCTTTTTATACAAAATCGTGTCTTTCCCCAGTCTAAACAACATGTCCGATTGACAAGATGTACAGAATTGCATTTAATAGCCTAAACTTTGCCAAGGATGGGCAGGATTGGACACACTCTAAACACATCCATCTATTGTGCATAAATATATAATGGCCACTACATACTTGGCCGGCGCTGAAGGAAGGGAGTGTCTGCTATTTAAAGAGAGGAAACATCTCTGGGATTTGGGTTCACAGTCTAACCGCTGGGGTTTTTAGGCTACAGCGAAGTGCCACCGCAGTCTGCGCTGGTTCATTATTACAGAGGGGAAAGCGCTATCTTTGGTCGCTGTTGCAAGGGAAACACCATTGGAGATGTGTGATTGAGTTGCACGGTTGAATGCTTGCGTGCCGTTGCTCTTTAAGGTTTTGCGTGTCGGAAAGGCTCTTTAAGGTCGAGGCTGGGGGAAAAAAAAAACGCACGGCTGGTGAGGCCTGTGTATATCCTGTTTGTTTAACGAGTGTTTATGCAAGTTGTGATGTAAAGTCTTTTTCTTTTTTTTTTTTTTTTTTTTAAAGAACATAAAACTGCTTGCCCATGAGTCAGACGTGACCTGAGATGACCTGCCGTAAACGCCCAAGCTGTTTAAGATCAGACTTTATCTAGCTGCAGCGTTCGACTGCGCTGTGCCAAGATTTATCGAAGCACCGGCGTTCTTCGATATCGGGTTTCTTTAAAAAAAAAAAAAAAAACACACAACTTGTGCACACATAGCAGAGAGAAGCAGGGAGGAAGGCAGGTTTTTTTTCCAGATCTAAGGCTGCCAGCAGCTCCGGGGTGAAGTGCTGAAATGATGAGTTGCATTGTTGTTGCCACCCATGTTATTTTCCTGCGCTCTTTCATGATAAGCCTCGTGAATGGCCCCCCTCCTGTTCTGTTTGCCGACCCCCCCCCCCACCCCTGGCTGCGGCGGGCACAAGGACTCTTGTATTCCGAGCAGGGCTCGGGCGATCAGCGGAATCACAGCCTGCGTCCTCTCTCTCCCCCCTGTGTCTCCTAGCGCCGGGATTGGCCGGACTGGAGTTCTCATCACCATGGAAACAGCGATGTGTTTGATTGAATGCAATCAGCCCGTGTACCCATTAGACATCGTGAGGACGATGAGAGACCAGAGGGCCATGATGATTCAGACTCCTGTGAGTACTCTTCCTCCTCCTCATCCTCCTCCACCCTCCTCCTCCACCAATTTGGGCTTGTTTTGCCAGGCCTATATCATCAATGACCTTTGTTTTTTCCCAGAATCGCTTGTGAAGTGAATCTAGATTTCAGGCTGACATCATTGTAATACAAACCCTGAGTAGGATTTTGCAGCTTGTCCAGATAATTCTGAAGGGTTATTGTAAAATCTGTTACTCTTTTTTTATTTGCTTATTTGTTGATTTGTTTTGTAAAATATCAATTTAAGTGATGCTCCTTGTGCTGTGACAAAAATGAAGAAAAAAAAATTCCATTTCCGATGTGGGTGGGTGTAAAATTCCACCTACAGCGCTTCCTCAGAGAAGAGCTTTTGTTATGTGCTCATCTTTGCTCTGTTTGTACATTGAGCATGTAAAATGAAGCTTTTGTTCTTTCCATCGTGCTGCAAAAAGTTCATCGTTTTCATTATGTAGATTTCAAGTATCTCTGTATTGATACTATTTTGCCTCAGATTTAGGCTACCAAAAGTTGACATCATGCCGTTCTTAGTTGCTTTTAATATGCAAGGATAAGATCCAGTGTAAATTTAGCTGAAACGAAAGCCTCCAGCATTCGTTTTCCACCATGTTACAGCATACACAACCACCGCATTACTGCGGCGGGTCCTGATCGTTTATTCATGCCTGGCCGCCCCCCTGCATCCTAATTCACAGGTGTCTCTCAATTAAGCGCTCACGCCTCGCCGTTTTCCATGTGGTTCCGTTTTCCAGAGCCAGTACAGGTTCGTCTGTGAAGCGATCCTGAAGGTGTACGAGGAGGGACTGGTCAAGCCCCTGAAGTCCACACTGTATGAATGAAAGCAAGAGGACGACTGACTCTGCCGAGCAGGGAGTCTCAGGCCGCAGGCCGGACTTCACACGGCCGCGTCAAGTACCATCACGGCTTTTTTTTTTTTTTCTTCTTCTTCTTCTTTTCCCAGCAGAGGCTGTCCGCCACTTATCAAAAGGACATCGAGCGGAAACTGGGAGAGCTTCGAACATTGGAGAAAACTCAGCACTGTTGCACTTTATGTTGACAAAAAAAAAAAAATACTAGAAGATTCATTCAAAAAAACAGACAAAAAAAATCCATCAGTGGTGAATAAATAGGAACTTGTAGGGACAACATGCGTTCAGGGTAATGAGAAATTAAAAAAAAAAAACATGGAGATTGCTGTAGTGCCATATCTATGAAGGGCAGACCTTCAAAATAAGCATTTCTGATTATGTGTAGTTGCCCCCACCCCCCAAAAATCACCTAGCCTGAAAAATGACAGAATTCCAGTAGAAGGACATGCCTCTTCACCTCCACAATCCATCTCAATAAACAGTAGCTCTCTTTTTAAAGGATATTTATTATGTTTTAGTTTAATGCTATACCCTGTTCCCTGAATAATGACTATGGATTCTGTGTCTGTGATCTAGGAATGGCTGTACAACCAGAAACTGTAAGGTAGTGTTATTTGCTTGGTAAGGTCCTGTTGATCCTGTTCTTTCCTCCTTTTCTTAAAAGTGATCTAATTGAAGATCCCGTTTTCTTTCGTTTGAAAGACATTTCCATGGAAAACAGGTACTACAGAGCACTTTCTGTCGCGTGTGGTTCTTCTCCACATCATCTCTCTTGGTGTGCGTTAGGTGACAGCTCTGGTCATTGACAGTTTTAAAGATTTCTCCTGTTCAAATTAGGTGGAAACAGAGAAATCAGATGGAAAACCTGGTATGCTTTCCATCCTTGTGTCTCTGTAGTTACAAAACTTTCACTGCTCTCCCACACAAGAGCAAGACATTTCTCTACTCCAAACCCTTGTATGTTTGAGAGGTGTGAAGCTCCTGCTTCTGAGGTACAGTCCTGGTACATAAGGAAACCTAACTTATGAACTTAACTGATTTAAATTATTTTTTGCGGGTTTGTTCTTTTTTTTTTTTTAAAGAATGATGAACACAAGATGGCAAAATTAGTATTTCCAAGAAGTGATTGTTTTTTTCTTCATCATTTTAAGTGTGTAAATCAGAGATGGTTTTTAAAGGTACTCAGTTTTTGTTGGAGGTGATGGTTGGGATTTCGGTACAGTTGACCGAGCATTCTGCAGTACAGTTGACGTTCACATCAGGTTCATCTCAATGTCGATACACCACTAGGCTTGACAGAGGTAGAATTTGTACTTTCAGTAGATAAACTTTGTTGTTGTTACCATTAGGTTTT
This sequence comes from Megalops cyprinoides, assembly GCF_013368585.1. Classification (NCBI taxonomy): domain Eukaryota; kingdom Metazoa; phylum Chordata; class Actinopteri; order Elopiformes; family Megalopidae; genus Megalops; species Megalops cyprinoides. Next base: position 23,215,936 of record NC_050596.1, read on the forward strand.
TAAGAGAGGTTTTTTTGTACGTTACCTTGTTTCTATTTGGGGGAGGGTTGGGGCAATTTCTAGATTATCACATACCCTGCAAAGTCAGTTTGGCTCTGTAGGTGGTGCTATAGAGCACATGGTCCTTGTGTGGTCACCATGTGCAGTCTAAAAAAAAAAAATACCCACATTAGATGTCCCCAAGTTTGTTGTAGATAAATTCCGCCTCCCCACATAGCCTGCAGAGCCAGCTGGCTCATTGGAGCAGTGAAGCCCTGGCTGCATCCTCAAACCCCTCCCCCCCAGTATACTGTACAGTACCCATCTCAGTGCACACACTGTATTTCAGCTTTGCCTTCTGCTCTAAACAGCATTGTGTGTGGATCTTGTTTATGTAACGCAGCAGCCGTGCGAGTCCCCTTCTCGTCCGGTCCTTACGGCGTCACCGTGAGCCTTTTGGCAGGGTTAAATCGACGCTCCTACCTGCCTGCCGTTGGCCTGCCGAAGCAGGGGGCTTTAAATTGGTTACCTCCGGGGGCGGTACGCAACCGAACACCCTGACGCGCCCCCTCCGCCCCTGAGGAGCCACATCACACTGGCACTGCCGTGAGTCGGTACCAGTCTCACGAGCTGCATGTGCAGCAGGCAGCCGCTGGCCCGCTCCTCTGTGGCAGTGCATTTCCCTTGCAGCTGAACCAAGCCTCACGTTGACCTCACTGTCCAGTGTTTTAGCTGCCCTCCAGGTCCGTTTGAAGCGTTACCTAATGGTCCCCCACAGAGACATCGTAAGTGCGTATTTCTCTGAAGAAATTGCTACCCAGCCAGTACTTTTTCATTTTCTTTTTTTTTTTTTCCTTTTTCATTTTTCAGGGGCACCTCACTCACTCTATTTAAAAAATGGTACACATAAAAGGACTGGGGTTGCAGGACCAACAGTTGTTCATCCTCTTGAATGTTCAGCAACAAGCTTTGTCTGAATTAACCAAGTGTTGTAATAGCATAAGCTATAGATTTGCTATGGGATATTGCTGGGTTTGGGTTGGGTTTCGAAGGTTGTATTTTTGTAAAAGAAACACTTGCTTCTTGGGAATGGACAGCACTTTGCAGCTGACACTGTAGCCTTTCGTGCTACTTGACAAGTCGTCCTGGGGGAAAAAAAAAATAACGTGATGTTCAAATTTTATTTATCATTACTATTTGTTAAATAAAGACACCTATAGGGAAAGAAATTTAAACTTCATAGTGCCACTTGTTAATTTTGTGTAAATAAACTAGAGCGTGTAAATACAATGTTGTATATTAAAAATCTTTAAAATAAAAAGGAAAATCATGTGTGAGTTTAAATGTTATTTTTATAGGAAAAATAAACTGGGGAAAAAAAAAGGTCTGGGAAATGCATTTGAAATGCATTTTTCCCTTTGATACAGAAAATGCAGCAACTTAAAAAAAAATTGGACAGCATTTCAAAAGACCTCTGCTGGTATAAAGTGCTCTCCATTGTTCCAGGCACACATGGACAGGGGCAAAAGAGCAGTGTGAAAGAAACGCATGCCTCTGAAAACTGGAAGAGAAGAAACGCCAAAAAAGAGCAACACATCTCACCTTTTGTTTTGCCAATCAAAGCCAGCGGTCCTCTTGTGACCATTTCTTTCTTTCTTTCTTTCTTTCTTTCTTTTTTTTTTTTATTTGAACGTGTTCATTCTTTATCGAACGCTTTTTTTGTGTGGGTCAGTCATAATCCGTTGGAGCACATCGATGAGGGGCTATGATTAGGAGAGGGGGAGAGCATAGAGTAACAAGGAGAGTCATATTTTGCAGGGTTGCTGCAGAACAGGGACAAATTAAGGAATTGCATTTGAACCTAAAATCTGTTTAATTCAGTTTGCTGAGCTGGTGGTCCTACTAGGACTGATCTATTTCATAGAATTTTTTTCTTCAGTACAAGAAAAGGGGTACCCTACTACCAAAACACTTCAGTGATACAAATAAAAAGAGGGAGTTGTTTAAAAAAAATTCTGAACTATTCCTGACCCTCACTGCAGTCTGTAGTTTGATGTTTTTGTTATTATTATTATTATTATTTCCCAAGCCGCTTAGCTTTTATTGAAATTGCCTCTAAAACAGAAAACATTGTGGGGATTTTTGAGAGAATTAAATGTGAATTTTAAATTGAATTTATGAATACAACATTTCTTGTTCAATCCTTGCACATATTGACACTGGTTTATCTTGTGTGATTTGATCAAACATTCTGACAGTAATTACCAGTTATGGGACTTCTGTTTGGTGCTTCCACATGTTTTAATGATAAATGGAGAATGTGCTGGTAAGATGTGTGTAAATGACACATTGAGTGCAGTGCAAGATCTTGACATTTTGATTTGACACAGGAAAAATACTATTGTGAATATTACTGTTCATATCAGTAATCAATGTTAAGTTGTATAGATCTGATAAGATAGTGTATCTACATTTAAGATCTGTTTAGATATTTTTAAAAGCTGGCTTTGTCAAAATATGTGTGCTGAGACTTGATATTGCTTTTGAAATATCTTGGCCTAACTTACGAAGATCCTCTTTCGCAAGAGGATGCAGACAGCGCTTTGAATTCGCTTAACCACATTAATCATTGATTAATGAATGCTTGTCTGCTGAAAGATCACTTGTGTTTACATAAGCTGCTTAAAGTACACGTTCAAGAATATGATCAGAGTATGCAATGCTGAGACATGCAAGTACAGGCCTGTCCTTGATCAAAATTTTAGCTTTTTTACAGAATTAAGTATTTTGTTTGAATGATCATGAATGTGGTCCTTTCTCTCCATGGTATGTTAAATAGAATGAGTTGCTCAAAAGTACTTTCTTCGATCTGCACAATTGATATAAATAGCTAGACTATATAAGTGGCTGCTCATAATTAAACCATTGTTGGGAAGCTGTATATTATTAACAGACTATAGAAAGATATACAAATGTTATTTAGTGTCATACTGTACAAAAAAAATGAATGTATCAATCTTTCAGATATTAGAAGCGCAAAGGGGGTTAGAGAATCTCGACTGTTGGCTTTCGAGGAACAATATTTTTTCATACCACTTGTAAAAAGAACAATAGTTTGTAACACTTCCATAGATATATAAATATACAGTACACACAGTTCTGTGCGAGTGTGTCAGTGCAGGTTGAAAGGGTCATTTCACAGACCTCAGTCCAAATCTAAGATTTGCTTCTAGGTTGGGACTTGTCATGCACTGTGGAATGACCTAAAATGTGTTTTTATTGTAAATAAGAGCAATATTATGTCAGTGTAGTGCCAATGTTCTGTAAAGTCTTTTTTCTGCTTAAAGATTGAAGTACGCTAATTTGTCGGTTTAAATGATTTCTTCCTATACTTTTTGTTGTAACATTTTTTTCCCTAATATCTGTGAACAAATATGGTATGTCAAGGTTTTCATTCAGCGGTCTTTTTAAGTGAGTGTGATTTCTGTTTTTAGAGGCAGACAGCTTTTTTTCTGTCTGGGTGAACCATGCAAAGTAAAAATGGGTTGCGGTGAATATTTAAAAAAAAAAAAAAAAAAAGCACCAGAAAATATTTGTAAATTGCTGTACAATAGACTCTTACTTGACCATTAAAATGAACCTAGTTGATGTGGCACTGGGCCCTTGTCACTTCTGCCTCACCTTCTTAGTGTGTGATCCTCTGGACTCCCAGCTCAAAGGCCTCGAGGCGCACTTCCTCGGAGTGACAGAACGCTGCACACCCCTGAAATTCAGCAAAACCTCTGCAGGTGTTTGCGCCTGGCCTCGTGTATTCAGGCACTGTTTTGATTCGAGGGGGGTTCCTTTCACTCTGTTAATGGTATTGCTGTCTTTGCACTTCGTCTGTATTTCAGTGCAGATGGACGAGGTTACGTTCAAAATCCCATGACTCGATTAATCAAACAGGTCCATGGAATTTGGTCTCTCCACACACCCATGATATCTGAGGCTGACTGTTAGTGTTCAACAGGCATGGGTACGCCACCCTATTCCTTTAAGTACAGCAGATTGTCCTTTGACACATTATCACCAGTGTCAGTCTTTGACTTATTTTATCCCATTTAAAATGCTCTTGCCCACCACAATAAACACAGATTGCTAAAACAGACAATGGTAACACATGACAGTTACCGCCTCTATTACAGGTAGCTAGTTAAACAAAGGTCCTCTGCATGCAGCAGTGATTTGATTGTGATTGGCCCATACATTTCATATGGAGTGTCTTGACCAATAAGCGAAGATTTCACATTGTGTACGAAAAGCAACACTAACTACCATTGGCACATGCTCACTGGGGTCAGATGAGCATGAGCATGGATTCAAATGTGTGATTAAGGGTTTAAACAGCTTAAAATCCTTAAAGCATATGAGGCCTGCCAGGACAAGAGCTGCCTGCTTCAACTGGCAACATGTCACACAAAGTTTTGCAGATGTGCAGGCAGGAAGTGAAGTCCAGAGACATCATTCATCAGCCAGTCTGATTACAGACTTCACCTTTCCACAGCATCAGCACAAGTGCTCAGCAGTCATTTTCCCTCAGAAGTCACCCCTGGTGTGCAGCACTGGAATGACCAGGGGGTGGTGCTGTTGTCCAGTGGAGTTTTGTTGTTGGGCAATAGTGCACCACCCGGTGTTAAAAAGTGACAAATGACAGAATAACAAGTTGTTTAAGGTAACTGTGAGCTATGCATTAAACTAGTAAACGGTAAAAATGGCATGCCTCAGTTCACCATCTCACTAGATTGTGTGGTTCTCAGGTAGTCTTGGGGTTTTAAACTTGTTTGGGTTACATGGCAAGTAAGAAGATGTAGTTTGTCTGGGGCCTTCATCAGAAGTCTGCAGCTTGCATTGCAGTTATCGGTGTCATCGCAGCCCTTTGGGTACTTTAAGGTCTTGACAACATGTCTAAGATCAGCTTGCGCATTCCAATTCTAACCCCAATTACTTAGTGTTACATTTGAATTCAGATCCAGGATCGGTTGATAAGATAGAAACTCGTCACCTGTCACAAACCCTTTAAGCTAAGCAGAAAAGATCCTTGGTACAATTGGGATGGTTTATATTCTTGAAATCAACTCAGGTGACGACTGGAATGTAACGGTTTCATTCGATTTTGACTTCCTTGATCTCTTAAAAACGCACGCCTTAACCATTCCAACTCGAATAGTTCGTTTAACTGTAATAAAATGTATGTCTGTTTTTTTAAGTGCTTGTTATTTTCGGAGAAATTCAATATAGACGTTGATGTAAGACTTTTCCATATCACGGTGACATCCATCCGGACAAGATAAACGCTGTCAAGTAAATCGTCCATCTAGAGATGCACTCACCAAAAAATCGACCTCCCCGATGGCACCGAAATAAGATCTAATACAGGCCTACTTTCTTCGGTCTCGTTTGCTTGGCCTGTGCAAAAGATGCATTTCAGTGTAAGACTAACGTGGTATAAATGGTTATTAAGGTAGCGTATTAACACGTCGCTTCCATGTTGGTGATATTTAGCTTGTAATTTTATTCTAATTAAATAACAAATGTCTGATCAATTAGTAACCACACATAAACTAACTTCTTTAAAAAGGATGTGAAAGTCAAGCAGTTATTTTAAAACATGACACTGAGTGGCCAGTATTTTTCTTCGATAAGACCACACAGTTGTTCGTGATAAGGCACATTCCTGGCGGAAGATTAGCGGATAGGGAAACAGCGCCTTGGACGGTGTCCCTTTAAATGCAAATCCAGTTTGTGTTGAGAGTTAATGGAAACGTCATTTCCTGCAAGGAATTCTGTCTCCTTTGAAGCCTCCAAGATTCCCCCTATTCGCCTGGACCGATTTTCGTATTGGACAGATCGAAACGGGGGACATGTTTCACCTGCTTGTTTCCTAAATGTTGTTTATACACGGTTGCGTGCATGAAGTATCGGGTAGTCGGTTGTTCCCCCTTTTGAGGACGGCTTTGTCTCGGGAGTTGGGATCTACAAGTGGCGATCGCAGCCGACAGCCCCGCTCGGTGTATGTCGGAGTACTTTCATCTGTTGCTTCAGCATCACGAAAGAGGTAAACCTGTTGCCGTCATGTGCGATGAAGACGTTAACGAGCGCCTTTGTTGTAGGGACATTTTTGAAAACAATGTAATGTTTCACTTTTGATGGAAGGTTGCTTAGTTTATTTTTTCTTTGGTTGGCAAATGGCTAAAATAAATTGGAAAAAAAAACGTATTGAGTAAGAAACAATGTATTAACTTTAGGGTAGTTAGGGTTAATTACCCCGCCAGAAATGTGGGTTATGAATAAATGACCAGTAACAAATTGTTAACGTCTCAAACAGAGCAACATTGTGTGAATAGAAGAGGTAGGAAAATGTCATAAATTGGTCTAAAACGGATAAAAACGAAGTAATGCACGCATAGTTAACTGTGTTTAGTGGCCCAACAACAGCCCGAATCAATATACCATACCATTGGTGCGTTTTGTAGCAACATTTGGACAAAAAGATTTATATCAACTGACGGGGATTTTATGACATTTAAGTTAGCATTTTTGTAAATGATAACGATGGTGATTATTACATTGTAAAAATTCCCTTTTCCTACTCACGATGGTATCATGTGGATTTGGATAACATATTGCTAACCCCATCATGAAAACAGATAAGACTTAAAAATTGTTTTGCTCCGCACGATTTCTAGCGAGATGTTATGCGCAGTAACACCTGCTGAAGATGACTTTGCCTAGGAACGTTTAGAGCGAACATCATTGTGCCCAGTTGCGGTTATACGAGTTGGTGTTACTATTTTTCACTCTGCGGGGCCTGCAAGAGTTTCAGTCTTGGTTTAACTGGATCTCCACCGTATAGTCTACTAAGGCCACATCCAGCCTACGAGAGTTTTCGTCAGTGTTGGGTGTTGATAGTCTGGCCCCCATTACTGATCCTGGGTCAGTCTGTGTTTTTTCACATAGTGGTTGAGGTTAGGATTAGAGTTGAGTATACTAATCCTAGATCAGCTGTAGCAGGAGAATGGCAGTGGGCAGTGTCCTAACTAAGGGTGCCTTATGACCTATTTAACACTAATAACACAGATTCAGTCTATGAGTTATAATCTTCAACTTTGTTCCGTACACTTGAACAGTAGCTAGTAAAATGTAATTGTCATGAACAAGTCTTCAAATATATTTATTTAGAGGTTAGTCTTCATAAATAAGCGCCAACTTTGTTATTTTGGACCTCTAACAATTACTGGACAGTTTAAACAAAAAACAAGGGGATGAAGGGAACAGGTGTCAAGTATGTGTTTGTGATACACCATGTACAAGGTACTGGTTTTACCAGGTGTTTTGAAAATGTGTTTTCAATGTATTGGCTGGTGTTATATTTAGTTAGCTTCTGTGTAAAGCTGAGGCCAGGTTGACTGTTGGCCTGTGTGTTTGGTGGTCAGCTGCAGGCTAAAGCCTCAGCGTGCCCTGAAGTGCTGCCGTGCTCTCGTGCAGGTAGGCCTCGCTAGGCCGCAGCCATGCTGAGTTTCCTTCGGCGGACGCTGGGCCGCCGGTCCATGCGCAAGCACTCGGAGAAGGCCCGCCTCCGGGAAGCCCAGAGAGCCTCCACACACATCCCTGCTGCCGGCGACGCCAAGTCCATCATCACCTGCCGGGTGTCCCTGCTGGACGGCACCGATGTCAGCGTGGACCTACCGGTAAGGCTCGCTAACGTGCAGTGGTCACCCTGCTGCTATGGTCTATACGTTCACCATACGATCCCTCGTCTCTGTCCAAGAGGTCAGAGAGAGCAGATGCTCGGTAACTCCGTGAGCCAAGCCGTTTGGGTGTGCTGAAGTGGAGCTGGGTATGCCGCACGATATGTCGGCCAAACCAAGGGTTTGGCTGCATTGTGTTTGCAGTAGCTGTAATTGGCCTATCTTCTCCATGCTACATTCCGTAGCTAATGCAGTTTTTAGGAAGGCTTCATGGGCTGGCCATGGAGGTATCTGAATGGATTTCTGTCTCGTAGAGTTGAAACCACGAAGCAAGGTCAGTATCACACCTAGCTGGTTGGCAGTGCTAAAAGGGAGAGGGGAAAGTGTCAGATGATTTTTTTTTCCCCTGCCAGGACACCACTAAAATGGTTATCATGTCAGAGGTTATGTCAGAGCAGTTACACAACCTGTAATTAATGAGACATCACACTCATTGTCTTGAGCATGGTTTTATCAGGAGGTTGCTGGGTCACAGAGCCATCCCTGTTGTTTTTGTTAGCGGAGGAGGAGGCCGGTACGTTCCGTCTGTTTAATGAATAACAGCGTGGGCCTTCCTCAATTCCCTAGCCTCGGTCAACAAAAGAAAAGGGCGGTGTTGACCAAGGCAGATGAGAGGTTCGTGCCGCGTTGTCGCTCCGTGCTGATCAGTGGTAATACCATGATCCTTCAGCAGCACACCTGATCACATGACCTGTGAATGGAGCCAATAGTGGATGACTCAGTCTAGGCTCATGTTAATGCGTTCCCTTCATCAGCCTGTGACACTGGGCCAGTTCCCGCTGGAGCATCGATGTTACACAGCCATCGCACCTGCTGAAAGCCCGAGATGTTGGGAAAATCAGATAATATACAAAACATTAAAAACTGGAAGATAAAAAGGGAAATCATATGGCAGAACAAGTCTGTAATTGAGACATGCAATAAAACATGCATTAGCATGTTTTATCCATTTTAAAAGCTATTTTGACTGTGCATCAGCTTTTACTTTACTCAATATGCGGTTTCTGTCTGTAAACTAGCATTGCTAAGTGTATGAACAAAGATCACATGCACAGTGTATGTGTAGCATTGTTGAGTCTAGCATTGTTAGCAAGGAAGCTGGCAAAGTTATAGATAGCAGTTTATCTATAACTGGCTAACTAGCTGGTTTCAAATAATATGTAGCAAGCTGGCAACTATCTAGGGCATTAAACATCATATTTGGCTCACCAAAACAAGAATTGTCACAATGTAAAAACAGGCTGAATGTGAATAATCCATTTTCACAAAGTCCCATAATGCTTCATGTTTCTTCACTGATAAAAGTATAAATGTTGTGTGCATCCGTACAGTTTGGCGTTACAGGGCCAGGAAGGCTCTGTGTTGCTGTTCTGGGGATACATGTGACAGTACAGGCTGCAGAGCCCTTTGATGTGGACACCCTCCACAGCAGCGCCTAGGTTACAAGCGGCTTTCTCTCACACTTTGGCAGCTCATTGGTACAGGTTGTAACACTGTTCCTAAACCTTAGTTTGCCTGTTTTGTGTGTTAATGATAACTATTATTTGTTATCATTGCATGTAATGTAATTTTTGCATAGTGTGTTCATATCAAAATCATGTAAAAGTGAGTAAGTTTGGGGGTGGGTCAGTGTTGCATTCATGAAGCTAATGGCCTATCTCTAAATTTAGCAGCTTAGAAATCATCAACCCAAACCTGGGTGGGAGCGTGCAGCGTAGGAGTGTAGTAAGGAAGAGCCACGTGGCAGTGGTAGGGGCAGTGTGGGAAACACCATTGACTTTAATGGAATGCAACCATCTTTTTTTTTTTCTTTTCTTTTTTTTAGTCAACCCAGTGAAAATGGCTTGTTGGTGTGGAAACTCAATAGATAGATTTCTGTTGCCTTGCAGACTATTCCAGCTTGTTTGCTGGTCTTCAGCTTCATTTCAGTAACAGAATTGGTTGAAGATTGTGTAAAAAGCCAGCTTATTTTAAAAGTAAATGTTTTGTTTGTAGTTTAAAAAGTATTAGTAATTATCTGAGGTTGTTGAAGAGTTTGCACACTGACCAGTAGGCTGAAGTGGAACAAATTTATGATTTTTGAAATGGAGCATTTGAATGTTATCTTGACAAACAACCGAAAAGCCCCAACAAAAGCAATGTTTCAGTACAGGAAATTAGCAACAACAACAAAAAAATCCCCCGGAACCTAATAGATTGTGAATAAAAAGGAAATTATTTAACTCAGCCCTCTACTCTGCTCCAAAAGAATGTTTTTACATGCACACACACACCCACACACTTAATGAATTACCCACCTCTGCATTCGTCATGTTTGCTGAACAGCCAGGGAGCGTGTCACAATCTCTGCCAAGACTTACAAGAAGAGACATATATTTTTGCTAACTTTTTCTCCATCGCACCTCAAACATCCCCTGATGTGGCAGAAGGCCAACTATAGCAATTGCATTTGAGAGACAGAGTGCCTGATAACACTCTCCTTTTCAGCAACAGGTGAGGGGCTGTAACAGCTAACATAGTAGATAACTAGCATAATGTTAGTTAGTTAACAAGCAAAGACAACTGAAAACATGTGAAAGAGGTGCAGTAAAACTCCACTTACTCACGTTGATCACATAAATAATTATAATTCACACACTGTCTTGTGAAGGTGCTAAACCAACATTTTAATTAGTTTTATGTGTTGAACTGAAGATGTCTCTAATGTATTAGAAGTAGCGGATATGATCCACAGGTATGATGTTAGGGTGGAATTCCTCCTACCTGCCTTGCCCCATGGCAGCTGGCGAGAGCTGATTTAGTCTTTAGTGAAATGAGTTTTTGTTGTTGTTGTTTTTAATGTATATACAGTATATGCCATTAAGGCATTTGCTGGTTCAGGTTTATCCTAGAGCAAGTGCACAATCTCTGCATGCAAGCAATGTGCACATTTGTTTCACTGTAACAGAATTTCAAGGGTTTTAAGATCCTTATCAACATGAATTTATGGGTGGCACAGGATGTTCTCATGTAAAAGGGACGTTTATTTAGAAATTCTGTCTGATCAGTTCACAAATGAGAAGCCCTGACGCTTGGGACAGGCTGAACTCCCAGCTAAGTCAAGATAAAGGTGTGTTGACAAATAGTTCCCAGAACATTTCAGGGTGGACTGAGCGAACTCTCTTTGATAACATCAAAGTGGTAGGACAAATTTATCGTTAGATATGCGAAATTGCTCGCTTCTTCGATTAAAGTTTATATGTGGTGCTCATGAATGACACTGATAGCTCTAGCTCAACTTTCTGTGGCCCCACCAAATAGACTGTTCCATAGCCATACCTCAGTCCTACAGCTTTGTTTTAACTAGATAGTGGGTTGTTGGTGTCATAGGAGGGCAGTTTCTTTCCAAGTGGATGTCACGACTTTTTCAACTCATTTCATGGGGATCGCGGTAAAAATTATCGCTAAGCTCTAAGCGGAGTTCTCATCATGGGGTAAGATCAGTGTGTTTTGGGCATAACAGTTTGTATCCTTCCAGTTTGTATCTGTTCCAAATACGTGATTGCAAATGTGAGTTTAATGCTAAGATTTACGTGTGAATGACATGTAGAGAAGAATTTTTTCATAGTTCATGTTCAGAAGTCTCAAGTATGTAAATGTGGTCTGCTAGACCCTGTGTTCCTGATAATTTATGACGCCACTTGTCCTTTTGTAGTTGGAAAGAGAAAATGTTCCCATCTCCCTTCTCAGCCTCCATTTACCCAGAACAGAGCAAGCATACAACATGGTTCCAAGTGTTGACTGGAAAGCTATGTTACAAAACAGCCCCTGCTTTCACTTGTGAGAAAAATGCTGATCTCAAATCCCAGTCACCACAGAAGGGCTGCACTTGTGACATGCTCTGCAAAAAGTGTAGAAAGATTCTGTCCCCAACCACTGATCTTTGATCAGCGTCTACCTTTTACACAAAAGGCGTAATGGTTAAGATCACAGGTGGGTAAGCTGATCTTTAATCAGATCTTTGTGGGGGCAGGTACTTGAATCCTTGTGCACAAGCAGGCTCCCACACTCTGATACTCAAGGACAGTCCAGTCCATATGAAGGAGACATTAGCATTCAGCAGGAGCAGCGAGGGTTGTACCTCACTCCTGCTCACCCCCCACCTCCTACTCGCCCCCCCTCCTCACGACTTTCAGACAGGGAGCGGCCGAAGGAATGTAACTGCTCTGAAGGCAGATAGCTGGCCCGCCGGGCTGGAAACCCCTGGTGAACAATGCGGGTCCAAGGGCTGGGGTTCACTGGAGCGCACAATGGGCCCTTTGTGTGCATTCTCGCAGCCCAGCCGGACGCCCCTCTGTGCCGTGCCAACTGGAGAGGCCTGCGTGAGCGGCCGGCGGCGTGCGCTCCGGGGCTGCCGAGGGGCAGTGCCCGCCCCCTCTCTCCCCACGTCCTCGCCCCGCAAAATAAATGTTTCTGTTTGTCGCAGTTTTGGTATGGTAATGGTGCTCCTCGCTACAGCCCTTGCCTTGTGGAGAGGGATGACGTATTGCTCAGAGTTGGTGCTTTCCGTGGCTTTATTTCCACACAGAAGCAGATAGTGAGTGTGAATTCAGTCACGGAACAACGGGAGTCATTTAGAAGCCGTGTTTTTGTTGCATTGACTGATTAATGGTCACTCGTCTCAGAATAAAAGTTTTATCACCAGAGTATAAACTTTGCCACGAACAGAGGGGGGAAAACAAGATATAACTCGTAAGATGTAAATGCAGCTATTGCAAAAATAATTTGGAGTCTTAAAATACCTCGTAGATGCACAGTATTCTAAAATAAGATGATTTACTTGGAGCATGGTAAGTGTTTTAAGATTTCCTTCAGCACTCTGCAATGCAAAATCTTGGCAAAATTGTACTTGCTACTGGTATCCAGTCTTAGCAGCAGGTGGTAAAGCAGTAGTATGTGTCCAGTGCACCAATGCCAAGATGGCTGTTGTTCCATGCAGCCTGTGAACTTTGGCAAATCTCCGTTTCCACATTTATTTCCATATTTCTGTGGTGGCGTCCTGCAGGGGAATGCTAATGGCACGTATGCCCCAGCTTGAAATGGCAACACGTTGACATCTGCTCTATGAAAAGCCTCTCAAAGGCAATATATCACTGTCGGCAACACATTGTGTGCGTGCTTCTTTTGTTTTCTAGAAAACGGCCCAGCTGATACGCAGGCCTCCGTAGAAAGAGTCCTGTCTTGAATACAAAAAAAATATGGAATTACAAAAAAGGAAACGCTGGTGCCAACACAATGATGCAATGCCATCTAAAGTTACTGAGCCAGTTGAACTATAGTATGAACTACAGAAGTACAAAATTATCAGCAAAAAGCGGCCAATGGGCCCATGTGTTCAATTTTTTACAGTTTACATTGTCATTTCGTGGCTCTTTTAGACAGTTGACTTGCACTGAAGTTTTTTTTTCTTTGTAAACCACCTAATGCACATTTGCAATCAGTCAAAGCCATGCAGCCCATCTGGTTGTAATCCTAACTGTTGTGTGCTTTGTCATGTGTTTGGGTGGAAGGGGTTAATTCCTTTGTTTGATAGGCCAGTGCACACTCATATTCGACGAGGCAGAGCAGCCCTCCGGAATGAAGTCAAGCCGTGTTAGGAATCACGTGAATGAGTTGCTGAGGCCTACTCTCGGTCACCATGGTGACCCTCGGAGCTGTCCTTCCTGCTGTCTCAAAGTTGGCGTGTTGTGTAAGAGGCTGGTCTTGTCCGAGACACACGCAGGATGGTACAGTGCACTTGGAAGCGGAGAGGGGGTGTGTGTTTGGAGCTTTTGGCTACCCTCAAAAGAATTTGCTTTGGTTGTTAGTTCTAAAAAGGTCTGCTTCAAATCAAAGTAGCTCAAGCAAGAGAGGGAGGTTTGAGCAGCGTTTTGTTTTTTTTTGTTGTTGATTATTTTGCTTTGCGTAGAGTAGCATGAAAATTGGTTCTCAAAATTATTTCATGCGATTTTCTTAAGCATGCACCAGCTTTGCTGGGTACGCACAGTGTGGTGATGATGGTGTTGCAAGCTGTTATCTGACCTGTTCCCTTCTTAGTTTTTCATCAGCCTCGCCTTGTACTAATTACTGGTCTCTGGTCTGTCTTTTATTGTGTTCCAATATACATGTATGTGTTAAGCATTGGGAATATAAAAACAATGCTGTAATATACATTTAAACAAACCTGATTCACCACTGTGTTCATTGGTGTGTTTATTGTCTTATCCATCTTTGGATTGTCCAGAATAATCTGAGGAAGTGTAATCAGTAATGGAGCCAGCAGGACAGTGGTAGCCTCAGCAGTCTAATCTTAGCAAGAACATATTGCTGGGTGGTGATAGCTTAGGTCACTGATTCTGCTGGAGATGTCATCACAGTTCTGCCTTCAAAGATGACCTTATTCTAAGGTGTGCATTGTTGATTTTGAGTTGAGTGGACAAGCAGGCATTTTTTTTTCAGCAGTTGTGACACGCCTGCTGACCACTGTTAGTTTACTTTATGTAGGGTTACTTCACAACACTGTTAATTTTGAAAATCCATGCCTAAATGTAAAAACAAAGCCATAACTGGCAACTCTGATATTTTCATATCATGTTTTCCCATCAATATAACATTGGAAACCAATCAGTAGCAAGTGGGTTTGAAGGAAAAAGCATTAAGAAAAAGACATGACTTCAAGAGGGTTCTGATAGAAACAAGATTAATCATTCCTACTGTCCTCTCGTGTGTAATTACATGCATTTCATATACAGTACTAGCGCATCTCTGTAAGCTCATATCCAGTCCGAACAGACTGGGTTTTTATGCAAACGGAAAAACAACTTTGCCAAAGCAGTTTTGCAGCTTTGGTTTTGTTTTTTTTTAGCTTCCTGAAATGTGTATCTGCATTTTGGTGAATACAATACTGTACTGACGTGAGAATAGCAATGACAGAAGTGTTGTCCTTTCCCTAAAATGTCAGACTCTCTCATGAACTAATACAGGTTTTGTTGAAGACCCCTCTAATGTTGAATTTATAATTGAATCTTTTGTTATTACTCTTAATGTCATCAATATTCATGAAAATCAGTTGATGGACTTTCGGTAAAGTCATTTGTATTAATTTCCCTGTCTGGAAATACAAGTGAATGAAGACGTCTTTGCAGGGGGTGATTTGGACTGGAGTTTTGCATTTGAATGCTCAGCCAATGCCCATCCCAGTTTAGGGAGACCTTTTTAGTGGACTGTGTTTCTGTGTTGGTGTGACTCCCTGTGAATTCCCTATCACTTATGGTGTACCTATGAAAGACAGAGAGACCCAAAGACAGACCGGAAACTTTTGTCTTTGATTTTTTTTTTTTTTTTTTTTTGGTTCCCTTCAGTGTCTGGAAAGCTGTGGTGGTCTAGTAGAAGCCAGTTCATATATAGGTGAATTCCTGAAAACACATCTCATTTGTTTGTAATCTCCACAGTCATAACTTACTGTATTAGCATCAGGCTTTTGAGAGATGGAGAGAAGCCCGGCTTCCAGGCATGGCTGAAACCTATGGCTGGAGCTATATCTACAGTCTTCAAGCCACAGGCTGTTGTATGCAATTAATGTCATTAATGTAAGCATCCTCACAGGGTTCAGACCTTTAGAAAATAATCTGTACAACATCCTGAAACCCACAATGCAACGACCTATCCTCCATCTGATGCACGTGTATACAGGTGGGTCTTCCATGGGGTATCTGCAGCTGATGCACATCTCTCCTGTGCCTCAAACAGAAAAAAGCCAAAGGGGAGGAGCTCTTTGACCAGATCATGTATCACCTGGACATCATAGAGAAGGACTACTTCGGACTGAGGTTCATGGACTCTGCGCAAGTGCCGGTAAGACCTAATGAGTGGCGCATCCTGTGTGCCTACTACAACAGCAAAATGGGGATTGCGTGTCGGTCTTTCTCTTGCTCTATGATTGGGTCTCCCCAAGCTGGTTCTGCTGAGGTCGTGTTGTGGAGGGAGATCAAGTGAATTCCTAGTATCCTCATCCCACGCTGGTGAGCATCTTTATCAGTGCGACTTAAGGTATGATTGATTGGACGTTCTCTCACAAGGTTGGGAGTAGCTAGAACATCCGGAGGAACATCAAAACCAGGAGCAGCACTCTGTAATCGCCCTTTAAACCATCATTCAGAGTGGGAGTAGGATTGTTAGGCTTTCTGTGTGCTTGTCTGTTTAAACCAGCATATAGCTTCTGTATACCAGCATATGCTTACTGACGTCATGTTCTTTTTGATAGCGTATTGGAACTGTATCAGCAAGGTTGTACACAGAGCTGACCATCAGAATTAACTTTGAAAAATAAGATAAAAATGAAACCTTTTGGTACGGTATGTGTACCCAACTGGAGGCCCCTGGTTCCAATCTGGCCTTGCGTGTTGGGGGAAATTTGCCAGCAGATTCCCAGCTGTGGTGGTTCCCACAAAGGAGGGTGGTGAGCTACCTCTTCAGGATCACTCTGTCAGAAAGGCTGGTTCACCAGGGGGTGGGAAGTTCAGCAGGCACACATGCACAGCCACAGTCCTGATGGGAGATGAAGACCAGAGCTGCATATTATATGAACATGACTTGACTAAAAGCAGAACTTCATCTGCCGTCAGCGCCTCAGACGTACAGCTTCTCGCCCGGGCAACGCGCCCCAGAGGCGACCGCTCCAGGTGATGCTGAGTGAGCCGGCCCCCGTTTGGGCTGAGGGCTCCTGCCCCGGCAGCAGCCCTCTCTCACCGCTGTAGCTAAGCTCCTGCGAATGTAATGGGGTGAAGAGTGAGGGAGGGCCAGAGAGAGGAATGTGGGGGAGAGGAGAGAAAACAGGCTGCAGCTGAAACATTCAGGCTCCTCTATCGGAGCAGCAGCACCCCTCCCCCCCCCCCCCCCCCCATATTGTTCATGCCTCACCAACCCTGGCCTCCCGGCCAAGCATGGAGAGAAAAGAACTTTCTGGTGTGTACTCGAGATGGAGACTTGGTTTGCACTTTGCTTTGGTCATTTCCTCAGTGTACAGTATTGACAGCAGAGATTCTTCAACTGAAATCTATTTATTTTTTCCCATGAATTTAGTTATGTGTACAACATATAGTTGTAATGTTCTGTGTTTTTGGAGTCAGAACAAATGCAGTGTGCCTTTATAGAGTACCCGGGAATTTTGTTTTTTCCCCAGAAAAAGGTTTGTATGTTATGAGCATCTATCAGTCGGCCTCACAAAGACCACATATATGTTGTGTTCTTACTGTGGTCACCCAGATGTTTTCTTTTCTTTTGAGTTTAATTGTCAAATGCTTTCCACCTTTTTCCTTCAGGTAGCTTAAAACTGATGAAAAACCTGTGTTTAATGTGTCTGCTGAATGAACACAATGCGATATTGACCCAATTTGGTGTGTATTTTGTGTGAACATGGTATGGTATTGATTCAGTTTGATATGTGTGTTGAGTGAACATGGAGTGCTATTGATCCAGATTGATATGTACATTGATTGAACACAGTCTGGGATTGGTCTTTTTCCAGAGAACAGGTTCAGTAGGTTCCCTGAAATGTTTTCTTTGGTCAGGTGAATTGGCTTAACATTAACTGTCCATATTTAATTATTGTCCCTGTGGAAGTTACAGAAAGTCTTGATAAATGATCAGACAAAGTGCATAAAGCTCTGCTTGGCTATGTATGTCATTGTGTGGACCTTACATATAAATTTTAAACGTTACATTTTTGTATTTTTAACACATTCTATTTTGGTCTCAATCTTTGATTGCAGCATTGGCTGGACATTACAAAGAGCATCAAAAAGCAAGTCAAAAGTAAGTGCTTTGAGTCAGTTTTTTTTTTCTTAATTTCTTGCAGTTGTATCATTTGTTGGTTAAACACTACTGATGTATTTGAGGGGAATGCCAGAGTATACATTTGTCATTGTGTTTTTTTAACTGGTGTGCAGTGTGTGTGATGCAGCCTTACGGTTGACTGATACACTACCAGAGGGTTGATGAACTGTACTATACACATTGCTCTCTTTCAGCCTACATCATATGCTACTTTCTTGCTTTATTTGCCTGCCAGAGACACTTCTTCAGGCTGATATTTCTTCACGCCATGTCTGTTCGGCTTGATGCAGTTTCAGTTTAAGTACCTCTCTCAAGGGCACAATGGCAGTGCTCAATTAAGAATGGAACTTGCAGACATCTGGTTACATGCCTTGAACCACTGCTTGGTCAGTAATCCTCCTCAATATTTCTCTGCAGTTGGCCCCCCCTACTGCCTCCACATGAGGGTCAAGTTCTATTCATCTGAGCCCAACAATCTGCATGAGGAACTGACCAGGTGAGTGCCATGTGCTTGCAGAAAGAACCTTGCCTTCGCTGTTTTCACACTGCTCTACTCTATGATTCTCTTTCTGTTGTTGAACAAACGGGGAGTAGTCTTATTAAATGGATAGAAGCGTTGGATTGAATTGAGACATTCTCAGCCTGCATCATATATGAACAGTTTATACCAATGACATGTATACTAATTAATGTTTATTCCCCTTCCAGATATCTTTTCGTGTTACAGCTAAAGCAGGATATTCTCAGTGGAAAGTAAGTAACCCTTTATAGTCCTCTACCGCAGTTTATATTTTACTGTACTTAGTAGTTCTGAAAACACTGTTGCTGTTTTTTATATATATATATATATATATATATATGAGAGGTTGAAGTTTCCATAGTTTCCATTGTCAAAGGTATGGAATTAAGAGGGTCCTTTTAAGCAGCTTAACCATACTTAATAAGTCTGGGATGGAATTATTTGTTTGCATCCCTAAGTAGGTTTTAAAAATATTACTATCAATTTTCCCATGCTTAGGGATTAGCGTGGGAAAGTAATCCAATCAGAGGGGTGTGGCATCAGAGGGATGTGGTGTGCGGAGGTAGAGGCATATGCTGTTTCAGGTGGTGAAATCCTGTGTTGACCAGCATCTGCAAATCTGGGGGCAGCTAGGAAGGGTTGCGTGGCACGGGCACAAATGACAGAAGTATACACTGAAACCTTCCCAGTCCTCCAGCTGTCCTTGTGCACTGCAGGACAGGAAACCATGTTTTACTCAAACACAGAGAGATGCAGTAGTACCTCCAATCCTCCAGATGGCACTGTATCATAGTGGTGTGAGAATAGGGGCTTTTAATCAGGTTATAGGTTGTTACCTCAGAGCGGCATTTAACATCACTTATACTATTGACTATTCAGACATTTAAAAGGACAATTTGGAAAAAAAACATAAGCATTGTATATCACCCTAATTAAGGGTTGTTTGCTAAGTAAATAACTAATGACCTAAGTACTGAATTTACTAATTTGACTTGATCACATTTCCATACAAGCAACATCAATTTGTAAGCTGTGTTTTCAGAGTGTGTTTCCTCATCCTTTATCATCGTACTTACACAGAATGCAATACTCTCACAGAGCCTTTGAGCTCAGCTATCAAGCACAGACCAGAGTGTAAAGACTCCCCATTTCCCATAATTCCCAGCTTATTTCTCTCTGTCAGTGGACTAATCGATTCAGGCTGGCCAGGAGGAAGCGTAGCGTTGCTGCTGCTCTAAAGTGCAGCATGAATTACTGCCGTCTCTCTCTCTTTAATACAGGTTGGAATGCCCATTTGACACAGCAGTGGAACTGGCAGCCTTCTCGTTGCAGGGTAAGTCCTGTCCCCCCCCAAAACACACACACACACACAAACACACACACACACACACACAGTAAAAGGGTAAATAATCCCTTTGAATTGTCAAAGGGTCACCCAGGGCCCAGTAATCCCCTAGACTGTGAAGAATTGAATTTCCCTGTCCTCATTTTGGGCTGTCAGGAACTTCGGGGGCGGGGGGGTATGGGGGGGGGGGGAGAGCATCCGTAGCAACCAGCACAGCAGCTAAGTAGCCCCCATGTCTTCGGGTCCTGGCTTATTTGGGCACAAGTATGAGAAATAATGCAAAATGCCCCAAACACAGACTGAAACTAGTCCTGATGTCGTAAGCAAATGATGACCTCAGCCAGTGCCATCATGCTGCAGTACTTGTCATGACAGGCTTAATGTGTGTCCTCTGTGAGGACGAGCTCACGTATGCAGGCTGCACAAAAGCCCAGTCTCCTCTTCCAGCGCATTCTGAATGGAGAAGGGAGTAGGATTTCCCAGAATCCTCCGCTTCTCTTTGGTGTGCATGCCAGCTCATTAGAGCCCAGACCTCAGGGCAGGCTCCCTAATCCAGCCCTGCCTCCCTCCCTCTGAGTCGCTGTTTAAATCATCCACAAGAAGCAGGCCTGACACAGTCCGTCTCTCACAGCAAACCACTGCTTTCAGTGGGCAGAACTTTCTCTTCGGAATGAGAGCGTTACATCCATACTGTTTGCATGTATTTATTTTAAAGGTAAACATGTATGTGGTAGGCTCATATTTAGGTCTCAGGTTCTCCAGTTTTTTTACTTTCAGAGTCAGGTTAATGGATAGAACAGCAGTCCTTATTGTGATTCCGAACAGCTCTAGGCTGGGGTCTAAAGGGAGTACAGGAAACAGTGTGTGACGCGGACAGTGAGCGGAGCACGCTCAGTAGAGCCCTCCAGCAGATTGACGGGGGCTAGATAATCCCCGGGGCAGGATTTGATCTGTTGACCCAGAGGTGAGCCTTATCTGCTTAGTCACCGACACCCTCTGACATCTCCTCGCCACAGTCTCGGCCCAGCTCACAGTATCATCTTACCCTCGCCGAAAACGCAGACTGGACCACATGGCAGATAAATAAAAGCAGCTTTTCTTTTCCCAAAGATAAACATGAAACTTTTTACCTCTGCTTTACCAAAGGAAGGGTTTGACTTCCTGCCTCTGCTTCACTATTGAAATAGATTTGTCTTCCAATTCAATAAATTACATTATATTATTGGCATTTAGCAGGTGATCTTATCCAGAGCGACTTACATATAGCTGGATATTTACTGAGGGAAGTCTGGATTAAGTACATTGCCCAAGGGTGCAATAGCAGTACCCCAGTGGGGAATCAAACCAGCAACCTTTTGGTTATGAATCCTGCTCCTTACCTGTTTGTTTTATTAAATGGACCCTACACAACATTTTGGCGTTGGTGTGGGATTGTTGAGTGGAGATATTCATGTTATTGTAATGAAAATGTAAACAAATTGACAAATTAATCCACATTTTTCTGTATGTGTATATTGGTTGACATTTGAATATGGCAGTCCTGTTGGAATCGTTGATTTAGCGTGTTAATTGTATTTTTTTGATCAGATAAGGTAGTAAGAGACCAGACCTTTGTAAGAGACCAGACCAAAAAAGATAGATCAAGGGTCACCAGACAAGAATCTCCATAACTCACTGAGGGGATTCCTAAATGTTCCTTATGTCACCTTTGCTCTTTTATTGGGAACATCAAAGTCCTCAACATTGAACCATTTTGGGTGTCTGGGAAAATGCATTGGACGTTTGGTGCTGACTTACTCCACGCCCATCTGTGTGTTTCAGCTGAGCTGGGTGACTGCGATCCTGCAGAGCATGCTCTGGACCTGGTATCAGAGTTTCGGTTTATCCCCGATCAGACGGAGGAAATGGAGGCAGCTGTCTACAACAAATGGAAGGAGTGCAGGTGAAGATGCGATTCTTAAAAGTCTGGGAACTTCATGCACGCAACCCTCTGTCCCCAACAGCTGATTTAGGGTCACCTTTCAAACATTCATCCCAATTCTAACTGTTTGTGTAAAAAGTAGATACTGATACTGGATCAGTGCTCAGGGCAGAACCAATAGAACATCCACCTTTTGAGTGTCCTCCCTTGATGTATTTTACAGCATTTAAAAAAAGGCTAATATTAATACATGAAAGTAGGGCCTTGAAGTCAAGTGAAGCATCAGTCAATGTCAGAAGCTAAGGTCTAACACGTGCAAGAGGGTGCTCCAAACGATACCTGGCCAACTTAGATTGTATGCAGGTCAACCTTTCACCCCAGTTAGAGCATAAACCAAAGCCAGACTGTGACACCAGTGGAGTCGGCAAGTGACCAGGGGTTTATCTCACAGGTGTCCTGTCTCAGTTTGAAATTTTAAACGTATGTAGTCTGTTTCAGCCCCTCAGTAAACTCCACCTCTGCAGGGACCGGGTAGACGGATGGCTTATAAATGTGCAAGTTGTTAAAAACGATCCTTTCAGACATAAAAAGGAGAGTTGTGAAGACTCCTCTTTTGTCAGCTGTCAGCCCTGTACTATTGAATCAGGTGACCTTTAACCAGCTCAGTGAGAGGAGTATAAAGCCAATAAATCTTTTTCAACTGGGTTCTCATTTGGCTTTGCACTAGGAGGCCTGGTGCGCTCCTGCAGAGGGAGATTGCTGTGAGACTCAGCTGCACCTCTTCATCTTTTAACAAGCTTCCCTCTCTACGTCCAGTCCTGGATTG
Source organism: Megalops cyprinoides (assembly GCF_013368585.1). NCBI lineage: Eukaryota > Metazoa > Chordata > Actinopteri > Elopiformes > Megalopidae > Megalops > Megalops cyprinoides. The sequence continues at coordinate 23,238,166 of NC_050596.1, forward strand.
CTCTCACCTCAGCACAGCTAATTCCAAACATCAGGCCCGGCACTATGGGGGCGTTTAGGGGTGCACCCCCCAGACGGACCTCAGTGCACCCCCAGTTGTCTCCTTATATCCTGATGTCCACATAGTATTTATTACGTTTTTTTGAGAGATGACTTTTGTGCCCCCCCCATGGATTGCAACTGCACCCCTCTGTATTTCCTCCAGGCGCCAGGCCTGCCAAACATTCTCAGAATGTCACCTGTCACTAATGCTTCCACAACGTTACACTTGCATTGTGAGAACATTGTGTTTTGTGTGTCTCCTCAGGGGTCAGATGCCAGCACAGGCTGAAATAAACTACCTGAACAAGGCCAAGTGGCTGGAGATGTACGGGGTGGACATGCACAAGGTTAAGGTGAGAGTGGGGGCAGTGTGAGAGACAGGGTCTTGCTATTGTCTGCCATGATAAAATTTCATATAAATTTGTGGATCAGTTGAGCCACCTTTCATAAGTAATTCTGGTGTGAGTGTGTGTGGGCCTGATGCTTAATAAATGGAAGAATTGCAATGTGGAGTTTGGAGCAAGTCTGTTCAGTAGTGTATTGTATATCTAGGATGTGTTTTGCACTCCCATCAGAACAAGAACCCGCTTCGGTCAGGCTGGTGAGATCCAATGAAAATCCATAAACGTGACCAAGTCTCTCTCTTCCTCATTATAACGGGAGCTTTCGAATGTGCATTCCCAAAGTTGGCTGTAGAACAGGAGTAAAAAAATGGATGCTCCATAGTATGGGGTATCGATTAAAGCCAGTACTCAGTAATGTAGTGCTTGAATGTCTAATGGTCATTAAACAAACATGTCTCACCATGGTGCATAGATCGATATAATTGATCCTCAGCAGTGCAATGTGTGTATGTGTTGGCTGGGTGTTCAGTGTGGGCTGTTTCTCCCCGCACAGGCTCGAGATGGGAACGAGTACAGTTTGGGCCTGACCCCCACAGGAGTGCTGGTATTTGAGGGGGAGACCAAGATCGGCCTCTTCTTCTGGTGAGGGGCTTTGTCTGTTGTGTGCACTTCCTGTGGAAGGGACCCTCCTGCTGTTTTCATCGCTCTCTCATTTCGCCATGGCCAAAGTTCTCTATCAGTTGCAGTTTGCATCAGCGTGCCTCTGTGTATTAAGGAATCAGGACTCTGCAGGTTGCTTGGATGACAGCAGCAAAACCAAAACCCGTCCTTCATTTGGCACTTGGCTCACTTTAGCGCATTGGGCAGCTTGCAGTGTGAAATATAGTCACTGTTAGGTGTGTGAGTGTGTGGGAGGACTGCATTCACTGCACCTTGGCACTCCTGCATGAGTACAGTGGTTGTCACGGCGAGGTGATAACACATCCAGCTGGCAAATCCAAAATTTGGCTGGATAAAGGAGAAAAAAATTTAAAAATAAAGTCACGGTAAGGCAAAAACATGCAGACATTGTAGCCTTTTGGAGCTCTTCACTTTTGGAACAGGGTTGAAAACCTCAGTGATGGAATAGCTGTCTACATAGGTGAATAATTTCAGAATTTGTAATTATGAGTCATATAGTGGTGGTGTAGAGGTATGACAAAGTAAAAATCAGGTATATTTTTCTCCCCCTTTGTCCATGTACCTTTGTGTGTGTGTGTGTGTGTGTGTTTGTGTGTGTGTGTGTGTTCACTCTTCCTCCTCAGGCCCAAGATCACCCGACTGGACTTCAAGAAGAACAAGCTGACCCTGGTAGTGGTGGAGGATGATGAACAGGTAATGCAGGAGACAGAAGAGGTAATGCTGTGTGCTTGACCCTGTCGCCTCCCTCTCACGCACAGTCTCATTCCAGCAGGAAACACTCCACAGGTCTGTCCCACTGAGGACTAAAGCAGGCATTTGCATTTCAGACATACTACTTTCTGCAGCAGCTGGTTCCTGATCAGTTCCTGGCATGTCCTGCAAAGCACTCTTTAACTGATCACTGATCAGAGATCAGTGTTGCAGATGGGAGCTGGGAGCGGGTTAGGCTTTATAGAAGTATTTGCTTTTCCCCTGACCTTGCCATACTTCTCTCATACTTCACAACATGTTGCTGTGTTCAATGCCTCTGTACCATGCTCTGTAATGCTCTGTTGTGATGTTGCCATGCAGAATTGTGGCAGTTTTTACTCCATGTTTCCTTTTCCCATTCAGTGTTTCATCCTGTAATGCTTCTCTGCCCTGCAATTTCAGTCTTAAAGCATAAAGTGTGCTCTCCTGCCACCCCGGGCCAATTACTCAGGGCATCGACATGTCCAAATGTCCAGCCCCTCTCCTTCAATTAGGTCACAATGTGGCTTGTTGTTCATGCTCATCTGTGTTGAGGTGTACTGAGAGGCAATGTGAAACGTGTCTAGTTTATAGTGACACGCTCTGCTTACAAGTCGAAGTATCAGCCAGCGATGTCTATTTCACAAATGCAGATTCATTGCACGGATTCACCAAGTCCACACTAGGTCACTGAGTACAAAGGTGTGGTGTTCCCATAACTACAACAACAATGGACGTTGCTCCTGAAAACATTCAGCACGGCAGTAATTTGCATCCCAGGAAGCTGATCATTAGCGGTGGTGTGCGTGTGTGTGCCTATGTGAGCGCATGCACTGGGTTTGAGGCTCCTGGCTAGTTCATTCTGCTGGCCCCTCTCCAGGCAGAGTTAATAAAACACGTCTCTGCATTCCCTCCTGCAGGCATCCCTGGCATGTGTAGCACTTAGCACTCTATAAAGCAGGGGAGCTGTTAACGTGCTAAGAGAGCTGGCCATTACTAGGGAGGTAGAGGGAGTAGGGTGGTGGCGCCGCCGCTGCCTGTAAAGTTGTCACTCTGTGGATCAAAGTTGCAAAGAAAGTGTGTTTTAATTGTATAATCATGATTGTTTTTGCCGGACTGTTCTGATTTATGGCTTAAAGATCATGAGAACCTTTTTTGTGGGTTTTTTAAATAAAAGGGATATGGAGGTTTACAACATTAGGCTTGATGTAAATGCTTGGATATGAGATGAGTATGTCTGCTAAAGAAATGCAGCCAGCTCCCTGATTATACAGCTTTGGATTGTCCGGTTTGCCAGGGGTCAAAAGTGTATGCAAAAGACTTTTCACAATCTCTCCATGTTGACCATAGGAGTAGGGGTTGGTCTAACCCTGACCAGGTCTTCAAACGGAGACAGCTGTAAGATAATGATACCATTAAAATAGCCAGCGTAAATACAGCCAAAAGTCCTGTAGATGGTTTCTTGTTTCTTTTTAATATTAAAAGTTAAGTAAACTTTAAAATTCTCTCAATGAATTAGCTGTCTGTGCCATGGCTTCTCTTGAAGATAGCTTGGATATTTTGGAACTGACCGCACATTTTTATAAAATTGAATAAATTGTGGATACATTGAACCCATTTGCCAGGTGATTAGTTAAATGTGGAATGTGTTTCATGATAGGAGAGTCTGTGAGGTCACATACTTGGGTTGTGAGGACATGCCTGGGTGTGTGTGTGTCTCAGGTGGTTTTGAGAAAGAACTGTAGTACTGGGAACAGCCAGTCTTACTGTAAACAAGAACACAAGACTGCACTTGTCGCAAACACATTCCTTTTCCACTGTTTTCGTCTGGAGACATCTTGAGCCACCTTACAGTCTTTTTCATGGTGCCCACGTCATTTCATATCCAGATGTAATGAAATAACAATGTGATCAGAGGGCTAAACCCCTGAAAGACTTGAGTAATGCCATGGAAGTCACAAAGCCGCGTAGCTGATTAGAGCACAGGAAGGAATGTTATTGCCTCAGTGAGAGCTGATGGAAATTAGATTAATGAGAAACCAGAAACTGCAGCGCAATCTCCACTCCTGCTTCATGGGAGTAATTCTGTAAAAGAGGGATAAGAGCGTTCACCATGAGCCCGGAAACCAGCTGGGGGGAAAACGGCTGAGGTAGATGGTGCCATAAGTGTTGGTCGTTTTAGATTTTAGAGGTTGGGGTCCAACAATAAACAGAAGGAACAGAATGTCCCTCTCTTCAGAATACTCCCGCTTTGTGTTCCCTCTGCATCTGTCGCACCGGTTTCCTCCAGGTGCATTGTGGGTAGAGGTTGTGTCCACCTCAGCTAAGGCCGCCTCCATTGTCTTGCAGGGGAAGGAGCAGGAGCACACATTCGTGTTCCGTATGGACCACCCCAAGGCCTGCAAGCACCTGTGGAAGTGTGCGGTGGAGCACCACGCTTTCTTCCGCCTGCGCGGCCCGGTCCAGAAGGGCTCGACCCGCTCCGGCTTCATCCGCATGGGCTCCCGTTTCAGATACAGGTGGGTCCTCAGCGCAGACTGTAGCCTGGCAGCAGTCTGTCATGCCATAACTCTGGTAAGTTCACCTGTCTGCATTATGGCTTGATGAGTTAAGGCTGTGTTTAAGTTAAGGCTGCTTCATATCAATCTCGGTGGGCAGTGGTCAGCAGTCAAGAAGACCTTCAAGAAGACATTTCTCAGCAGCAGGTTCATGGTCCCCTCAGCAATAGATCCAGTAATAATATCAGTAATAGCGTAAAAAACTGGTGTTCGCTCAGTGTTAGTACTGTATGACCATAAACTGAGACCATAGGACTGATTTAGGAGAGATTTGTAATTAAATAATTATTAAATAGTATTTTAAACAATAAAGCCAAAATGTATAAATGACATGAACAACATGAAGATCAACCTTGACATTCATAATTGTGGAAAATATGCAGAACCCAGAAATATCGTCCAATGTCATCATCTAAAAAAATCAATTTTGCATGTATAGACAGGGGTTTATCGTATAATTTCCTGTCGTACATTCCTGAATGCACTGTAAGTATTTGCCCTGAAAGAGAGGAGGTATTTTTGGAATGTCTTCTTGCCTCATTCCCTGTCCTCTGTCCCAAACAGAGCTGATATACTGGCCTCCCGCAGTGCCCTGGCAGTGACCTAGCAGTGCTATCTCAGCCCTCTCTGGCTCTCCTACCATCTTGTTTACTTTTGTAGGGTGTTGTCATTGAATGGGGCTGAGGCCGGGGGTTCACTAGGGGTCAATTCTGTGTCCACACAACCCCTGGAGCTCAGGAGGGGGGGCCCCTCAGAGCTCTCATTTTTGCGGGGGGCACGGTTCATGGGGGAAGGCGGTTTGTCAGAACAGAACGGGTCGCTGGACAGAATGACGTGGTGACCGCAGTGGCCGGTGGAAAAACGGTGACCTCCGCACCGGCCCACGTCTGCTGTGTGTGTCTCCACTGTGGAATGGAGTCTTATCAGGAGCTGCCGGCCTGTCCACTCTGACACTGTGCAGGGACATTTCCTCTTACTATTATTTCCCCAGTGGTTCCTCAGTGTCATCATGTAGAAGATGTAAGTTCAAGGTTGTGTTTCTGAAAAGGTACCTGCTTCCTTGCTAATGAAAACCTTCAAAGGCGTTAGAAGGTCATTAGAAACAGGTAATACTAAACATAGCTACAAGGAGTACCATAATACCGGCAAAAGTGGAGGACCTCTGTCTGTCTCAGCTGTATAAACAGCCACATTAAGTTGTGTGAACGGAATATATTTTTGCACGCTGATTTGAGATATTGATGAGTAATTCTGTGAAGTAATTGGTGTAATGTAAGATCATGCTAAAATAGAGAAACTCCATTGACATTTTGGATACCGTTGTAGAGCTGTGAAGTCATGCAGCCTGTTTGGAGATGATGGCAGCCATACCACAATGCAACTCTCTCCTGCCTTATGGCTGAAGCTAAATAAGAATGGATTTGATTAGTACTTGCACAGGTGACCTGAGGTAAAGTCAAGTTTCTACTGGAAGTGGTGTTGTTGGGCCAGAAGGTAGTGGCCCAAACAGGGAACCAGTGCCCCAGTGCAGTGATATGGACGTTGTGGTGTAGGAGATGTCGTCCTTTGGATGAGAAGTTAAACTTGACTTGTTAAATCTCATGGCAAAAAAGATCTTCTCGCAAAGAGTAGCACCTTGGTGAACATCCTGGTACAAAATGGCTGCTGGTGCATCACCCACATGGGTGCTACACATTAGTGGTGGTTGAGATGAGTCCTACCCTTCACTGTAAAGTGAAAAAATTATTATTGCAGAATATGTCTGGGTCCATATTGGCCATTTCATGCATAGTGGAAGCAACCTGTGATGTCCAGCTCAATTTCATGAGGGCAAAATTGTCATTATTTATACAACCATTTTTTCTGGTTAATTTTGTGCCTTTACTAAATTAGCTGGATACATTTACCCAATATATTATTTGATGTACACTACAGCAAAACATATCTTATGATATGTAGTATTCATTTAGATGTGACTTGTCATGTACAAAAGTGTAAAGTGTGTCTGAGTAAATGATTGGGCTGAGAAATTAAGAGTAGTTTGAACTAAATCAGTCTGGAAGTGGCCCTTCAGGAAGTCACTGAATTCGCTGACACCCCTGGCTTTGAATCTGAACAACGTGTCAAAAAATTTGAATGTGTCAGTCCTCACATCTTAATATGTCACTCGGGGTAAGAGAGCCTGCTGGATGTCAAAAATGTTAATATAAACGGGCTCACAAGTTGTCAGTAGCTCTGGATAAGAGAACCGTTTAAAATGACAAAAATGTAAATGTGAATCTGCTTCTGGTCCCACAGTGGAAAGACTGAGTACCAGACCACGAAGGCTAACAAGGCCCGGAGGTCAGCCTCTTTTGAGAGGAGGCCCAGCCGACGCTACTCCAGGAGGACCATGCAGAACAGGGGTGAGTGCACCTCAAAGCGCCCCTCAGAGGCAGAAATGTGTCACTGCAACCGTAGACCTCTGTCTGAGACGTGTATTTATGTTAAGTGTACAGGGCTTTGGAGAGAGACTGTGAACAAGGTGTGCAGATGATGTACATTTTTTCAAATATGTGTATAAACAGTAGTCAAGGAATAGTGCATTCATATGTAAATGTGCGCGTATCTATTGTTGAGATTGGAATCGCAATACGTCAAATGAATTTTAATGCAGTCTTGAGGATAATTGCAAAAACCATAATTCATGTCTTATACATAGTGTATTAAATATTTATGAGATGAATGCGGAATCAGTAATCTTGCATTCCTTTCTAATCCCCACAGCTGTCAGCAAAAACCAAGAGTAAGTATTCCTCAGTGTCACAGAGCCAATCAGCCCCACATGTGTTGTGACGAACAGAATGTCCCTTTGTCTCATGTGCTGTTGGTGAGAACGCCCCCCCCCCCTTTCCTCCAGCGATATGCGCACGCACACACACACACACACACACACACACACACACACACACACACACACACACACACACACACACACACACACACGCACATACGCACACCCTCACATGCAGTTGTGCCCATACCCCTCGGGTGGGTGAGTCATCCACTCTGCAGTACTGGCAGCTTACATCAGAGAGCAGGCTCTCCTACACGGCTGGCCCGTGCTCTGCCGCCCTCACCCCCCTCCCAGGCCTGCTCATCGTCACCGCCTCATCTCCGTGTGTCTGAGCCTCGCACAGCCTATACCGAGCAGGGCCTCAGCGCGCGAGGTCAACAGCTCATTCCTCACACGTTAGTAAGCCCTGGACTCTTCCTGTGCCTCCTGATAAAGCTGGTGGAAAGGCCACCAGCGCGTGTGTGTGTGTGTGCGTGTGTGCGCGCGTGAGTATGCACATGTAAAGAATGGCATTTGCTTTGACAGTAAAGATATGCAGAGACATGTGAGTAATGGGAGCTGCCAGGCAAGGATTACAGCTCTGCCTGTGAGCTTAACTCTTTAACTTAACTTTAGTGCCCATCATGTCCACTTGTACAGTGCAGCTAAGTGCCACTGAGCATCACACTTGTTGCAGAAGCAGTTGAAAGCTGTCTTGGGTTTATCCTGTGAACCCCAGGTTTAGTGTTTACTTGAACCTACCAAGCATTCATGAATCATCCTTGCAAGGGCCCCTAATATGCTGTGTGCTTGGTGTGTCCAGCCTAAATACTTTCCCTGGGGTTCATTTTCATACTTACTGAGATTTTCTTGGAGCATGAGACTCAAATTAATTTCATGGGAAATGTAAATGTAAAGGTAAAATCAGTTTAAGTAAAGGAAGTGATGTCATTTTTTCAAGCAGGTTGATAGACCTTGTTAGATGGGATTGATTTTATAATGTACAGTGATGAATGAAGAGGCATTTTGTACCATCAATGTGACAGTGGGTGAAGGTAATTATTGTTTGGAGATAGAGACAAAAATGGTCAAGAAAGACAAAAATGATCAACAGATGACCCATGCTTCTCCCAGAATTTAGTTAGTCTTCCACTGACAGAACCTTCATTATGACGTTTGTGGTGGTATGTTGGGCTCCTCTAGGACACCCCTTCTATAAACACATGTTAAAAGGTCACATTCTGAGCAGCCCTTCCCATAAGCCTGTGAGCTGGACATTAATGCTCTTTCCCCCCCTTTTTTTCTTCCAAGTGCTCAGAACAACGGGATGAATCAGAGCAAAGACACCCAGGTACAGTGTCACTCGTCCTGGAGCCTCGCTCAGATTGGGAGTGAGAGCCAGTCAATTCACATTAATCAAGACAGCAGCTGTCTGTGCACCGTCTCCATTCCCCAGGGCCTACCTGTCAAGATTAGTACAGATATATGCACAGGAGACACATACAGGAGTAGATCTTCACAGATCTCTCCAGTTTACCTGGATCAGACCTAAGTGTAACTGCCGTTGTGACAGCATTGGCACTGTGGTGTCGGCTGCATATGCATTGAGTGTGCATCAGCTTAAATAGTTCCCCCGTCCATCTTCCTCTTCCTGTTTCCCTCCTCCAGGCCCACACCCCTTGGTCTGGCCTTCCTGTGATCACCACCCCGCCCACTGCCCCCTGCCCGCTTGAAATCGAAACCCTACCCAGGAGCCCCGGAGCCAGCCAATCAGACAAGAGAAGGTGAGCGGCCACATGCTTTTAATACAATAAGAACATTAGGCCTGAGTAATCTCCTATCCTGCTGTCACTTGGACGATGCCTGTCTCAGTGAAACGGTACCTGTGTCAAAAAGTGCACTGCTCTGTGTCAGGTGACGCAGAGAAAAAGGGATGGGCACGGTGATTTTTGTGGGTAGGAAGGAACAGCGCGGCATAAAAATATTATGAGGGCTGAGTATAACTGGTTGCAGACGTGTTTGTTGTGGCTGTCTGACGGCAAGCAGACAGCTGCCGCTTAACTTGTGGTGACCCTGACATGCCAGTAAGTAACTTCTGGTGTATCCAAGCACACTCCAGTTCTCCACAGCCTTCCCTGTCTACCATCCCCAGCCATAATGTAGCAATGGTGATTCTGAGGACAGGCTATGTGCTGTGTGTCACTCTTATTGTGTGTTTGAGTATTCTTATCGGTAATTATTTTCGGAATAACTCCTATTGGGAGGTTCATTTAGAAGTTTTGTCTGTTTTTCTCAAATGTAATTTACAGGAAAGTCTCTTAAGGTTCCCAACATGAGGCCCGTCTTGGTTTAGAGAGCTTTGCCTCATTCACATCTGTTCATAATGAAATCTCTCTGTGCCTTCATTTTTTTTAAATCCACATTGTTTATTCTAGCTTGATGTACTGAAACGGAACAGCTTTATCTTGAGGCGAGGTATGTATGTACCCACCAGAGAGCGGATAACTCGCTCCTTTTCTTCAGGCTGCTTTGACCAATCAGTTTCGGGGGCTGGGTCTGTGACTGAAGGGCTCTTTCTGGCAGCTGGGTAAATCAGCTTCTTCAACGGCTCTCTACATTGATTTTTCTTTCCAAAGCCAATCAGAATCAGTGGTGGGAGTGGCCTCATCTTTGTTGTGAGGGTATTGGGGTATAAGGGCCTGGCCTCTTCTTTCCTCTTCTGGCTTGGTGTGCCCCACAGTCCTCTCCACCTCCTCCATGATTGACTAATTACCTGCCACAGTTAACCTTTGAATCAGTCAGCCTGGCATTTCCTGTCTGGCCGCTGTAACCCTTTTCCAGTCTGACTCTTAGGGGCCGTCCCTTTTAAGATCGAACGCTGAGAAGACACCAGCCAGCTGAAGGCTGTATTAGGCAGGTCACCTGACCTGTTATCCCCAGGTAGATGAAAGGGCTTAGTGGTGTCTCCGTGTTTGGTTTCAAAGAAAAAAAATGTCCAGAAATGGTTAAATATAGATGGTATAAAGCACTCTCATTTCTAGGTTTGAAAACTCAAACGAAGATATGATTGAAGCTGAGAAGCTGTAAATTGCAGCTCTATAAAAGCTTAATGCGTACTTGTGCATATTTAATGGTGCCCAACCGCCACAGAACACTTTTTGTCAGTCAGCTGTTAATTATGATTTAATGAAAGTTTACTTAATTCCAGGCAAACGCAGCTCAGGCAGTGTGCAGGGAAGAGATTTGTTAAGTGCTGTGTTGGCGGTGTTGAATTGAAAGCCTTTCAAAGGATCACATTTGATGGTCTAAGTGAACTAATTTCAAGACCTTGTTGTTTTCAGCAGCTAGCTACCAGCATGATGTAATCTGATTTACTGCAGTGGCGGTTAGATGGAAGTACACAGTGTGTTTGAACCGAGTCGAGCCTTGAGTCACTGAGTTGACATCTATGCATTCCTATAGATGAGGAACATGTGAAGAAGTATTAATCATTAAAGTGTTGACTCATGCAGTGTTTTTCCTATACATAACTAAACACTGCCTTTCAGTGATAGGATTATAAAGGGATGATGTGTTTATCATAGGGTAAATGAATCAGAACTGGAGCTCAGAACAGTACTTCCTTAAAAACCTACAACAGAAGGGGAAGCCAGATCCACTCACACATACCATAGTCTTAGAGGTAGGCAGTATCTGCAGACTGTGATTTCTTGGAAGGTGCTTAAACACCAGACTTTGCTGATCGTTATCTTTTTTTGAAGAAAATTGTCTTCCCTTCCCAGTTCTGAGTGTGAGAGAGCTAGGAAATCTGCAGGATTTGGGTGCTTCAGGACAGTGGCCATGGTTTTGTGGATGTTTATGGAATAAAATTGGCGCTTTTGTGCTGGACTGGGTCAGTGTTACCAGTGAGCATTGCTGGAGCTATAGCTGAGAGAGGTAACTGGATCCGAGGGTCTGGAGGGTGTTTGATACTTTCCCTCTCCTCCTCTCCTCCAACCATGCTGTCTACTATACCCTCTTTAGCTTCCCCTCAACACCACCCATCTTCTAAGACTGCTTTAGCAGCCTGTGATAATGAGTGTTCTGTACACATGAGGGAGTAACTCTGAGTCAGGAATGTGGGCCTTCACTAACCTCCTGTTGATCTTGGGTGGCCGCCCCCTGCTCTACTCCACCGCTCTACACCAGCCTCCGTGCTCTCTGCTGTCCGTGCTGATTACACACACTCCTCTCCCTCCCGTCACATGTTAACGTTCACATGGCTGTGTGCTCGTTCAGCCATGTAGCTCTCATTCACATCCTTTGCTGTACATGCTTAAAAAGTGTCCTGCGTCTTTCAGCCTGTCCTGCGGTGTAGCCTGGCATCTGTGGCGCCATCTGTTCCTGCTCCTCTTGACCTTGTTTTTTTTCCCCCAAATGCATTCAGATTCTTCAAGTCTCTCTCAAGTGAGGAATGCATCCCTTTTAAACAATTCGGCTGCTCTCCACGTCATGATAAAGATTTCCGTTAGCTGTGCTGAAAATGCCAGCATGTTTTCCAAATAAGCATTGCGTCAGTGTTGGCACAGCGTTCCTACCTCACTTGCCCTGGATGGATACGTATTTGCAGACGTGCTTTATTACCGAAGAAAGGTTCACTGCTTACATGTAGTTATTGAGCTTGTCGGTGTCACGTAGTGAGGTCTGTTGAGATGAAATCATGAATAGATAGGCTTACTTCATTCAGTTCAGTCATCACCACCAGCCAGAACACAGAAACAGCATTGTATTACTCTTCAAGCCATTATTGTTACATTGAATACCATACTGTTAAGGATTACAGACGGCGTGTGCTCAAACATTCACTGTCTATACAATGTCTAAGTTTAATACTTAAAGCCATGTGAACTTTAAAGATGTCTTCAATATCTGCATGGCTGTGTTGACGCATGTATCAACAAATTGCATACAGCACAATGCGATTTAAGTCCTCCTGTGTTTGTCTACTGAAAAACGATCAGTCCTTAAGAGTAAGGTGAAGATGTGTATCTAAAGTCTAGAAGCGGCAGTGTACTCCACTGCCTGGATCACTCAGCCCAGAGAGGTGCGGTAACAGTGCGGCGACAGTGGCTCAGGCGCAGTCGACTGGGGATTGGAAGATCCCTGGTTCGAATCTGGCTCATCCTGGCAGAGTGTCGAAGTGTCCTTGAGCAAGACACTGAACCCCCAACAGCTCCCAGTGGCCAGTTGGTAAGCCTGTATAGCAGCCTCTGCCACTGGTAGGTAGATGTGAGGCATATAACTGTAAAGTGCTTTGAGTACTCAAATGAGTAGAAAAGCGCTATATAAATGCAGTCCATTTACCATTTACCATTTAATTTGCCCCCATATTCCCTTCCTCCGGGCTGTGCCTTCCTCACTGCCTCCTTCCTCCTACAGCTTCCTTTCTCCCTCTCTTGTCTTATCAGTCTTTCTTTTCCTCTGTCCAACTCTCCTCTAACAGTCCTGCATTCCTTCCATCTAGTGTTAATGTCACCCCCCCCCCCCCACCCCTCTTCCTGTGTTCAGGCCTCCATCCCCCATACCATCGCTGACCCTAACACACGCCCCACTGCCCCTCCACTCCTCCACCAGACTGGATGCTGCCCTTAACCCCCCCCCTCAACAGCCCCTCCAACTCCATCCCTCTCAACACACGGACAGTGCCGTGAGAGAGAGAGACAATGCGTTCTCTGTGATGGCAGCCAGGTGAAACCGCCTGAGCCGGAGCGTGCTGGAGGAGCTGCCGTATCGGCCGGGGGGGAGGGGAGGGGCAGCATTAGAGGGGAGGAGTCCACTGAGAGATGCCAGGAGGAGAGGGGGGCAGCAGCTCCCTGTCCGAGACCTCGCTGAAGAAACCCAGAGAGCTCCTGTACACAGCCGAGGATATCCCAGCTTCACAGCACTCCTCCCTACGGTCTCCCTGCACCTGGCTTTTAAGGGCCTTTACCATGGATTTTTATTTACTTCAGTTTTATGTTGTGTTGCCCTCTATCATCATCATATAATTTCAAAATTGAACCGCATTCTGTGATTCCTTTTTTTTGGGTACATTAAATGTATTTCCTTTCATTTCAATGTGGCTCTGTCCAATAGGGTGTGTCCACACCACAAGAGAGAATCTTAAACTATCTCCTTAATTAGTACTCTCATAAACACCTAGTGGATTGATTAATGTTACTTTGTTTTATGCTTTGATTCACCTGGACCATATGCTGTTCTTCCGATTTAATCGATTAACACATTGTTTACAAACGAGATTACACATTTGACCAAAGGTTATCTGTATTTCATATTTCAAATTTTAGACGATCATTTGCAATAAAAAGAAAGCATTACTCCACTTACCTGAAGATATGATTGTTTTTACAGAAGGACAGGACGTGCTTTCCCAGTCATTAGGGAAAACAGACCAGCGGCTCTGTGTTTGCCTTTACAGCACTCTGCATTTACCGTGTAGCGGGTTTTTCTATTAAAACTGAAACCAGTTGTATTTAAGCCTCTTATGGGCTGTAATCTCGCCTCAGCCATGTGAGGAATGTGGCCCTCTCACACACCAGCTCCCAGTAATGATGGCCTAATCATGTCTGCAGCAATCCCACGTCGCATCAGATATGCCAAAAGGCTCTCGGCTTTTGGGTGTTAATCAGCGCCTCCTGGAGGTGGTGATAAGGTAATGATCCTCTGCAGAGGGATGGCCCAGAGGAGCCTGGCTGTGGTTCTCACACACACACACAGACGCATTGGCCTGGTTCACTGATCCAGGAAAGCTCAACTGTGTGAGGAGGTAGATGTGCTAATCTGTACACATTGAGTATGGAGATATGGACAGAAGTCAGGATTAGGGGACAGCCAGACTTAGTTATTTTGGGGTCTCTTTCAAGGAAGCTTCAGTGTGTTGGGGGAGTGCTTCTGATCTAAGGATAATGGTGACATCCCTTATTTTACAACGTATATGCTTAGTAGTCTTTGTGACTATAACAGGATCAGAGCTGACCTTGTATTGTGTGTGTGTGTGTGTGTGTGTGTGTGTGTGTGTGTGTGTGTGTGTTCATTTACGTCCCAACCTATTCAAGAAGGGAAGAGTGCTTGGAGGTCTCTTTACTTTTAGTCTTGAACAGTGCTTTTTTTTTTAGTGGTGCTTTGGGAACGGCAGTGTTTCTCCTGTTGAATCTGCATATTCCTTTCTCTTAAGATGAAATGATCACATCGTGCCATTTTCTGTTTAGCTCCTTAACATTCTTTGTGTTTATGGAAGATGATTCAGAGAGCACTTCGCTCATCGTAGAGATAAAAGCTTGAGTGTCGTCTTTCGTTTCATTTGAGTCTGTGCTTCTGGAGATTGACTGGAGGGTGGCTTTAAAACTTTGTGAATTCCTAAGTGCAGTGAGAGTGTGCTGGTGTTAGCCTGTGGTGTACACAGAAGATGGAGGAAGATGCGCTTTGGCTGAATGGCAGAGAGTGGAGCACACAGTGTGCTGTAGTCTGAAAGTGTTTTACTGCCCTGTCCCATTCAGAGCAGTACGAGTTCCTTTCTATGCGGAGTGTGTGCCTGGAGACCAGCACCGGGGCGGTTTAGGGCAGCGTTTCCCAGTATTGGTCACGTCGCATTCACTTTAACTGAATTTCAGTAATAAGGTTGGATGCAGAAGTTAGGATTTCTCTAGATTTGACATCTCTGACCATTTTCTGCCTGAAGGGGTTTTATATATAAAACTACGCTAAAATGCGGAGGTACCCTAAATGGGAGGAATATGTACAAAATGTGATGTAATTTCTTCATATGATATGGCTGTGAATACCCTCAAATTAAAGCCAACTGTCTGCATTTTATCCCCATAGTCACAGTTTCATTTCAAATCAAAAAATATCACTGTCCAAATACTTTTGGAGTTCACTGTATATATGCTTTAGGTTGTTCGGGATTTGTGAAAGTTAAGGTACTTTTTCAACTTGCTTGGTTATTTTTGAAAGACATTGGAAATACAGGTAAGTGTTTGATTTAAGGTTAATTTGTTGGGTTCAATATTTCAATTAATTGCTAGAGGGCTTTAATCAATTTATTTGAACACCAAATTAGGCTTAAATGAAGCCTCGGGTTTAAGAAACATGTAAAAAAGTAGAATAATTACCATTGAGGGTATGTTTTTAAAGCGCCTGTGACTACAGATTTACTCAGATTTACTGTAGATAGCTGTCAGTCTATGTCAAATCAACATCTCCATTCATTTATCACTTTAATCACAGCAATTGCTCTAGTAAAACTGCAATAGACAGCACCAGGACTGGGATCCAGAGATCTAAGAGAAACATCTTGGGGGACTGGGGTGCCCTTGTAAAACTATGTGACTGGTTTCGTTATTTTAGTTCACCCCATTTTTCTTTACAACATGTCATCTTGATAGTTTATAATCCATCTCTGATCTTTTGAATATTCAACCTTAACATTTACATGGGTCCCATTCAAAAAGGAAACTCTTTCCAGGCAAGATTTTTCCAGGACACCTCTGTTATTTAAATGAACTGTTTCATTTAGTCAGGCCTCCGTTGTTGGCAGGGGTCTATAATTAGTGCCATATTGAGAGAAAGAACAATGTACTGTTTGGTTCAAGTCAAGTCAGTCAAGGATTGTTCATTCTCAGCTGAGCTGGCCACAGTTCACCAGACTGCTGGTAAGTAATTAGCCATTCCTTTCCTAAATGAAGGTGTTTTTTTTTCCTGAGGGAAGTCGTGGGGTGTTAACATGCTCCCCTCTGCTCCATAGCCTACCCCTCGTGACAGATTTGCTGGACACTAAGGACCTGTTGGAGACGTGCATCGATGAGGTCATCAGAGTGCCAGTTCCCATGGCAACGGCGGGCCTGCCGGAGGAAGTAGGCCCTACCGCAGTTCCCTCTGTCTTCGGTGCCACCGTGGAGGAGAGTGTGTCTCTGACTGGTGAGCCAAGAGAACACACCACACACTGGAAAATCCCAACATTGTACTCCATATTCAACAGAACATCATGAAATCATTCATTTTTAAGCCTTTCGCCATTTATTTCGAACTGTTTCTCGACTGCACACAGTATATCAGTATAAATGCTTTTGTCACTTCCCCCGAATCTCATGAAGTTTTTTTTTTTTTTTTTTTCCCCTCATATTGTAGTCGCATATAAATGCATTTTGTAATAAGCGTGCATTTTCTCCAGAGTTGAGGTGGCTCTTGTGTGTTTGGTGAGCGCGTAACCCGTGCATCTCTCTCTCTCTCTCTCTCTCTCTCTCTCTCTCTCTCTCTCTCTCTCCCTCTCCCTCTCCCTCTCCCTCTCCCTCTCCCTCTCCCTCTCCCTCTCCCTCTCCCTCTCCCTCTCCCTCTCCCTCTCCCTCTCCCTCTCCCTCTCCCTCTCCCTCTCCCTCTCCCTCTCCCTCTCTCTCTCTCTCTCCCTCTCCCTCCCTCTGCTGCAGAGGTGGCGGCGAGGCTGAAACAGCTGGAGCTGGAGAGCGTGCCGGTCTCTGCCCCTTCCAGACCCAACATCAACCTCAACATGAACAACCAGGTCGGCGCCGCCAGTCGGCCTGCCCCGCAGCGTGCACACACGGCATCTGGAGGGGGCGTAACCACCGTGTCCCAATTCCAGTCACAGCACTCTTTCACCTCTTCAGCATTAAGCAGGAAAATTATTATTGCTTTGCATGTTGTTGTTTGTCGCGCCCTGAGGTGAATTTACAGGTAGCCATATTGAAGCCCATGGTTATTTTTTGTGGCAGTATGTGTTACCTGTGCTGGCCTGGTCAGAGCTGTCAGGAGCTCTCTGCCCTGCAGCTTATGGGGCTTTTTAAGCAGATTAGGGAGCTGCAGACAGTAGGTTACTATGGCCACACAAAAGCATGTAAACAAAAGGAGTGGTGCTTCTGTTAAAGCTACAGTACACCATTTCTAAAAGCACAACCTCCGTCATGTAAAAAGCTTAGCATGTGTAGCAAATGTTCAGTTTTATCTATTGTCTGTTCTATCGCTGTTGTAAAGTAGCTTCTATTGAACTGTAATTGCACTAGTCTGGGAGTGCAAGTATATAGAAAAATGGTGTTTCTGTGACCAGTTAAGGCAGGGGTGTCCAAACCTCTCCTGGAGGGCCACTTGTCCTGCATGTTTTAGATCTCTCCCTGCTCCAACACAGCTGATTCAAATGATCAGTTTGTTATTCAGCAGCTTCAGGGGTTCATAATGAGTTGATCATTTGGGAGGGAGAGATCTAAAACATGCAGGGCAAGTGGCCCTCCAGGAGAGGTTTGGACACCCCTGAGTTAAGGCAAGATTGTAGTTTGGACGCTGCCCTATTGCTAGGGAATACAGGAAGTGACTGACAGGAAGCGGCATTGATCCCCTTAGGAGGACGTGGTGAAGCTGACAGAGAAGTGTCTGGGCAGTGTGAGTGGCAGCCCTGTGCTTACTCCACTGCGCCCCCCGGAGGACCTCAAGAGTAACATCCTTAAGGCCCAGGCAGAGGCTGCCCTCAAGGTACAGCGTTTCATGGCACCGGCTTTGTTTTAGTCAGCCAGAAACAACAGGTGTAAAGAACAGGGCTGTTGGACAGAAGGTTGCAGCTCTCAGCTCTCAGGTCAGATGCCATCAGTGTAGGTCGGTACTTAACCTGATTGGATTTGGTAAATATTCCCCTGTGGAAGGGGATAATATGTGAAAGCGTACACAATGCAAGTCGTGCTCGGTGAGAGCGCCTGCCAAGCAAATACATCATAATAATTATCAACTTAATGCAATTCAGCCAGGGGATGAATGAGGAATGAAGCGCATTATGACTAAGCATTTTTAATGTCTGTCAACTAATACAGCGTGAGAGGTTATCTCTGCTTTTCTCAACCTTATAAACCCCAGGTATAATTTAAGGCAGTATGCGATTTACTTGTTTTAGTACTAGACACTGGACCAGGAAAGGTGTAAATTGTCATCATTGCAAGTCAAGCCAGGATGAAGTTGCTCAGCAGGCTAATAAAGGACGTAATGTCCATCCTCTCTTTGTGTCCGTGTTTAGGGCACAAAGGAGGAGCACATAGTGGCAGGGGAGAAGAACTGTAACCTCCAGGAAGCAGCATCCAGGTACAGTTCACCACCCAGAACAGTGGAGTCTTTTAACCAAACCCTGAATCTAACAGGCTTTCCAGCACTGCACAGCCAGTCCCTGGCCAATCAGAGTATCCCTTTGCAAAGCTGATTAGCTTTATGAATATTCAGCAGGGCCTTCATGACATCATCTATGAATAGCCACCACACTCCCAGGCACCGCCCATTCCACTCACAAAGATGAGATACTCAAGGAACCCTTTGTGTGTGTCTGTGTCTGTCTGTCTGCTATAGAGGGGTGTGTCAATCAGTCTGAAGCTGGTGGTTTTTTTTTTCTGATGGTAATCAATGTATGTTGTTCAACACATTCTAACATAGATATGTACGTTTGTAGAGGTACAGGTGCACACAATTTGTGCATTTGTAATCTAGTGGAAAAAGCTTCTCTACAGGGCTGTATGACAAGAATCATTTGTTCATGCAATGATGCTAGTCATCACTGCATGCTGTTTGAGCACATTGGTATGTGGTGTGTGTTAACCATGCTGTTGGGCACACCAGAGGATGCTGTGAGTCACTCATATCAGTGAACAGTGTGTGTAAGCCCATGCCAGTCTAAGGTGCCTGATCCTGTGGGTGTGTGTGCGTCGTCCCCCACCACGACAGGAACAAGGCGCGCGGCGGCTGGCTGGGCAGCAGCTCCTCTCTGTGTGTGAGCGGGTGGACGGAGCGCCAGGACTCCCGGGACCTGCTGAAACCGGGCCTGCTGCCCTGCGTCGGGCTCAGGTGAGTCTCAGAGCGGCAGGAAGGGAACAGCGTGTGTGTTTCTGGCGCTGAGTGGATTATGGGAAGGAGTGAAGAGCCACTGAAGGAGGCGCTGGGACTGTAATCCCCCCGGGCCTGCGTCTAAGGCAAGAAACTGGGGCACGCCCAGATTAAAGGGGCCACCTGTCCCTTCCATTGTTAGCCACCAGACTGCGTGGGATGGCTTCCGTAGCTTTGTAACGGAGAGTTTTTGATACTAACGGTGTCTTTCAAACAGGTGTGGCAAGCCAAGTTACACTGTAGAGTGTGTGGCTATGCTGGAGGAGAGTGTGAGCTCTTGTGTGTCCTTTCTATGGCCGGAGACAAAGCAGCTGTGCATTGTAGATCCAAGGCACATGGCTCTTTGCTGCCATCTGGTGGTGGTGTTGAACTGCAGCCATGTATATGTCACATGACCTGTTTCTGCCTGGTAACCCATAAGCCCTAAAAAACACATTTTGCATTCAGACAATAAATAACACGTTAGTCTCACTTGAGCAGAATTTAGTGCAGAAGGTGACCAGAGTGAAGCTTTGAGATTGAAAGGATTAGAAATATGAGGGGAAATATTGATGGCTCTTCAGAGGGATGGAGAATAAGGTTTTTTGTTTTTAGGGCTAGTTAATTAAACCAAAAAAACTGGATGGGCTATCTCATTTTCAGCTGCTCTGTACAGATCAGGAGCGGAATGAAATCCATCACAGGTATATATGTGATGATGTGAAAAGGGCGTTGAATATAAGTGAAAATGTGGGTCGTCAGGTTTTTCCTCAATACTCCTCTTTTCACTGCATCTACAGTAATAACATTGCTAATTGTGCATTGTGAAATAGTAGCTACAGCACTGGAATGAAGACTTAAGGGTTAAGGTGATGCTGTTCTGCCAGCAAACTGCAGCCCAGTTACGCTCTTGTGAAAAACTGATTACAGCGTGTCAGGCTTCAAAATCTTCTGAGATACACCCTGGTTATGCGTGTCAAGTGAAATAATATGATACTCAGAATTATCCATCCAGCATTGTCTTTCACCTTAAAAGGAATGAAACGTGTCTTTGTATTCACTCTGAGGATGGAGGAAAACGTGGCACACACATTCACATGTTGCTGCTGGAGTCGGTGTCCTCACCTGCCCTTCAAGCGGCACGTTTCCGCTGTGGTCAGTAGGGGGCACCTCCCTCCTGCAAATAGACAGTGATAACAACTGACACACAAGTGGCCTTTTTGATGGCGGATTCTCTATCGTCCAGTCTCTGACTGCTCCATGCTTGAATCTGGAGCGTTATAAAGAGGTAGTTGTGGGTTGGTAAGTGAGCTGGGTTCCTGCTCTGTGTGCCCTGGAGTGGAATTTGGCTCAGAGTGAACAGGAAGTTGTTTAACAGCAACATTTCCACATGGAGCCTGTGCTGCCAGGAGTTGGCATGAGTCAGAGGCACCAGTTAAGACTTGACCTTAACAGAGTTATGACTTTGTGTTATTCTTTATAGCTTGTTGAAAGCTTCTAACATAGACAGGATCACTGGACCCATAGGAGCCTTAGTGATGGTCCACTCTTCTGTATTTATAAGCTGTTAAGCAGACAATGTAAAGTCAGTTCTTCTAACACGTACTACGCTTTGCTAGTTGTTGGGCGGGGGGCTTTAATACTGTAAACAAATAGGGCTGCCCCTATTTCTATTATGATACATAACACCTTACACAGATAATGAAATTGGTTCCAAAACCAGAAGAAGGCATCGGCATTGACCATTGGCGCAACAGGTCAGGCCAGGACTGTAGTGGGGCGGGGGGTTAGTGCACCCTAGAATGTGCCATGTATGTGCTGTCCGGATCAGGACGTCTCACAGTTGTGTGCTAACAGGCCTCCCCAATGCCCATCGGACACCCCTCCATTCAAAGTCAAGGTGAAAAGCGTTTATTGGTCCCATAAAGCCCGTTTTGGTGCCGTCATTCTCTGACATCAAAGGCCTCGCCAGGACCGCAGCCCTGCAGTTCTGTGGGAAAACACCTGAGGAGTCTCCCCCTTTTTTTAACCCTGCAATTTCCGTCTGATTGATTGGCGGCTGTGAGCCTTAATTATTCCGGCTTTCTCCTGAAGGTCCCTGCACTCAGAGCAGAGTTTTATACCACATGCAGGAAAGTGAGAGCTTTCATTTCCTCAGCTCTGTCATTTCCCTCTGAACCACTGTGTCCACCGGCCGAGCTATCCAATCAGGTGGCGTCATTGCACGGGAGGAGGGGTCTGACCTGGGCAGCACCCTGCAGCACCACCACCTGTCCGGTGTGTAACAGCGTTATGGGGCCATGACGCTTTGTTGCGGGTGCCAGATGTGACTGCCATCATGCCGAAACTTTAAAACCAGGCGCCGCTGACGACCCGTGGGGGTGCTGTCCAGAACAGACATAGTAAAACCCACAGAGCAAAGCCTGTGACACAGGAAATTGTCGTCGGTTTAACTGCGTGAACCGCGAGTGGGGGAGTGACAGGCCCTTGTCTATTTGGCCTTTTGGTGTCTTTTTAGTGAGCTGCAGACCAATAGATCCTGGGAGGAGTCTGCTTTTAACGGTATTGCTTGTGCAGTTTTCTTCCTTAGACTGTGGATGGTGTGAGGAAGCTTTCAAAAGAAAATGATTCTGACGAAGCCCACATCACACTGAGAAGGAACTGTAGCAGTCAGGATGAAAATATGTACATCACTCAAGTTGAGATGAATGAAGCTGGTTACACAGTGATAGTATGAAAGTGATTGATATAAATGGTAGCTATAAAAATGACCTTGAATGATGATTGGTGTCATTGGGATCACTTTCGGAGAGATTTCATACAGTGCCCCAGTCATGAAATGTCTGCCCACTCAGTGCTATGAATGACATGGGGGTCACGACAGATATTTAGAAAAGATTGGAATTGTAGAAAAGAAAAGAATTGTTGAATGGAGAAACTTTCTCAAGCGTGACTGTTGGCAAACGATGGATGGTAATTGTCCTGTTTTGCAGTCATGGCTGTCTCCCTTTGACTGGGCCAGCTCTTGTGCTGCTGTTCTGTGTAAATGTGAGCATGTAATGACTTGTAGCCGCTCTCTCTCCTCAGTGATGAAATGAAGGCAGAAGACCTCCTCTCCTCTCTCTCCATGATGCCGGCTGAGCCTGCCAGTGAGGCCCTGTCTGCCAAGGTAACGCCACGGTTTTAGCAGGACAGGCGCAGATAATGTGTGCTTTTCCATGGTGGCACATGCTTTTATTAAATAACACTGCTTCTCATAATGCAGGCAAAACCGGACGACCTGGAGCCCCTGATCGCGTCTCTCACCGATAATCTGATAGACTTCACAGACCCCACCCCAGTAGTAAGTTTAGGTCCTCTGCAGTCTGTCCGAACACCTCAATTGCCTTTCCAAGCAGTGTTACTTTGTCACACCACGCATAGGGCAGAAGCTCCTTAGCAGAAGCACATGAAGGGCAGTGCAATATTTCTGTCACTGGGGTCCTGAGATACGCTTCTGAATGTTCATGCTGCCTTTTTCACAGGTGCAGCCCAAGCCTGTGATTGCTCCACGATGGATTGTCCCAGCAACCGCGGTGAGTCGAGTCGTTGGTTGGCGGTTAGAGCGTTCTGTCTTTGCCTTCCTCTGTAATACTCCATCCCACTTCATAGCCACTGACCTGTACCCCCTCTCTTCCGTCTGAGCAGGCCAGCGTCTTTACCAACGGCCTTCTAGACCATGACTGTACGGCAAAGCCACCCCTTCTGCAGGCCGAAGGGGGCGCTCATGCCAGCCACTCACAGCTCTCTCACACTCACACTGTGATTGCGACCAGGTAACAGCTCATATCCCCGGTGTCCCCTTCCTTTCTCCCACCTAATCACAGTGTAGCGCCCCACTGAGCGGGGTCCATGCCACGTCTTTCTGCAGCAGCGGGTTTTTGTTCAAGGTCACCCCTGCGAGTTAAAGGTTAGCCCTTAAATATGTGTTACAAGCCTGATCCCTCTGTTAGTGAATCTCATTTTTAGAGACTCGGAGATCTGTTCATCCCCGTTCTACATGTTCTCTCTCTGGCTATAGTCGACTGTCCCCTCAGCTATGTTATAATGCCGATTGGCATATCTCCCACTGAGCAGCACGGAGAGGAGGGTCTCAGGTGAAGGCAACCAAAACAGGCAGCAGTGGTCAAGACATGGATGGAATGGGACATGCCACCTTACTGGGAATAAACAGCAAAGTTTTTGTTGTTAGGAAGCATATTGCGTTACCTAGAATACATATACCTCACTCAGTCGCATCTTAGTAACTGACAGATGTTATTGGCTAGCTAGGTGTACAAGCTCTATAGCTGCCATAATGGAGGTATAACGACAAGATTATTTTATCATTTTAATGTCTAGAGAATTTATCTTTAGAGGCTTGAGGATTGGTCCCCTTTCAGAATTTGAATTGGTTCTGAAAATAGTGCAAAATAGTACAACACATGCAATTCATTCGGGTTAATCAAATTATATTAAAGGAGTAGTGCTGAATTGAACATTAAACTACACATGAAGTAAAATTGTTTATAAGGTTGGTCTGAGACGATTCATTGATAAGGCTCAATTTAACACAATTTTAGTACTAATTTTGTCTGACGCAACAGCACTTATTGCTGTTCTTTCTGAAAGCTTTGTGAGGTAGAGGGGAGTCAGCAGTGTAAGGCCGATGCTGAGATCTCACGACTACACTACAGAGTAACCTCCACTCCTGTGATTCCCCCAGCACTGTGACCCCCCCAGCCAAGGAGGACAGCTCCAGGGCCAAGCACCTGCTGACCACCGAGCTCTGAGAGGGCGGCAGGGGTCACTGGCCCGTTGCACACAATCCGGGATGCCACTGGTAGCGCTCTCAGGAGATTCCCCGTCTCCACCTTTCACTACATTCCAGCAGGCTGAGGCTCAGCCCTCCCCTGTGAAGAGGCTCCCTTCAGCTGCACACTGCCACATTCCACGGGCATTCCGCTGCAGTCCGCAAGGCTCCAGGTAGATGATTCCTCAAAAGCACTGACCCAGCATCAGATAACCCTGCCCTGATCCCATCCCCGACCATTCCGAGCAAGATGCTAAAACTGATCTAGGCTCAGTGACTGGGGAAGCTATCTATCTGCAATCCTCAAAAGCAGCTACCCTACCTAACCCCGCCCCCCTTCCCCTTCACAACAGCCCCTTTTAACCTGAGCCTGCCTGAAACCACTGTGAAAAGAGCTACTGTACCTCATACCACTGGATTACTGGATTACTGGATTAGATCACTGGAATTTATAGGACTGATGCAGCAATGTTCTACTGACATTTTATTCTGGTTGTTTTTTCTGGTTGTTTCTGTTGCACCCTCCTCTATGATTGACATGTGGTTTTTAAGGCATTGATGAAGCATCAACATTTAGTATTATATACTCATGTTACTGTGTCACTCTCCCTTTACTGGACCAAGACATAAATGACCAGGAAAACACTGATGATGTGTAAGACTTGTTTGGGTACATTGAGCTGTGAACATTTCCAATCCGAATCATATATATCTGCGTTGTTGCTATTTAGTTACAATCTGCCTTATTTAGTGTTTCGTATAATTGTGTAGCAGAAGATTGTGCTTAGTTTTACACTGTTAGATAAATTGACTAATGAATGGAGTATCTCACTGTATGTCGTGGTCACCATATAGTCTTGAACACTTTGTGGGTGTGTGCCGTACGAGAGACTTGACTTGCAAAGACGGTCACTTGGAGCAGTCCATTCCTTTAATGAAGAGGGGGTCACACCACTGTCTGGGTTGGGTGGTTGGGGGGGGGGGGGGGACGAATAACTGATCTAATGATTGGCCAGGCCATGAAGGAGCTTGAAGACCCTGAATGGTCTTTTTCCCTCTTGCTCTTGAGTGACAGCTGAGGTGATAGATTTGTGTGGGTTATTGTCAAGCCTGACCATTTCGAAATGCAGGTTTTTCGAATCAACTGAGACTGGGAATTTTATGGGTTGGTTGTGATGTCGGTTGTTTTGTTTTTTTTTAGAAAGGTCAGTAACACTAGGCCATCTCACAATTATATCAGATGCTAAGTTGTTCCCAGTCACCTCACATCTTTGTAAATCCATCAAACGGACTGTTCAGAATGCAGACTCTTCTGGACATATGGCATTCTTTTCCGAGGATGGAGGGGTGTGATCCCAAATCAGCAGTTCTGTGAACGACTCTGTGCTGTGAGGTGGAGCCGGCGATGTGGACAGCCGTCCTTCTGTACGTTACTGTTCCTACCTGTGATTCAGAGGTGCCCGTCAGTTAGCAAGCTCGTTGAACTTTTCCTCAAGCTCCTACCTGCTGCCACTGCTAGCCATTGTCTACCATGTAACTGGAGAAACCTTCACACTGGTGTCTATCTGATGTCAGGTCTACATAATGTACTTTGTGTATTGATTTTCAGTCATTCTGAAAACTTAATGTCATTACCCTGAGGTATGTAGTTTTTTTATTGGTTGTATAAAATATATAAACTGAATTGCCTGGTAAGAACATATTCCTCATCATTTAAAGAAAAGACGTATCAAAATCTGTAGGTCTAGTGCTTGACCACGACCTGACTGGTCAGTGTATTGAGATAACCACTCCTGTTTTTTTAAAATCTCTGTATTCTGACTTGCAGATTCTCCTAGTGAAGAGTAGCACAGTTTAAGCTCTGGATGTAGAACTTCACCATGTAAGTGCAATTTGCTGTAGCTCTCTAATTTATTATTCTTTTTTTTTTTGGTAAATGCACCCTGTCTCACTCTGTATATTTAAGTGTAATCTAGATGTAAAGACTGCTTTAGAGGACACAGCACTGATTTATATTTTGTATGTACATTGATCGCGAGTTTGGAATGTGGAGTAGTGTGGCTGCAGCTGCATTTTGTATGATGTAGGATTTCTTCTAGTAAAATGTCTTTTAGAAATGCACCTTACGGTGAATTGCTGTTTCATCATTGAGTATGTTCTAGTTATACCCTGTGACTTCAGTGAGTGGTGTTTTTCTGCTTTGGCTCAGTTACAATATCTCTTTTACAGTGTGCTAACAAAGGAATAATCATTTACATGAGTCCAACGATATTGTGAAGAGGATACCATACACTGTGCAACTTGGCGTATATCCTGCAGAGGGCAGTAGTGAACACAGTAAGCATGAAGTCCACTGTGCATAAATCTGAAGGCCTTTTTTTCTCCTTTTCTGTCTGTTGAATCCAAACGGAAGGTTGACTGTTTTCAGACTGTAGTGAAAGAGCTGAAATCAAATAGGTTTAACCCAGGATTAAGACTTCACACGTTATTTTACATATCCTTGATTGTTATCTAATATGTTTTTTTTAACCTTCCCACTAACGCAGTTAGTCATCAGCCGCAACAGCCAGTTCTCTTTATTCCCTGACAGTGTCAGATGCTGACATTTTATGAGTTGCACTCTGTGTTGAAATATAAATAATTAATTCTAGAGTTGGATCCAGTGTTGTAATGCTGTCAATGTGAGGAAAAATTCTTTAGGTGCTTTCCCAAGATCTATGCAGTAACAGTAGATCAGTGTGCCCTGCAGATTATTATTCCATTTTACATCAAATTTTATGTGAGGGGGAAAGGTAACCTGCCCTCAACAACTAGTCAGAGTCGTGGAGTAGTATTTAGAATGCATCTTGGCAAAAACCATGGCAACTGCCTCACCAGATTATTGCACCTCTGTGAATACAACATCTTACTAGAATATAGTTATGCACTACAGAGCATTTACTCTTTGTGTTCTAAATCCCTGCAAGCATTTCTAAGCCTCAAGTTAGTATGGCATGTGCTCTTTAAATTGCACATTAGTGGTGATTCTGTTGTAAAAAGTATAGGCAGGTTACAAAGAAGAAGCATTTATTTGGCAACATATTCTGACATTATGTTACAAAACAGCCAGTGAACAGAAGAATTATTCATACAAACAGTGATTCAGCTTTAAAAGACATAGTTTTGTCTCGAGAGTAGGATGATCAAGGCAACGCTGAAAACACTGCATTTTTGTGGGGCAGAGCAGTGAATCCTTACTGCAAAGGAATCAAGTCCCTCACCAAACGGTTTCACAGACAGAAATGAGGAAATTAAACCATAAATCGGTCACTTTCCCAAGGCAATGAATTAAAAGAAAAAAAAACATTCAGATATAAAAGTGACGTGGTGAAAAAGTTTTCTAATGCAATTTGTCACCCTAAAAGTTTGGCACCACTTCCCACAAGGCAAGATATTCAGTATGCAAAGATGGTTACTAATGAGGAATGCTGTTACTTTCTGTTGGACCATGTTGGCAATGTAGTGCACTTCTAAACAAGTATTTTTTTCTTAAACTACTGCAAATCTAAATGCTGTGCTACACATGTGAGAGAACAAAGGGTTATGCTGCATGACCATGAGAGGGGGATTTGACCACAGTCAGTATTGCAGCATGGTGTGTATGGTCGAGGGTGTGATTGTCTACGTCTCAGAGTGCGCACATGCGTAAGGGTGAAGAGTATGCAATGGCAGCTGCCGGTCCCTTTGTGATGCTGCACTGCCTGACCACGCCTTCTTTGGGGCACTAAGGGGAGGAGTCAACTCAAGTCTATATCCACTAAACCGCTCCTCAGTAAGCCTCCACCAATCAAATGACTTCACTTCTGTGATGTAGGTGGCTGCTTTGTTGCAGTTCTTTTCTTCTTCAGTTGATGATGGGGGGGGGGGGGGGGGGGTTGGGGGTCTCTTAGCCCCTTTTACACTATTGTAACCAGAACCAGGTGGAACTAGAACTTGTGTTTTGGTTGCTAACAGTATTTGTGACTGGTCCTGAGATTATCCAGCTAAAATGAGCTTGCTTGAATTGTGAAATAGCTGCTTGCTAGGAATTTCACTATGGGTATTGCTTACTATAGACTTCAGAATAAGACTGCCCCCAGTGCTAGTGTTTAAACTATCTCCACTTTTTCCAGACACTGAGGGAAACATTTTTGCTGTTCTGGCTAAACTGAACACAGGGTAAGCAGCTATATTAATCTGCTAATATTTGTAGCAGTACATACTGCCAATGACGTTATGTGGTTACACAGTCTAAAAGTAGCACCAGCTTTGTTATTGGGCTGCAATAGCGTAGTTCCACAGTGCAGGTTCTCGAACAGCCTTACATAAACGACGATAAAAAAAAAAAAAAACAGAACCAGAAGTTCTCAGTTCCACCTGGATCCTGCTGTGATGACCTCCAAAGCAGAAGAATATTTTAGGTCAATGGCAGTTTACTCAAACAGTTCCCGCAATAACTAAGTTATCGAACGACCTACAGGAGAATTGCATGTGCTTCATACAGGTAGGACATCGAGCTTCACACGTTCCTGTGTCTACTGCTGGGGTACTTTGTCTAACGTGCGCACGCACCATTCTAAAACAACTGCTTACGTGGATCCTACCATTGCTCCTACAACCTTAGAAAACCAAAAGCGGTAGCTACATAACAGAACAAAGCTTAGTGTTGGAAACAATTTGCCAGCTGAATGTTGCAAAGAAAAACTCCCATGATCCTCACTCACTAGTTTCAGTGAGCCACATCATGGTGGGCTCTGTGGGTGGTGGGGGCAAAAATGGATTTGATTATATTTTTGTATTTCTAGGCAAAAAAAAGAAACAATGGTTCAGATAATAACGAACCCACCATGATCAGATTCTGTCAAAAACAGATTTTTTGTTGTTCTGAGCTGTGATTTCGAGTGGCGATCGTGGTTTGGTGCCGAGAGGTCCCGTGTGGATCAGAGTAAACAGCAACGCTCTTTGAAGCTCTTCTTGCCCTTGCCGCTCTTCTTGCCGTTTCTGTCCTTGTTTTCTGACATCTTTTTTGCTCGCACCTCACGCATCAGGTCAAAGAACACCTGAATAAAAAGATGAAAGACTGTTGGTACCAACATCACTTCCTGTCTTTCTAGCAATGCATAATGATCACGTTCCTTTCAATGCCGGCATGTAAGATAAGTCAGATCACCTACAGTGAAGGCATAAATATATCACCTCTTGCTGTTTTAAAATGTTCATACATACATTATGTAAATTACATGTAAAATTTCACCACTAATGCACAGACATTTTAGGTGATTTTAGGTGAGACTGCATTGGAAAGATTGCGTGTAAACAATTCAGAGCTGGTGTACTGATCTTTACACCATTTGGACAAGCGCAGATGGTTAGATTAGCACATCGATAAGATGTAAACATTTGTGGATCTGCGCAGAGCCTCCTTTAAACAAGGCTGATGTGAATGGCATGGAGGAATCAATAGGCAATTTGGTGTGAATAAGATGGTTTCCCCCTTTTTCCATGGCAAATGGTTTCCACCTAATTTCCCCTCTTTCATGCTTTTAAAACATTTCAGGCATAGCAGGACATGGTCTTTAACTGATTTTTCAAGGGATAATTATTTAAAATCAACTGTAGCTTTGAGGTACTCTCAGGTGAATTAATTATAGTGTCTTTACACTCTACTGTATAAACTATTGCACCATGTTCAATGAACATTACATTGGTTATAATAGAGATGAGGAGGCTGAAACTAAGGGTCTTCACTGATAAAAGGTCAGTGGGTAAGCAGGTAGCGTGAAACAGCACTCAGCGTTGGAGCGTACCTTGTCCACGTTGGCTCTCGTTTTGGCGGAGGTCTCCACGTACTGCACCCCCCACTCCTCAGCTTTGCCCCGGGCCTCGTCCACCATCACCTGCCTGCGCTCCTCCAGGTCTGACTTGTTCCCCACCAACAGCAGGGGGATCTTATCCTCCTCTGCCTTCACACGTAGAATCTGCTCCCTGACACAAAGAGACACGCACACAGCAGTAAGACTGGGGAATAGAGGTTACTGCCAATCATGTCTCCTTTCATCATTTATAATTAATGCTTCCAATCACCCACATTCATATTCATATTACCGTTAATACTGCCCATTGTATAGAGTCATATCTCTGTTAATTAACATTAATTAATACTAGTAGATGTTTTACATAATGTTGGCAGAGCTGGGGCAAAATCAGCATGCCTTCTCTGTCTGACTGCTAAATCCAGGAAAGTGGCAAGTAAGTACAGACTAACAAAATGAATATATTCCTGCATCTGATATGTGACTTTCACACATTGTCACAGATTTGTGGATCTCAGTGGTTTCTTTGGAGCAGTAACACTACACTGTGCAGCCCTCTCAACAGTAGAGTCCTGACCTGACCTATCTGTCAGTGTGGAGTGAGGATTAGCTCAGCACAGGAGCGTGTTGGTGCGGTATGGTGTGGGACAGACCTGAACTCGGCCGTGGCGGTGAAGGACTCATGCTCAGTGATGGAGAACACCAGCAGGAAGCCCTCTCCGGAGCGGAAGTAATTGTCCCGGATAGCAGCGTAATCCTCCTGTCCAGCCGTGTCCAGGATGTCGATCTGGACCTCCTCCCCATCCAGAACCACCTTCTTCCTGTAGCTGTCTGCCTTCGTGGGCTCATAGTCCTCCACAAACTGAGGGAATATGCAAGACACCAAGAAAAGCATGAAACATTTTCCCACACTCCAGCCACATAGAGCGTTACTGGTTAGCGTGGCTCTATCAAGCTTTGTGTCCAAAAGCAGGTACCAGAGTATTCTGGATAGATTTTTAAATGGCCATCACCTCTGAACAAGTGTGAAAATACTGCAGAACCACAGGGGAGATGATGATGTTGTACACCAGTTCCCAGAGGACCTAAACATTCGTATTCGTGTTTATTTTATCCTGCACTCAAAACCAGGGAACACTGACACGAGTCAGCTGAGCTGAGCAACTACAGGGGAGTTACGTCTGGCTTATTTCCAGAATCAGGATTTCCCTTTAGTTGCATTTCCCAGCACTGGCAGTCAGATTGTTCCACTGTGTAACTGTACATTGAAGTGTTTTGTGCCTCTGATTCTGAAGAGGGGACGAGTGGGGCCGAGAGGGACAGAGAGCCTCACCTCGTCGTACATGAACTGCAGGGTGAGCGCCGACTTGCCCACGCCGCCACTGCCCACCATGATGACCTTGTGCAGGGCCAGGGAGCTCTGGTTCTTGCTCTTATTGGCTGCCATTGCTGGACTCCTTCCACAGCCGTATGCTCACTCTCCCCAAGCAGACTGACTGGCTCCTCCTGTGGACACGCACACAGATCTCAGACCAGCGGCCAATGTGCACGCCCAAAGACACTGGCTGACACCCCTTGTAGGCATACTGAGAACTCCCAACACGTGCAAAGTCCTGAAACACTAGACGAAGTATTAATACTAGCGTGTGTGGGAACCCCCTCCCCCCTCTCCTCCTCTCAGTTTCTTAACTGACAGGATCATACTCTCTCACATTCATAGAATTTCCACAAGGGATCTGTTGACATTCAGAGGGGTCACAATTTAGAACGTGACCAAGAAAAAAAAATACATTAAGCTGTTGGCTAGATGCTAAAAATATCCAGTCAATTTAGGCCAATTAAGCCAACAGGGAATGAAAAGGGCTGAAATGGGGAGCAGCCGATACAGTGGTGCAACCTCAGCAGTACTGCCTGCCTGGACTGACCATACAGAGGCTGGCTGTACTCCCATAGACGGAGCAGAGCCAGAATCTGAAAGGTGAACAGAGAGTGTGTGAGCCAAAGGTATTGAACGCATCCCTTTAACAGGGCCCCGGTCACTGGGAAGCCCCCCCCCCCCCCCACACACCCACACACACACACACACACACACACACACACACACACACTCTCACACACTGTGAAAGGACAGATCAATACCATCACACTGCTGTAGCCTCTTTATGAATGGAACTAGTCTGGGGCTCAATAGGACTGCACCATCCCTAGGGGCCAATACCATCCATCACTCCATTAGACCAGGGCAGCGAGGTGGAGCGCGGGGGGCAGCAGGAAAACAGGAGCCTGAAAAATGCTCTGACTGACCCTCCCTCCATCTTTATGAAGACTGCTCATCAAGCATCTCCATTAGACATGTGCACAAGTCATTTAGGTGCAGCACAGAGTGAGACAATCATGGGGAAAGTAAAGCTCATGTCTCACCTCTCACAGCAGCACTGAAGATCTCCCTATACTGCTCCCCTGGTACTGTACATGTGGTACAGATCTGAAATATGCTGAAAGGTTCTGTCAGTCCAGGAAGATTCTGACTGGTTGACCAAAATTAAAAGCATAGTGGTCTTGGACTTAACAAGTTCAGACATTCTCGGCTCTTGGATTTGCCTTGCTTTGTTTTAAACGGTAACTGTGAAGCTATATTATGTATGCCAAGTGAAGCCAGGTGTAGTGCTAAGTAATGTCCCATCTCTTCCTCTGTATCACTGTGGACGAAAGGCACAGAACTCAAACTAAAATACACTCACACACATGGACTCACATACACATACCAGGTCAGAGACCGAAGATGGTCACGGGAAAAACAGATGCACAACAGCAGTAATCACAAACTTAGGCAGCTGGTGCCAGTGAGAGTGAGACAAGACCTGATGTCTCCCCACACTGAAATCACATTCTGAAGCAGTGTCTCACATCCGCCAGTCAGTTAGCATGAGGGAGCAGCATTATCCAAGACCGCTGTCTGGTGCTGTACGGACACTTGATGAAATCCAGCCCCCCCTATGCGTGGCGCATTGTGTGGTGATATTCCACTGGAAAGAGGGCAGTAATGAGTCAGGTGACTGTTGATATCTCCCTGGCTGGGCAGCAGTCCTCCTGGAAACAGCCACACCCTGTCCGGCCTCTCACAGCCATTCTCTGTATTCCAGGCGCGCAACTCAATCACATGGTTACTTCACATCCTGTAAAGTCATCGGTATACTGCGAGGGTGCTCAGGGTAGGCGTGTACACACAGACAGTTCGCAAACTGCTGTCCCTCCACACCCTGTAGACCGGGGTTTAACTAATGCAGCCAATTTGTCACAGGACATTCACGTGCAGCGTGCACAGGGTGGAAGGAATAAAATCCAACATCTATCACACAGCAAAAATTAATTAAAATAACACTTTCTTTTAGCAGCAGTGTGGTGTAGCGGTAAGGAACATGGCTTACAACCCAAAAGTTGCTGGTTCACTTCCCCCAAGTGGGGCACTGCCATTGTACCCCTGGACATGGTACTTCACCTGAACGACCACAATACATGTATAAATGGACAACATGTAGTAAGCTATGCTCTGGATAACAGTGTCTGCTAAGCAACTGTAATGTAAAGTAAGACTCACCGCTTAACGAAAAGGCTCTGTACAGGAGAGGAGTGTCATCACCAGGTGCAGCACAATGTTTATGAAACAAACTCCACTGGTCTTTATTCTTCTGTAGGTCTCCCAATGACTGAAGAGTGAACATCAGTCTGAATTGTCACCTCTCTCTCTCTCTCTATCGCTTGCTCTCTCTGGAGTTTTCCCCAGGAAGTTCTGACCTTCGTCCATGAGTACTTTCCCTCCTCTGTTCTACGTCACCTGACAGCCAAAAAACAGTCCCAGATCTGCTCTCACGCAATCTGGCACAAGATTAATGTTCAGCCCGAGACCTATATTGGATTCTCATTTGACACGCAATCAATTTGAAGTCGTTCTCATAGAAACTTTATTTCTCTCTATTTTGGTATGGCCACAAAGCAGTTTATCATGCCTTGTGACAAAATAAAACCCATTACCAAGGACAAGTGAAACCGAGACAAACATTTTTATTCATTAAAAATATAAGCAGTTCCTCTTTCCATTACAGTGTCCAATAACAGAAAAGGGAGGGTAACTCCTCCCCCCTTGGGTGTTGCCACACACACTGATGGGTTGAGTCAGATTAATGGCTCACACCATAAGTAAGAGCCACCTCTAGGAGGGAGGGGCCACCGAGCAATACTGCCCCTCCCCTCTCAGGAAGGAGGCCCTGTCCTGATGCTTCCTGCCATTGTCGATGGAAACCCTGGCAACGCGGGGCTGTCACAGAAATGGCATAAGGTGCGGGAAAGGGAGGCCAAAGGCAGCCAGACTTGCTGTGCTAAGCATTTCTTGTAGAAGGTCATTTCACATGTGTACACATGCATACACACAAACACCCCGAGTCCAGTCTACAAAAGAGGAATAGCTGATACAGGA
Source organism: Megalops cyprinoides (assembly GCF_013368585.1). NCBI lineage: Eukaryota > Metazoa > Chordata > Actinopteri > Elopiformes > Megalopidae > Megalops > Megalops cyprinoides. The sequence goes on from NC_050596.1 coordinate 23,272,350, forward strand.
CAGCACGGATTGTCTTTCATGTCTCTCACTAGCTAACATATTTGTTAAGTGTAACCAGGTAAAATAAAGTGGACAAATATTACAATGAAAACAACTGCAGTATAGGAGTAGCGGCATCTGCTGTGGGGCTGCTTAACTTTAAAACACTGCTGGGTACATTAGTGAACCAACGGGCAAATGGCAAAGGTTAAAAAAAGGACAGTCCCACCAAAATCTCAGGTTGTGTGACCCAGAAAAACAGCGTTGGACTGTTACTGTATCTGCCTAGCCTCGACTGCTGGAGACTGTTAAAATATACATGATGAATCTCGTGGTTAGTCAAATTCATTAGGATCCTCAGAGGACAGAATCCACACAGCAGGCAACCCACACAGTAACCTCTCTCCGTCACAGCCCCGAAATAAGAGCACAGCTCTGCTCTGTACCCAATGGGGCCTGCACAATCCATCTCCCGGTGACTTCTGAGTGGCCGTATCGGTCCTTATATGGATTTCAGTTTGCCATGAGCTCACAGGCTTAAGAGTGGAGCCATCCAGATAATCTTGTGCTATAGAGACTTTATTATTTCATTAAGCGTAATCTCAGTTTTTCGATCGAGTGGCCCTGCATCTGGAAAACATAAAGGAACGCTGCCTCATGCAGATCTCCTTGTAAAGATTCATCATCAGTTGTTTATTTCCCAAATGAACCACAGAACTATGTCCACTCCAAAGCAGCACACGGCACAGGCAGGCGGCACGCCTTGCTGTAATGCCACTCAGACTTAAATCTGCTCGCTCATATCGTATCGGCCAGCACATCACTATGTCCGAAGTGCCAAAAGCCACTTGGTGACACGCTGCTTTGCCGGGGGTCGTGGGTAGAGTGCTGGGAATGGCGAGAGGCAGGCAGGTGCTACACTTCCACTGGACACCTTCCAAGCAGGACTGAGACGCACTGAATAATGTGCACTCACAATGAGTCCCTTATCTCAGACACTCTGAACCTGCAGTGACACTGGGTTTGTTATTTGGGCACGGTGACATGGTAAAGGCGTGGCCATGTCTGCACTGGTGTTTGTTCTTGCCAGGATGGCATATTTGATTAGAATGTGATGAGTCTAATCTCCAGGTAATCTGTGAACAGCTGGGCGGGTAAACAGGCATGAGACATCCACCACTACAGGAATAACAGCTAAAAATGTCTGAGTCAAAACCCTGCCAGTTTGTGTGTACACGAGTCTTTAGCACACCAGTGTCTGTTAAAGCTGTCCTTCAAAGCATATAAGTTGCTGAAGGCTCAAGTATTAAGTGCCTTATCGGGGAGAGTTAAGAGACCAGTTCCATAACGCGCTCTGTTTAAAGGTTGACGTTTCATCAACGGACCAGAGAAATGTGCAGTTGTCTGGCAGGATTCCGGCTAAAGAGAGCCGGAGGGAGGCACACCTGGGGCCACAGTGCAGCACATGACTCTCACTGCGCTGCTCCGGACTATGTGATGAGGAAACCAGAGGAGCCGGTGGCCAGAGCCAGTAAATGTTAAACCAGGCCCAGTTGCACTCCTCCAGCCCCTGCACTTCCTGTGAATACCAGCACTTCCTGCCTGCAGCTTACAGTGCCAGGATTCCATTGGCTGCAGAGTTCCCCCTCACCTGTGCTGAAAACTGAATTCTGAAGAGCGGGATACGACCTTAAGAAATGGCGAGCTTGGCTGGGCCGAATGGCCTGTTCACGTCATCATATGCTCTTATGTTCTTATGATCAGATGAGAAAAAAATGTGTAGATTTCCACGCCAATGACTGCAGCGTGGATCCCTCTAAACTGTCCGCTTCTGCTCTAGATACGCCCTGAGGGACCCGTGCTGGGGGAGGACGACGGCAGCGGTCAGGTGCTGTTCTGACCCATCAGAGTTTACACATTAGTCAGCATACAGTGGCGGAGTTGGAATCTCCATGGTAACCAGCTGTCCTGCACAGTTCCGTTGCTGTAGGCGTTAGGGGGAAAACCCTGGAATATTCCATAGGATATTCCTCCTCTGTAAAGCTGGAATCAGGGCATCAATGGGATACTGCACAAACTGATTAAAAGGCCTGATGTAAGACCTACTACCTGAAAGCAAATTGGGTAACTTTTGCATGTAAATGAAAGTGAAAGCAAACTGCGTTGCACAAGCGAGGCACTGCTGGCTGCGAACCTGTGGAGCTGCTGGGGACAGTCTGAGCCACATCCAAGGCTAACCCCATGAACTCAGCCGATAAATTGCTGCTGCCCAGGTCATGTGCCAATTTTGATTTCAATACCATCAAAAAAGACCTGTAACCACAGAAACCGCGGTGACTCAAATATGAAGAAACCCTCACCCTTATAGACATTAATGCATAGGGTGAGACACAACAGGACTTGTATTTTCAACTGACAATAATAAAGTGATTTAAGGCATATTGCCAACAAAAACACAGTGTCAGCCACAAGAGGAAGACACATAACTCAGCTCAATATTGACATCCGTTTACTGAAGTTCCCCGCTCAGAATCTTTTGTGACAGGCTACAGGTAAAGTTGTGTAGAGCAATAGGTCAGGTAATCGGCACTGTGCAAACTGGCACACAAGCAAGGGGAACACACCTATCAAGCACTCTAACCCTGCATACAGGGACACGTTATTGAACTGGGTGGAAGTGTAACAGACTGACGCACCTCAACAAGCTTCTTGGCCAAATGTATGGTTTGCATCTAAATGTAGCTTAATGTCGGGTCAAAGACAGATCCCCTGGTGCTTTAAATCTGAGATAAAGTGACCTACAAATGGATTCACTGAGGCTGGTAAAACAGGCAGAGATGGAGTGGGGTGAGGGAGACGTCCCACCCCCTGTGGGTCCACACAGAATACAAACAAGAGCTGGGAGGAGGGGCTGCACAGGGGGCTCTTTGAGAGATTTGGGTAGCAGGGTGCTGAATAGGGGCTCTGTGCGAGTCCCATCCACAGCCCTGCTCTTCTAAAGACGCTTCTTTCCGAAGAAGGGAGGTATGTCCCTTGAGAAACTGCGTTTATCACAACTCTCATCGTGTCAACTGCTTGAAGAACAGGAAATTGCAAACATATCTAGCCCTGGTGTCAAGGAGCACAAAGAGAGGGAAGATTCGGGATCACCGTTCTAATCTTCCGATGACCTCAGCGAGGCGCGGCCCTGGGCACGGCTGAGTTTCGGTGGAGCCTTGCTTCTTTTCACATTCATGAGGATATGATTAAGAGGGCTGGCTTTATTTAAAGCGAGCCTCCCCCACCCTGCCCTCCCCCCCTCCAGCATCACACTCAACTGCTGCCAGCACTCCCCCCTTCCAGCCCCCTCCCCCCTCATTGTTTCTGTCCTGTCATCGCTTTCCCTCCATTTCCTCCGTACTGCGTATCCCTGTCTGCCAAACGCTTTTCCTCTCCTTCTTCCTTTCCCTCTTTTTCCCCCTACTCAAGCTCTGCACCCCCCCCCCCCCCCACCGCCACCCCCACCCCCCACTTTTTCTGCAGTAATCCCCCTGTGACAGGGTACATGGAACAAAACTCCCCCACAAACCTGCACAATCCCCCTCCTCAGCCCTGGAGCTAGATAAATGGGTCACCACGGCGACAAGGTTCCCCTTTCACCCCAACAGGAAGCAGGCCTGGCCAGAGAGGGGGGAGAGAGAGGCGCTGGGGTGCGGACAGGCCGCTCTCAGAACGCTCTCTCAGCCCGCCCATCTCCTGCCACGGCTCTGAGAGGATCCTTAACACTGACCAGGCCTTTCTTCTTGTATTCAAAACTTTATTGAATACTTCCCAGGACACAGTCCAGCCCACATAAATGGGCTCTCCGGTGCTCAGCTGAAATGATGGAAAGGTTCCTCAACATAAGTTACGGCGTCTCGTAAAGCCATTAAGAATATAAACAACTGCGGAGCAACTCCAGGCCTTTTTCCATCTGAGGATTTTCCAACACTAGGCCAAAGAAATGTCCCTTATTACCGTATCTGCTTTTCAAAACAGCGCCGAGTCTGAGGAAGACACCCTCCATTCCTGCACACAATCGAATGCGGTACGGGACAGCGCTGGGGGCAGTCAAGCTTCACTTCCCTCTGCTGTAATTGGGATCAGCTCAGGAGCAGCACATCTGATAAGGGAGCTGGGTGCCCAAGGTGACCTAAATTACTGGCCTGGCAAGTTGTTGTAGGACAATCTGCTGTCTATTGTTTACTGGAAAACATGACAGGTGAATGGCAGGTCAAAGGTTTATACTCAAGCAAATAAGCACCACTTCCATAAAATGGATTTAAAACAAGATGATTCACGCTGAATTCGCCTCATAAAGACAACGAGTAAATTGAATGTTCCTGTGTTTGCACGCGATGCTCTACAGTGTAATGCCACAGAAATCGTGGCTAGGCTTGGACACAGACAGAGGCACATGTGGCTTGTTAGAACATGCAGATAACCAAGCAGCAGAACTCTGCTGAACTGAGAGGAATTTCCTGAATATGAAGAGCTTCCACATGCTCAACAAGGCCCTCCGAGTCCGCCCTCAGAGAGGAAGACTGGCATGTTAGCGCTGCAGGTCGAGCTGTTCCATGAAATGCAGTTTTTTCTTTTTTGCCCTGTGGCAAACAGGGAAGTTTGGCTCCTCCTGAAGTTCCCCTCCCGCGTGGGAGTCAGCAGACCGTGACCCTTCCTGAGAGGAACCAGGCCAGGAGGAGGTGGGGACGCGTGAGTTATGGAGCACCCATCTCCTTCATGACTCGGATGGGAATGTGTTTATTTCCCAGAGAGGAGAGCCTGCGCTGAGAATCTCCTCTGACAGTGCTGGCCAAAACAAGGGGGAATGAATAACCCCAGGGTCACCATTAAAAAACATTAGCGTTCTGACATTGTTTACCGACTTTTCACAAACCGTCATCTGGTATCGACATTGCCTGTCTGTGATTAATTGAGCCGTTGAGCCGTTTTCACTCTTCACACGCATGAGAACAGACATCCAAGTCTGAGTTGTTATATCCCATGCTAGTGACATTCAGTCCAATAGTATCTGGTACGAGAGGCTTTAGGGTCTCTGTTCACATGAACTTTTCACACAGGAATATTGCTACAGATGACTGACAGTGTCCATGTGGCATGGTGGTTAGAGATGTAGGCTTATAACCAGCAGATCTGATTCCCTGGTGGGCTGTTCTAACCTTAAGCAGCTCCACCTGAACTAACTCTGTACTAGTGTAGTTAAGAGAATATGCCAAGTAAATAACAATACTCCCATCAAAATGAAACTTGTGGAACACATATTCATTTCAATAAAGCTTTCGTATCAAATGTTCAATTGGTTCTATCTTTAACCCCATGTATTCACAGTGCATTTTAATGACTGTGGTTGATTCAATTTAGGACTAAGTAACACACCCAATAAAAACAGTCCAGGAACAATCTTCACCAATAATAGGCCCATTCAACACAAGCCTAAGTCTAATGAGACAGGAGAATCAAATTCAGAACAGCTGAGCTGGGACCAGATAAGGCATCTGAATACCTCCCTCCTGGAAGGAAAATGGTATGTTCAGAATGTGAGCTCATTCTCGGTCCCTTTTCAAACCTCACTACTGCTGGTTGACAAAACCCAGATGACCTGCCATGGAGTCTTCCAGCCAACACTCAGCAAAATACACACAGAGAAACTCAACTTTCCCCTGGTAACCCTGTTACAGCAAGCTTAAACAAATGACACCAAGAATAATACAAGGAACTAAAACAATGGGGTATGAGAGTCTGCCCTGGGGATGTGCATTTGATGTAATATTTAATTGTTCTATAGTTCCTAAGATTATATATATTAAATCATCAAATCACTAAAGAACTGTGTTAAACTCCTGTTCTAGTGCAAAAAGGGACTCACGACAGCATGTGGCATTAAATCACACCTTCAGAAAGGAAAATTAATAATGTCAGTGAATTACCAGTGATATTTATACAGGGTACATCTCTCCTTCATGAATTCTGTTAAGAACAGAGTTGTAATATTTAAAGCCTTAATAAGCATTTGAATATTGATCTAAGCAATCATAGTTGAACTCGATTTTGTGAATGATCAGTTACTCAGTCTCGTTCCTGGTGTGAACTCTCAGCTCCTCTCAGAGCTGTGGGACCAGCCTTAGAGAGACAGACTTCCTGTGTGTGCTAGATCCATCACAGCACCATTTCCTGTCCCAGCATTTTCAGTATGAACACTCAGGCCAGTGGAGGCCCTTTATAGCGTTACCACATGTAAATGAGAACGTTCCACTCTGCTGTTCCAGGAGCTACAGCGATCAAGAAAGGGGAGCTGTTTAATGGACTCAGCTATGGTAAAAGCAAACTGCGCCCTCACTCAAGAGCAGAGCAACTACCACCAGTTTTACACACACTGAACTACTGCATACACTGACATCATACTCCAACATGAATATTACTTCTGGGTAATCCTTGTGCTAATACATGCAATTACAGGTCGCACATACCTATGTTTAAACAGTGTAAGAAGTGTAGATGGCACATTTCCTGATAACACCATTTCAAAAGCCAAACTCCGGCAGAAAACCATTGGTGCCACAAACGGTAAGTCTTCAGAGCGGCATTCCTATACCCTAATTTAATTACCGGCGACAAGAAGAATCAAAACGAGCAACTAAATACTCCAGCATGAATATTACTTCTGGGTAATCCTTGTGCTAATACATTATTTGCAGAAAGCAATTGCACTTTGTGAGACTACCAATAGATACCAATATTTACCAATGAGATACCAATATGTAATATATAGGTGTGGCCAGCTCCAGCGCTGCAATACTTCTAACTTTCCTCTCTCCAATAATATACAAAGCTCCTCCTACCTTGGCCATACGGTCACTCAAAGCGCTGGAGAAAGAGCCCTGTATAACAGTGCTCTTGGGGTCAATCACTAGACCATCCATTTTAAAAGGTATTCTCAAAATAACAGCAGACACAGACACTGAGTTTATAGATTAAATGTGATTAAATATTTGCTAACCATGTAAAGCACCACCACAACCACTTAAATGTATGCAAAACACAATCACCATAGTCCTGTGTCTTGAGGGGAAAATATGGAAATCAGGTGTGAAAACAATTACAGGTCGCACATACCTATGTTTAAACAGTGTAAGAAGTGTAGATGGCACATTTCCTGATAACACCATTTCAAAAGCCAAACTCCGGCAGAAAACCATTGGTGCCACAAACGGTAAGTCTTCAGAGCGGCATTCCTATACCCTAATTTAATTACCGTCGACAAGAAGAATCAAAACGAGCAACTATCTCCTAAAGTAGCCTACTGTGAACATTGGAAAAACCCCACTGCGCTGAGCTGACAAGATTCACTCATGACACATGCAGGCCAGCATAGCTATTGTGAATCAAGGACAAAAGCATGCAGGAGACGAGTAAGCGGGACTCCACATGGTTCAGTGTTTGCAAAACAAATGATCAAATAGCAAGGGTGCTTTGGGAGTGAAACGGTATTTCGAATCATCAAACAAAATCCTTCACTCGAGGGAGCGTCGCAAGGGGGAAAAAAGCAAAGCCACAGCGTGGCCAAAGTCCAAACAGAGCTTTGGCCACGCAGGGGTGAAGGAGTGAGTGCACGTAATCATACATGACGCACAATGTAATGAACCGTCTCGCAATGTTCTAAGTTGATACTGTAGCGATAAAGTCTGGCAAATGATGAATGAATCGGCAGCAGTCACCCTTCATGGCTCTGCTCCAATTCACGATAGTAGCAGCCCCCCCGGATCCAGTGTCCAGTTGAAGCACAGGAAGCTGTACGCTGCAACTACCACAGACACGAGATGCGGCCGCACCTAAACACCCCTCTAAAGTGGACAAAGGTGTCGGAACCGTTCCTGACAGAGTTAGATGATTGTCATACGAAACAGCAGGGGCAAAGCTAATGAAAAACAGTTCAGGTTCTCCATGGATTACCCTCAGGGTAACAACGCACGTTATATGATGCTAGGCGGCTATATTTCAGACCACCCACTGCTACTATAACAAAAAAGTCGTGTGTTACTGCCTCGGCAATTCTCCAAGAGAGCTCAAATGTAGCTAGGTAGCCAACAAGTGAATATACTGCAGGTGGTCTTTTTACTTTAACCTCAAACTAGCACAAACCTCGCTAGTCCAAATACTTTAGGGAAGTTGGCTCGTAATGGGAAAGGAAATAACCATGTCAAGCTAGCTAACGCTACGCCAGTGTATGTATTCTTCATTAAATGAACGTAAAAATGCAGCCATCTATCGGGATAAACACAGTAGTTATACACTGTATCTTGAAAACGTTCCTCTTATTCGACAGCCCCACTAAAATTCACAAATTAAACTGTAAGACGTGTCTTCCAGCGAAATCCACCCTTCTCCCTCTCGGTGCCACATCCCAAATAACCCCCGCCTCCACTCGACTGAGAACAGCTACTGATTGGATGCATGCAGGTTGTCACGAGGTGACCCTTGAGTATCTTCCATAGCAATGGTTGTCTGGTCTGTCAATCAACTGACGCTGAATATAATCAGCTGTATCTTCTGTCCAAATGAATAAAGATAACAGTCGGTCTCTGTGAGGCTTCCGTGAAAAGCTTTATCTTTAAACCTACCGAATAACAACAGTTTGAAGATCTTACCGAGTTTGACCTTGAATTCTTTTCTTTCAGGATGCTATCTTGATGAAAGCATTAATGTACCAAGGAATAGGGCAGCCGAGCTCCACTGCTTCCAACCGCTGTTGAGAAGCCCCTCCTTCCGGGCGACGCACAAGCAGAAAAAGGGGAAGGAATTTAACAGGATATGACGTAAAGAAAGCGTTCCCTGTCGGTGAGAAAAACAAAGAAAAGTTGTCTTTGACAGTTTTGCACAGAATTTGTGTATGTACGGCTTAGTTTTACATGCAGACACTGTAATTTTCACAGCTGGCACCTTCATGTATATATTTTACAAATGTACTTTTTTCCTTCACATTTCACACTTCAAATTTACATTTGAAATAAGAAAATGATCTATTCACAATGATCTTGGTGCCCCCTGCTGATGTAGATTGAACTCATTGTTTCAAAGCAGTTAGCTATCACGGTCAGTGTTAACTGCCGAGTTTAAATGTCCAGGTTCAGCATTTTCTTTTCCTTGACTCAGTTATAGCTAATAATTGTGGGAAGTTTCAGAATGATTCAGTTCACTGATTCAGGATTTCTCGGAAACAAGTAGGGCCTAGCCTTTTGCATTGGGCCCAAAAAGCAAAAAGGTTCTTAAAATACAAATTCCATATAAAAGGAAACACTTGATAATATCTAGCATTACAGCAGACAACAACCAAACTGTAAATTTTGTGTCAGAACATTCCTTTAAATGTTGTTAATGATATCTGTAAAAATGTTACGTTCTTCCTTCTTATAATTATTTATTCTTTTAAAAAATCTTTTAAGAATATCACTCTTTTATTTTTCTTTTAAACAACTATATAGTCATTATATCACAAAGTGTTTGAAGTTAAAAGAGAAAATTAATAGGCTACAAAAGAAAAGATACGTTAAATTGGACAAGGATGGATGGGACAAACACAGATCAATGTTTTTTTAAAAAGAATTAAAGCTGCTGAAGAAACACATTTTGTCTTTTTTGTTACTGCCTCATTTGTAGTTGGACCAGAAGTACCCCAAGGAGGAATTTGCCTTTAAATACGCAGACATTATACGCAATTCCATTACACTGCCTATCTTAGTTCATGTTTGATCAGTAAGCTTATAGGAAAGCTGTGCGTTGGCTGCTGCAACTGTACTCATGGGTAACTCCCATTGTTGTTTATAAGGGGCTTTTTAGTCGGTTCCTATAATGGCATATGCTGTTATTCATTTGGGTTTCCACATACAGTTTTTTGCATACTTAATGCTTTCACATAAAATCTTCTGGGCTCAATGAAAAAAAGATTATTACACTCTTATATAGGATGGTGTCCTATGAAAAACCAGGGTTCTTCCTTATATTTGAGTTTTACAGAAGTATGGCAAGGTCACTGAAAAGAAAATAAAAGCATCTCTGCCACCTCAGTCTCACCTGGGAAAGGGGTGGGGTACATATGTATTGCGGAATATTTCACAATAAAAAGATCCATATGAAAATAAAATGTGCTATCTAAACACATGCAAATAAAGGGAGGTATTGAAGTATTGATGTATTATGACACCATTTGGATATTGCGAAAAAAAAACTCAAAGTGACATCATCGTTGTTCGAACTACCATTGAATTACCGCACGTCAGGGTGATAAAGTTTAGACTGAACTGGGGGGTGATCGAGAGGAGAGTAGAGTCGCCGGATGAAGTCGAGCAGTGAGAGAGTGAGAGAGAGAGAGAGAGTGAGTGAGTGAGTGAGTGAGTGTGAGTGAGTGTGTGTGTGTGTGTGTGTGTGTGTGTGTGTGTGTGTGTGTGTGTGTGTGTGTGTGTGTGTGTGTGTGTGTGTGTGTGTGTGTGTGTGTGTGTATGGGGGTGTCTTTGAATTGCTCAGCTCAGTTCAGCTCAGCTCACGACTCAGTCGAAGGTTCAAGGTTGTATGGAATATTTTAGACTCATAAAAATCACATGCTTTCGAGTTATGTTCAAAGATTACTACAATTTTCCATAGAAGAACAACCAATGCTGTTCTGCAGCTCTTTAAATTGACTTACTGTGTATTTTAACTTCCTGAAAACAACCATTGCCTTAATGTGTTGTGTCACACGTCCAATCACAATCAAATCCTGAGTCATGAGCTCGTTTAAAAGTTGTTTAAATATGTTGGAGATAGCGATAAGTGTTCCCTCTATTTTATTTGTGATTTCTGAGGAGAAGTTGAGCCGTCGCCTCTCCGGGGAGCGGTACTTCTGAGTAGCGGGTAAGGTTTTATAATGGCGTGCACAGCGCAAGGCCATCACGCCCATCCTGTCGGTGGGTGCCCCTCCCACTTGGGTACAGCGCTTTCGCAAACCTCCAAAACTCGATTGATGAACGGGAACCAGCATAAATAAATATGTCATCTCTCGCAACCCGCCGGTCACCATGTAAGTTTGAGAAGTTAAACCGAGATCTTCTGTGGTCTTCTAGCTTCTATGATCTTCCTATATTGCATTAAATATTTCTCAAGAGTAAATGCATTCGTTTAAGACTGTTTGGAAATACTGAGGTTCGTTCTATGAGCTATTTGGCTGACTACCTATCACATGACTAACTATAGCTAAAATTACACACGCGAATGGTTCCAGAGAGTGTGGGAAAGCGATCGTGCTAAAGTGTGTACTTGTTGGAGATACTAGTGGTTTATCGTTGTTTTACTGTTGTTTTAGTAAAGTGCTAAAGAGGGTAAACGCTAGCATTCGATCCTAATTCAGTAAAATTCGAGATCTTCGGCTTGATTTGGTAACTTTAATGAGTTAAAGGAAATCGAGGGAGATGTGCACCGAAGACAGCTCAGGCGCAAGTAACGGGCCCGCGCTTAAGTTTTTCAGCAGCATGTGTTGTGCCTTTTCTTTTACAACATTCTTCCACATTCAGAAGAACTTCGGTTAAATTTTTAAGACTTGAAGTGATTGTCCTGCATTTTTGGCGATTAGAGGTCCATGCCCTATCACTTTGTAACAAAACTAGAAGCCGTTAGCCAATCCATTCTAATGTTAGAAGTAAGGTTACTGTACACCACTTTAACTTTGCGGTGTTAACGTTTGTAAACAAACTGTTTCGGCTCTCAAGAAAATTTTAAGCAGCGTTCTTGTGATACAATATCATGCAGTTAGAACTGACGCAATGCTAAACGTGAACAGCTCTGTATAACGATACAACATTACGCAACATTAGGCTTCTAAGTAAAAATGTATTTCTTTAAGGGTCGGATTGACGGCGTAGGATGCAGTCGCATACTACTTAAATTCAAGATACTCCATTAGCAAGTCTGTTATCTAACTTACATTTCAGTAGTATTAACGTACATACAATGGCATGACTGTCTTGTGCACAGTTAGTACAGGTCCGTCTAGCCACTGTAACATAGCCTATATAACTTATAATTTCCGGAATACCATTATTTTACATTATGTTTGGTATAAAAACAATGTAAAACATCAAACACCATTACACATGTGTATTGAACGTTGTAAATTAGCGTTTCGCTACAAAGACTAAACACAGTGCATCTGGTCCTCGTGCATAAATGTATGTTACAATTCTAATGCTACTGTGATGTCCATATCAAATAAAATAAACAATAAACTATCCAAAACACAAACCATTCCAAACAAATCAGACTCAAAGCGGAACACAGTGTGCCATATAACAAATAAAAAATAAATTAGCCTACAATGTGCAAAACAGCAGCATCAAACCGTTTAACAGTGAAACATTGTAAGATTGTGTGGCGAAAAGATCATCCTTCTGTCTTGTATTAATTAACAAAAAAACAAAAAAGAAATCGGCTCTCAGACGGGAGCCGGCTCCCACCGTTCACATAAAGGAGCCAAGAGCCGACTCGTTCGTGACCGACACATCACTAACTCGTATGACTCCTGCATTTGAACAAAAAAAAAAAAATCAATCACCGTTATGTTGCATAGTTCATATGTTTATTAGCCAATAAACATATGAACATATGTTGTTTATTAATGATATGAGTTAAAGTAACAATGACTGTAGCTGTACTCTAAAAGTGTTATAAGTGAGGGCAACGTCAGGCAGACTTTTCAAACATTCATTTGCTTGCTGTGTGAGATTGAGCAGTGGTGCCATAGCATAGTTCCTCTCGAGGGGTATTTCAGTATGGTACATGGCACAAATATTGGTTTGTTAGCAGAAAGTTCAAAATATAGAGACTAATACATAGCCCACAAAGTTTGATGAGTTGATATATTTGATGTATGTAGTTTAAAAGCTGTGTAAGTATTGTGTGTTTATTTTTTTGTTTATGTACCTGGTGTCTGTAAACCTGTCATATTTCATCATATTGCAGACTAATTAAATGTGGTCAGATATAAATTATTTCCCCTGCGGAATAAAAGTAGTTAATTGCCTTTTTTGACAAATGTACTATGAATTTGCCACTTCTTTGGCATCAAATTCATTTTCAGAGATACCTAAAATGCGCTTACAATTCCCAAACAGCTCTACTCTGTCTGGCACACCTCTTTCTTTTTTGAAATTTGTATTTTGTTAAGCACGTTTGACCGTGGATGTTGATGATGATACATTTGAAATGGGCTGGCATAAGTAACCCCCAATTTCAAATGAAGTGGTGCTGTCTTCACTGACTTGTCTCCCTCACAATACAACTGGTGCAGTTTATTAAAGGCAGGAGGGGAAACATTCCAAAGATTTTATTTCTGTGTGTTCAGCATACAACACATCAGATAACAACAAACATATGATTTTGAGGGATCAAAGGCTTGCTTTGCCCTCTGGTAACCTTTTACACCAGAGGCTGACGCTGCCTTAAAAAAACATCAAATTGCTGGGGTGCTACCACTAATACCGCACTAGGCAAAGCCTCCCATAAGCCATTTGCACCACGTGCATCTTTAATACTGATAATAAAGCCTTTCTTTTTAAAAGCTTCTAACCTTTTCAATTTTCTCACACAATTTCTGTCTTTAGTCCCCCATGAACACGTTTGATGGTTGTGTACAAAGAGTCTCTCTAAGCTCTGTTTCCGCACTGCATCCTTCAGAGGCAGCTTTGAACCATAAACAATGGAGCGCAAGGGAGAGACCCACTAAGTTAAATGCAAATTCCACAGAAAAAAATAATAAAGAGTGGATATGATGTTACTTATCTTACAGCTGGTGTAATTTATTTCATGTGACAATTTTGATACTCAAGCCCACAAATGAATGCGCTTCTCAGAAGCGCTCCCCCTCTGGCACGATATTCTGGCGAAGGTGATTTTGTACTTTTTCAGAGATTAGAAAAAAATCTGTAAAAGATGACAATCAACTTTGTAGCAAAATCCACAAATGTTTTCTTACAAACTATATTTCAGCAATATAGTTTGCTTGCATTGAATGCCAGAAGCCAGAGTTATGTAACAACTGACTGTATAACTATAACAACAGTTACAGTTCTTGTAACAACTCAATTCAAAGCCAAGTCAAGAGAGCGAGTAGTTATTTTATCACAAGTCCTGAGGCTGGGCAAGAGTAATATAAAACAATTCTGCATTAAAATGCATTTTTACACTACAGCGGGATGTCAGTTGTGAAAATACACTTGTGAAAATAACTCCTGTCACTAAATGGGATTATATGATGTATGTTTGTAAACTTGACAAATTTTCAAGCTACTTCAAGCTTGCTAACTTTTCAATGAGCCAAGTAGCTAAATGGTTTGGAAAACTGACCATCCAGCTAACTGGCTTGATAATTAAAATCCTTGGTCAGCTGGCTGTTGTGCTTAACCTGTGATCTGGATATTGATACATCCTGATAGCACAAAAAACTTTTACACAGAGGCTACTTTCAAGTGGTTCTGCACTGTTTGTAGCTAGCTAGTGTTTCAAATATGTATTTGCTTGGCAGGAACAAACAGGTGCATGTAAAGTATTTCTTAATTAAAAAAAATGAAAGCTGGTAATTCACCAGCTCGGTTCACACCGTCGATGACGCCATCAGTAAAGCATTCCAGAGGTAATCAGAACGCCAGCCAGCTGTGGGTGGAGCTGTTTCCCTCTGAAGTAATGATAATGGGGCAATACTGGAAAAATGGCAGCTGTTGCTACAGTGAGTATGGGGTTTGTCGGACCTCAAAGGAATGTTTACACATGTCTGCGTGATAAGATAAGGTTGCCAAATAAAGTAAATGGCTTTTAAGATGTGATTGCATTAGGTGGCAGTAGGAAAACAAGGGCTTTTGTTGAAGGAATCATTTGTCAATTTTTGCGTAATTGACGCGAGCAGTATCCTTGCATCTAGAGCACATTGCAGTTATCCTGAAATATTTGTGCTCTTCATTGCAAAGATGACCTGTAGAGGGCAAAATTGAAAAGTGGACAAAATGTCAATGTTTTTAAATTTCTGCATCACTTGGGAAAAACCAATCCTAACAACGCATATTCAGTTACATGTGAAGGCCAATAATGGCTGTATGACTGAAAAAAGGAAGAAAAAAGGTTGTGCCACCTATTTTGTGAAAGTCAAATTTAAGTAATTTAAGTTAAATAATCGTGATGAGAAGTACATTTCTGCATACTACATTCTACATTTCTTTCCTGTGTATGGCCAATTATATCAAATGTTGCCCTCTGGGCTGCGTTCCACCTATCAGAGATGGAATTCAGCTAGCCATCTACGCTTTGGACTCTTTATGTTTACTCTTAGCTTTCTTTGGCTAAACAATTGGCTGGAAGGCACAGGAATGGATAGTCCTGTTCCCACTTAATGTCAGAATAATATTCGGATTGTTTTCATTGCTTGTCCTATATTTTCTGGCTGACTAACTGTAGATAGTGATCTACGGTTAGTGTCTTGGAATTCCGGGAGCTGTGGCATTTTAAAACCAATTTAAATTTTAATTTACATGAACTGCATTTAAAAAAATGCATGGCTTTACCCATTTTGGGTCAGCAACAGTAGTCGTTGTTCAGACGAAAATGATTTCCAGAGCTTCTCATAAAAGACAGCCTAAACATCAGCGGAACTGAAGTGAGGAAGTGTATTTAGAAACTCCTAATGAGAAGATCGGTCTTGGGAGTTAGGGTGCAGGGCCACAGAGTTCTGAGGCCCAGCTATAGGGGCCCGGAGGGGGACTGGTGACTCAGAGAGGGCCCAGAGGGCACAGAGGCAGCTCCTGTGCGTGGCGTTTGCCTGGTAGTGAGAGGTGGTCCTGGGAGCCAGGGGATGGGGCGCAGTTGTCGCAACAACCTCCCATTCCCTCTGTGCCGGGCTGCCGGCGAGGCAAAACAGGCGTTACCATGGCGCAGTTCCCAGCGTGTCCTCCTTCGAGTGCAACGGGCCACTCGAACGAGAACCTGCACCCGAGTGTCAGAGATGGAGCAGTGAAGCAGGGCTGTAGAGGTTGTTCCTTCGCATCTAATCCTACACTAGGCCTGTGTGCTCAGAGACGGTTAAAAACACCTTTTACACATTAGCAGAGATGTTATGGAGAGAGTAAGAAAAAGAAAAAACTAAAACTGGATATATGCATGAAACCAGACTGCACTGTGATACCACTGTGTAAATTAAATTAAACCCATGTGTCTCATTGTGCTTTTGAGCAGAGCTGATTTTTGGTTTTACCAATACAGTCCTTTTATGGGGGGGGTTAGGTTACGATTTAATTAACCTTTTACTTGTTCTCTGTCTTAATACTTAATTATTCTTCAGCAGGGCTTTGTGTTATAGCCATAGCAGCCACTTTTGTTGGTATTTTATGTGACTGGTGCCATCCTTATCTACTGACTTTATCATAATTGATTATTCACTTTTTTGATCAATAAGATTGTTCTTCCCTGCCTGTTTCCCCCTTGTAAAAGGCTGGAAAGCCTTTTTCAAGCCAAAATGTCAAGACTCTTGTCAGCTCCCTCTTGTGGAGTGACATCACAAAGAAAACAGATGACAGTGTGTGTGTAAGAAGCTTGCCGTTGCCAGGTGACCCCACAGCTCACATTTCTCACCTTACTCGCCTGCATTGTGCCATCAGTTCACTACGCCTGCAGTATTTACACGCTAGTTTGAATTACCTTACGTGTGCAGAATGGCTCACTAACTCACATACTGGACTAACACCCTGGTCTAAAAGCAGTAGAACAGCAGCTAACCTTCTGGCCAACCTCATGTTGGCTCAAGCTTTTCTGGATCTAGACTGTCACCATAGCAACCCGGAGAGCTGTCTCCAGGCATGCACTTGTCATGTCAAAGGCGATGGCTTTTGATGATTGCAGAGAGGACTGACTGTCCATGCACTGCCGTTTACGCATCCAGGTTTGTCCTGACTCTTGGGAGGCCTTCGTTCTGGAGCACAGAGCCCTCCGGCAGCCCATGGGGCTTTGGGAAACCACCCTGTGACTGAAGAGGTGGAGCCCGAGTATGAGTCGGAGGAACGGTCCCTGCCTCTGGACTCCCATCCCTCCCAGCGGCCCGGCACCATGTGACCGCTATAAGCACAGCTGCTGCGCTCACAGTGATAGCATCTACCTCCTGGGAGGTCGAGGGAAGAACCTGCTGAATGACTTCTGGAAATACAATGTTGGTAAGTCATAAGACTCCATATCTTTGTTAAAAGGACAAGCTGGAAAAGTATTTCAGTGGTGAAGAGGTGTAGTAATACTTAATATAAGTGTGAGGACTGCATATATGATATTGATTGATTTATAATATGTATCTCCCTAAATAATAATGCTGGTAACACATTAATGATCAGAGCAGAACTGTCAAAGATATTTGTCGCAATGCTGCCTTCTTAAAACAGTGGGCTGAACCTTGCCCTGTAGTTGTGGTGCCTCAGCTGTCTGGGTTAGAAGGACGCACGTCAAACTAGTTGGTGGAAAGGGAACTTCGTGGAAAGTCATCGCCTCTAGCTTGAGTGTACGCATCAAGTGCGTCCAGTTTTAGGTTTTCGTTCATTCAAGTTTTAATATTTAACCTACTCAGCCTTACTCTGTTGCTAGAGGCTGTTCCTAGCTTGGCGATGCTGACGAGCTGTCTACATTCTGTTTGCATGAGGAGGGTGGTTGGCTGAGTTCACAGGGGACATGTGAGAGGGTGATCTGTCTTTGTCATACAGTGTGTATTGAGTCTAGCACTGGGTTCTGTAGTGCATAAGGAAAAAAACAGTGGGGCAGACAGGCTGTGTGTTTAACAGGGTGTAAAGAATGAAACGCTGAATCCGACACACTCTGTGTCTTCCAGTGTGTTGTTAGGTAAAATGCTTCACCTGACACTGTCTGTGTTTTGCAGTGCGCAACGAGTGGGTAGAATTGGACTGCAGCTGTGATGAGGCCCCAGAAGAGGTGGAGGAGCACACCATGGTGACCTATCAGGTGAGATCTGTGACCCGAATCAGAGAAAATAGAACACCCAAATCAGTGAGGTGCAGATTGATGATAACTGCTGACATGTGAAAGAAAGGAGTGTTTCACACCAGCAGCACCAAAAGTTATTTTGTCTGTAACTATGGATTACTGTTTATGCCAATATTCAGGTATGTTAATCACATGAATGTGCTGAAACATTGACATCGGAGATACAACAGCAATTCTTGGTGATTTTTAGGGCCAAGCATTTGGTGGTTTTATAACATCTACATTTATTCAATAAATATATTTATTCATTTGGCAGATGCTTTTATCCAAAGCAGCTTACATAGGTTACAGTTCTTTACAATGTTATCCATTTATACAGCTGGATATTTACTGAGGCAATTGTGGGTTAAGTACCTTGCCCAGACCGGCAACCTTTCAGTAACGAGTCCTGCTCCTTAGGCACTATGCTACACTACTGCCCCGATGACCTCTCTATGTATCTCAAATCATAAAATAGATACCTCAACATTTCCATTGACTTGTATTGATCTTCCCTGCTCTTAAAACATTTCATGTGTTTATGCCCAAACATTAACTGTGTTCTGTTAAGTTGAGACTCCGCATGTCATAAGATGACATCACTATTTTCACACTGTACCATCATCTTTCCTGCAAAGAGCCACTGCTTGGCCAGAAGAGTGGCTCTATCCTTGACATTTTCATTTGCATCCATATTACATCTGTGTAGCAGACAGCCTTATCCTGAGAGACTTACGTAGCTTGCAACATTTATGTGTTATAAATTTATAAAGATGGATATTTGCTGAGGCAATTCAGGTGCAGTACCTTCCTCAAGGGTATAACAACAGTGACCCGCCTGAATCAGCAGTCTTTGGGTTGCGAGCCCTGCTCCTTACCACTACATTACACTGCTATCACATTTAGGTATCCGCAGTAAAACACTGGTACAGAAGTCTCACCAAAAAGTCGGCAAATGTGAAGAAACCATTTTTGTCTTTTCATTTTATGAATGTCTTTGTGTGACATTTTTAACACCAGATATTTTCTGTTACACAGTGTAGGCTGAATAGATTCATATCTTTATAATCAGAATGATATAAGTATTAGACTTCCCTCAGTCACAGTGGTGTCTCCATTTGGTCCAGTATATACACCAACATGTCAGCCATAATGAATCAATTGTTTTTCTTTCATGGTGCGGTCAGGAAGTTCCTGGCTGACAATTTATTTTATTAATTACATTTCAGGGGCTGCTGTATGTCTTTGGGGGGATGATAGATTCAGGGTATTCCGGGAGGAAGACCCCTCTCTGGCTATATGATACAGGTCAGCTACACATCGCTCTTCTGCTTTAACTGTACATGAAGTCCTACTTTGAATAAACACAACCACAATGGCTCTTCTGTGGTTTAGGGTATTATTTGATTTACAAATGAAGTGTTGCTGCACGTACTTACAGTATAAAACCAAGTATGGTAGTAAAACTGCACAGACCAAAAAATTATTTGCAGATAGACTCAGCCGACAACTTCTTTGGATTTTTTGGAACAATGCATGATTGCAGAAACACTGGGATTTAGAGTGCCAATTTGCTTACAATACAGAAAATATGCTTTTGTTATTTGGATTTTGAATTTAGTTGTTAGCCTTGGAAGTCATCTAAAAACTACTGCAGAGCGCTCTGGGATGAAGGAAAATTGTGACAAAGTTGTCAAAGTGGAGTTACACAGCTCTGATCATATAAAACTAGGCTGGCTAGTTAGCACAAAGCAGCCAATGAACAGCAGGTCATCAGAGTATGATCAGCACCTTTAGATACACACAGAAGAAGAACAAGCACTCACATAAAGTGAATGCAAACGTCATGCAAGTTGACTCCATTTACTTGCTCCATATTTCTCCATTCAGATGAGCCCCATCAAGGTTTCATGAGCTTTTTTGTTTTGTTGTTCTTTTTTTGTGATTTCTGTAAAAAATACTTATTTTGTGGTGATATTTATAAAATTACGCAACAACTTGTGCAACTTATTTTTAAATAATAGTGCCCGGCCAAGCTGCAATTTGCTCTGCTAGCTTCATCATCGTTCAGTAAGATAGCTAGCTTGAGCCTGAACAGAGTACAGGGAGATATTTCTTTCAGGCATGTGGCACTTAAATGTCAGAGAAAATGACAGTCAGTATTGTCTTAATGCATCAAAATACACCATAATATTGCTGTGTTGTCATTTTCTTTAATATTTTTTGCTGTAATTGGCTTGATTATGCAGTAATCACAAGATATTACAACATTTACTGACTGCTGCAATAGAAAAATTGTGGAATCTTGGAGGCATGTATGTGTATGTGTCCCTTTTCATGGCTTTTGCCTTTCAGTACCTTAAAAAATGCAATAAGCAACAAAAGTAATAAGCATACTTTTTGACCCGAACAAAACTAGATTTTTTAAATGGAAATGAACATTTTTATACCCAGTGTTTTAACAGTAGGGCAATCCCTCTGAGAAAAAAAAACATCCAAATGTTAACTTAATGTTTAAGTTAAGTGTAGTTACGTCTGAATTTAAAAATGAACTCATCCCTTTCTGTCCTGAGCAAAGTGACGCTGACAGACGCAGTGCTTTGTCCTGTCCTGTAATGTGTTTCTTGGGCCTCTCTCCCCCCTGCAGATAAAGAGCGGTGGCTGAACTGGGAAGGGAGGAACATTAACTCTCAGGTATTGAATTTTCAGAATTCCAGAACAATTAGGGGTGATGATGTGTGCCCGGGGCTAGCACTGTGCAGAGCAGGAGAAAACCTGCCCACTGGCCGTGCCTTTGTTGAAAAGCAAGCCTTGGTGTCTACTCTATCAGCACAGTAATGATGGATCTAATTAATAGACTCATCCCTCTGCTTTAATGGGCTTGAAATGGTGTCAGTTTTTGGCATAGGGAGAATTCCCACTGATGTTGAGTTTGGGTTTTAGAGCACGGCGCCGGTCAACAGGAAGGGGCACAGTGCTGTGGTGTTTGAGCCTGCCATGTACATCTATGGGGGATACATTGACATGAAAGGCTCATCCCAGGAGTTCTGGAGATTTGATTTTGGTAAGTGTTATATTTTGTGCAGGGTGTATTGTGCACGTGTGTGTGTGTTTGTGTGTGTGTGCGTGCGTGTGTGTGCATGCGCATACGCATGCATGGGTGACAAAACTTTACACTGACGCAGAGCAACAGCCAAGTTAGTGTCTTGTTTTTCAACAACAGACTGTGGAATGTACGCTAATGTAATATTGCATAATTTCCCTTTGGAAACAATGACAACAATGTCGATGGTGTTTTTTTGAGTTATATAAGCCTTCTTCACAGGCCCTTCAAGCCAAACATAAGGGCTGTTGTATTGTCAGCAGAGTGCAAGTCTGCTGAAGGGCCTCCCTGTGATTCCCGGACTGATTTCTGGGATACGGGATTCCTGCCCAGGCTTGTACAGAGAATTGCATGCACCACTTTGGCAGAATTACATTTGAGCTGAATTCTTTTCAGGTGTCTCTCTCCTTGTCTTTTGACAAAGGCCATGTTTGTACATGTGCTCTGTAATGACAAGGTATAGTAGGTTAAACACCACTGATTGTTGTGCTGAAGTACTTCACTATAAACTTAATCTCATGTCATGGAGCGTCTTTCACAAAAGATTTTTATGATTTACTGTGGCGAAAAAGAAGGGCTCAAAAGGCACAAGTGAACAATCAAAAATGAGGAGAAAGAAACCTTGAATGCGGTAAATAACTGGTGAGTTAGGCAGACATAAATCAAGTGTGTGTATGTTTTCCTTTTTTATTAACAGTGTTGCCCTACTCAAAGAAAGAGAACAGAGTAATAGGAGGGAAAATGGCTGTATATTTACAAAAGCACTGCCTTAGGAAGGCCCTTTCTGAATGATATGGCATGCTTATGTGCAGAAACAGTAGCATTCCGGTGCACCTTGTAAATGTTTTAATGGTGTGCGTGACTGTTTGTGTTTCTCTGTATGTGTGTGTGTGTGTCTGTCTGTCTGTTTGTTTGTTTGAGTGTGTGTGTGTGTGTGTGTGTGTGTGTGTGTGTGTGTGTGTGTGTGTGTGTGTGTAGACACCAGGGCATGGTCCATGCTGGCCCCTGTGCAGGGTGAGGCCAGCCCCGGGCCCCGGCATGGACACTCGGCCATGACTTACCAGGACTGCATGTACCTGTTTGGGGGGCTGATGGGTCTGAGGGAGCAGAGTGACTTCTGGAGGTGGAGCTTCTCCAGCTGCTCCTGGAGCTCCATCAAGTCTCTGTAAGTGCTGCTCTTCTCTCCTCGAGGGTGGATTTACCCTGGTACTGAAGGCCTGCATGTTATATGGATACCACTGAATCAGTGCAACATTAACAAGAGTTAGGATAGCGATCTGAACAAGATTATCCTGGAGAAACTGAATAACCCATATTTTACCATATTTTATTTATTTTAAAGAAATGTGTTTTTGATATTTTACTATTTTATGTCATTACATTACTAACCTCTACAAGATGTGACAACACAGACTCAACATATGATTCTGTTCATCCTTCCAAAAAAGCAACTTTAATTTTGCCAAAATCAGCTTTTTTTGGGTTATCAGGTTTTATCATAATGGGCTTCATTTCCATCTACGCAGGGCTTTAACCGAAACATCAGTTGTTATGAAACAGTACTCAAATTGACTGAAACCAAGCTTATAATTTAGTGTTATTAATGCTTCAGAGTGCTCTTTCTTCATAACTACTACATGTATAGTCTGTTTATGAAGTTCCTGAAATCTCCTCCAAATTTTCTCACTTACAAAGTGCAACAGTATAATCTGATAGGACATGCAGTATGTAAATGTCATGTGTCTGTATGGATAAGCTTGTATTACTTGCTCAAGAGGAAATGCAAAACCACTGCTCTTACAAGTACCACAAGAGCACCAAGATAACAGGAAACTTGCTGTGCACCAGTTGGGCTGCATAATGTTTCATATTCAGTACAGTATAACTAAGGAAACAATTAAAGGATATGCATAAATCTGTTATGAGTTTACCCCCTCTGAAAAACTCAAAACTCAAAAGACTTCCAATATATCAGTGTCTTTGCAACTACATTTAAAACCAGGCAATATAAATGGCTTCTGGATAAGTATATTAAAATAAAATGATATTTATGAAATTAAAATGAAATAAATGAAAATAAATGATAAATCCTCAGTGACACAGTCAGTTGTTTTTTATGCTTTGCCTTTTGGTATTGTGCAGCTCCGGACCGTCCAAACTGGTGGGCCACTCAGCTGTGGGGTACAGGGACAATATGCTGGTGTTTGGCGGAGGAGGGACACAGAGCTCCCCAAGGAACAGCCTGTGGAGGTTCAGTTTTGCAGCTCAGGGCTGGGAGAGACTGGCTACACTTACTGGCAACTCCCCACCCTGTAAGATTCACCACTGCAGCACTGGCCTGGGCCCCAGCTACCAACCCCAGGCCAGCACCCATGGCCCTTTAGGGGAAGGGCACCTTGACAGACACCGGCACACCGGCGCCAAGCTCAGGCCCTTTAAGAACAAGTGCTTCCCCTCAGAGGGCGGCATCGAGCTTGAGACTTTCTGTGTTGAGAACAAGCACAACTCTTCGGAGCACAGCGGCTCCTGTAACGGGCAGGCTGGCAGCAAGGCCCGGGGAAAGCAGCCGGCCCTGAGAGGGACCTGCCTCACCTTTGAAAACCAAGAGGCCTTCAGTAAAGGGTGGAACTGCGACAGTGACTCAGGGACAGAGGAGAGCATGGCCCTTCACCTGCCAGACCTGTTGCTAGTCTTGGGGGGACGGCCTATGGGCGGACACCCCGGGATTTCTGTTTGGCAGCTGACACTGACTGACCTCTGACCCCCAGGCATTTTTGTCTTCAAGAAAAAATTCATACCTGTTGTTGGCCTTAGTGGGTGAATTCCTTATGGACGATGCTTCTTCTAGCAGATGAGGAGAATATGCATGTTTATAAATTGTGTTATGAAAGTGTGGCCTTTTCATTACACACTATTGATCTTTATAGCATATTGATTTTAACATATTTGTGTTTATGTTAATAAAACACAGTCAAATGTCAAAGAATGGATTTCATGTAAAAAACTTTCTAGGTCAGGGGCATTTGTTTTAAAGGTGGTTGTAAATCACTTTTGTTTTTTTCAGAGCTATGGAGTTTGAATAAATTCTCAGTAAATCTTTATTTTCAATATAACTTTAAAACAGGATCTTATGACTCAAGTTTATTAATCACCATACATTTGTAAGAATGTGACCAAACACCAAATTGTACCCTTGCTGGTTTTGAGAAAAGACTTGAATTTAGATCTTTCTATATGTGTTAAGTGACAACTTGAATGACGAGGAAATGGATGGTTAAAAGATCAATGATTTAAGGACACGTTAATCAAGGAACTACTTAAAAGACATTAGGTTTTGCTATAGAAAACACTGGTATGAGATAAAAGTTGGATGTCATTCGAGGGAATAGCTGATAAGAATATACCTGAGGGGTTATCTACACACGTTCTAGTAACTGAGCACCTCATTACAGTGAACAGTACACTCACATTATTACAGATGCACAAGATTAATATTAATAATGTCTTTTTGGTTTAGATTGTTTCCCCATGATTCAAGAAGTCTTTTTTACGGGCATATAATTAGATGTAGGGTTACTCATAAATGAATTCAAGGATCAAGCAGAAAAACAGGGCATGAGTACACAGTTAATAACTTCAGGAGGTCTATTGGATCACAAGACTACTGTCTTGCCAAAAGCAGCTTGATTAAGATGCTTATACATTCTGGGAACCAAAACATTTACATGTCTGAGCATGGCTCCTCTGTTTGTCAAGAGCTTCTTTTTGAGTTGCATAATGTTATGGGGTGTGGAATGACAAACAACCGGCAAGTAATCACTTAATACAATTTAAAACATAACTTGCCCTTGAATAGTTAATTATCTGTTTATATTTAAATTATTTTATGAAATACTGTGAAATATTACTGGCGTTTTTCGCACCTACATGTATTATTCACGGTTGTTACGTGCATGTGCCACTGGAGGGCGCCAAGCAAAGGTTAACCGAAACGCAGCACGGGTCCATTCATTCGAGCCAAATAAAATGAAATATTTGGGAAGGCGTGAAAAAGAGAATGACTGCATCATTCATATAAAGAGAGATTAACATAAAACCGTGCAAAGTATACCACAATCAGTTCGTGCAGAGCGCTAGAGCAATATAGGCGGAAAGGCTTAAGTCTTATTTTTATCTTGTCTTTTTTCTTAATGATACTTGTGTTGTTATCCGAACAACATTGTAGAAATATCAATCCAATTTCTTGAAATTATGTTATTAATGGGTTTGATTTTGTCGACGTTGAGAACTGTGTTATTGTGCAGGTGATGTTCAGTTATGCCCATCTTATCAAAAACCTCCAGAAATGGACGTTAATATTTCAGACTTGAATGAATACATTTATGTGGATCACACCTTAATTACATATGTGATTTTATAACAACAGTGTTTTGGACTTGACAGTAATCCAGGTCTGTTGATCACTTCGTCAGTTCACCTGACCCACTAACCTAAATCAAGGTACCTCGCCGTCTTTAAGAAGCACACGTATTTTTAGAAAGCGCGTACGTTGCTTTCACGCCGCCAGGGTACTCTCCTTGAACAGATTTCAGATTTACTTTTTTATTTAAATAGGCAGTGCTGTGTGAAGTCGTTGCATAACGCTTGACTCTCAAAGGATATTGTAGTCATAAACGCATCCTTCGTTTGTGTTTTAGTATGTTTGTAAAAGCCACGCCACGTTTAGCCGGTCTGATTGCGCCGACAGCTAATCATAGAAATACAATGGGTTCACCTCAATAACCCCGCGTTCATTGATTCCAATGTGTAGGTATAACGACTGGAAGAGAGGTGGCGCTCTTTAGCCATAAAGTTCTGACTCCTTAACCGCAGCGGTTCTAATATAACATTTGATTTTAATACGCAGTGGCAAAGGTTCAGCTGAGTTTATTTTCAATATCATCAGGATTGTACGCATTTAAATGATATATGTTTTATTTCAATTAAGGTGACGTCACAGACCACCCGAAAGACACAAGTCTTATGGTTTTAAATGAGATAGTCCACACAGCAAGAATGATGAGGGACTCCCCTAGGGATATCATATTCAGTTCTAAACGGTTTATTGAAAAACGCTGTATACACACTACATTGGTCAAATTACAAGACGCTGCACTCGAAAGGAGAGGAGTTAGACCATCGGCAAAAAATGGAGACTTGCTGTTCGGCGTGGATTCATAACACAAATGCTCCTTTGTTAGTGGAAGAAATCACAGTGAATTGCAGTGAAAATAAAACAGACCTCTGTGTGTTAGGTGGTCACGTTTTCTGTGTCAGTTTTAATTAGCTAAGTAGGCTGGAGTGCAGTTGGAACGCCGCAGTTAGCACAGTGACCGCGTGTCACTGGCGCCCCACTCTAAATTTTTATAGGTTACCTGAAGGCAAAGAATCGTCACACATCCTGCTGAGCGTTCCCCCGCTTAAGTTTATGACACCTGAGATGTTTGCTGTCACAAGGGATGGTCGAAAATAGTACCGCTGCAAATGAAAGGGCCCACAGCTCCACTGTCAAAAGGGCTTTCCATATAGGTCCGGGGTTTAAAAAATATTCCTTTAAAGGCATAATTAAAACGTTCTATTTGTACCAACATAACACGCACTCAGTAGGAGCGGACTCCATTTTTACATTTTGATAGTACTATTGCTTAAAAATGTTTCTACTTTTCCGATACAGTTGTAAACGATAAAACATTGATAGAGGATAATTTACAGAAGTCGATTGAAACTCCATTTAACAGTGAATTGCGGATGGAGCAATACACGAAATTTTAAATTATCATGTTGCATTTATTGGGCTACAATAGAGACATGCCTGTTTGTGCGCTGGGCTTATGTGATAGGCGTACACAAGTAATCACATATCGGGTAATTGACTGAACTATCATGCGCATGTTCAGATATATCAACATGGTAATGAAACGTAGTAAAATGGGTTCGACATAGTTTTCAATATTCCATCAGTACTTGCACAAAGATGAATGACTGGCCATTTTCTCAAAGATCCACTTCAATGTGTATTATTCCCATAACCGATTTCTCAGTATTAATATCAAGCGTTTTGTGACGCCAATACACGATACAATCGCACAACACATACGCCAATCGAACAATACAAAGGAATCCCGTATGCGCTATAAACAAACGAATCGAGCCGCATCACTGCAAGGATTCTCTTGTATCATCTTTTCTGTTCCCAGTTTTAATTAAGCTGCATTAAACTACCGTTTCCCCTTTCTCGGTGCTGAAGTTCAGATGGGCTCATTATTTTTCCTTTCATATTTCCTCTGCGAGTCTGCTAGCTAGGAAATTACTTTACCTTAGCCCAGGGCATAATCCCTTCTAAATACCGAGAGTCCAGTTGGTGGAACGCCCCACGTGGTTTCAACTCCTGTATAAAAAGTTTCAGTGTATAGTGGCTCAATGTCGTGACTGCAAGGAAAAAAGCCGATCCGAAGATTACATCTTTTTTTGCTAACGCGCTCAAGCACCGGCGCCCATTTGCAGATCGGAAATTAAAAATCACTTGTTTCAAACAAATGCGGCAAAGATCAAACGCAGGAGAAATAAGTGGATGGCGAGTGACAAACTGGATTCTGCAGACCGCGAAAGGGGAGATATGATTTAAATGAGCGGCTCTTTTTTCACCTCCTTTCAACCTGGAATTTCTGCTCAGCGGTCTATGGAAGCTTTGCAATACTGAGAAGTATATCTCGCTTGGTTTTAAATGCTTGTGCCCGTTTATTTCCATGTTTCTGTTAAACCATGGCATGACACGTCAGGCGCGCTGAAGTGCCATTCAACTGCTATAAAAGGTGCAGATTTCAAGTTCTCCGGTCAACGTTTTTTTTTCTAGTGGAGTTGCACTTGGGGGCTATAAGTCAACTTGTTCTTTCAGACAGTCAAAATCGGAGACAGAGGGCAAACTCACTGTATGCTTTCCATCCGAATCCCATTGAGCGGTATTCAAAATGACCAAAGACTAAAAAGAATAGACAATTTATCAAAGAGAATGAAGTGAATTATGCTCCAGAATTCATCTTATTGCATCTTCCCGGTTAATACATTACGTCGCATGGAAGAAAGAAACTGCTACACTCAACAACGCTAAATGGACTGGATTTGACCACTTCAACCGATTTTCTTTTCTCGCCCAAATTTTATACTAGTGGGGTCCTAGGGATTTGGGACTTGACCGAGAACACGATCCTTAAGTCATTTTATATACTTATTCGTGACTTAAAGAACCATATATTTTATTTCCACGGCACTTGGGAATAACTTTTGAAAAAGAAAATGAGCAAGTATATTGTCAAAGTGGCTTGCTTTGTGGCTTGCGTACTTTCTATCCGCTGCACACCGGCGCCGGGGACCGAGACTCAAACTGTGTCCCAGGATACGTGTGCTTCTTGTGGCCTCGGACAGCCAGAGGAATCGGGGCGGATGGACATAGATTTTTTGGAAGCGGTGAAGAGGCATATCCTAAACAGGTTACAGATGCGGGAAAGACCGAACATCACTCACCCCATCCCGAAGGCTGCGATGGTAACAGCGCTGAGGAAACTTCATGCGGGGAAAGTGAGAGAGGACGGACGGGTTGAAATCCCGAACCTTGACGGACACGCTACCTACAATAACGAGGTACAGGAGGAAACCTCGGAGATCATCAGTTTCGCGGAATCAGGTGTGTAGCCAGTAACCAATTTTGTTCTTCCATTCAGGTTGTTCTTATTATAGTATGGTTATGCAACAAAAGGTTATTTATACGGTTTTTGGTACCGCGGTTGTAAGAGAATCTTCGTAGCAACCAATTTTGTATACTGCCCAGAAAGGGTTAACCAAGATGAAGCTGGTTCATAGTCGGCCACATGTATTAGCACGGTCAAGTCGCTCGTACCACACCGACTCCAGATATACACCGGCATATCCGAGTCAAAACTGCTTTAGATCAGAACAGCAAACTACATGTGTAAAGCTTCATTAATTTGAGATGCTAAAGAAACATGTTCATGATTTAACCCCGGCCAAAGATGACTGCGGTTTAACACTCGTAGGTGGAACATGAAAGGTTAGAATGATCAAAAGATGCGCAGGCTCTTTAAACTTCGGGTCATTAACATGCGTTCACTGGCATCCTTCAGTATCCTGAACTTGAATGGGCGTTACACCGCAGTAACCCCGAAGCATCGCGGAAACGCGAACAAAGCAATGGCTCTAACGTTGACACTCTGAAATGCCTAACATTTAGCATGAATACGTCTGAATGAATGTCAGATGTTTCATTTGAGTTACAATGATTGGTGGAAGAAAGGACATTCGTTGCGCCGTGAAGACAGCGCAAGATCTTACACTGTCAGTGCTGAACAAAACATAAACGCGACAACAACGTTTATGCAACGAAAACTCGAGGAACAGGCGAACAAAACTCCCTTTGTACGAAAATATCGATACGAAAAAAGTATATCAACCAAGATTCGATTCAATGTACTATTTATAATACGGCATTGGTGAATTGTGTGTTTCCCCCCCAAAAAACGATGTTTATCTGGGAGGAAAATGTAACATTAGCCAACATAACTGTGTAGCTTAGTCCCCATTTGGCGATGTCTATTCTAAGAACCTCAAATGACCCCTCTCGTTGTCCAGGGAATAGAGTAGATGCTTTGAATCTCATTTCAGGAATAAAGCTGTGCAGTGCATCAATGCACCGATATATAAAGCTCTTCTTTAAGGGGAAAAAAAGAAACTTTAGCTCCCCGTTTACTTCCATCCGACTTCCAGGAATTCGTATATAGCTGATGCAAAATAGGTTGTTTTCCCCCTCAATTCAGAGATGACATACACCCCTTAATTAATCACAGAACGTTAACCACATACTAAAATACTGCCGCGTCTAATAATCATTTAGTTTGTTTCACACGGGTCTAATCCACTGGGCAAATACAGCACGGTATCCTTAAATTCCTATTTCCTCACGCACCACTTTGACCCGTTAAAAAGCCGGAACAGCGTCTCACACTCTGTGTAACCTGAATACATCCGTGGCACCGAAAAACACCAAGAGAATGGTCGGCAGAGCACCCCGCATCCCGGCTAACCGAATGTGTCAATAGCTGAAAGAAAACAAAACAAACCACCACTTGGAATAATACATAAAATATTTAGGTTGCATCGAGAGGGAGCAGAAGTTGGTGCCCATATCGCGGTTTCCCGAAGAATGCCTTTGAATATCAAAGGTTCGCCAAGCTCCTTGCGTTTTCACATTATTCACAACACCTTTGAACCTTTGTACTGTATTCTGCTGTGGGATTGGCTCCGGTCCCCTCTCTCTGGACCTCTCTGACGCGGGGCCAACTGGCATTAATCCGCGTGTGGTGACTGCCAGGCGGGCATGGCGCTGTGACAAGCTCCAGGAACAATTTGCGGGGACGCTTCAGAAAAGGAACTTGAAATGATCAATGGTGCCACCTGCTTAGCCCATGTGCGTTCAACTGTTGCCACTCGGAGCGGAGAGACGCCTGTCTTTCACCGGCTCCGTTGCTCCAGCGCTGGCGGTTCCTGGCATCTCTGGCAGTAATACGACGTTCTGTCCTTAAAGCACAGGCATCTGCCCCGCTTTGACTTTCAATGGGTGATTCATTTACAATAGCTTTACGTCCCCGTCCATGTTTTTAGACTTTCAGATGGAATGGGGCTGTTTCTTAAGTACACGATCGTCGCCGATTGAAACAACCTCTAAAAGTCATCGGTGAAATAAATGTCTTTGCCAATAAGCTATGTTCATAGCGAAAAATGTAAATGTTCCTCATATAATTGCCCATTGGTCAAAAGGCAAGGAAGATTAATTTTCCTCTCACTTAAATCAATCTATCTCAACCTCAGCATTGCGGTTTTTACTGAAGCATCCTCTTATGCATTGAGTTCTAGTAATAGAATAATGCTTTCATTGACAGGGAACACTGCAGAAGGAGGTCTTTCAGCTGCCATAAACTCCAGTGCTCTTGCAGTAATTTAATTAGTGCAAGAATCAGGAACACTACAAAATATTGGGACAGTGCAATGAAAGTCTAGATCAGAGAGGTACTTAACTTTCTGTCCAAAAAAGAAATCCACAAAACACTTCAGGTCCCCACTGTTGAGCAGTAGCTCATGTACACATAATACACATTTTCTGTATTGAGTTTAACATTTTTAAAACATCACAGGTCACAGTTCCTGATGGTGACAGGAATAGGAACATGTTCCATGGATTACCTGTCCACAGTCCTTTTTCTCACCTTATATAAAGAGGGTTTTTCTTTGCAGAGGCCTAGATTCAGTCTGAAGATAGTGACCTCATTGGCCCATCACTTCACCTCACCACAAATGAGAATGCAGGAACAGTTTCAGAATGTTCCAGTGGCTTCTGTAGCTTCAGAACCATTCTCTGCTGTGTCCATGTGCTTGACTACCCCCCTACCCCCCACACCCCAGTTTCTGGCAGTTTTTAAATGTTATCTTCTGGGACACAGCTCAAACCCCTCAATACACTTCACAACCGTGAAGGGGCGGGAGCTGCCAAGGGGAAGGCAAGAAACTCTGCCAGTGTCATGGCTCTGCTGACACCTGTGGGCCTGTATTGAGAGATCTAGTATCTCATTGCCATGGAAACAGAGGGGAAAGACAGACATATTTTTTCATTGATTGATTTGTCAGGTTCTACCCACTGTCCTTAAGCGCTGAGTTATTGGTGTCATGTATTGGTTGTTGAGAGTAGTTGTGATATATGTAAAAGACCTTGCTGGCTATGTTCCTCTCTCAAGACAAGTCTTTGCTGTCATCAGTCACATGCTGTCTAACCCTGTCCCAGAAATCTGTGTACCCATCATAAGTAAATGGAATGGAAAACCAACCTATGGAACAGTGCGAGGGGACAAAGGGCACTGATGTTGGGTCATGTTCACGGCCTCACAAACATGGATGCGGT